>NC_134597.1:27168797-27862547 GCF_037038515.1 Microtus pennsylvanicus | reverse complement strand
TTTGAAGATCATCTTTCTATCTTAAATATATCTCTGTTCGACCTTGAAAACATGCCTAACATGGCCATAAATTTGATTGCTAGATGACTATTAAGCTGTATTTTTAATTATCCTAAATAGTTTGTAATAATAACTTTCAAGGACTAGAAATTTACATTTAATTGCTAAATTAGCTGCATAGGTACTATGCCTTTTTACAGGAGTAAAAAAACATATACAGTATAACAAAAATTACCCTAAATTTGTATTAATATAAAAAAATCAACACCAATGTAAAATATTTGAGAGTATTTTTTAGTCTAAAAGTAGATTCAATAATGTGCCTTTTTAATTTTATCATTTCTATATCCCCCTTTTCTTTTCAGAAAGAGATTCTTGAATCTAAACTCCTATGTTTAGCTTTTTTGTTGTTTTTCTGGCCATGACCTGCAACAACTTGAAATTAATCCCCCCCTAAATAATGACAAACATCCACCAAACTACCAGAAGTGACCCATCCCTCCTCTTGGGAATGTGGGTGTCATGTTTTCTAGACTGCTTCCTGTTGTTTGGGAGTGATGGGATCTTTAGGGGGCCCTGAGAAAAATGGTATAATGATCAAGTCCTAGGAGAGCAAGATATATTGTTGTTGTTGTTATTATTATTATTAATTTTAGTCTCTGTGTAATGGGAAAGCCTAGAGCTTATCTGAAGTCTTGACTGGAGTAGTCTGTGAGGCTGGACCAGCTCAGTTAGTAGGTTTGAAGTTGTTCTGTATGCAGATTTTGAGGAAATTGCAACAGAGACATTCTGAGATGCTAGATCACCTGGGCTACTTGTCTTCATTGGTGTCTTGTCCTTTTGCTCTGAAAACACTTAAACTTTTAAAGGTAACATACACATCTGCATTAACACAAGTATGGAACATGCAGTGTGTACAAGTCAGCCAAAGATGATTTTAATTTTGTTTTGTTTGAGCAGGTAAAATGTATCTGTCAACTTTATAAATCCTTTTGGACTGTATAAACAAACCTCTTCTCATGCCATATGAAAGGATGGCATGTACTAATATATCATGAGGACTCTGTGGCCAACTCATGTCTCATCCAGTCTCAGAGCTGTTCCCACGCAGAGGGATCAGCATATATATCACCTGTATTAGACTTTCCTGGATTCCTCCATCATGTCTGCAGCCAACATCCTCAGGACATCTCCCCCAGACAAATCTGATCTTTATTAACTTTGAAGCAATCCATAGCTTTTGGCTTCCTATGGAAACAAAAGCACAACCTCTCCCCCAGTGCAACTCATTTCTTGACTTCTATTCTAAAGCCAAGACATCCCTAAAGTATACAGACCGGTTTAATTCAGCAATCCCTTCCACAATCCAATGTCTCTCAGAAGCTGACATTCTCTGTTCAATGACATTTTAAAAAATTCAGAATTAACAAAGCACCATAAAAAGTCCAAATTCCTGTGTACTTTCAACCTGATGTGACTTATATTTATAAGACTTTATTCTTTTTAAAAGATGTTATTTTATTATTTTTATAATTGTTTATATCCATTTTTTCCTTAAGTACCTAAGCACCTTTTTAAACATATTGTGTGTGTGTGTACACATGCTCACATGCTGGACCTGGCTTTTGGCATCTGCAGCTGAACTCTTGCAGCATTCTCTGACTGCAGGAGAAAAATCCTAAACTGCTAGGCTATTGACACAGAGTGGCACTGGTGGCTGGCTCCACCCTCTCCTTGGTTCCATGAGCGCCTCATGCCAGTGGGTACCGGGTCCTGGAAATGCATTTACTCACCCAGCTCTGGGAGTTTGCTGTGTCTGCCTGCAGCAGGAGTTTGTAGATAGTGTTGGCTGCTCAAGTGTTCAGCTGCACAGCAGGCCCTCTTAAAAGAACCCCACCTCTAGACCAAGCCCACCCCTACCTGAGAGACTGCTTTCTCAGGCCCTGTGTGGATATTTGAGCCTCCAGGTTGGATGCCATATGTAGCAGTACTTTCTTGTCGGGACCACCAGCTCACAAATAACAACAGGGAGACTTACTACTAACTGAAAGCTCAATCTTAGCTTGGATCTCTTCACAACTAGTTCTTGTATCTTAAATTAACCCACTTATATTAATTGACATTCTGCCACATAATATTACCTCATGTCTGTACTGCCCACCCTGCTTCCTCTGAGTCTGGCTGGTGACTCTACCTTTCTTCTTCCCAGAGTTCTCTCTTTCCCCAGCAGTCTCTCCTATACCTCCCACCTAGCTATTCTGCTTTTTTTTTTACATCAATACATTTTCACATAGTGTACAAAAATCCTACAACAAAAGTCTATAAATTGACTTGGGCAATCAAAGGCTACCATTAGCCCATTTTTATGAGTTATTTGGTTGGGGAATTGAGCCGTCATCTCCTGGGCCTTCTTCATCTTAACTCTCTGCAAAGCTACTAACATTCATTTTTTTTATACTGCCTTTATTTGGACTCCATGTACATGGATGGTGAGGGTATTGATCAAGTCAAAGGTACCAGGACTTCTATGACTAGTTTCAAAAAGCACGATAGGAAAATGTGTTTCTTAGTAATTTAAAGCTGGAAGGAATCATTAAGATTATTAATTATATCTAGATGTGACAATATGATCCCAGAACTTGTGAGTTGAAGTTAGAAGGATAAGAGCTGAAGATCATCCTCAGCTATATGGTGAGTTTGAGGCCAGCCAGGGTTACATGAGTCCTTGTTTCGCAAGAAAAGAAAACAAACAAAACAACACACACACACACACACACACACACACACACACACACAAACCCACAAGTCATTTTACTGAAACTGAGAGTCAGAAAAACTATTTGATTAACTTAACGACACTAGCTAATCAGGAGTAGAACTAGGAACAGAGTCTGAGAGGAAGTTAATCAATCAGGTAATAAATACTGATCGATGACCATAGCCCTTCCAAGTCCACAAAGGGCTGAGGTCAAATTGACCACTCACTTTAATATGTAATGGCATGAGACAGAAATCCAGAAAGTAGTGGCGTTATTAGAAGCATAGCTTCCTAGTTCATGGAGTTCATGTCAGGTTTTACAGCGACTCCCAGGTAATGGTGATTTTAATAGATTATAGAGACACTCCTTTTTGCACAGGGTAACAGCTAATGCAGAGACTTGTACCTGGTCAAAATGCCGAGAATAAGAGTCTGAAGTGTTCTCAGCTTCAAAGTGGGCATCCACATCATCCTCTCTCTTCTAAGGTCACAGAACATCATAGCGGATAGACATAGTCTAGGAGCTAGAAGATGGGGAAGAGAGTCACGAAGTACTTCTATCCAGATGTGACAGCTGTTGCAGCCATGACACAATGGTTATGGATACCTGCAAAAGATGGGGCCCTTCAACATTCCACCACGGAATGAGGCCCATCCCTTCCCCAGAAACTAATAACTGCTAAGGCTAGTTGGAAGGTGTGGCATCATTTTATCTAATGGTGTAGTCACTGGGAAATTAGGTAAAGAGAAGAAGGAGTTCCCAGGAAAAGGGAAGGGCATGCCAGAGGGTAATGGGGGAGAATCATGATGAATTGTATACATGCATAAAATGATCAAAAATAGCAGTAAAATAGTGGGCAGAAGGACGACCTACAAATGAAGAGAAATCAAACATTGGAATACATTCCACAAGGGCTCCTGTTATATGGAAAACAGCTCAAAGGAGAAGACAATGTGGTCGCAACAGTGATAGTGATCACCCTTGGCCACGAAAGTTAGACCAAAGACTTCTGCCCAGAGGCTTCACACAGAGCAAACCTAGACACCCAAGGCTGGCCAAAGATGGGGACAAAGGGTTCAGCACAGGACTGCATCTCCATTTACATCCACTGTGAAGGAGTGTCCCTAAGGACAGCCAGCACAATGAAGCTGCATCCCAAAGCCTTGAGTAAGCCTCAGCATGCAAAACCTAGAAGCCATGTTATGTGACTCCAAGCACAATTTGGAACCACTGCCTCAAACGTTTCTATCCATTTTTCCAGGACATCACCGTTTAAGTTTCTTTTTAGGAATTCCAGGCTGCAGGGCTCCCTCTCGGTCTCTGTCTCTGCTCTGTCTGTCTGTCTGTCTGTCTGTCTGTCTCTCTCTCTCTCTGATTTAGTGAAGTTCTGTGTCTACTACTGTAATGACTTAATTTTGAGCTCCAACTAGACACGGGCATAGTGCCACACAGGAATTCCCACTTGTGTTCTGCACATGAGGAAAAGATCCCCCTAATTCTGAGACTTTTTTCTTCTAGCTGACTCTTCATGGTCCAAACACTCAGGCCAGACCACTGATGTGTCTTCTGAGATATTGTTGTGGGTGTGGGGAACAGTTGTGAAACATTCTGTGGAGGCCATTAGGATGTTTAGTATTGAAAAGTCTCCATGAACAATTGGCCCAAATATAAACTTGATTTAACCTCATGGATCAGTGGTTCTCAACCTTCCTAATGCTGTGACCCTTTAATACACTTCCTCATGTTGTGGTGACCCCCAACCATCAAATTATTTTCATTGCTATATAACCTCAATTTTGCTACTGTTATGAATTGTATTATAAATATCTGAGTTTTCCAATGGTCTTAGGTGACCCCTGTAAAAGGTTTGTTCATGCCCAAAGAGGTCGAGATGTACAGATTGAGAACCCCTGACAGAGATGAACAACTTAGGAACTCCACGTATGGTTGAATAGTCGGGATTATGGTCTTACACAGAGACAGGGCGATCTGCCTATAATGAAGCTTCAGAACAAGATGAAAAGGTACTCCAAGAGTCTCTGTTTTTGTTTTTGTCCATTAGAGGGACCGTAGAAATCTCTACAGAAGGCTGAATTTATGACTTATTATTACCTGATAGATCACCACTGGAAATCTTGGGGATGACCTTGACTTCTCAGGGTGAAGTGGAAATTTTATCCATAAAGGGTAGTCCACTGAGATCACGCCACACTCCTTGTCGGGGAGGCAAGAAATAACAGGTTCGTGTGGGAGGGAGGCTCCTAAGATCAGGAGGGAACCACAGGCACAGCCAAGAACAAAATAGGAAGATGCCCTGGGCTGACCACGGACACATGAGAGAGGTATCAGAGGAGAGCTCATCCATTTGAGCGGTGAGTTCACAATTAAGGGAAGCTGGGGACGACGGAGGAGCACACAGACTAGAAACGTCCCCACAATCAGGAGAGCATATGGCCTGACTAGCGGTCTGCACAAACATCCTGGGCTCTTCTGCAGCAGAAATATCTGATAAGAATTGCTTTGAAGTGAGAGATTCTGTGCAGGGGAAGTCACTTTAAGAGATCAAGTGGAGCCTTAAGTCGGAGAATTGATCTCTGCTCTGTACATCCCCCTATCTCAGAAACACAGCCATCTATTTTCGAAGTGGAGTCTGCCAATGCATAGCCCCTAGACACACTCACAGTGACCTTTTAATATGAGTGAGTGGACCCAGAACGCACAGAAATGAGAATCTCCTTTCTGTCCAAGGGTAATCATTTCTATCACTTAGGCTTCTCTTTGTGCAGCCCTAGGGCTTCAGCCTGCAGCATAGCGTCTCCCCTTGGAGGCTTCGGTCACCCTGGGACTCACACGCCCAACTGCTGGCTGCGCACCTCCTTCTGAAATGCTGCTTCTCCACTCTCCTCTGACTCAGTGAATGACTCCGTTGAATGGCTCCAGCAATTGCCCAGTTGCCCTGGCCGGGCCCTGGAGTCAGGCCCAATTCCTCTCACAATCCTAAGCTAACTTGCCAGTGAGTGGGGACTGGTGGCTTCACCTTCAGATTATTTCTAGGATATGATCATGTTTTATCTTCTCTGCTACCACCAGCTGACCCCTCGCTGCTGTTGCCTCTGGCCTGGAAGACTAATACCAGAGCTCTCTAGCTCCCTTGTATTCTCTCTAATGCTTCCTCTTCACGCACTAGTTAGAGTGACTCCTGGGCAGTGCAGCACACACACCCTGTCCAGAACATCTCATGTGGCCTAGGGACCAGTCTGATGGTCTTTGAGACTTGCTTCCTAAGCATGCATCTCTCTCTCTCTCTCTCTCTCTCTCTCTCTCTCTCTCTCTCTCTCTCTCTCTCTCTCTCTCCTTCTCCCCTTCCTCCCTGCCACCCTCCCTCTATCTTGGAACACAGAAAGTACACTCTTGCCTCTGGTCTCCTGAAGTTTGTTCCCATGGAACAGGGATACGTTTTTCTCCAGAGATGCCCAGGGCCTATTCTCTCATCTTATGTTAGCATCAATTCAAATGTCACATCTCAGGATGAAACCAGCCTTCCCGATATGCTCCAGCTCTTTGCTCTGCTCCGTTCTCCCGGCACTTTTCACCCCTTGCTCCACTTTCGTCAATTTTCTTTTATCTATGGTGTGTCTGTGTCTCTCAGTAGAACTTAGACAAGGCAAGGGGCTTCAAGCCTTTTGCTCCCTGTTGGACCTCTAAGGGTATAGCCACATAGCATGCTCTTAGAAGCTGTTGGATGGATGGATGGATGGATGGATGGATGGATGGATGGATGGATGGATGGGGGACATGAGCTCATTTCTTTCCATGATATGTGTGGGTTCTGAGGACTTAAATATCCTTCAGAGGAACACAACCCCAGCGACACTTGGTCTCTTCAGCAGCACTGGCAGACATGACTTCAATCCTCTTGCAGGTCCTCTGGGAAAAAAAAAACATACCTCTTAGGGCTACCTGGGAAGTCTGGTACTTACAGCTGCTATCATGACTCTCTGGAATCTTCTGCTTTTAGCCTAGCCTCGACATTATATCTATCTCTCTCCTAAAGAGCTGGCTTTTTGTTTTCCTCTCCCGCTCACCATCAAAAGGGGGGCTGGCTTCCTTTATCTGAGATTCTTGATTGGGTCTCCAGACCAGTTCCTTCCAGTAGACCTTCTTATAGATATCTTTTTTTTTCTAAGCAGAAGTTTGTGCTGGCAAGTGGGGAGTCTTAACAAGGAAAGCCACGAGAGAGGATGGAGAGAACAGAACCAAGTGTCATGTAGTTGGTGTCTAGCAGTCTCTTGGGATTCCTTAGCTCTCCAGCCTTTGGAAAACCACATCTTACTGCCCTCCTTGGGGAAAGTGCAGGATCTTGATGACATTCCTTAGCTCCCTGGGTCCCCAGGGTCCCCTTTTAGGTGAAGAATGGTCCATAGGAAGAGCATCACTGAGCATGGTTCCTTCACACCTCAGGGGATGCCAAAGAAGGCATTAGCAATGGAGTCATTTATAAAGTTTTTATTCCCAGATAGACTCACTCATAAAATATTGAGCAACTCTGGAGACAGATCACTTGTCTTTTCATTTGATCAATAGGAAAACAGAGGGGGCCGAGATGATAAATAACTTGCCCACGGTCGTGGAGATGGTAGGCTCCAAGCGAGGACTTGAGACCTTAACTGTCATCCAGAGAGCCTTTGCTAGACCACAGGATGCTGCAAGGACAGATTCTTCCTAACAAAATGCACAGGCATTCGCTCAGAGAGCAAATAGTTCCACAAAATAGTCAAAACTGGGAACATACACCTTTAATCCAAAACTGTTGCATAAGGCCTGCTCGTTTATCTCACATTGTCTCCTCCTTCCTCTCCAACCCCCACACTTGTTAAATCCCAACCCCCACACTTCCAAATGACTACTTAGAATTTAGGCATCCCTTCAGAAAATCCAAAAATTTGTAAAAGATCTCTTTCTCAAGAGATTTCACTTTAAAATTTCAGCAGTGGGCTGGCATGGTAGCACACACCTTTCATCCCAGCACTCGGGAGACAGAGGCAGGCAGATCTTTCTCTGAGTTTGAGGCTAACCTGATCTACACAGTGAGTTCCAGGATAGTCAGTGCTATACAGAGAAACTCTGTATTGAAAACCAAAAACCAAACACCCAAATGTTTCAGCCATGAGTTCTCCAGCAGAAGAACAAGTACATCTTCAAATGCCAGCTCCACCCAGGCCAGACCAGAAGATCCCGTGCCAAGTGCCCTGGTGCTGTAGAGTTCTCTTAAGCTCCCAGGATTAGTACCTCCTTCTTCATCTGCACCCCGACAAGTCATGAGCCCTGGATGTCTGTAAAACATTGCTTCCTTAGCAGCATGGCAAGAGGCCATGTGACAGATGAAGTCACATGACTTTGCCTTCCAAAGCCAGTGATAAATTGCATTCCCGGAAAAATCTATGTTTCAGTATTCACCTTATTTATAGTTTTATTTATTAATCCTATTAGTAATACTCCCCCAGGAGAAGGATAATGGTGGAACAAAAACATAAGACAAATAGGCAATATGAAAAGAACCACCTCATTCAAAAGCCTGCTGCTTCCCTCGGGGGCAGCTTATGCATCACCTGTGTGCAAACTGGTTGGTGCTGGAAGGAACACAGCTTACTCAGAGTGCCTTTTGAATACTCCCCAGGAACTCCGGAGAGCCCAGCTGGAGAGGTCTCTTCCTTCAGTGAAAGCTGCAGTCAGACATTATTCTAATCCAGTCCTATTAAATTCAATACAAGCGTTCTGAACACAACACGCGGTCAGAAACCAGGCCAGGGGAAGCGCAGGCTGCCAAAGGCTGTTCAGGTGGTTGACTGACATCTACAGAGCAACCTCTGAGCTAAATGCTGGTTGGGATGCATCAGCAACACAGTGAATGTTCCGGCCTTCATTTTTAGGTCAGTCGCGTGGAGCGCCCTGTGCTCAGGCTTAATGTTAGGCCCTGCAGTCCCAGTGATACGTCCCCACCTGCTTGAGGGCATGCGACTTCTTAGGGATGGGCTCTCACAGTGCCTCTTCTAAAGCCTGCTGTAACTGGACCTCCTCCGAACCCTTGCTGAACACGGCCATTTCTCCCTCTTGTGTGTGTCCTGTGCCTGCCTAGCCCACATTGAGTTGCTAGCTGTGCCCAAACTCAGATTTTAATTTACTTTTTTACTGTCCCATACAAGCTCTGTGAAAGTGGACAGTTTTTGTGTGCTTTTGTCTGGTGGCTGTTTAATATCAGTGTCTTAACACTTGCATTGTGAATTCAGAGATTGGGAAAAAGATGTTATATGACAGAGCTGGATATGAAAATGGGAATTCTCTGGTGGCCGTTATGCTTCATTTACCCTTCTTGGACTTTAAGAAAATGCATATTTATTTATTTATCTATTTATTTGTGTCCGTGTGCTTGTTTGAGTTTATGAAAGAGCCCAACAGAGGTAGACAGGGAAAGGCATCAGAAACACTGAAATTTGAGTCGTAGAATGTTGTGAGCCACCTTGTGAGTGCTAGGAATGAACCCAGAGCCTCTGCTCCTAACTGCTGAGGCATCTCATCAGACCTCCAAGTTGTTTTTAAAAATTATTTTATTGTTAAATTGTTCTCTGCGTTCAGTGTGGGTATGTGTATGTGAGTGAGGGTGCCCGTGGTGGTCAGAGGTGGTGGAGATCCCCCCGGTGCTGGGGTCAAAGGGGATTGTGATCTCATCTGCTGGATATTGGCACTGGGAACCTAACTGAGGTCCTCCGCAAGCCCAGCATGCACTCCTACCTGCTGAGCCACCTCTCTGGCCCCTTTCTTGGATTTGGATACAATGGAAAGGATATTGGTTAGTAAAAATTACAAATAAAAAATGAATAAGGAGAAGGCATACGTTTCCATAGTTATATAGTTTTTATCCATAAAATGAATAATAATTCCAATTATAACTATCCCACAGGACTATCGCGAGGCTCAAATGAGATAATGTGCGTGCGGAAGCTCTTTGCTGGGAGGAGAGCATGATATGGGTATAAGGTGTTATTATCCCTTTAATCTTTCTGGTCTCATAATGGAGGAAAATTTCCAAAGACAAATAGGGAGCTCATTTCCATCTCTCAGCTGCCTCTTGCTACATGACGTCCATGACAATTAAACGCTGCAGAAGACTGTGGCAGAATCCAAATAAACAGCAGCCAGGAATAAATCCGTCATCCCTGCAGCGCTGCTGGGGACTGGCGGAGTTCTCCCTCAAGCTTCTGGGATGCATCACTGGCTAAGGCGCTAACTCACATAAGGACACGAGTAATGTCATCTGGACAAGTTCTTCACGTCATATATCCAAGTTTTCAGTTCCTCCATCAAGGCCCTGGTACAGGAGAGTGTGTCTATTGTCTGCATTGGTGGGTAGCTTGCAACATCTCTGGAAGTAACTATGTGGCATCTGCTTTGGCTTTCATTCTGTGCAACTGAGAGACTGTTCTCCCAGGGTATTAGCTACTTTCTCATTACTGTGAAAAGGAAATGTTACAAAAACAGTTTCTGAAGAAAGGGTTTGTTTGGGCCTACAGTTTGAGGGAGCAGTCTATCATGATGTATAAGTCAACATGATGCACCATGGCAGGGAGAAGGCAGCTGTAGTTAGGAGGCATAGAGAGATGGATGCTGAGGCTTACCTTGCCTCCTCCCATTTGTCCCAGAACTCCAGGCCATGCGTGGTACCACCCAAATATAGGATGAGTCTTCCCATCTCCGTTAACTCATTCTCGAAGCTCCATCACAGATATACCCAAAGATTTGTCTCCTAAATGGTTCTAGGTCCTGTCAAATTAGCAATCAATATCAACCGCCACACCAAGGTACTAAGAGTGATGGCTACTCATGGCTCTCAGTGGAGCCTTGCCCTTGCCCTCGGCCCAAGCTATCCCAAGCCTCAAGTCCCACCTTCTCAGATCTCAATGACTGGCAGCTGTGGGGAGGGTGGTCTCAAGGTGGGATGCCCCTGAGGGTTACCCAAGCTCCAGAGTTCTCCAGAGGATAAACTGATCACATTGATACTCAATTTGTCCCTTTGCCTGAACCTGTGTTATCTTGCCTTTCCAGATATTGTCCTGAAAAGCTGTTCTTAATAAAGCTATGTGCTGATCTCTAAGGGGATCAACCTATGACCCCATCAAATAACTACATGATAAATGGTTGCTGGTCTGCAGAGAGAGTGACATGCAAAGCCCTCAGAAGTTGGAAGGGCCCCGTGTCAGTTCATGTCTCCAGGCCAGATATTTGTTTGTTTGTTTATTATATTATTTATGGTTTTCCAAGACAGAATTTCTCTGTGTAACAGCCCTACCTGCCCTGGAACTAACTGTAGACCAGGTTGACCTTGAACTCACAGGGATTTGCTTGCCTCTGCCTTCTGAATGCTGGGATTAAAAGTGTGCGCCACCACTGCCCTGCTCAGATGTTTAGTTATAAGCTGCATTTTCCAGTCGCCCCAGGGGTGAAGTGAGCACTTGACAAATTTGAGTTGAAGCCGTGAAAATGGGGACCAGGAAGGAGTAACAGTCTTAGTGACAACGGTGACCTTGTCTTGTCATTCTGAGGATGCGTGTCTCAGTCTCTGGCAGTGTGGTTTGAGAGCTCTCTAGTCTGCAAACTAAGGTGCCCAGATATACTCTTCAGAGAATGTCTGCTGCTGGACAATGTGGACAGAGGGTCTTCATTCCCATCTAGCTGATGGCATAATCTTGGCCTCTGCATTCATTTCTGCTAGCTCTCTTGTGTATGGCCAGCCAACTTTCTTTCTTGTGCTATATGCATAAAAAGTCACACTTAAGGGTTCCTGGAGCCTGCATCCAGATACAAATAGGAAAGCTGGCTCCTGAATGCTACTCTACTAGCTTTTTTTGTCTGTACAGGTGTTCTCAGAGATTCTAGCATTCCCTTTATATTATTAAAATTCACTCTACAAAATTAACCTTAATAGCCAATAGAGAGTTGGCAATATGGCTCAGAGGGTAAAAGGGCTTGCCTCCAAACCTGACGATCTGAGTTTAATCCCTGGAACCCGCAGGATGAAAGGAGAGAGTTGATTGCTGCAAGTTGCCTTCTGACTGCCGCACATGCTCCATGGCATTTGCATGCATGTGCAAAAAAAAAAAATAATGGCCAACAAAAACAATCTCATATCCAGTTTTTTCTTTGCCCAGATCTGTGTACCTCATACAGCTCACAATACCTATGTCTATACAGGTATCACCCCTGAACACATTATTTAATGAAGTTCCTGCCTGATAAATTCTGGGCACAACTCTTTCTGTCCTATACCAAGGCAAGAGAAACGGAAGCATGTCTAGCTGATAGCTAATACCACATCACCAGGGCTGGTTCCAACAATACCCCCTTGCCGTGTGCCATCTGCTCTCCTCATTCTATGAGGCTGGCATCAATTGGATTTGGACCTTGGTTCCAAGGAGTTCAACAAGTCTAAGGAGAGAGTGACAATGAACTGTGCCTCCCCAGAGACTTAGTGTCGCCTGGAGGTCACACTGATTTCTGCCTCCTAGAGTCTACTTTGGCAATACCTGTTTCCAGTCCAGCACTTCCCCTGCCTCCGAGATCTGCTGGCAAAGCAAGGGACCTTTCGACCATGCTCCTCACTTGAAAGGTCATTCATGAGACTACTGGACAGAAGACTTCAAATGCCATCTGTCACTCCTATGCAGGCTTTCCTGGCCTGAGAGTAAAGCCAGAGAATCAGCTACACTTCCTCCTAACTCGGAGGCCTCCCCTTCTCATGTTAAAGGAGAACTACCTCAAAGCTGAATATTTCAAAGAATCTCCCCCGAATGCTAAAGCCAGGGGTACCTTCAAGGTCATCTCTGTGGTAGATGAAGCCTGTCCGTCACTGTCAGGGAGCAAAGAAGTGGCAGAGCATGAGAAGGGGACACTGCTGTGTTCTTGACTTCCTGGTGTGGGAGGTCCTGTTGTCTATGTGCTGCTTTTATTGGTTAATGAATAAAGAAACTGGCTTGGCCTGATTAGGGTAGAACAGAGCTAGGTGGTGGGGGGACTAAACTGAATGCTGGGAGGAAGAAGGTGGAGTCAGAGAAGCCATGGAGCCGCCAGAGAAAGACGTGCTGAAACTTTGCTGGTAGGCCACGATCACATGATGGTGCACAGATTAATGGAGATGGGTTAAATTAAAATGTAGGAGTTTGCCATTAAGAAGTTAGAGTTAATGGGCCAAGCAGTGATTTAAATAATACCATTTCTGTGTGATTATTTCAAGGCTAAGCAGCCAGGAACTAACTAGCGGCCTTCCTTGCAACAACTTCCATAGCCATGACCAGCTTTTCTAAGACCCAGCAGCTTCCTCATTCTCACGGCATCCTCCCACCCCACTGCCCCAGCAGTTCCGGTCTCTCTAATACTGCAGATAGTACCCTGGCTAGGCAAAGGGAAATAACCAGTAGGTTCCAGGCTTTTCTCAGTGCTGAGATAATGCAGGGTTTTTACCAATTAGGACACAAAAACACCCTTTCTAGGTTTGTGTTTAGCTAAAATGTTGTGGAACGGCATGAAAGCAGAGCCACACCCACAACCAAAGTTCAGGACCTCCTTTAAAAAGCTACCACCCTCCCAGCATGCTCCTCCCCTGACCAGGCATAGTGCTGCCCAGGAACTCTCGGGTCTGTTCTGCCGTGGTTTTCCTGAAACCATATCTTACAAGCCAGCTAACTCAGAGGAGGCTGCTCTGATGTGAAGTCCCTGTTAAACCCATGTTGGAACTTAATTACTATCATGACAGTCTTAAGGGGCAGTAACTTTAGGTGGTGATGGGGTCCTGGGGGTCCTGGATTAGGGACTGTTGATGAGGAAAGGGATTGATTATCACAATGGTGGACTCCTAGAAATAGGGTATTTGGCCTGCATTCCCAGTCCCATCTGTATGATGGCCTCTGCCATGCTATGATGTATCAAGAGGATCCTCACTGGATGCCTCTCCTTGGCTTTGAACTTCACAGCTGTCCAAACAAATACACTTAAAATGTGCACAGTCCTGCTATATCAACATAAAATAGTGTAATGCAGAGACCCTCGCAACCTGGTACCCAAGACCCTGAAGTGGAGGCAAAGACATGGAACTTGTGGCTCTTTGTAGGGGAGATAAGGCCCAATCAGAAAAATTTGGGGCTCTCAGGAAACGTGATGGGTTCAGAGCAAGCTGAAATCAGTCAGGCCAAGAACAGTAAGCAATGTGCCTTTGGGGGAGCTCCAGAGCCACTGAGAAGATGCTCTTTGTACCAAAGCCCCTGCAAGCTGAAGGCACATGAGGAAATGTCACTAGGAGAAAGAGGGAAGAGAAGGTCAGGTATGCTGGCTGGACCACATCTAGAATATAATCCAAGCAGGCAGTTTGAGATTGGCTGACCAAATACCACCAAATCGCCCTGTTCTCTACTGGCTTTTTAAGCTAACTGTAAACAAGTTCCAGGGTAAAGATGGGGCTCATGCAATACTTCTGGAGGGGCTTGGAGAAGATAGAGGGAAATCGTGCGATTCTTAGTCAATGTGTCAAACCTAGAGAGATAAAAAATGATAGGGGTTCCCCTACTGTAGAAAAGGCCCCCAAAGAGAGAGAGGCGTGGACCTCCCCGTGCTGGTGCAGCCAGACAGGTGCACAGTAAGGCCCTGAAAGAAGGAGGATGCGTGGACCTCCCAGTGCTAGCGGATGGAACAGGTGTACAGAATAATGGGATGCAGTCAGGCTTGCGGGACTTCCCAGAGAAAAGGTAATTTCAAGAGAGAGCCAGGCTGATTAACATGCTCCAGCCTTGGAGAAGATGAATGTGCAGACAATGGGGACCAATGAGTGTCATTTATTTAGACTTTCAGAAAGCCTCCAAGCAGAAAGCCTGTTTCTAAAAGTCACTGTGGAGTTTGGGATTTAAAGGACCAGCTTTCTGAGGCTAAGCCATGGAGATGGTTGCCTTTTCCAGCTACCAGAGATGAGTGCGGGGAACGACCTCTGGAACTGACCCTGCAGAGCAGCTTCTGGAGATCCACCTCCTCTCTCCCCTTAAGTGATTTGATTCTTCACTCTCTGTCTCCAGATTTCCATCCAGTTCTGTGTCCACCCTGAAGTATACATTCAGCATGCATTTTGGATACCCCCGTAGACTGGAACCTACCCCAAGGCAGGACAACACCGGGTCCATTCTTGCATTTTGCCCTATACTACTAAGTGGGATTCCCTAACCCTAGCCCAGATGAGATTTGTGTTGTCAGAACCCATGTTACCAACCACCGAGCTCATCATGGCTCCATGATGCTTTGAACCTGAGCTGCTGCCTCACCATCTCACATCCTGATTGCTGGTTCCAGCTGATGCTGATGCTAGCTTGACTGTGGAGCTTTTAAGAGGTGAAGTCTAGTTGGTGGAGGTGGGTCAGTGCTAATAGCCCGGCCCTACTTTGTCTGCTTCCTGGCTCTCTGTGACATATGGAGCCTGAATCACGCACTCCCACCTATGAGCTTGGCTATGCCCTACCCTCCGTGTTGGATTGAGGACTCTCTGAAGCTGTGAGCCAAAATAAATATTTCCTCCCTTGAGTGGCTTCTGTTGGGGATTTTTGTTAGAGCTAAACAAAAGTAACTAACACAGCCTCTCTGACATCACCTCCCCATTCCACATGTAACTTCTCTCTTTGCCCTGTCTTGGTGGGTGGGACCACTGTGCATCCACCTGGCAGTGGCCCTCATCATCTCCCCATCACTTGCTCCTCACAGTCATGAAATGAGTCAAGTCATCCCTTGCCTCCTCTGCTGTGCTCCCTTCCCCTCCCCAGTACTCCTTAGCCTGGTCTTCTTCCCCATACTTATAGTAGAGAGCCTCCCACTGCTTAGACCCTCCTTGAGCCCCAGCCAGAGGACACAGCTCTTCCTAGCTTTCCAAACTCGTCCTTAGCGCCACCCTCATCCTTGCCCTTCTCTGTCCTGGCATTGCAGCTCATCATACGTGTCTCAATGGTCCATCATATCCCTCCCTGCTTCCCACATAGTGAATCTCTCCACCCCCATGCTCTGTTCATCTCTACTCAGTGTTCTCTCCTCTGAGAAAGCTCTCTGAACCTTTCCTATGGTTTATTGACTTTCTTCTGTGCTTATTCATTCACGAGATTCTTACCAAGAAGCTAGGACAATTCAAAAGTGGGCACTGCAGGCACAATGCCAGCTCCTACAGAGACGAGCTGTGTGTGAATGTGTGGGCAGGGGCCTGTGGAGCCAAGGGTAATTTTAGCTGGAAATTTCCAGAAACTAACCACTGTAGTATTATTTAATAATTCTTAATTATTTAGCAACCATGTTTCTCATTGGCCTGGAATTTCCAAAGTAATTTAGGCTAGCTGACTGATGAGCCTCAAGGATCTATGTATCTCTGCTTTTTAACCATTGGAATTGCAAGTGTGTGCCACCATGGTAATTTTTCCCTCAACATGGATTTGGGGTTTGAACATGGGTCCTTATGCTTGTGAATGTGCTATTTTCCTAACCCAGTACTGTATGAAGAATTGTGGAAAACTTAGCTGCTCAAGAAACTCCCACGTTCTTCTGCCATAGGTCCCCTGCATATGCTATTCCCCCCTTGAGCTCTCTTCTTTTTTATCTGCTATATCTTCACTTCCGTGGTAGGATGACTCTGTCAGGAGACACTGTCAAGCTAAGCTCTCGAGAGGAAAATGCACATGGCACGCTGGGGTACACACACAATGCAGTGGGAAGGAAGAACAAACAGATCTAATTGAGCCAGGCACACATAGTAGCACACAGATGCAATTCCAGCATTTGGAAAGCTGAGGGAGGAGGGCCACCAGTCACAGGCATGGAACTCCTTGAAATAAGGAGGAGAAAGAGACAGAGGAGGATAGGAGGATTTAAAAAGAGAGACTAGGAGAAGGAGGAAGGGAAAGAGAGAGGGAAAGAAGATGACAGTGTAGGAGAGAGGAAAAAAATCAAAGAAGATGGAGGGAGAGGAGAAGGAAACAGAGGAGATGGAAAGGAGGAGATAGGAGATGGAGGGAGAGAAGATAGAGGAGAGGGAGGGAGATGAGAAAGAAGGTGTAGAGGAAGAGGAGGAAACAGAGGAGATGGTGAAAAGGAGACAGAGAAGATAGAGGGAGAGGAGGAAGCAAGAGATAAAGTAAGAGGATTATGCTGAGGTTTGAGGCTGAATAGAAAGAATCAATCTTTCCTGTCATCTAATCAACAGGCTAAGGACAGAGGCTGTGTTTGTGTGTGTAGAGGGTCAGTAGCTTCACAAATCACACAGTGGATGCTAAGAAACATCAGCTGTGTCCTTGTGCCAAGTTCCTGCTTCTTTCATGTGAACTCATGGATTACATTCTTCAGTAGAAACTGACCCTCATAAAAAGGATCATGGCTTACAGGGAATCCGGTGAAGAACTCAGAGAATGACAGTCACACTTATGATGGAAGGTGACACCTGTTAATTTCAGTATCGACACTGGTGCTCCCTCAGACACACTCCTTGTCAACCATGCCATGATAGAAGAATAAGACTTTAATCAGATCATACAAGAGTGTCTCCCAAATAATACAAAAGTGTCACCCAGTCTATTTTGAAATGTAAACCCGTTATTATGTTGAGCTTGCCCTGACTACAGCTCCTCTCATGCCATTGTGTTGATTGATAGTGATAATACATGTCCATAAATAGGGACATCCTGGAACACGTGGTTAAGTATATGTACATAGTAGCCTACAGTTTTGTCTATTTGTTTTATCTTTGGGATGTGTGACCAGGACTATGGACAACATTAAATAACTGAAAGAGATTAAGAGATGGGGAGCAGAAGAGAGTAGTACTGAGAATGTTAGTCTACTGGCAACACTGGCAACCTTAGCAGCCCCCATGTCTTGTCAGGCAAGGCTCATGACTGATCCTAAGAAAACCATAGATGCTACAGTGTTCTCTGCTGCAGAAGTTAGCATACTCTGTGTAATTGTTTGTTGGGGAGCAGAGGGAGAGAGCAAGACAGAGACAGACAGTGCATGTTGGTATTCTATCTTGCTGGTCCCACAGCAGTCCAGTCCCAAAGAAACACACAGAGGCCTACATAAATTATAAACTAGCTGACCTATTAGCTCAGGCTTCTTATTAACTAACTCTTACACCTTAAGTTAGACTGAGATTTTCCTCTTCACAGAATTCTCCTGTTCTGGTCTCCCCACCTATACTTCCTGCCTGGCTACTGGCCAATCAGTATTTTATTAAATCAGTACAAGTGATAAATCTTCACAGGGTACAAGACCATTGTCCCACAGCAAGTATTTGTGGAGACAGATATAACATTCCTCAATTCTTTAAAGCTCTCTGCTTTAGCAAATGATAGCTGAATTTTTTGTTGTCAAAGGTATTCAGTTTTAAATATATATTTTATTTTTTATTCACATGTGTATGTGTCTCTGTATGTGTGTGTGTTTGTGTGTACATGTATCTGAGTGCTCTCAGAGCCCAGAAGAAGGGTATTGGATCCTCTGGAACTGGAGTTACAGTTGTGAGCTGCCAGGTATAGGCGCTGGGAATCAAACTCTGGTCCTCTACAGGAGCAGCAATGCTTTTAATTGTTGAGCCATCTCTTCAACCCCATAAAGCTCTCAGTTTTTGATCATCAACATAACAACTGTGAAATTGAGATTTGGGAATTGGTGATTGATTTAAAGAACAAGGATTTGTCTATTGCTTTCTCCTCTGGCATTTTAAGACAAAAAAAAAAGACAAAGAAAAGAAACCTTGTGCAGATAGAAGGGCTCTCTCTGTCATATGCGGAGAGCTGTGAGGCCATCCCTCCACTAACACTTACAAAGATCTCGTGGGTGGCTTCATTGTCCAGTCAGCCCTCCAGAGATGGTGGGGATGGGTGCCATGGCACTGTGAATGGCGGAGGTGGACACAGCTAATGGACTTGATAAAGCCACAAGGCTGGGAAACGGCAGAGAAGAGGTCAAAGCCAGATAGTTTTCCCTCAGCATCAGTGTTCAACCATTTCACATTAGTGAGTCCTGTTGAATGTCAGTTTTCTGCAGTGCCTGAGGGGTTTGTGTCATCAGAAGAGTCTCGGTGTCGTCCCACATAAAGCGCCCCCCCAGATGTAACTCCCCCTCTCTCCTTGGCAAATGGTGCCCGTTGAAAGCAGAGTAAGTCAGGGCCTACAGTTTCCAGCAAAGAGCTTGGGTTGGTGAAGTTGCAGTGGAAGAAACTCCTGCTTTGGAGACAGCCCACTGCCTACCAGTCCTTGAGACTGGGGACCCATTTCATCATGCGTACCCCCATACTCACACTCATGGAGAAAACAGGAACCTTGCACAGCACCCATGCAGGCATGGCTGGTCCTTTTCACCATATTATCATCCACTCCATTGCCTTTCTTCTTTTTATGTAAACCTCTGGTATCGTGTGATTTCACGATGGGATTTTAAAGTATTGCGCTACCCACCGAAGCACTCTCTAGAGCTGAGATCAAAAGTTTGGAATCTGAGTCTAGCTTCTACAATTTTCCAGCCCTGTGCCCTTGGGCAACCACCTCTTTAAGCCTCAGCTGCAGTGTGCATAAATTATAGATGACAGTGATTTCACCTCATGGTTTGGAGGATCAGCTCAGACAACACCTGCAGGGGTGACATTGAACCTCAGTCTAGTCCTACTGCTGGCTTGTCCTCCCCAGGGGCTGTAGTGATTCATCTTAGGGGTCAGGCTGGCTAGACTGGGGTGACTGTTGTTAATCACACCCCAGTCCAAATGCTGGCACAAAGGTGTCTGTTAGGTGTGGTTCATAGTTGCCAGTGGTTGGTTCCAGGAAAAAAACAGATTTCTCCTCCGTGAGCAGGGTGAGCCTGATCTACACAGTTGGAAATCTTCAGAGAAAAGACAGATTCCCAAAAGGGGGGAAAAATGCTGCCGGAAAGTCAGGCCTGACAGTGTGGACCTGTAATCCTAGTACTTGGGAGGCTGAGGCAGAAGGATCCCAAGGACAAAGCCTAACTGGGCTACAGAGGTAGTGACAGACTGTCCTAGAAAATAAAGTGCAAAGAGCGGTAGCTCAGGGGCAGAGTGTTCGCCTAGAACACACAAGGTCCTGGGTTTGAGCCCAAGAACTAATGAGTTACGGATCTCATCCTTATGTCCAGCCTTTGTAGTCAAGACAGCAAAGTCAGCTTCCTGCGTCCCCAAGGGTGCTGTCTACTTTAATGCTGTGAGTCTTGATAGACCCTGAAGTGTGTGGCTGCTGGTTAGAGTTGGCCAAAGAGAACCAACACGCAACGGAGGGGGGAGGGGCAGAGGTCAATGTCCATTTCCATGGCTTCTCTTTGGAGTGGTCCTGTCCCTACCCAGACCCCATCAGCATCCTCCCCTGTGCTCAGCAATGGCACAGTGAGGGTCCCAGCCCTGAGCACTGCCGCCTGAGATCTTTTCCCTCTTTATGATCTCCTCAATCACCCAATTCGAGCGGCACCTCTTTTCCTCCAGATGACGATCTATAGATCTAGAGGAAGCCATTTAACAGAACCTGGGGTAGGTGGAGTCAACCCAGCCACCAGGAATGACAGGAAGAAAACTTCAGGTGTTCATTGGTGTCAGTTTTCCCGGGTCCCCAAGCTGTCATGTTCCTGGTTCTCGGCTAAGAAGCTCTACAAACAACCCCTCCCTGTCCATGCCAGCGTTCCCTTCCAGAGGTGTCCCTCATAGGGGACAGGTCCAGATTTCAAATCCCAGAAATCTGACTTGGCCATCTCTGTACTTTGATAGGAGGGAAACAACTCCTTTATGTATGTACAGCCCTATCTATGTCTGCCCACATCTCAGGAGTTGCCACAGACCGGGCAGCAGTCTTTCCTGTACCTCCCTAGCCCACCTTCCCTCAAGTATGTATGCAAAGAGTCTATGCTGCTTAAATTACCATTGTTTCTTTTGGTTTCAATGCAATTCACAGGTCTGTCTGTTTCTGCAACACTGGTTTGCACCTTCGGCTAACTGGCTGTTCTTTCATGTCCCTGCTGTTCCCATCGGGCATCGCCTCCACCCATTACTCCCATAAATATTTATAAATGCTATCCAAATACCAGCAATATGTTTGGAAAGACGTGTCTAATTTAACAGGAACCTGAGATTACATTCAAAGCCTGTCACAGCCTTCTCTACTTTAGTGGCTTATTCTGGAAGCTGGAAAACATCCCTTCTTGTTTGAAAAACAAAACCTTGACTTCTGTTCACCAGCCACCTCAACACTGGGGAAACTGTGCCTTAAGTAATTAAGAGCATGAAGAAATGACAGCGTGACCCTTCTGTCCTGCGACAGCAAGAGCTGTCTATCTTAACGGGGCATTGATACAGTGGGTGACTTTGGTGTCTCATGATTTCATTAAAATGAGATTATGTGTGGGTGAGTGGGTGTAGTCATAAGGATAAACTCAGAGACCAAAGGTCCAGAAGCTGTGGGAAAGCTAATTAAAACGGCCTTCAAGACTCACCAGTGGCAGAAAGCATTAGACGTCTCCTTGCCTACCCAACCCCTGTCACGACCATGCAGTGCACAATGGGCCAGCACTTCTGCATTAGGAGTCTTCAGCTCCCCTAGTTAACGACCCATAGACATGCCTATGACTGATCCCAGAGGGGATTTCTTACCCATCAGGAGATCTGATGGGTAGCCACTACCAGTTCAGGTACCTTGAATAGAGGATCCTTCTGAACAGAGTCTAGCAAGTCCCTGTGACCTGAAGAGGGATATTCTATTCAGCAGTGGGAAAGGTAGCCAGTGAGCAGGTGGAGAGTCTCCAGGAATAAAGCCCGCTGGGACAATTGCAAGGACTTGAGCATCCAGGCTTTCAGGACCCCACTGCCATCCCATGTATGTTACGGAACGTGTGTGAAGATCAAAGAACAACTTGTGATACATAGTTCCCTCGTTCCACCGTGTGGGTCCCAGGGATTGATCAAACTCAGGTCCTTAAGCTTGGTGACAAACATCTTTTCCAGCCGAGCCACCCTGCCAGCCCCCGGAACTGACATTCTCTTTAGAAATGAATAGGTAAGTGCCCACAGCCAACAGAGAAGCCGTGAGACTTACCCAAGGGGAAACTTGCCAGGAAACTTTAAGAAGTAGTTGGAGGGGCTTCACTGAAAATTCTAGCACCCCCTTCTCATGAGCCCAGAGGGGTCCTTGTTGAAGAGAAAGTATAGCTGTGTCACAGAGATCACAGAAAGACCCTAAAGGCCACTGTCTCTCCAATTCACAGTTGTTTCCGAGTAAGTCCAACATTTTCCAGCTGGACACAGACCTGTCCAAGCTCATCCTGGGCTCCGCATAAAACCAAAAACCAAGGACATCATGCAGGCTGGTTCACAAGCACCTGATCTACTGTCCTGATGTTAGTGTGTCTCTATATTTCTTTATGTGTCTACCACATCCATTTTTCCCATGGTCGACTTAAGCACAAGGTCTTTTCAATCACTAATTCCTATGAGAAATCCAGATAAGCTTGGGGTGCTATTGCAGACCTGTAATTTCAGCGCTCAGGAGGCTGAAGCCGGAAGACCTCAAGTTTAAGGCTAGCCTGGGTTGCTAAGAGAATTCTGTATTAAAATATATCCAATCAAGTCAAGCATTAACTGATATCTGTGGGGATGAAAAATATGACGTGTGATCCCCCACCAGCTTGCTAGCATCTTCGTCTGTGCTCTGAGATGAAACAAAGGCATAAATAAATAAAGTTTATTCTACTCATACACAGAATAACCTTGGCTCTTCCTCAGAAGTGTTGGCAACACAGAATTGCCATCCTTCAAAGGACTTGACACCTATGAGGCTTTTTCCTCAAAAAGAAAAAAAAATGATACATCTCTTCATAAGATAAATGCCTGTACCAGTTCCTAAGAGGATGCATTCTTCCTTTTCATCTCATTGTGCCTGGGAACTGCAGCTGAGTACACTAAGGTGACTGTCACAGAGACAGCTCCTGGCCCAGACCTCATGGCTGGACTGCTCAATAAAGGAGCCCGACAAACCTCAGAGAGGTTTTCATCATTGTCTCTGCAGGGCTCCAAGAACACAAGCACCCACCGCCTCATCCCCGCAACTGTGCCGTGGTGGGAGAGACTGCCAGAGGCTTCAGACGTGTCACGTGTCTGCTCTCTTGCTCAGGTACCTCCATCTTCCAGTCAGACATCAGCTGGTGTCAGCCACAGTGGTGACCCAGGTAAAGGGACCAAGCTTGCCTGATGCTTTTGGATTCGGCCCTATCAGTCACTACCCAACCAACTAGCCAAAAGAGCTGCTATGTGAGTTCCCACGAGAGCCCTAGCCTCCTGGGTACCTTAGCGCAGTAGAGGGAATTTAGCATTATAAGAGATGAAGAGCCCCTTACTTTCTCAGCAAGGGCTATAGCAGGGTGACCTGCAGGGGATCTGTGTCAGTTCCCTCTAAATGAGAAGCCATCGACGCATACGCTTTGTCAATACGTCTTCCATAGCACCCAGCAGGTGGCTGGTCTTGCTCAAAAATATTTATGAATAAACTTCAAAGTATGAAGGAAAGAGAACTTAGCTAACCTGGCCTTCTTTTTCCTTCTGGATTGTTCTTCCTGTCACCCTCTTCTCCACCTAGAAGACGATATGGAGACAGTGTTACAAAGGACCCTTTTGCAAATCCAGAAAGGGCAGAAACAGGTCAGGACGCTCCCAAACTACCATAGCAACTTTGCTCCATCACCCTCTGACCTTGTAAGCAACTCCACTTAGACTAAGCACTCAGTTCCCTGGGTCAGTCCCACTAGAAGCTTCGGAGAGGTTAAAAGTCCAGTTCCTATAAATCTCAGAGCAAGCCAGCTCCTCCATGGCCTGCTAAATCATTTAATCGTTTTTATGACGCGGAGCTACTGACCACAGTCATTGTATTGCCATCAATACTCTTTAAGTTGTAAATAGATGAGCCACAAATTGATAAGATAAGAAGTCTAGTGATAGAGCGTTGAGAGTTCTGTGCTGTCGTAAGCTTTACTGGGTATCAATACTAATTTGTTTCCTGTAATGCTCTTCATGGACATAAACATAAAGAGGGAGGGGAAGTTTGTGCGAATGGTGATAATTCTTGTACTTGAGTTCTTGGGTTCCAGCAGCTTCCATGGAAACCCCTGCGTGTGTCAGCCTCTCTCCAAGACCCAGGGTTGTGTAAGAATCCTATATCCCGCCTTACATCCAATAAGGTGAAAAGATCCGTGATCCCAGGCTTGCTCCCCCATCCCAGTAGCTGCTGCTGCTTCGTTAGCCTGTGGGAACTGGGCATGTGGTCAGCTTCTCAATGCTTCAGGCCAGGGGCTTCGGCTCCAGCATCTTTTCTTCCTCTCCAGACTAAAACACAAGCATTTCCCTGGGTCATCCATTCTACACTTCTCAACACAAGGCTTCTGGGGGTTTCCTCCTCTTTGAACTCTTCGCTGTTTACTGCCGTCAGTATCTGCCATTTTCCTTCATATTACGTACCATAAAATTTGCATTTTTTAAAGGTCTCACTATTTTATTTTATGCGTGTTATTGTTTGACTGAGTGCATGTATGTGCATATGTGTATGATGTGCTCTCAGAGGCCAGAGAAAACATTGAATCCCCTGGGAGTTGAGTTAAAGATGGTTGTGAGCTACCATGTGGCGCTGGAAATTGAATCTGGATCCTATGCATTCTTAATCACCGAGCCATCTTTCCAGCCCCAGAAATCTTAAAGCTTGTCATTCTTACATTGTCTCTCTTTTATAAGCATATAGGATAAAACTGTCTCTACCAAATACTAAGGTTCCTTTACTTACACAAATCCCCTGATGGCTATCTCATGAGAACCATAGTGACTACTCTTTCTTATTCAAAGTAATAGCTACTAACAAGATCTTCATAGTCCCTAATATTGAGATGAAGATTGTGGGAACCTTAATGTCCAAGGAACATTGGGCTTCTGTTAAGGAGGGCAGAAGGGACTATGTGCCTTTTCCTTTTGACTTTAAAGCATGTTTCCTTAATCCACAGCCTGGTTACAGTATGAGTTTCTGTAGTAAGTCCTGACACCTCTCTCTTCCTCCTCTTCCTCCTCCCCCTCCTTCTCCCTCTTCTCCTCTGTCTTAGTCAGTGCTCTATAGCTGTGAAGAGACACCATGACCACAGTAACTCTTCTAAAGGAAAACGTTTAACTAGGGCTGGCTTACAGTTTCAGAGTTTATACTATTATCGTCATGGTGGGAAGTATGGTGACATGCAGGCAGATAGAGCTGGAGAGGTAGCTGAGAGTTCTACATCTGAATTGGCAGGTAGCCGAAAGAGGGAGACACTTGGTCTGGTTTAAGAATTTTGAAATCCCAAAGCCTGTCCCCAGTGATATACTTCTTCCAACAAGGCCACTCCTCCTACTTCCTGTCAATAATGCTGCTCCCTACAAGCCTATGTGGGCCACTCCTATTCAAACACCCATACTCGCCATCTTGTTCTTCTTCTCTTCCACTGGTCCACTACATTGTCCATGGGAGTTTTGAATCCTGTGTTCCACCTCGGGAATACTGGCCACAATCATTCCCAACCACGGTTCCTTTGAGCCCAAATTCCCATCATCCAAACTTCAGACTTTAAAGGGAGGCAAGCTATTTATTTTTATATCTCATTTACAAAATGAACTCATATTTATAAATTCTAGCAGCTACTTTAGAAGCTGTTTAGAAGATGATATTGGACTTTGTCCTTGACCAAAGTTAAAATTCAAACAAGACCTTTTCCACATCCAGTCCTGAAAACGACAAAAACCTGGGGCCTGGAAATTCTGGAAAGGATGTGTAGAGTATGGTGAATGTAAGCCCACTCACCTTGATGGCTAACAGAGATGTTTTTAAATAAGTAACAAAGTTCAATAAACGCACCATGATCCTACTTAGGTAAGAGTCAAGCTTATTTTCGGTGTCGAGTTTCGCTGTTCTCCTGAGCTCAGATGGCGGGCCACGAGAGCCATTTATTCGCAACATGTATTTCTGTTATTTGATTTACAGGACCGCGCATTAAAGAGGTAAAAATATCTCAAGCTGAGAGCGGGTAGGTGTGACTCCCAGGCTGATGGCAATTAGTGTTTTCGTGAGGTATCAGGGTGCATAAGGTTCTTTTGATATTGATGTCAGTCTGCTCCCAAAATAACTTTTCTTCCTCATCTAGACTGTTCAGACAAATTTAATATTATTAGAATATTCCCAGAGTTCTCAGGTAGTCTCACTTGCTTTCCAGATGAACCTTATAATTATATTGCTAAGTCCCCCCACCCCCCACACACACACCAAATGTTGTCCCATCAGAATACTGATTAGGCTTGAAAACAGAACAAACTGCTTTGGGAAGAATTAACAGTTTTCTACAGTGTCCAGTCTTACACGCTAGAACTGTGACCATGGTCTATATCTTTTTAAAATATCACTTTAAAGGCAGGGAAGGTATTGCATGTCTTTTCCTACCAAATTGTGTGGGTTTTCTGCTTCCTTTAAACCATTTATTTCTGCTGTTGCCTCTGCCATTTTATTGCCTCTACTTTCCTGAGACTTCTATTATCCTTATATTCTCCCCCACCCCAAAGAGTGCTTGCCTCTATGAGTTTACCTATTAACACAGCTTTGGCTGCCTTTTATTACCCGCCGCCTGTGGTCGTTTGCTTAACCATTTCCCGCTCATTGTGTAATTGCTGTCATAGTGTTCAGTTTGGTTCATCGTTTAGGATGCTTTGTTCTTATTTACGTATTGAGTGTTTATATTTATTTCTTTTGACTTTTGCATTCTGGGTTGGAAAGGCGATAGAAAATGTAACCAGAATAGGAGGCACCATGCTAGCCCCAACGGCTAGCCGTACGTGAGTGCTTGTACACCAGCCACTCTGAGAAGCTCCACCAGTACTCAATGGCAATACCCGTAAGAGACAGTTGTGTCAACAATCACTTTGCAGATGGCAAAATCCGGATTCTGTTTGAAAGTCAGGATGCTGTGCACTGTTTTTCAGTCCTTACCGCCCTTCCCATCAACGGCCTTGATTGAGGCTCTCCCTGGGCCTCTCTGTACCGCTCCACAGAGGCATGATGAGAGCTGCTCCCAGTGACCAGCTCGGGAGCGGTCTGTTCATTAACGCTCTCCCTGCCTCATTTGTGTTGTCTGCTTCAGCAAAGCCCGAGAGGGTTGTCTGCGTCTCGGTGATTGCGCTGCTCTCAATTTCTATTGATTGTGTCTGCACAAAGAAGCCTGTTACATTTGGCAGAAATCTGCCCCATCACTGAGCCTGTCCCCACAGCCTCCTTTCGATTATCCCCACCACCAAAGTGAGTCTCTTAAAAACTCCCTGGCCTTTTATTTCTTGGGCAGCGCCTCCTGTCCTCACCATCGCGTGGCCTTTTCCGATTTCATTGTGGATAACTTGACTCCCTGCAACCCAGTAACAACGTCAAATTACCCTTCAAATCCGTCCCTTCACTTCTGAGAGCTGCAGCTCACTACGCCGTGGAAATAATGCCCTTTCTCTAAGAATTTCTCTCTGCTCATTTGAATCATTATAGCTCTTAGAATACAGGATGTAAGGGTAAGTTCATCTTATTCCTTGGCCAGTTGGTGCTGGGCAGGTTCCTTTCTGGGTTCTGAATTTGGATCGCAGGTCATTGGGTGTAAGGCTCCTATTCTTCAATGGAGCCTTTTAAGCTTGACTTTCTGGGCAGAGGAGACCTTGTCTCCACTACTGCCTGGTGTCCTGTGGTCACTATTAGCATGGCCAGTGAAAGACAATCTATTCTCCCACATCTTCTCATCCCCATGAGCTTTCAACAACTTTCCTCAAATGTAGATCAAGTAACGCACAGCATTTCAGAACTTTAAAATTTCTGTACTCTCCTTTTTGGTTAAAAAGAAAGGGGGGGAGGTCGCTATGAAAGTTAATCTTGGCCACAGGGATAATGTGCTACTGAAGATGTTTATGCAGAATCTGATTCAGTGGTTTTTAGGTCAAGGTTCTTAGAGCTATCACAATTAATGATTAGCCCAATTAGCAGAACTAGATTAGATAACGGTGTTGTGCCAGCATTTACTGTTATGTACGAGAAAGTTCTCGTTCTTAGGAAGTAAGTTCTGGAATATTTATGCATATGAATAAAGATATCATATACTGTGCATTATTCCTAAGCAGTTCAATAATAATAATAATAATAGTTTTCTACAGTGTCCAGTCTTACACGCTAGAACTGTGACCATGGTCTATATCTTTTTAAAATATCACTTTAAAGGCAGGGAAGGTATTGCATGTCTTTTCCTACCAAATTGTGTGGGTTTTCTGCTTCCTTTAAAACATTTATTTCTCCGTGGGTGGGTGCACCCCTCGTGGTCCTGACTTCCTTGCTCATGTTCTCCCTCCTTCTGCTCCTCATTGGGACATTGGGAGCTCAGTCACGGAGACAGTGGGGCTGATCTATTGGGAGCTCACCAAGGCCAGCTGGACTGTGTTGTCTGTGTGTGTATATATGTGTGTGTGTGTGTGTGTGTGTGTGTAGATAAACAGGTAGAGTTGAGCAAACGGAACAAAATGTCAGTAACTGTTAAAAATTGGTGAATCTGGGTGATGGTTATGCGGAAGGCCTTCATATTTCTTGCATCTTCTTTGAAAGCATGAAATCATATAAAATAGAAAGGGTTTATAAATGTCATGATTTTCATAGTCTCCAAAGTATTCTCCAAGTGTGAGAAAAAGATTTTTTTTTTCATTTAAAGTTGTTTCAGTTTAGAAACACATCAGCAAGTCTTCTATGGATGTACCCATGGGTGGGCTTATTACGGAAAACCCAGCCATAATGCTCTTCCGTTTGGAATTTCGTTATTGCATGTTATTTATGTATTTGTGTCTGTGTACATGCACGTGTGCAAACATGGACCAGTGGGCCATGGTGTGTGTGTGTGTGTGTGTGTGTGTGTGTGTGCGTGTGTGTAGGACAGAGGACAACATGTGAGAGCTGGTGCTCTCCTTCCACCAAGTAGGGTCAGGGGAATGAACTCAGGTCAATAGGTTCAGCAGCCGAGTATCTTCACGTGCTACCTCAATGCTCCAGAATTTCCTGCTGGTTCCTAAATACCACCCAAAGCACCCAGTCTTGCCTAAAAGGTCTTCTTAAGCATCACCCTCAGCCAAGCCCAGTCAGTTACCCCTTGCCTTTCATCTAACAACACAGACAACTACTATGGCTTCCTGTACTTCTTTTGTGACTTTGGCCACTGTTATCATTTTGTCTGAGCTATTGTTAAGAACTTGTGGAAGCCTATCCTCTATGCTTCCTTCCTCCCCGAGTCTTACCAGATGATTATGTCCACACGGGGTTACCTATCCCTCTGCAGGACCTTCTGTGATTGCTGCCCTTCACAGGAAGCCCGAGGGAGCAGGCAGGTTGATATGTCTCTATATTTTCAGCATCTAGCAGAGTGACTGGGCCCAGAGAAGAACACTGTTGACCCATGGAGTTGAGAAGCTTAGAAGTTGGCTCTGTGGGTTGGATTCTTCCGTGTTATGTGGATGGAAAATGTGACAGCTTCTTGAGGATGAATTGAAAACCTTCAAAAGATTTTATCTCTTCACATATATTTCTTACAATCCGTTCCCACCATGTTTAAAATGTCCACATTGGTGTCTTTTGCCTAAGGCACTGGTCCTAGGATAAGAAAGTTTAACTGCCTAATATTTTCCGTATAATTAGGACAGACAATCACTAATGAGCATCCTAGAGACTTGGGAAAACCTTCATGGATAGAACTGATAGAAGGTCCTTAAGAATCTTGACTGCCTTTGCACATTTTTTGCGGCCTAGGAAGTTCCTGTATTTAAAATTTATAATGAGCTAAGTCAATCAACAACTCTCACACATGCTAGTACAGAAAACAACCACAACTAAACCCTAAACAGAGAGCGTGTCTAACTCCAAAGCTCCTGAGGTCATTGACTAAGAAGTGAGATAGGGAGAATCAGAGGGGAGACCTCTCCAGATGGTGGGCATGACCCTGGGATGTTCACACTCACATAGGGCATGGGCACAATGAGACTGCACTTCCCAAAGAAGGATGGATTTACCTAGACCTCAAATAGGCCCTGAGATACTCCTTCTGGATGCTACCAATTCAGCAAGGGTTAATAGAAACTTTCAAGCAGGCTAGATAATTAACAGGATTAAATCTCTACCTGTCAATTAAGCCAATATATTTGAGTATAATGCTATTTAATTCTGCACCAGGAACAGTGCAATAAATCAAAGTTTACAGATGTCTTCAGCAAGCCCTTGATGGATGAAACACTGTAACTCAGAGGTGCATAGAAAATCTCAAATAAGATAACCTCCCATGTGATTAATATAGCTGTCTGCATTGGCATTGGCTCCAGAAGGTTCTAATCCAAACATGTTTAACATCACATACTTTATTGTGACAGATTTAGACACCTGAACTAACTAACCAGGCAAATGGTGCTTAATTATACTGACTCATTATGGACCTCAGCAATAAAGCTGGGACACAGAATTGTGTTAATTCCCGTCACACACCTACACACTGCATAAGCAGACAGTGCCCAGAGGGTTGTCTATGACCTGGGGCATAAAGTGCAGGGTCACCCTCTTGATTCCCCTAGAGGCCACCTTTCTTCTCTTTCTGTCCAATGGTGCTTGCCCCCAGATGTTGTTAAGGCTGACTGGTCAGCAAATGCATATTACTGACCATGAAGAGAAGCAGGCGTATGAACATGAATGTCTCTTCCATATTTAAAAAAGGTCCAGTGCATATGAGTGCATGTGTGCGCATGTGTGCATACACACACACACACACACACACACTATGTATGGTGATACATCCCTAAGAGCATATGCATTGAAAACACTGTTGCTCAAGATGCCAAACAAATGCTTTTGTACCTACAACATGCATTCTGGAATGCATCTCTAAGAACACTGCTGCAGTGGTTTGAATAAGAAGCATCCCCATGGGCTCACGTATTTGAACACTTGGTCCCCAGCTGATAACACAGTTTGGGGCCATTATGGAACATTTAGGTCGTGGAGCCTTGCAGGAGAAAGCACATCACTGGGTGGGCTTTGAGAGTTTATAAGTCCCATTCCCTGCTCTCTCTCTCTCTCTCTCTCTCTCTCTCTCTCTCTCTCTCTCTCTCTCTCTCTCTCTCTGCTTTCTGTGTGGATGAAAATGCGGTCAGCTAGCTTCCTACTTGGACCACTTGCAACCACGCCTCCCACCATTATTGACTATTGCTCTGGAACCATAAATCAGAATCAGCCCTTTCTCCCTCAAGTTGCTTCTGGTCGTGGGGTTCATCACAGCAACAGAAACAACCAATACGATGATCTTCTCAACGGGTACGCAGACTTGAATGATGAGAAGCCAGCTAATGGCCTGTTGCAAAATTCAACTCTGAGTCCTTTTTCTTAGTGGAACTCATTCCTGGGTGACTTGTCTCACATACTGCCAGACGTTTCAGAAGGGTCAAAATGTTTAGCTCCGTCTGCGCTGAGGCCACAGTACTACTGTAAAGTATGGGACCTAGTCCTTGCTGACTGGCTATTATATCTATAAAGTATGCCAAATACTGGAAAAGGATGCCATGGGACAGAAATGAAGCATCAGTCACATCTTCTCTCAGGTAAGGACCACAGTTGCAAAACAGGCTTTAATGGGAAGGAGGAACTCAGTGAGGCGAAAGACCAGAATTAGCTGGAGTTAGAAAGAATTTATGAAAAGGACTCATTGGAGATGAATAGTTAAGGGACATAATGAGTATGTCTTGCATAGGGGCTTTGCTAGATTGGCTCACACAATGCAGTCTGGTCACACTAGAGAGGCTGAAAGCCCAGTAGCTGCTCAGTACGCAAGCCTGGATGTCTCAGTAGTTCCAATCTGGCACTGAAGGCGTGGAGGATTCCTGGAGAGCTGTTGGTCCGCAGTACACATAGGAAGGCTGGAAAGGCTGGGTTTTGATGGCAGCCAAGGATGGCAGCAGGAGCAACAAGAAAGTCACTCTCCTGCAAAGGGTGGATGCAGGCAAGCAAGCTAAATGCACAGAGTGGACCAGCTGGGACAGACTAGATGCGACTGCAGTAACAGCATGAGCATCACAAGGGCTTAGGCGGAGCATTTTCCTCTTACTGTCCAGGTCCACTTTGAGCTCCAGGAAGCTGTCCCATATGTGAGGAGCAGAGATCTCAGTAGGCCACTATCCTGTGTCTCCCTTAACACAGGTTTCCATAGTTACCTATATACATGAGGACCAGTGGGTACTCCTCACCCGGTAAAGTAATGTGCGTTCTCAGTATGACCCACCAACAGGCATACTCTCAGTCCATTGGCCAGCAGTGATCACGTGGTCTGACTGTAAGGCCAGTAGGCTATGTAACCCTTCCAAAACAAAGGCAGACTGAGCTCTCTGCTCAATTTCCTGACTTGTGAGTCCCCCAAATGCTTAGAAGGATGTGGCTAGTCTCGCTGGTTAGAATTTGAAGGAAAGTATATCATCTTTAATAAAGTGAGTAGAGGGAGCTGCGGGTTGCATTCCTGCCGCCCTGCTCCCGGTCGCCTGGCTAGCTTATGCCCCGAAATAACAACACACAAACTGTATTCATTTAAACACTGCTTGGCCCATTAGTTCTAGCCTCTTAATGGCTAATTCTCACAATCTTGCCTAACCCATATTTAGTAATCTGTGTAGCACCAGTCTTACCGGGAAAGATTCAGCATGTCTGATCTGGCGGCTGGCTGCATCATGTCTGCCCTGGAGAGGAGTGTGCATCTGGCTCCGAGAGCAGAGGCATGGCATCTTACCTCTCATCCTCTTCCTCCTAGCATTCTGTTCTGTTTACTCCACCTACCTATGTTCTAACCTATCAGGGCCAAGCAGTTTATTAATTAACCAATGACCTTCCTCCATCAAAAGTAGATATGAACCAAGTCTTCAAATTGATCAACAGCGGCTCATGTTTTGGTAAAATTAAAACAAAACAACCAAAAAAAAAAATATGTGGGTATTTTGCTTACCTTTGTGTCTGGGCACCACCAGCATGCAGTCCCAGAGGAAGCCATAAAACAGCATTGCACACCCTGGAACTGCAGTTCCAGAGAGCTATGAGCTAAGTAAGCTGTTCCTTCCATCTTCCAGCACAGAGCAGATCTCAGGAAAAGTCAATCTGCTTCACACAGGCGGGAGCTTTTCTATATCAGGTTGACCAAACCCAAGGTCCTTTGGAAGAGCAGTCAGTGCCCTCAACTGCTGAGCCATTCCTCCAGCTCCTGGGAATTTTCACAGAGCTGCCTTTGACTATCTGCTGAGGGTCCTAGTTTGGGCAACCGTTTGCCTCAACCATAGTCTTTTCTGTGGTTGTCAGTTTCCCAAGCTCAGTGCCTTGTAGGGGGTGTAGAATAAGAATAACATTTAAGAGGAGATGGAACTGGATCTAGCTTGAGTGGAGGAGAATCAGAAATAACAGAGCAGATCTGGAAAGGCTAGATATAGGTGTTTGTGTTGGGGAGGAAGTAGGGGAGTCCTAGAGAGACGGGGACTGCTCAAACCCTGCTACTGACAAACTGTGGAGTGCCTGAACATGCGTTTTCAGCATGTATTTCCCTCTCTGTTTTCAATATTTCTTTCCTTTTTGGCACAGAACAGATGTCAGAAAAGTCACCATCTAATTCTGTGGACTCCAACAAGTGGCAACATTTCTATACCAAATTGACCAAACCTAAGCCTGAGATTTTTCTTCAAAAGTCAATTAGATCCAGGGTGGGAATGTCGCTTAGTCGTAGAGGGCTCACCTAGACTGTACAAAGTCATGAATTATTTAGATTTGGTTAACCATCTCATATTTTACCAAAAGATCTCATCCCCTGGCATTATTTCATCTGGGTTGTGAATGAAAATGAAAAATGAACCAGTTCTTTCACTGAGCTTTGCATGATTTCATCTTCTGTACCTCTCCTCCACGAATTCTCCAACTTTCCCAAAGGAAAGTTGCTTAGATATGCCTCTGAACAGGAGACATGGGGTAGGTGACGCTTCCTCTGGCTTCTCTGCAGTTCCGTCTCTGAGCTCCTTTTGCTCCTATGTCTAGAAGATTAACAGACCAGCACCTACAGCACACAGGATCCCATGTTCATTGGGTTACCTGCACTCCTAATCAGTAACCTGGGCTCCACTTTCTTCCTTGATTATTGTCGAGGGATTCAGCATTATTGGCAAATAAGAAGAGAAGCTGGGAAGGAAAAGGCTCACCTCAATCTCCTTTTATGCTGTTAGTTTCTAGATGTGCCACAGCTTTGGTGGAATACCAGCAAAGAACTGGAATAGACTCAAAAGGCCATCCAGTCTACATTTAGAGAAACTCAATTTTCTGGATGTTGTATGCTTCTGATACACAGCCTGCTGCCTAGTGGGTGTTCACTAAAAAGTTTTTAACACACAAATTGATGATATAATAGAATTTGCATCTGATCTTTTTATTTTTTTCTCACAGTCCAAATCAACTTGGTTTTGAATCTCAGAAGCACTGTCAACTTGCCTAGCGTTCTTGGGCAAGTCGTTTTGTCTCATGAAGATTAATTCTTTCATCTATAAAATAGAAATGATATTAAAACATTACAGCTTGGTTAGGATGATTTAATTAGATAAATCACAGGAATCACTCATTAAAAATTTAAAAATTATGTGTATGTGTATGTATACAACACACATAAGTACGGTGACCTTCAAGGCCAAAAGAGGGCATTGGATCCCCTGTGGCTAAAGTTATGGGTACTTGTTAGCTGCTGCTGGACAGGGTGCTGGGACTCAAACTCGGGTCCTCTGCAAGAGCAACACACACTCTTAGCCTCTGAGATGTCTCTCTAGCTCAGAAATTCCTCTTTTTGCTGGGCTTAGCTTTCCATAGGTTTAAGTCCTCCCACTTTACCAAGGCCCCAATGTTAAATGATTAAAATCAGTCACTCATAAGTTTTAAATTATATGCCATGGAATTCTGTCCCATGTTTCTGTGCCCCACCAGGGACATGGATCATTCCTTTGTCATTTCTTTACAAACTCTTCTCATGTTAGCCCTTAGCAGTTTCCTCGCTGAACAGACTGCTGCAATACTGTGGTGCTTACTGTCAAGTAACCCTTACTCGGGAGCGTGGGCTCTGTCACAATGTCTGTACCATTTGCCTCACTTGTTCCATCACACAGGCATTGTGTCATCTCCCACGGTCACAAGAAGGGTAGGAACAATATAATAAGAGATTTGAGATAGAGAGAGACAACATCATGTAACTTCTATCATAGCATATTATTATTAAGTATGATTAGTTTGTTGTGCTTAATTAATAACTTATTTATATATATTAATATATAGTTACTAATAAAATAAATATTCATATGTTTTTATGTACAGAAAAAAAAAACCCCAGACTAGATACAGTGTTGTATATCCCTCCAGAAACTGGGTAAGGAAGGAATGTTGATGCATAAATTTTCCTGGTAAGAAATCATAATAATACTGTGACAATAACATCCTCCTTCTCAGTCTGTGTATGTGGGACTGGTCACTTTGGAGTTACTCACTTCTGGGTTCCTAGTTACAGCAGGACACTGGAGTCATGTGGTAGTTAGGAGTTTCCCCAAGCCTGTTGTTGCTAGACTTTCAGTTCTGCCATCTGGTAAACCAGGTCAGCTACTGTGTAGGCTGCTTTTTTGGTCAGATCGACACCGGCTAGCGTTATCTAAGAAGGGCCACACTCAGTTGAGGACATGTCTCCCTAAGATTGACCTGTAGATGTGCATGTGAGGCGTTTTCTTGATTAGTGATTCCTGTGGGAGTGCCCAGCCCGTGTGGGTGATGCCACCCTGTGGCAGGTGATCCCACGTTGTATAAAAATAACAGGCTGAGCAAGCCATGAGGAGCAAGCCAGTAAGCAGTGTTCCTCTGTGGCCTCTGCTTCCGTTCCTGCCTCCACATTCCTGTCCTGACTTCCCTTTGTTATAAAGTGTGACCTGAGAGTTCTGAGCTGAAATAACCCTTTCCTCCCTGATGGTGTTTCATCACAGCAGCTTAGACAGCTTCCTCCTAGCCCTGGTGTCCAGTTTTCATTTGGCAAAAAGAATCCTAGGAACAAAATTGTTTTTTTTCCCCATTATTTATTAGTATTTTGGGATAGGCAATATACTGAGGAAATATTAAAATGAACAAAAAAGTCATAGATTGAACAGACACAATCTTGCCCTGTCTCCCCTTCTTACCTCATTCCTCAGCACCAGCTCTTACTGATAACTATCCTTATCATTTTCTTACATGTCCATGCCTTTTTCCAAATACAGAAGATAACACTTTCTACACAGTGTTAGAAACCATGCTTTTTATTATCTAATAATACATCTTGGGCTCCTTCTACATTAGAACATGAATAGTCTGGCTGGATTTTTATTGGGGTTGTGCTGTGTACATTGTACTAAGGTCTGTTCAGCCAAAACCTTATTGTAAACATTTATGCTTTTCCCTCTCCTCCATCATTGCAAACAACACTGCCATAAATAACTCCACACTTAAGTATTTTACGTGTTCATAAAATCAGAAGGATGAACTCTCAGAAGCAGTATTGCTGGTCTAAAGGGTAAATGTGCTTATCATTCTGATAATTATTGCCAACTTGGTCTTCATATGAATCCTACCATCCTCTGCTCCCAGGAGCAATGTCTGAGAGGGTGAAAAAGCAGTTTAACACAGGATAAGTGAAAGTAAATAAGGGAAGTAAGCTGAACCATGCATAAAGGGCACTGTCATGGTGTAGGTTAAAATTGGATTATTTATTAGAAATGGAAGTTCTGTGTTGGTTTTATTGAAGGGAGAGATATGAGATTTATAGTTCAAGCAGGACTTATAACACCATTTCCAAAAACAACAGCAATTCATCTGTGCTTAGCATATTAGAGTTTACAGAGCCCTTTGCGCACCTGAGCTCAGGTGAGCTCCAGTACACCACATGATGCACGCGCAGTAAATAGAGTTACTGGCCCGGCTAATAGAAGGGTCAAGTAACTGTCCTAGGTGCTGAACAGCTCCTTCAGAGCTGGGGCTTATGACTCAATCTCCCTACTCCAAATCTGGGGCTCTTTCTTGGAGGTGCCGAAAGCCAAAGAGTCCTGCCACTACCCACCACTGAAATTCCACCCCCTAAACTCATTCACTGTCATTCCTCCTTCTTGCATCATTATTTTCATGACTCCAACTCTTCCAAGGATTGTAAGACAGATTCTGTGAGGATGAATTTTGACTGGCAACCTGACAGAATTTAATCTTCTTGGAGATGCACCATTGGGCATGTCTAAGATGTTTCTAGAGAGGTTTAGCTGAGGAAGGAAAGACCACCATGGATGTGGGCACACTGTCTCATGGGTTGGAGTCCAGAGACTGAATTAGAAGGAGAAAGAAGTGAGTTGAGCACCAGCATCCATCTCTCTCTCTGCTTCCTGATTGTGAACACATGTGATCAGATGTCTTACACTCCCATTGTCCTGCCTTCCCCACTGCGGTGAACTAGGCATTCGGTCACAGCAGTGAGCAGTAACTAATAGAGACCAGAGTTTTGGTACTCAGGTGCCACTCCCTCAGCCTGCTTCTGATTTCAGCCACAGCTACGCTGAACTGTCCTGACATGTGTTGACTCTGTAGTTCCCATCGCAAGTACCTGCCTCTTGACTTGAGTTTTCATCCTTGGGATAAAATCTTATCCAGCCTGAAAGAACAGTGGGGAGGTTCAACATTTTTGCGGGTTGTCTTTAACCAAAGACTGGCAGAAGTTAGAGGATATGTTCTCAGGATGTCATTTCGGTGTGCGTCAGAAATATTCTCCATAGGTCCCTAGAGGACTCCACGGAGAGGAGAGTTACATCAAACCAGTGTTACAGCCAGGTGTTCCCTGAGAGGGAGGGGCACAAGAGAAGCTGGGAGCTTAGGAGCTGAGACTGCATGTCCTTGTCTTTCTCCAGGAAGTGAGATCCTATGTACATTGGCCTGCCATGTTGGGGAAAAAGCACTGTAGAGCCCAAATGAGAATTTGGTAGAGAGCGGGGCAGTCAGGCCTTACTCCCTGGTGCCTTCCTCTCTCTCTCTTAAGAGTTCCACTCAAGGCTCTTCAGGAGGCAAATCTGTCAGGGGAAAATATGGACTCAATGGACACACAGTGATGAATAACCCACTATGTTCATGTGTGTGTACACGTGTATGTGTGTATGAGTGTTCATGTCAGGTGCCTTCCTCAATGGCTCTTCATCTTATTTTATGAAGCAGACTCTCTCACTGAACCTGGAGCTCTCTACTTTGGTTAGGCTGGATGGCCACCGTGCCTCTGGGGTCTTTCTGTCTCCACTTCTCCAGTGCTGAGATTATAGCTGCATGCTGCGGCATTCAGCTCTCACGGGGGTGCAGGCATTGGACGCAGGTCCTCGTGTTTGTATGGTGAGCGATTTCCTGACTAAGCTCCCTCTCCATCCCGATTCACTCTTCTCAATGCCTAGTTGTAGAGTTCCCTCTCTTGCCATCACTGACTTCTAATGTAGGAGACAACATGGGTGCTTTGGCCTTATGTCTAAATAGTGTGGATAATCCCCACCCCAGATTACCCTGGCTTCCAACCAAGGGCACCAATGAATGGACGCTAGAACTGAGGGAAACCGGGCCTACCATCAAACTCAGGGGAGGTGTCTTTAAAAATCTGAGTCTACCATGAAAGAAGCAGAGGTGGGAATGGTACTCATTCATCATGCCTACTCTGAGGGAAGAAAAAGGGAAGACATCTGGACTGGAAAAGCCCTTGAACATGGAGTCTCCCATCTAACCAGGTTGGGTAGCAGCAGCGATGCCACTGTGTGAAGACCCAGGAAGCCTAGTGTGAAGCAGGTGTGAATCTGAGAAAGTGTGCCTCTCCCTCCAAGCCAAGACCACTGTGAAGGAACAGCTGTTTCACACACTTTCTTCTGTCTCATGGCTCCGCTTCCCTTGCAATGCCGGGTTTAGGTTGCTGAAGATGAGTCACAATCTTCGTCTGTTTTGAGGTAACATGACAAAATGCTTGATGCTTGGCAGCCAAAAGTCGAGAGCTTTATTTGGCTCACAAATCTGGTGGCTGAAAGATCCATGGACCAGCATTCTTGAGTGTGTCATAACATAGAAGAAAAGCAGAAAGGAACCAACTGTGTGCAGAAGGGAAGAGAGGCCTGGCTTTGGACCAACCCAATGGATGGATTAATCTCTTCCTTCCATTCCTGAGTCACTCCAGAGGAGCAACATTAACCTATTCAGGAGGGCAGACCCCATTGCCTAGTTATTGTCCCCTAGACTCCCATTCTCTGTCTTTGTCTCTGTCTCTGTCTCTGTCTCTGTCTCTGTCTCTCTCTCTCTCTCTCTCTCTCTCTCTCTCTCTCTCTCTCTCTGTGTGTGTGTGTGTGTGTGTGTGCGTGCATGCATGTGTGTGCATGTGTGCCTTCCCCTTCTGAGACAGTGTCTTCTATGTAGCTTGTTTGCATGGAATTCACTTTGTGGACCAGGCTGGCCTCAAACTTGCCACTTTTGCACAGTTACACGGATGCTAGGATTGTGGGCATGTGCCACCCCTACTCAGCTTTAGACATGATTTTAAAGATTCCACCATCTCCACACTGCTACACTATGGACAAATCCACAAGCACTTGAACTTCCAAAGGCTGGGCCACATCCAAGCCATAGTGTTGACACATCCACAGTCTAGCTTGCAGAGATTCGGGAACACGTCTCTGTGATAAACATGACTAAAAAAAAGAGAGAGGGACAACTTGCGACCTGCCCTTCCCACAATAAAGATACCCTCTTTCCATCTTGGTTACTTCATGGCTGGGCTCTGCTGTGGTTCAGGAAGGGTTAGGACCACATGGTGTTGAGCAGACAGATGATTCACGACCACAGAGTGCAGCCTTCATGGTACCCAGCTGTTCTCAGTGAGCCATTGAGCACAGAACACAAAACACAGACTTAAAATTCAGCATGGAGACGCACAACTGATAGAAAGGGCTGCCCTGTTGGAGGGGTTAAAATGTGTGAGCTGGGATATCAGAAAAGCCCACAGAATCATTTCTTTTGCAGGCTCTTTCAGCCATGGTAACTGCCCATCTCTGCCTAGCAACCTGAGGCTGAGCAAGATGACCCGTTGGCTCCTTCCTAGTCTGGTCCCTACCAGGTTGGGCATTCCCTCAGAGACCCCAAAGTCAGCACAAAAATAATCTATGGGAAAAGAAATGTTGTCCGAGGGAAAGAAAAATCAGTTCCTAGAGACTCCTATTTCCCAAGAGAGCTCTTACTTCTGATCTTCAGATCTGAATACTTGTAGGACAAGAATCACAGGCCACGCCCTCAGGCCATTCCCCCTTGGGATTTTCCTCTCATCTGCTCTGTGCTGTGACAGCCTGTAGAGATGAACACAGTTTCATAATTTGGGATGTAAGATGACTTCTCTGTGCCTCGCTGGTACTTTCTGTGCTCATCTGCGCTCTTGGGCAGCCCTTGCCAGAGAAAGTGTGGTTTACTGAGGAGAATCCTTCAGATTCATATTGTTAAAACCTTTTTCTTATCATCTATGTGTCAATGTGGTTTGCTGCAGTTAGAATATGAACTCATGTGCCCTGGGCTTGGTTTTCGTAGGTTATTCTAGAAAGTTTCTAGAAACTTCTGGAGGTGAGGACTCATTGGAGGAAGTATGCCAGTGGGGTAGGACTCGAAGGTTGTATATGGATCCTAGTCCCTTCTTTTCTCTCCGCTTCCTGTCTGCCATGACACGAAGACGCTGCACCACTCAGTCCCTTGTCACGTCGATGTTTTACCGTTGGCCCACGATCAACAGAGCCAGGGTTTTGGTCTGAAATCACCAAGGCTAAGAGTTAAAAATAAATATTTCCTCCTGTAAGGTGTGTCGGGACACACGTGGTGGCAACACTAACACAAAGACCAAGGTTGCTGTCACGTTACACGTGTGACAATTACAAACGACAACAGGAGGAAAGCAACTGTCTCGGTCTTGCAGAAAACAAAGCAGCCGTGTGTGCTCAGTTCCGCCGTGCTGAGTAACCGACCTGCTGGCCAAGTTTTAGAAGAAACTTGCCATCTAGGGCACGGGGTTAAAGACCATCACTACCAAAATCTATTCCTCAATCAGTAGAAATTCCGTAACTGGCTATTCCTTGCTTAGTAAGCGGCTGAAAGACAAAAGCTGCCCGTGAGCTCTATTTTCATCCCATTCCTACAAGGACTAGCGTGGGCTAGGAAGGCTCAAAGAGATAGAGAGGGAGGCAGTTGAGGACAGAAGAACTACGTTAGGCTCTTCTTTGAAAGCAAGAGGTTATAGAACAGAAGATGACGTAACCCACCGATCTATCCTCTGTCCCATCTGACATCCCCAAGGCATACTGGGAAGTTCCCATAGGGGTGATGACAACTGCCCCTAGCCACTCATACTTAGGTAATTGGTGGGGAGACCAAGTGCCAAGGAGTTAAACCCTCATGAGAAACCTACAGGCCCATAGGAGATCAAGTTGGGTGAGTTCAAATGTCTATTTCCTCTACCCTCGTAGCTCTCAGATAACCCCAGTGGGACTGAGACCTCATTGCCTAGCAACAACCCCCACATTCGCCACCTTTGTTGGCCTTCTTGCTTCCATTTTATCCTCCCCTTTACTAAGCATCCTTCCTGTAATCAACACATGTACCCGATTCAACACTCGAGGTTTGCTTCTGAGAACATTCGGACCAAGACAGCGTGACTTTTGAAATTGTCAAGACGCTTGAAATAATAATGTATTTCAGCACCCTAAATCAATTTATCCATGGCTCTTACAGAGAAATCTCTGCCTAAGCCCCACTCCTCCCCTGGTTTTTCCCAGATGTTCTGCCTAACCCTACTGCCTTGTCTTTTATAACAGCTTCCCACTCCAGCAAGAATGATCTAGCCTTGCTCCCTGCCTAGAGCCTTCAGGATGCAAGGACAAAGTGTTTGCAAACCTGGAAGTGTCATGGCATCTGCTTTCCCCCACTTTCCTGGCCATTCTTCTACTGACCTGCCTCACTAAACAAAAGACCAGGTCAATAATCTTACAGAAGACGCAGAAATGAAATCCACCTCCAGCTGACCAGGAACTTCACCGATGCCCCAAATGCCAATGTCACAGAGGCAACACAATTCAGATGGGCAAGTGATGGGGGCAGGGTGGGGGCTCTGCAGAAAGTCACCTCGAGTTCATGTTTTCTATTTTAATGAAAAATGGTAGGTTTTATGTTCTTGCAGAACAAATACAATTGTGCCTTACACTTCACAATTTATGTAATTGATTTCTTAGATTTCTGACAGCTCTATCATGTTTGTAATAAATATCTTCTCTTCCACAGGAAGTTGGTCATACAGTGTTGGGAGTGGGTGGTTAGAGGAGCCTTGATTATTTCCCTTTCTTTCAATTCCAAGGCAATTACCCCTTAAATCATTTATTTGCCACTGTGCAGAATCCATCTTGCATTTTAAATTCCTTTTTTCTACCTGCAAAAGCCCCGCGTCCCCAGGAAGACACCCTGCCTCATACCTCTCCCTGGTCCTGATAATTGCTAGGTGTGTAAAAATAGAAAAATGACTTTTTTCCCTTGTTATTGATGAGAATGCCCACATCTTTCTGAATCATGGAATGAATTCTATTCCCTCTTCCAGGACTGGGGGAACAGGAGGCTCTCCATGACTGCACTGTGCAGTTACATTCCCGAACTGAGCTCAGGTTATCTGCCTTCTTCCTCCATTGTGAGAAAGGTAGCTAGATCTTCTGCTTGCTCCCGAGGTATACATTTCAAATGCCCCCCCCCTTCCTCGTGACAAACCCTTTTCCAGTTTCCAAGTTACAACCGAGTGGTCTAGGAATCTAACACTCCGGAAGTCATTCGGTTTGAGACATGGACGGCACCGAGTGCCTTTATTGTGCAGCCTCTTCATGGTGGAAATAATTAGCACTCAGAGATCGCTGAGGCCGGTCAGATGCAGAAGACCAGCATCTCTGTGTACGCAGGGTGTTGGGCATATCTAGGTCACACCTGGTCAATGTTTAGTGATGCGGAGAATGGAATTTATGGGCCCCCGAGTTGGCACGGAACTTTGTGTTACACCGCTGTGACTCCTGCATCTCCACTCCTCATCTTGGTTTTCCATGTTTCTGGAACTGGAGAAAAAGAACTCTGTTCCCGAGAATTCAGAAATATCTATTACACAACACCCACTCTCTCTACCCAGAGGTCCATGAGCATCCTTCCTCATGGCTAGAAAATGTCTTCTTTTTCAGGCATCTTCTAATTCCCATCCTGTGTCCACTCTGGAAACCGTGTGCAAGCTTTGATTCAATAGCATCGAGGTTCACACGCTCATTTCTCTAAATAAAGAAGGAATGCATTTGGAAAAATGATGGCCACCTCCTTCTTTTCTACAGGAGAAATACGGGAATACAAATTGCCATGTACAGAAAGTGTTCCGTGTAGATTTGAGCTAGAACATTAGTGATTACTGATTCTCAGTGATGGTGGACTTGGTCACCACAAGACTCCATGTGCACATGTCTTTGCCAGTATAAATCCCTCACTAGGCAAGTTTACTTTGTCGGGAAAGAACCAAGAACAGCTTTGGTTATATACTTCCAAGGAAAATCCCAGGGAAGTTCCCGTTTCATGAATTTTCCAGATGTGACAGGTGCCCCGTTAGAAACAATGGGAGATGGTCATGCCCATAGGAGTGCTGGCCAGGATGTTAGTGGGCAGTTTCTGCAGCCAAGTGGCGTCAGCCGAAGAAAACCCTACATCAGGATGTCTTAGTCCATGGAAAACAATGGGGAATCCACCCATTTTTAGGGAAACGTTCATCAGAAATACCGGAAGCCTGAAATGTATAGTCTTAACAGACATACATTAATGAACGCTATAAATTCATTAAGTTGGGGGTCTCCTTGGAGATCCCATGGCAACTAGACACCAGCCAGGGGCGTGACACCTCTGAGCTACCTGCAGAAAAAGGTGAGGACACGATGCTCATGAGGGCCACAGGATTGGCCTTTCTTTGTTCCCACAAGCACCTTGCATGGGTTCTGGGTTAGGTACTTTTTAGCTCTAATTTCATAAATGAGTCTTCAAAAGCTGAAAATAACGTCACCCAATAAGTATAAAAAAATCAGCATTTAGAGCCTATGACTTTTCAATTGGAACTACAGGAAGATACCCATTTGGAAATGAAACTTCTGGTAATACAAATTATTTACCAGGGATGACAGTCAAAATATTTAACTATTATATGATAGACAAACGGGCAATCAGAAGGGACCCAGCAGAAAATATGATGCACAATCCTACTGGTATAAATCATCATTATCATAACATTTTTATTTCAAATAAAATCTTTGATGACAATATAAAGACACACTCATCATTCAAAATTACAAGGTATTAAATGTAAAATAACAAAATTCTTGTATCATGAAACATCTCTCTTTGTATTTGGCTCTTTGAACTACCTTCATCACTATGTCCCATAGTTAACGTCTAATAGTTAACGCCCACAGTTTCTGCTCTGATAGTATTTTTTGAGGGACTGCCATCAGAGTCTGACCATTGTCCGTTCTTTGCTTACCTCAAGAATGGACTACCTGAAGCCAGGTGGTGGTGGCGCACGCCTTTAATCCCAGCACTCGGGAGGCAGAGGCAGGTGGATCTCTGTGAGTTCGAGACCAGTCTGGTCTACAAAAGATAGTTCCAGGACAGGCTCCAAAACCACAGAGAAACCCTGTCTCGAAAAACAAAAAGAATAAAAAAATAAAAAATAAATAAGAATGGACTACCTGTCCTCCAGATGCCCACACTGTACTCGATGACTTGCGCCCTTCTATGCTCGGTGTCTCAGGCTCTCTTCTCACTAGCTATGGAGCTCCTTGTCAGTGTTACAAGGCATTCTGATGGCATCCCTGCAATGCAGGTCTGGCTTCTGACTGCATCCCCAGTGATGCAGGTCTGGCTCTAACAGCATCCCCTGCAAGGCAGGTCTGGCTTTTAACTGCATCCCCTGCAATGCGGGTCTGGCTTCTAACTGCATCCCCTGCAATGCGGGTCTGGCTTCTGGTTGCATCCTCAGTGATGCAGGTCTGGCTTCTGACTGCATCCCCAGTGATGCAAGTCTGCCTGCATCCCCAGTGGTGCAGGTCTGCCTGCATCCCCAGTGGTGCAGGTCTGGCTTCTGAATGCATCCCCAGTGATGCAGGTCTGACTGCATTCACACTTTTGCAGGCCGAGCATATGGCAAACAATCAATAGATACGTGCTGAATGAGCACAAAGCAGCTGTGTTTGAAGTCTTTAATTTTCTGCTTTGTTCTAGATGAACCAGTGGAAGTACCCAAGAGGTACTCATTCATTGACCTATGAGAAGTTTTCATTTTCTTAGAGAACCTTTTCTGACTAAAATTCAACGATATAACTCATAGAGATGTCAAGAATGTCAAAGCCACACATGGGAGACTCTGGTTAGTGGGAACCCTGGGGAGAGGAGGAGACACAGCCTTCATCAAAGTCATTCAAAGAGCAGGTTTGGGCTAGGTTTAAAGGGGACATGGCCATGTTTGTGGGTTAGCAGTGCCTATATGGATTCAATGATCCTGGCCACTTTCAAACTTCCACTCCACACACTAAAGGAAACGTATCCATGTGTTTCTCCACACTGGTGAATCAGTATCCTCCCTAGTCCTTAGTCTTTTTATCTTCCCTGAGGTAGAACTCTCAAATCTTAGCATATTCTGGAATCTTCAGAGACTGACCCAGGATGACTCATCTCTCCATGATCTGTTCATGTCTCCTGTTACCCTCTGAGCTAATATGTGGTTTGAAAAAAAATACCTCAGGGCCAGTCAGCTCTAGAGCTACAGTCTAGTGGAACATTACAAAATTGGACGCCAAATAGCTTGGATTCTAGGGCAGGCTTTATATGATACACATGATTGTGTCTCTCTCTTGCTGGGTCGGCTTTTCACCTGGAAATTGAGGTGTTTGGTCTGAGACATCTCTGAGTTCCTCTGCAACTCACACGTCTCTAATTCTCATGAAAAATTCTTAGAACTGGGTTGTTACTCATGGGGATAGGGGACACATGTGTGCCACAGCCGGCTGGCAGAGGTTGAAGGTCAACTCCGTGGAGTGGGCCTGCCCCCACCTCAGCTTGGGTTCCAGGGTGGTCCTCAAGTCGGCAGGCTCGCACAGCAAATGCCCTTGCCTGCCAAGCCAACTTGTTGGCCTGAAAAGCAAACTGTTGGAATACAGACATCACCGTAGGCGTCAGGCACATTTGTGCAGGGGAGAAGACAAGAAGAAATGGGCTGCTCACTCCTCCATGTGGACAAATGTCAGATAAAGGGTTTCAGCCATACTTAGTCAGTGCTAAGGGAAAAGTGTGAGGGGCAGGGTGAGATTTCAAGTTGTCCTTGAAGCAGAGCATCTAGCATAGCAAAGGCCTTGGGAAGAATGGTCCTTAAGTGATTACAAAGCAGAGTCAAAACAGAAATGTATGCTGGTTGGAGGGGAGCTTGTGGGGAGGAGGGGAGGGAGTGGGGATGGAAGGAGGGTAAGAAAGGGCTGGATGGTTTGTTATATAAATTAATGAAAAATATAAAACCATGATAATACATCCTAATAATCTTTCTTTGTTATCAGGTAATTTTATGTGGCTTCTCTTGACACCTTTAAATGAAAAATGAACAACAGTCTGGGCCCTTTAAAAAGGAAAAGAAAACAATAGTTCCTGCTGTGAGCTGCAGCCCAAGCAGCTTTGGGTAATAAAAATTTGCTTCTCAGCCCATTCCCTAGAGGAGCTGGCACTCAGCGGAGCTGTTGAGGGAGACAGGGGGAGGAGCAGGGTAGATTGTATTTGTGCCCTTTCTTTCCTTTGCTACCATCCTTGGCTGCAGTTTGTCATTTGAAAACTGAGTCTACTGGTGCCATTTTCTGTGACGTCACGAGTAGCAACCTTCTAAAACCTACGTTAACTCCCCACGGGTGTGTATTATGGGTTAGCTGTAAAATGTCCCCCAAAGCCTCACGCATTTGGACTCTCGGTCCCCAGTTGCTGTTGTTTGGGGAAAGCCTGGGGTGTCTGGGGCAGGAAGCCTGGCTGGCGACTGCAGGTTATTAGAAACCAGCCTGGAGAGTTGAGAGCTCCCACGACTTCTGGAGCCTCCGGGTCGGAAAACACAATGTATCCAGCTCCACGCTCTACCGCAGAGGATCCCGCCATGCCTTGCGTGTAGAACAGTGATGGATTCTTTTCAACTATAAGTCATTCCTCTCTTGAATGCCTCTGTCTGGCATTTTGTCACCGTGATGAGAAAGCTACCAACACAATGTGGCACATCTACTCTTTGCCATTAGCTCTCTTAGAATAGACTCTTAATTACCGAGCGTTCATTTGGAAGTGACGGGGAAAGGCACAAAAGCCAGGCGGACTCCAAGCTTGGATAAGTGGACTCTGGGCCGTGCCGCTCTCCCACCTTCCTCCCCGCTCCGCTCCGGCTTCCTGAGCTCCACATGAGTCATCTGTGACGGCCCAGTCAATAGTTCAAAAACGTTGCGGTCCTTTTCCCTGCTCATTTTTCATGCAAGGCTGGGTTTCTCCCTTCTGTGTCCACCTAAGGGTTTCAAGAGAGAAACGGGAAAGGGGGAGACAGAAACGAGACGGAAGAGCCCAGCAGAAAGCGTGCTCTGGAATTAGCTGGCTGGAAGCACATGATGAAAATGAAACCAGAGAAAGACTATCTATGTGCCGCTCTGAAGGAGCCCGATGTCCAACCCCAGGCTTCACATTCCCAGTGCATGCATGGTTGCTGGGAGCAGCAGCTTGATAATCTATAAATCACATCATGTGGATTTATTTTCTCAATTGAGTTTTTTTTATACGTTATTGAAATGAATTTGAACTTGGCCTTTATTAAACAACAGGGAGCCGTTACAGGTTCTTCACAGAGGAAATTTGAATATAGCCGCTTACAGTTGCTGTCAATCAGAATCGCGCCAAGGCACACGGGGCACACGAGGCACACTCTAAAGTGGTGTCCACAGAGAACTCCTCTGGGGATGGGTGGGACCAAAGTACCAGGAAACCAGCAAGGAAGCCATAGGACCTCAGTGATGTGGAGCCGTTAATACTTGGAGCTGAGGCGGCTCCCGTGACAGATGGAGCCCTAGCTGGAACACCCGGGTAGATGGGCTGCTAGCCAGGAACTGCGGCCTTAGCAGAGGAACGCACTGCACACTGCGGCAGAAACAAAGAAGCCAGAATACCAGCCCTGCCCTCTCTCTCTTCACTCTCTCCAATGACTCTTGCAGCATTCTCCCATTGACTGAACCCATCCAGAAGCTAAAGGGCAGAGGCACCCACGGGTGCAGTCCGTGTGCACCAGGTTCCAGGGTCAGAACCAGACGGAGAAAGTGAGGCCTTGCATCGGGAGACACAGAGATGACCTAGAGAACGGGCATGTGCTCCCATCAATAGAGACGGAGGCGGGCAGATGCAGACAGATTTTTTGATCTCGTTTGCTTTTTACCACAACCCTTCTGAGTTCTTACCTTATTCTAAAAGGGCACCTGCGGCTCACAGAGGTCAGGCCACCGACCTTACTCCAAAAGGAGGCAGGAAGAAGGTGCCCGCCCTGATTTGGCCCTGAGGGATGTTCATCCTGCTTCCTCACCCCTCCCCCAACCTGGGACTGACTTAGTTCAAATCTGGATGAAGAAAGCCCCTCCACTGGGCCGCAGACCCTCTGGCTGCCTGGAGCCCGCTATGGAATTCAGTACCACACAACACAGCAACCGTTTCCGTATTGGTTTTGTACAGTGCCATGAGTGGGTGGCGCTTCCTGAGCTTCAGAGTCTATTTTCCTAAGGATCAATAGAGAAACCTTTTTTTTATTCTGATGTCTGACAGGGCTTAGCGCGTTCTACCACTCGGCAGACGATCAATATGTACTTTCTAAATTTAAAGAAGTAGCATAGTAAAGCATTTGTCAGGCTGTGTAGGATGTGCATATGTGTTCACGGGAGCGCACACACAGCAGTCAGCTAGGGCCCAACCCAGGCAGCAGGACCGCAGTTGCTGAGAAATGAAACTAGAGAGAAAATCAAGTTCGCTGTAAATCACCGGGTGGGCAGGAGCAAGGGGCCACCTTTAGACTGACTTCAAATCAAATCACCCTAGTCATGATTGATACGTTGCAAAGACCGATTACGAAATCGCATAATCACGGCTCACCTCTGACATGATTACCCATCTTCGAGACATGGAATTAAACCACAACGTGCATTCCCCGAGAACTGCACCGCAGGCCGCTGGCTACCACTTCCTTCTCCGCTCCACGGGCAGGTTTAGCTCACCAGCACATCTGCCTTGCATCTGGAATCACAGAGAGGTTTGAGAGCCTCTCTGCCCCTGCAGCATCGAAAGAAACCCGGTAAGAAGTGAAGGTGAATTCCCAGTGCAGCAGAGCCGGGCAGAGCACGGCTGGGCGCACGCGCAGAACTCGTGTGGGCTGCCATCATTGTGCACACGGATGTGCAGTCCTGGCTCCGTGTATTTGGAGCATCGGGAAGCTCAGCAAGATGGAGGGGAAGCCCAAGGGATTTTACATGGAGCATCTGTATTTCTGTTGGTTAAAGTTGATACTGGATCTCGAACTCACACTTGAAGGGAAGCAGGTGTCCCATAAAGACTATCTGTGCTATGAAAACAGTGTATGGAGGTAGTCTCCCTTGGTGGCAATGTGGCTGTGGGGTAAGATGGCACTGAGGTACTTTTTGGGTGTGTGAACCTCAGTCTTTTAAGTAGTACTGGCTCATTAAAATCACTTCTTTAAATCGCCCTATTTCCCCACCACCACCCCCTTTTCTCTGAGGCAGGGTTTCTCTGTGTAAACCTGGCTGTCCTGGAACTAGTTCTATACACCAGGCTGGCCTCGAACTCCCAGAGATCCATCTGCCACTGCCTCCCGAATGCTCCCGAGTGCTCCCGGCCCATCCTCAGCCTTTTTTATCGACAGGGCCCTCTAGTGGTACAGCCCAAAATTACAGTTTTCCATAGCTGTTGGGGCTCCACGTTCAGACGACAGGACAAACACAAACACCAAACTGGCACCCAAGTTGGAACTGGAGCCCATGTGACCTTGCACCCAGGAACTTGGGGAACTCCCATCTCCTGTGAGGTGCCAGGCTGACTTTAGCTACTGGTGGTTTAGGACGATAGTTTTCCGCAAAGGCCAGTTACATATCTCAAGGCATGTTTGGCAATGTCTGGAGACATTTTGGGCTGTTCTGATAGGAAAGACTGCTATTGACATCTTGCGACATGAAGAAATATCCAGTTCGTAGTGGCCATAACCCGCAGCTTATGGGCTCTACCTAGAGGACAACGATCATGTGTCAGCACTCAAACTCCTTATATTACCCACAATTCTACTTGAGTGTGAGACACAGAGAGAGGTGAAAAGAAAGGACAAAACATCATAAACCCCACACTCACTGAGATGGCTATGACCAAACCAAACACAATACAACCAAGTAAGTGTTGGTGAGGATGCAGAGAAGCCCCTCCTGATAGGAATGGTCCGTAGTATCCTCTATGGCAAAGAATGTATACGTTCCTTACAGAGTCACACAGAAGTACCAAGAGATCCAGAAATCTGGCTTCTACCCCAAAGAACAGAATGCAAGGGCTCGAAAAGATGTCAGGATGCTCCCAGCAGCACTGTTCGCCCTGAGCCAGAAGATACATATATACACATACACAAACACAGGCTTGTCGTAGTCAGGGTTCCTATTGTTGCGAAGAGACACTATGACCACGGCAGCAATTACCAGGAAAACATTTATTTGGGGCTGGCTTACAGTTTCAGAGGTTTCAGTCTATTATCAACATGGCAGTATGCACGCAGACATGGTGCTGGAGAGGTAGCTGAGAGTTCTACATCTTGATCCGCAGGCAGCAGAAGTATATGCTTAGCATATGAGACCTCTCCCACAGGCCTTCCTCCAACAAGGCCACGCCTCCTATGGGCCAAGCATTCAAACACATGAGTCTATGGGGGCATACCTATTCAAATCACAACGCTTTAGTTACAAATTATAACACATGCGACAACATGGATGAAATTTGAAAGGACTGTGTGAAATAAATTAAACACAAAAGACAAATATTTTATATTTTATAAAGATGTATAATTTAGGGCTGGAGAGATGGCTCAGTGGTTAAGAGCATTGCCTGCTCTTCCAAAGGTCCTGAGTTCAATTCCCAGCAACCACATGGTGGCTCACAACCATCTGTAATGGGGTCTGGTGCCCTCTTCTGGTCTGCAGACACACACACAGACAGAATATTGTATGCATAATAAATAAATAAATAAATAAATAAATAAATAAATAAATATTTTTTAAAAAGAGAAAAAAGACATATAATTTATATATAAAATAGCGTACAATTATAAAATATACACATTATATGTATATCCTAGAATAGACAAATTTGTAGACACAGAAGAAGACTGGTGTTAGTCAGGAGCTGGGAGAGAAAGATGGAGAGAGTTTGGGTCCAGTGGGCATAGAGTTTCAGTTTGGAAAGACAAAACAGCTCTGCAAATGGACAATGGTGACAGCCACAGAACACTCTTGATTGTAAAATGCCATTAAATCACACACTTGATGTAGCTAAAATAATGAGCCAGGTAGGGTAGCTTATGCCTGAAATATCAGCACTTAGAAGGCAGAGTGGAGGGGTGTTGCAAGTTCAGGGTCAGCCTGAGTATGTATATACGATGTGCGTGTGAGCATGTGCGTGTGATGTGTATGGTGCATGTATGTAGGTGTATGGCGTGCTAGTGTGCGAGAGGGTAAGCATGGACATGCTGTCGCACCCGTAGCTTCCCCCTCGATGAAGCAAGTCTCTCTTTTCTGCTGTGTGGCTCACTCCAGGCTAGCTGGTGGCTGTCCCGTCTCTACTTCCTGTCTCACCACAGGAATGCTAGGATGACAGACGTTTGCCCCTGCATCTGGCTTTGTTACATGGGTTCCGGGGACCCAACTAGGGTCCTCAAGCTTGTGTGACCAGCGCTTTTACCCACTGAGTCATCGTGCCTGCGGTTGACCATGGTATTTACCTCAAACAGAACGTCTCCACATCCCCACCTCCATTGAAGTTCCTATTCTTCCCATCTTAATGATTCTTATCGTTCAATATGTTGATCATGTTGAATTTATAAGGCGAGCCTCCTTCAAAACCTGCTTTGTTTAGGAGCATTTTTTCCTTTCTTTTCCTGTTCCACCAGGTGGCAGTGGCGCACTGAGTGCGGTGCGCTTGGAGCTAAGCAGGACCATTTTATCCTGCAGTGCCTTTAATATTACCATCACCATTTTATAGAGGAGAGGTCTGGCTCCAGAAGATTAAATTACCAACCTTCCCTACTTCCCGGTCCCAGCATTGATGACATGTAGAGCTAGAATTTTGAACCTAAGTCTGGCTGTTTAGAAGCCACATTGTTCACTGGGCTTTACTGTTCCCGGACAGCCTCAAGAGACCCCTTACCACTCCCTCCTTTTCTTCTAGTAGATTGTACCATACTGCTTGCCGTACATGTAAAACCCTGTCCAAAGAATGTTAATGGCTGCCAAACAGTCCGGTGAGGAGAGACCATGTTGTGGAGCCAAGCCGCAGGGGAGACCTGAAGGCCCATACAGCCTCCAGCTTCCGGACACCCTCAGCCTCTTCACTTGAAAAAGTAAAAGGTCAAAGGCGAGAGAGGGGGAAGGACTAAGGCCAAGGAGGTGTTAGAGGAAGATAAAGGAGGGAGCAGGGAGGGCAGGGCATGCAGTGCTCTGCAAACACTCGTGTTCCCTAAAGGACAGCACAAAGGAGGGGTTTGCATCAGCTGCTGAGAAGGTGCACAGTATGGAGAACCCTAGAAGCCTGAGAGACAGGAAGAAGGAAGAGCCACGGGTGTAGGAAAGTGTCAGATGCCAACTGGGCCCAGGGCAGGAGGAACTTAACCTACTTCCTACTCCTAGGCCATAGCCTCTGGACTCTGAGGCCTTTCTCTGGGATCCAAGCCTTACTCTAGCCATGATATCCCTGCCAGAAATGGCTTTAACCATCACATCCCTGCCGGAGATGGCCCTGAACGAGCAGCTCTTCTTGCTCTGGCCCCCATCCTCAGAGGAGAACAGAGTCTGTAGGTGAGGGCTGTCAAGATGGCATTCACTGGATGTTTCTGGTTATTGGGATGGGACCAAAAGGCAAGGTCTGAGAAGAGCACAAAAATCCAGGAAGTGAAGAGGACTTATAGGTCCCCAAGATGAAAGGAAGGGGAGCAAAAGATGAACACTCGGTAAGGGAGCAGGAATCCAAGCTAAGGGAACCCGGAGCAGGGCAGTGACACCAAGCAAGGCAGGTCCAGCTCACCAGGGGTTGGAGTTCCCTTCTTTCCAGTGTGGCTTGTAGCCTGTTCCAGGGGTCCAGCTAAGTGCAAAGGGGAGGCTATGGTCTATGGTGGAAACCAAGTCTCAGGAGACCAGCTCTGACAGTAACCCCTAGTCCAGGAAGGAGTCTCCAAGATGTAGGCAGGCCATTGATTCCAGATAAGACAACTGTCTTAGGGTTCCTGTTGCTGTGAAGAGAAACCATAACCATGGTAACTGTTATAAAAAGAAACATTTAACTGGGCCTGGCTTGCAGTTCAGAGGTTTAGTCCATGATCATCATGGCAGGAAGCATGGTGGCATGCAGGCAGACATGGTAGCTAAGAGCTCTACACCCAGATCAGCAGGCAGCAGGGAGAGGCAGTGAGACACAGGTGTTGTGGATTATGACTTTAACGGTGTAAAGATGTGTTACATTTGTTTGTGCTGCGTTTGTTTAATTATGTAAAGATGTGTTGCTGTTTTACCTTGGCTGCCAAAGGCACTGGATTGCTCTCATAAAAAGCTAAATGGCCAATAGCTAGGCAGGAGAGGGATAGGCGGGGGTGGCTGGCCCAAAGAAGTAGGAGGAGAAATCTAGGTTCAAGAGAGAAGAGAAAGGACACGCTGGGGGCCAGAAGCTAGGCAGTATTCAGCGAGCCATGGACAGCAGGAAGAGAGAGAGAGAGAGAGAGAGAGAGAGAGAGAGAGAGAGAGAGAGAGAGAGAGACAGAGAGAGAGACAGAGAGAGAGACAGAGAAAGAGACACAGAGAGAGAGACACAGAGAGAGATAGAGAAAGACAGAGAGAAGAAAAACCCCAAAGCAAAATGTAGACAAAAAGAAACAGATTAAAATAAGAACTAATATAAGGCCAAAAACTCATAACTAATAAGATATCTCCATTTCATGATTTGGGAGCTGGTTGGTGACCCCCCCCCCAAAAAAAAGCCTGGTACACACACACAGGGTCTGATTTGAGCATCTGAGACTTCAAAACCTACCCCCAGTGACACACTTCCTCCAACAACACCACACCTCTTAATAGTACCACTCCCATGGGTCTATGGGACCCATTTCCGCTCAAACTTCCACAGCGCACGCTCCTGGTGTATGTAGTAGTCACTTGTCTCATTCCTGTGATACAACATCAGATAAAAGCAGCCTACAGAAGGAAGAGTTTATTGGTTATTCAGGCTCACAGTTTGAGAGTCAAGTTCATCCTGGTGGGACAGTCCTGGTGGGTAGGAGCAGGACACAGCAAGTCACATTGCATCCCCAGTCAGGAAGCAGGAAGAGATGCTTGCCTTTCCTTTTTCTTATGTTCTGTACCCCCAGCCAGGCAATGGTGCTGCCCGTATTCAGGGTGAATTTTCTCATCCCAGTTAACCTAATCTAGATAATCCCACATAGATATGCACAGAGGCTTGTCTCCTAGGTGACCCTAGGTCCTATCAAGTTAGCAGGCAAGTTACCGTGTGACTTCCTTAACAGTAGCCCAGGCTGTGGGCCCTCATATGCTCTAGTAATCTTGGGAAACACCATAAAAGTGTTCTTTTTTAATGAACTTATTTTTATTGAGCTATATGTTTTTATCCATTACCTTTCCTTCTTTCCCCCTCCCCTTCTGCCCATGATCCCCACACTCCCAATTTACTCAGGAGATCTTGTTGTTTTCTACTTCCAATGTAGATTAGATCCATGTATGTATCTCTTAGAGTCCTCTTTGTTGTTTAAGTTCTCTAGGATTGTGAATTGTAGGCAGGCTTTTCTTTGCGTTATGTCTAAAAGCCACTTATGAGTGAGTACATATTATATTTGTCTTTCTGGTCTGGGTTACCTCACTCAATATCATGTTTTCTAGGTCCATCCATTTGCCTACAAATTTCAAGATGTTATTATTTTTTCTGCTGTGTAGTACTCCATTGTGCAAATGTACCACATTTTCTTTATCCATTCTTTGGTCGAGGGGCATTTAGGTTGTTCTGGTTATGTCAAATAATGCTGTTATAAACATATTTAAGCACATGTCCTTGTGGCACGATTGAGCATCCTTTGGGCATATACCCAAAAGTGGTATTGTTGAATCTTGAGGTAGGTTGTTTTCTTAATTTTCTGTGAAATTGCAATACTGATTTCCAAAGTGGCTGTACCAGTTTGCACTCCTAACAGTTAGTAATGGAAGAATGTTCCCTTTACCCCACATCCTCCCCAGCATAAGTTGTCATCAGTGTTTTTGATCTTGGCCATTCTTACAGGTGTGAGATGGAATTCAGAGTTGTTTTGACTTGCATTTCTCTGATGGCTAAGGATGTTGAGCATTTCCTTAAGTGTCTCTCAGCCATTTTAGATTCCTCTGTTGAGAGTTCTGTGTTTAGGTCTGTACTTCATTTTTATTTATTGGATCATGTATTCTTTTGGTGACCAATTTTGTGAGTTCTTTGTATATTTTGGAGATCAGCCCTCTGTCTGATGTGGGATTAGTGAAGATCTTTTCCCATTCTGTAGGCTGTCATTTTGTCTTGTTGACCGTGTCCTTTGCTTTACAGAAGCTTTTCAGTTTCAGGAGGTCCCATTTATTAACTGTTTCTCTCAGTGTCTGTGCTGCTGGGGTTATATTTAGGAAGTGGTCTCTTGTGCCAATGTGTTCAAGTGTACTTCCCACTTTCTCTTCTATGAGGTTCAGTGTGGCTGGCTTTATGTTGAGGTGTTTGATCCATTTGAACTTAGAAGATACCTGAAAATGGAAAGATCTCTCATGCTCTTGGGTAGGTAGAATTAACAAAGTAAAATGGCAATCTTAGCAATCTGACCAAAAGCAATCTAAAATGCAATGCTCATCAAAATCCCAGCAAAATTCTTCACCGAATTTTGAGCAATATTCAACTTCATATGGAAAAGCAAAAAAACCAAACAATCCTGTACAATAGAGGAACTTCTGAAGGCATCACAATCCCTGACTTCAAACTCCACTACAGAGCTACAATACTGAAAACAGCCTGGTACTGGCATTAAAAACAGACAGGAGGACCAAGGGAAACGAATTGAAGACCCAGATATCAATCCACACACCTACGAACACCTGATTTTTGACAAAGAGGCAAAAGATATAAAATGGAAAAAAGAAAACATATTCAACGAATGGTGCTGGCATAACTGATTATCAACATGTAGAAGAATGAAAATATATCCATATCTATTACCATGCATAAGAGTTCCTCATTATTCCGAAGGTACTGGTTGGCTTTAAGTGAAGTAGATATATTTATGCAAAGTAGCCCTGATTTCTAAGCCTGGGAACATAGAGTTCCTCTGGATGAAGAGTTCTGCATAAAGGGTTATGTGAACTTCTGTAGCCAAGCGTTAAGGAAAGACATGAATCGATGTGTTCAGTAAATATGGTGGCAGGCTGCAGAAGCCTTCCCTGTGTGTGTCAGATGGCCTCGTCTTTCTCTCTTTTGGATATTTTTGAGATAGCGTCTACCTAGATAGCCAGGCTGGCTTGGACTTGTGATCCTCCTGCCTCAGCCTCCTGAGTGCCGAGATTACAAGTGTGGCTAGCATGCTTGGTTCTGACTCAGATGCTGTCTTAATAGCATTAGGTTTGGGGGAATGATGGAGGCTAGAGGTCTTCTAGGTGTAGGAATCCATACTGCAAGGTTTACTCAGCAGTTTCAAAGGGGTTAGGTCTGGTCAGGGGTGCAAAGTAAAAGGCTGCTAAAGGGCTAAGTGCGTCCATCTCTCTACAATCTCTGGGTTCACCTCAGCCAAGGTTGAACATTCTGCTGTGTCTTCAATCCTTTTTTATTGTTTTTATCGCGCTATACATTTTTCTTCGCTCCCCTCTGCGTCTTCAGTCTTTAATACAGATAAGATTTCTTCAGAGAGACCAGCTCCACAGAATCTGCCAGAGTAATTTCTTGCCCCCTTGTGGAGTATCTGTATCCTGGAGACAGGAGGAAGAGGATGTGGTGGTGTCCAGCAGCCCTGGGCAGCCTCTTCAGGACACCGCTGCAGGAATGTCCTGAAGAAGTACCTCCGAAGGGTGACAATTTCTCAGGAAGGTGACATGGCAGGCTCTTGGGTCAGGAAGCAAAGAGCAGGCAGGCACTGGATGGGAGAAAGCAAACCCATGATGGCAATAAACCCCTGTTCACTTTTGCCTGGTTCCATCCATGCCCACACAAGAAGTCACTTCCCTCGGCAACCACAGAACTGGGTGTCTTGTCCCTGAGGGTCCTCAGTTCTCCTAACAGTCAAATTGCACCTTTGTAAGAGAAAAAAAAAATCCCTTTGCCCTCTCAGCAAGATCCCTGGGAACCTGGACTAAACTCTCTTAGATTAGAATCACTGTGAAGGAGAAAGGTAGGCACGGGAGGCAGAGGGACTGTGTTTGGGAGCTGAATCATCACAAGTTGCTCACCCCAGGCTGCAGAAGCAACTTTTGAACTTGAGTGGGTCAAGTTCAACATGAATATTTCACCTTTCTTTTCCCACGAGGAAGTGTTTGCAGATCTATCCAAATCATGAAAGCTAAGGTCAACGCGGTAGTTCTTTGTTTATGCCTGGGTGACTCTCTTCTTGCTGTTTGGGGCATTAAAATGTCCCGTATGGAGAGATGATGGTTGTGAGGGATAAACTAACACTTCAAATTTAATGCCTTTTAAAAACTGACAAGCCCAAGTTAGCCCTCAAAAGTTCCACTGGAAACTTCCCTGGTGTTTGACTTCTCTACACCTCAGAGCCAGTGGCCCACATCACACAGTGTGCACAGCAGAGTGTAGAGACAATGAGAAGGTGGCCATCTGCCAACCGGGAAGGGGGCCAGAATTGGGCCATACTGGCTGGCTGACCTCAGACTTCAGCCGCCAGAACAAGGAGGGAATGAATGTGTGTATAGAAAGCCTCCCCGTCTGTGGTGTTTTGTTATGGCAGCCCTGCTGGAGGACTACAAACACCCTACTGGGAGACAGGCCAACATGAGGTGAAGGGCAGAGTATTTCAAGCCTGCCAAGTCTGCCCCAAACTTCTAACATCAACTCCAAGTTTGAGATTTTCTCTAAGCACACCCTCAGCTTTTGACAGTTCCCTAGGCTACCTTTAAAAACTCAGGAAAGCAAGGTATTCGCCATTGTTATTTTTATTATAGCAAGATATTGATTGGAACCAACCAGAGGAAGAGATGGGAAAAATCTGAGGGTTTCTGATGTGAAACCTCTCTGTCTTCAAGGACACATTGCCCTGTTGTCATCGAAGTGGGATGTCACTAGCAGAGTACTGCCATCCCAGGAAGCCTGAAAAAGCTTCAAATCTGTAGTTTGGGGGGTCTCATTACATAGCACGCTTGATTGAATCATTGCCCACATGTCTTCACGGCCCTGTCTTCTCCTCGCAGGGTTGGCTCTGCCTGGAGTCTGCTGCTTAGTATACATTCTTCAGTGTGATCCAGGGACTCCCGGTAAATAACAATGACATCGTGATCACGGGGGAAATCCCAAAAGTTCAGAGGCTCCTTCCCGGGAGCTGGAACAAAGACCAGACCTCTGTTCTGATAAAAGAAATTCTTCACTGTGCACATCTGTGAAGCATAAGACAGTCGTCTGGAACCTTTTGCCCTGATACTCCAAGATGTCTCGTGTGACAAAGGCCTGGCCCTGAGTCTAGTTCAGAAGAGTTGTTATACTGGGCCTACTCCAACATATGTGGCTGAAGCATGAAGCACTTATGGTGGGCGTCCATTCAGGGACACATTTAGAGCATCTGCTGAGATATCTCCAAGGGACACTGTAGAATAAAGTAAGACCGATCACAGTTAGTATTTTTTCTAAGCTAAATTTTTTGGGATTCATTTAGTCAGATCACAGCCTGACTTAGTCAGGGTTTCTATTGCTGTAAAGAGACTTCATGGCCATGGCAACTCTTATAAAGGAAAACATTTAATTGGGGCTGGCTTACAGTCTCAGAGGTTTAGTCCATTACCAGCAGGCAGACATTCTGGAGAAGGAGCTGAGAGTTCTACATCCGGATCAGCAGGCAGCAAGAAGCAAATGCCACACTGGGCCTGACTTGAGCATCTGAGACTTCAAAGTCCATCCTCAGTGACCACTTCCTCCAACAAGGCCACACCTCCTAATAGTGCCACTCCCTGTGAGTCCATGGGGACCAATTATCTTCAATCACCACCCAACCCCTGATCACTACTGGATACCTGGAAAATGTCAGGTCATGTGTCTTAAGACTCAAAACAGCCCAGGTAGAAATGTCACCAAATGAGGACACAAGGACTCTTTCTGTGCTTGAGGTAAACAGGCTTTGGTGTAAAACTGGCATCTTCATGGATTAAAAATATGCTCCTTTCTCCAAAATGTAAGGTTATGTATTGAAAAAGCAGCATTCTCGCCACACGAACTCCTCAGCTCAACAGGGCAACTGAAGTTATTTAAAACTCTTTGAACTCTTGGGAAACAGGGAAGCTAAATGAGGTGTTGCTGTTATTTAAGTTCCCACAATCGATGCTAATAAGCGGTAATGAATCCCTGGACATGTCACCGTGAAGGTGATAACGGAGCACAGAGCATCCCGGAACTATTCCTGGTGGTGTGTGAAAACCGTCTGCCACCTATTGGCTGTACAATCTAAGTAGGCCACCAGAAGCAGGGTGCACACGTGCACCAGCAGGCCCCCGAGGGTTAGGTGTCCGACATAAATCTGAAAGCCTTGGTCTGTCACACTGGGTTTGCATGCCTGCTATCGGGAGACACCTCTATCAACTTTAGTGACTCTATCAACTTGCTGTTTTAAAATGGGAAAAGAGCAGATCCATATAGGAATGTCACTTCCCAGTCTAAATATTATACAGTTGGTGACAATGAAACTGGAAAAATCAATAGTCCTTTTATGAAGCAGATCATATCAAGATAACTGCTGCTCAGGCAGGTCCTATAAAGTTGGGGTCTCGACTCTCTTCGTTGTCGACAACACCAGTAGGAAGTCAGCCACATTGCTCTCTTAACAGCCTGCCTGGTCTCATTTGTGGACTTGAATCCAGGGGCCGTCATCTGGCAGGATTAGTTTGCCTTGAACGTCCTACTATCTAACAGAGATTCTCAGAGAATGAAAGAACCGTCCACCCAAGGAGTCAGCTCAGAGTATGAAGCTGGGGGATGATGTGGCATTAGGCTATTTACCGTCATTGCGTGTCACCTTCTAGACTGTGCCACCATTGCAAGATTCTTTTAATAATAAATCCTTATCCACACATTTTCTCATGAATAGGTATATGTATCTGGGTAGTTGGAAGAGAATAATTCCGTGTTTTTCGTACCATAAGACCCAACCTCGTCCCTTATATCTCTGTGAGATCGAGGCCAGTCTGGTCTACAAGAGCTAGTTCTAGAACAGGCACTAAAACGACAGAGAAACCCTGTCTCGAGAAACCGAAATAAATAAATAAAATAAAAATAAAAAGATTTATAAAGGAACAAATTGTGGGTGCATGCACTAAAACTGACATTTCTATGTTGTTTGATATTTTGGCTTTCTCTTCCTACTGACATGAGAACTCAGTTATTACCAGGGATCAAACTGTTCTTTAGACCTGGATATCATCTGAGATAAACGATGTTATTTTGTGTCGTTTCTGGAGCTCACAGCGTTGATTTAGCATTTGTTTCACTTCTACTTTGCTTCACAAAGAGTTGCTCATACTTGTGTCTTCGCCATGAGCCCTGGAGGGTAGACAAGTCTTGGCTTATTCTTATATCCCCCTTCGTTAAGACCTGACACCATGTTTATCACTTTCACCTATAAGGCTTGTGTCCTGGTTAGATTTGTGTCAACTTGACACGAGCTAAAGTCACTAGGAAGAGAAACTATCAATTGAGAATATGTACCCATAAGATTGGCCTGAAGACAGGTCTGTGGTGCATCTTCTTGATTAGTGCTGCTGTGGGAGGGCCCAGCCCATTGTGTGTGGTGCCAGCCCTGGGCTGCTGGTCATAAATGCTGTAAGGAAGCAGACTGTGCAGGCCAGTAATCAACACCTCACCATGGCCTCTGCATGGCTCCAGATTCCTGCCCAGACATCCCTGGATGATAGACTACAAGCTGTAAGATGAAATAAACCCTTACCTCCCCAAGTTGCTTTTGATCATGGAGCACAGCAGTAGAACCCCTAACTAAGACATCATGCATGATTAAAGGAAAAGGTGATGAACAGCAAGGAAAAGTGGAAAAATAAGAGGAAACCGAGTTACAGGAAAATACATTACAGATGTGTATATGCCAACCCGTGGAACAAGTGACATGAAGTTATACCAAAGGAGGTCTATCTTTCCAGTTTAACCAGTTCAACCAGTTCTTTAAATGTCTGTCATTGAGCAGAGGGTTGAGATGAGTCCATGGGTCTGGAGATGGCTCTGCTGTAAATCCATTTGAAACCTATACAAAGCTTGTGTCTCTAGCTTATGTGGTTGAAATGGGTTCTAGGGCACCAGGACCCTCTGTGGTCCTGGTGGAAGATTAGCTGATGGTAGAGGGCATGTTATGGTCAAATGTGCCTACTCTCCAAATTCTGAGTTCTGATCCAGGAGAAATGCAAGGTTTTGCTGATAACCCAAGATGGAGGCCTTCAGCTGTGATTCTCCCATGAAGCATCTTGACTCATCACTCTTAGCTTCCAGTATGCTCCTGTCCCTCTGTGGCCACCAAGTTTTCTAGGTGTGAGGACTTGGGAATCGCATCCCAAGTGAAGGCCTCATCACACAGCGTTTCTTGCTGCCTTCTCCTCTCTCCTTTTCTCTCAGCCCTTATCCTGCCCTGGGAAGCCATGGAAACTAACTTTTCCCTTCCCTGAGACAGGTCGCGGAAAATAGAATTCTGTCTTTCCAAAGTTAGCCATGAAGCCCACACATACACTACGCATTTCCACAGGAGACCTACCCAGGCCCAGAAGGAAGGAATGCAGTAACGGAGGTGCCAACGGAACCTCAGACACACGGCACTGGTTTCCACTCCCGTCTCAGGTCTGCAGATCACTGACATTTGGTACAATCATATTTTTGCACAGTCGTTCATGGTTCGTTGACCCTAAACATGGAATAGATGGTTCACCCTGGGTCCTCGGGTCTTCAGTCTGAGGGTTTCTGTGTCATATAAAGCTGTGATCAAATAAATAGGTGCCACTTTGTGCTTAGTGGCCTGTCTTTCTTTATAGGGTGTCTGAGAGCTTGTGATGGACAGGAACAAGATTACCTTTTTCTGCCCCTATACAAGGCACAAGGAATTATGTGCACTTAAATTCCAAGCCACACTTTCCATGCTGTATATATTTCATTAGTAATACATATTATTCTAGAAAAAGGCAAATTTTATTCAGAAGCTTCTAGACATCTTTTCATGTATACACCAACCCCATCTTATTGTGGAAAAATATACATTTGCGCACAGATGCATCTAGGCCAACTGTCCGTGTCAACAGACAGATGCTGTCATCTTTTTTCGTATTTGCAGATACTTCTGTTCTATGAATGAAGCCTTAGTTTCTTAACCAGCTTTACTGCTGGTGTTCAGAGCATTTCTGACTTGTCACCATTTTGATCGACCATTCCCAAACACTGTCGCTAACGGGCTCAGGGGATGTGGGGTTTTCATGGCTCATAGTTCATAAACCATTTCCTCACACATTGTATTATCAAGTCCTTAGAACAACCAGGTGAGGTAGATACTTCCAGAAAAAGCAGGCTTGGAGAGGTTGAAACTTGACCAAAAGAGGAAAATTGTGACTTAAAATCAGAATTACTAACTTCCAGACTAATTTTTCCCAACTCAACCCCAATTGTAGATTATCTACCTAAACACACTCAATGACAAGATTTAAGGGGCAAAAAAAACCAATGTGAGTGAAAATTTAATTTGATATGAAAATCTTCTTTCATATTACTAATTTTAACATTATTGCATTTTTAGAGAATTTTTTCAACTTCAGGGTTCTTGGAAAGTGCTTCAATTCTTTTAATCTTTATATTAATTTGTTCCCAATCAATAATTCCTAGATTGTTTTACTTACATCTGGAAGATGTTTTAACAAATAAAACATCCAGTCACAGTAGATTCTGAATCCACTTAGCGATCCTGGCCCGTCTACTAGGGGCTGGAGATCTTTCTCCTCTCTCTTCACTCACAAGAGTTCTCTGGGGAGTGAGTTATGCAGCTGATGTCAATCTCTAGCCCCTGTCATGCCGACTGGAAGGGTCCACAGGGCACACGGCCATGCAGTAGCAAAGCCTCTGCTTTAGAACTGGTTTTATTTGTTGACTAATAAAGCAACAGAAGCCACTATCAACACGCAAAACACGGCAGAGTGTTGATATTTAAAATTATGTTTGTTTATATTATTAGAAATTATGTTTTGGTTTTTATTTGTTTATTTGTTTGGCGTTTTTATTTTGGTTTGTTTTTCAAGACAGGGTTTCTCTGTGTAGCTCTGGCTCTCCTGGCCACTCTGTAGATCAGGCTGGCCTTAAACTCAGAGAACTGCCTGCCTCTGCCTCCTGAGTGCTGGAATTAAAGACATTCATTAACATGTCTGGCTAGTTACTATATTTTTAACATTATCTGCCATTTTATAGTAAACCATATTGAGGTTATTTTGCTGTTTTATAAAATAAAACAAAAATATACATGTTTTCCCTTTCTTAACTTCGGATTCAGGCCAAAGCAATGATGCTTTTATCTTTAACAAGACTTAGAAGCCTTTCTCCTCCTTCCTTCCCTATCCCACTGTGTGCATGTTGCACGAACATGCCCATGCACACACGTGCACAGATATGCAATTTCTGAGACTCTGTCCTCACATTGCAAAAGGAATTTACAGTGAAAAACAACGGTGGAGAAAGAGCCGAGAAAAGGAAACAAGATAGCTGGATCGATGGGCCTCGGAATCTCAGGGGTACTGGCTAATGTTAGCATAGCTTGGAGACTATCTAGTCATTTAATGAAACACGGAGAAGAGAGAGGTGCATTTGCTATTCTAAAAGCCACAAGTCAGTGAATGCAAATGCATCCTATTCAGAAAACCAAATTAAAGGAACTGCTGGGAATTCTCTGCATAGTTAACAGAACAATTTTTCTCCTCTTTAAGGCTGTGTTTACCCTTCGGAAATTGCCTACCCTGGAAGCCTGGAGCCTAGACATGTACCATTTTCAGGACTGATGTGCTGCATTAGCTGGGCTCTGTCCTTCAAAAGAAGCAACAGGGGATCCATCATTGTCCTGGGCAGCTTCTGCGGGAGAGCTGCAGCTGCAGGGAAGAAAGGGCTGCAGCTTCTGCCCGAGAGCTGCAGCTTCTGCCCGAGAGCTGCAGCTTCTGCCCGAGAGCTGCAGCTTCAGGGAAGGAAGGTGGCCTCCAGGACTGGTGTGGAGCTCTGCGGCAGATGACAAGCCTGTTGGGTGGTCAGAGCCTGGGCCTTCCTTTTGACTCATGGCCACATTTCAGCACGAAAACAGCTTAAGAGATGGGAGACAAGAGAAACGCAGTCCACAGACTCTAACAGAGAGCGAGGAACTGAATAGGCAGGAAGGGAGCACACAGCAGGCCCCTGAGATTTGACAATGTGTCAGTCAAGAGCAAGCTCTTATTCAGGAGGCGCATCCTTTGTTCAGACTGCAGGGGGAGCTTGCTTCCGGTTCCACTCTCCTTCTCCAGGCAGACCATGGTGGTTTCAAATCATGGAAATGATTTAGCCCAAGCTAAAGGGGAATTAGATGTGGGCTATTAGTGGTCAAGGGTGTATTAGCCCCCCTCTTGGCCTCTGTCTCTGTGTCTATGACTGTGTTTTTCTAGTCTCTGGCCTGTGTCTCCCCCATCTTTTCTCTGTTCTTTTTGGCAGGAGACTCCTCCCCACCACTCTGAGTAACTTGTTGCCAACGATCATCACTGAGGAGTTCATCTCTTATTCTCAGTTCCAGAGTCAAGACAACAATAACTTATAAACAAAAATAATACACTACCAGGTGTGATGGAACACGTCTTCAATCCCAGCGCTTGGAGGCAAAAACAGATGGATCTCTATGAGTCTGAGGCTATCCTTGTCTATATAGTGAGACTCTGTGTTGAGGCAACACATACCCTCTGCCCTTGTGGAATGATAATTGAGTAGAACTAGAAAGATACTACCCAAAGAAGATGCTGAAATTGAATCACAACACAAGAGAAGATATGTCACCTTACAAGCTGCTGAATAATTGCATATGGGGATTAGCTTGTAGAGTGGGCATGCTGGAAAATTCCATCATTGTAGAATGACATTTAGAATGCACCCTGAGGAAAGAGTAGTTGGTCAATGAAAGGAAGGGACAAGAGCATCCTAGACAGGGATCTGTGTGGTCTTTGAGGACTGTATGTACCAGCATGACTGGACTGTGGTTCAAGAAGCAAAAAGTCAGTGAGAAAGAGCTGAAGACAACTCTGGAGCCAGACCGTGTAGGTCTTGTTGACCAGGATCAGGATCTGTGGTTTTATTAGTGAGAAGCTGGGAAGAATTTTAGCAGAAGCCTCATTCTGTTGGCTTATTTTAAGCTGTCCTTCCATAAATGTGTGAGCTGATATAACCAAGAAGCTACAACAGAAGCAGCGAGATCAGTTGGCAGCTCCTTTCAAGGTTACAGAAGGGAAACCACTCTGGTCTTATGGCCCAAGGTAACAGGACCAGCAAGAGAGACAGAGGATGCACTTGGGAACTAAGAATGATAGGTATTCGGGAGGATTTTGTGTTGGGAGGGGGTGAGGAGCTAAAAGACAGAACCAAGAATGTTCTCCATATTTTTGGTCTGGTCTAAGTGGACACTGGTGAGGTATAGGGAGAGGAACACTGGAACAGGGGCACCCATGGTAGGAAGAGAAACCATTTTGTTTGGATATGTTTGGATATTTCAACCTTCTCTGAGACTCCAAAGCAGAGTGGACAAGAAGGCAACTGTATGTAGCAATCTGGAACTGGGCGAGGGAGGACCATAAACTGGAGACTCACCAGGACAGACGAGTTTCTTTAAATGATGTGAAAGAGGTCTAGAAAGATGATCTAGCAGTTAAGAGTACTCGCTGTTCTCCCAAAAGATACAGCGTCAACCCTAACTCCAGCTCGGGTGATCTAATATACTCCTCTGTGGACACCCACAAATAGTGCACACACACGGACACCTAAACACAAATAAAGTGGATTTCTAAAAGGATGAAAGAGAATGCATGAGATCCAGGTTACAGCACTGAAAGGGGACACAAACAGGGCCAAGATTGGGTCTGTACAATGCCAGAGTTTACAGTTCAGATACAGAAAAATCAACTAGGGACCTCAAGATGTTTGATGGGATAAGCGTATCCAAACTGTCTAGCAAGGAAAGAGGGGAAAGCAGGCGGTGGGACAAAGATTACCACCCGACATGGAACCAGGACCTACTTTTAGACACGTGAGACTGGCCAGGACCCGTGCTTGTTTTCTTCTTCTAACTGCCTTACGTTTTGTGTTTCTGGAAAAGATTTTACTCCTAAATCTGTCAGCACAGCCATCCATTCAACAAGTCTACCCATCGGACTTGGCATTTACCCTGCTAAGTCCGAGACTTCCCACTAAGGTGCTGGGGCACAAAGGAACAAAAGGAGGAGCCCTCGTTTCTGTTTCCTTGCCCCACTGACTTTGTTTTCTGGCTCTAAGGGGACTGAGCAAACTGCTTCTCCACGTGTGATGACTGTCCTGGGAGTCGGTCTTCATAAAGCAGCCTCAGGTCCCAGATTGATTACGTCAAGTTAGCAGCAGCAGCAGCAACAATGGCAAGGACAGCCGCACCATGATTAGAGCCATCTTCCTTTTAGGGAAGAGAGGGGATATTTCCAGCCTGCAAACCCCCAACCCACACTGTGTCTTCACAGCCTAATTACCCCTTCCTTGCTTAAACCTACTTCCCCTCTGTTAGCTTGGCTTCTTTCAATGTTTGCATTTTTCTCTCAGCCTATCAGCATGAAGAAATCTTCTGTGGTGGTGCCTTGAAGGTCAGCACAGCACCTCCAAAAGACTGATGAGTCTATCTTCTCAAAAGACAGGCCTGCTGTTTTCTGCCTGACAGTGAGCCTCCTTCTCTTCTTCCACCCGACGACACCCACTTCTGACTCACCACCATCTGGTTAGAACTGCCCCCGCCCCAACTTCTGCCAAGTCTCCTTTCCCTTCTTCCTGCCGTCACGAGGACCTAGCTCTTGTGGACCATTTACCTATCTAGATTTGGAAGAACAGTTCATTTTGCTCAAGTCCCCTGTGTAGATTGACAAGCTGCTAAATGACCTTCTGCAACCGTTCCTTCTGGGGTCAGAATACCCATCTCCACTTTCTTTTCTCTTTCTCTGGACTGTAGGCAACTGACCAGCAGTTCTTGTGCTCCATGCCAACTGCAGCCTCTGGCCTGTCTACTCTCTGTCCCTTACCCCATCCCAGCAATGCTCGTTCCAAACCAGATTTTCATACACACACACACACACACACACACACACACACACACACACACACACACAATCAGCAGTGTACTGGGCAGCACTTAACTTTTTCTTCTCCCTAAACTCTGAATCCACCCTATCAGCAGATTGCCTCATGGCCATTTTGGAAGTAGGTAGGGGCATAAATCCTTGGTAAATAGATAGAGCCCATCAGCTTGTGTTTGCCTTGGCAGGTGATGAATTACAGGAATTCGACTTCCAGCCAGTGAGAGCTGTTAACATGGCAATGACTCCACCAAAAGAGAGGGTGCAGAATGTCTTTCCCTGGGGGGCTCTTTCAAAATGAAATGAAGCTGCTTCAGATGATTGAGGGGGACAGATTAGGTGACTTTTCAAAACTGCTTCCAGTGTTGTTTCTACTATTCATCTTTCCCCCAACCCTGCCCTCTGGTTCCAGGAACTTGAGTGCTGTTGTGTTGTGATGGGCCACGCTCATCCTCCCCACTCTGGGGCTCTGTTGCCTGATTTACTATTGGGGTAAATCCATCAAAAGTTATCTGAAATGTTCTTTGAAGAACACAGTCAACTCTAGGATCCTGATGTCCTTTTATGTCTGTCCCTGAGTGATGCTGCTGCATCTGTTCTTATGCAAGACTGTGTCTTATAGTTGCAGATTTGCTGAATTTGTTAGCTAGTGTTCATCACTCCACACCTTGAGTATATGGGAGAACTTCTCTGAGGTGCTGAGAGTCTCCCGAGAAATGATTAATCTGTAAAACTCTTTGCTGGATGGAGCCCAAAGGTATGATCCTGGAAAGCCTTCCAAATGTAAACCAAAGAATATAACCTCACCCTCTTGTTCAGCACAGGTATGCAGGATACATTAGCCATCTGATGGTACCAATGGTTTGCATTAGCAATGGTTTGCATTAGCAGTGTCGTGTGCATTAGCAGTGGTGTGTGCAGTATCAATCGTGTATGGTGTGTGTTAGCAACAGCGTGTGTAAGTAATGGTGTGCATTAGCAATGGTGTGCATGTTAGTAGTGGTGTATGTTAGCAGTGGTGTGAGTTAGCAGTGGTGTATGTTAGCAGCAGTGTGTGTTAGCAGCGGTGTGAGTTAGCAGCGGTGTGAGTTAGCAGCGGTGTATGTTAGCAGCAGTGTGAGTTAGCAGCGGTGTGTGTTAGCAGTGGTGTGAGTTAGCAGTGGTGCATGTTAGTAGTGGTGTGTGTTAGCAGCAGTGTGTGTTAGCAGGGGTGTATGTTATCAGGGGTGTATGTTAGCAGGGGTGTGAGTTATCAGCGGTGTGAGGTAGCAACGGTGTGCATTAGCAGTGGTGTGAGTTAGTGGTGTCCGTTAGCAGCGGTGTGAGTTAGTGGTGTGAGTTAGCAGCGGTGTGAGTTTGCAATAGTGTGTGTTACTCAAGTGCTTCAGCCGTTTCACAAGCATGCTCCACCAGAGGGAAACTCCCCAAACCAGATCATATCATTAGAGGTAGAGGGGAGAGCACAGTTGCCTTCCAAAGATAGTCTGCTATTTAATAAAGGAGGGAGCTCCAGAAACAAGGGCGAGAGTCTGTCTCTGTACCTAGACAGACCAAGTGTCTTCCAAACTCCAGTGTCACTCCCTCACGCCACCAATCCTTACTGAACCCCAAGTTCTTCTGTGGAAGGAGGATAAATGTAAGACAGTTGCTAGGGCTGAATGAGTGGACATACTGTGTCCAAGTGGTGTCCAGGGCATGTTAAATGGGCCCTGAATTTATCTGGGCTGCTTTGTTGAAGAGATGCCTCAGAAAGCGTGAGAACAAATATCTCCTCAGAGAGTGTCATTAGGAGGCAGAGGGGACAATCTATAGTCTCTTTCTTATCGTGGCTTCTATTTCCGGATTTTGTTACAGTCAATTGAAGACCAAAATACTAAATAGAGAAAATTCCAGATAAGCAGCTCATGTGCTCTAAATAGCAGGTTATTCTGAATAACATGCTGAAATCCTGAGCCATCGCGCTTCTCCCCTTCCTGGGTGTGAATTATCCTTTTCCCAATGTATCCGTACTGGATACACTGCCTGTCCATTAGTCACCCCGGCCCCATCTGAAGCCATCTCTATAAAGACCAACTGCTGGATCATCACCTCCTCGTGTTCTCATAAGCCCGTTTTAACTAAAATGACCACAAGCGTGGGACAATGACACTAGCAAATCAGACAGACTAGAAAGAAGCTAGGGTACACACCCGAGAGGAACGGGGTTGTCTGCCATTCTTTGTACTCCTCCCTGTGTGCTAATCTCCCTCCGTGTGACGACCCTGGCTCTGCTTTTCTTAAGTCACCCCTAACCCCGCCTCAGACTCTCACTCTCTGTTCCTCAACCCCCTGCAACACAGCCTGTTCCACACCCCCACAGCCCAGAAGCCTCTACAAGAGCATCTCGGGGTTGGCTTCTTGTTTCTTTTCATCTGGGTTTTATTTTGGGGTGGGGGAGGGGTGTGTGTGTGCATGGGCACGTGGAAGCCCAAAGTTGCTCTTGGTGTCTTCCTTGATTGCTCTCTACCTTACTTTTCAAGACAGGTTGAATTTCTCACTGAACTTTGAGCTTACTCACGGACTAGGCTGACAGGACAGTGATGCTCAAGGAGCTGCGGTAATGACTTCAGCCACATACGGCCGATACTTCCGGGTTCTCGGGGCCGTGCATGTGCAGAGAAGCCCTCAGACAGAAGTGCCTAATGTCCCCCCCCCGGGTGACCCACATACAGCATGGATTACATCAGCCACGTATGACTCAGCTCAGTCCTTGCATGCATGCGTGAGCCCCGTTATCTGCGTATGACATAGCAATCCCCTGTGTGTATGCGCTAGGCAGGTTTTAAAAGCTGGACGAGCCATCTTCCTCTCTCTCTCTCTCTCTCTCTCTCTCTCTCTCTCTCTCTCTCTCTCTCTCTCTCTCTCTGTGCACACCGACTCCCCAGGCCTATACACGCCCCCTCTAATAAACTCCTAAGTGGGTTTGTTGCGTGACCCGTGTTTCCTTCTCATTTGTGCCTGGTAATTTCATCTGCCTGTCCCTACTCCCCCAGCACTATGGTTGTCTTAGTTAGGGTTTCTACTGCTGTGACAAAATGCCTTGACCAAAAAGCAAGTTGAGAAGAAAAGGATTTTTTTTCCTGGGTTTACACTTCCATATAATAGTTCATCATTACAGGAAATCAGGACAGGAACTCAAACAGGGCAGGAACCTGAAGGAAAGAGCTGATGCAGAGGCCACATGGAGGCACTGTTTACTGACTTGATCCCATGGCTTGCTCAACCTGCTTTCTTACAACCGCTAGGACTACCAGCGGAGGGATGGTACCACCCACATAAATCACTCATTAAGAAAATGAGGCCTTAGTTGGCCTCAAACTTGTGATCCTCCTGTTTCTGCCTCCTTCAGCAAATCCCACAGCATGTGCCAACACAGCATTGTTTTTGTCATAGCCAGAACCTGGAAATGACCTAGACGCCCCTCAACTGAAGAACAGATAAGGAAAATGTGGTACATTTACACAATGGAATACTATACAGCAGTAAAAAAAAAATAATGGCATCTTGAAATTTGAGGCAAATGGATGGATCCAGAAAAAACATATTGAGTAATCCAGACCTAGAAAGACAAATTTAATGTGTACTCACTCATAAGTGACTTTTATACATAAAGCAAAGAAAAAAAAAACCAACCTACAGACCACAACCCCAGAGAAACTAGACAACAAAGAGAATCCTAAGAGAGACATACATGGATCTACATAGGCAGGAGAAAAAGACAAGATATCCTGAGTAAAATGGGAGCATGAGGATCACGGGGTGGGGGCGGGGAGGGAGAGGAGTGGAGAAAAAATGTATAGCTCAAAAAAAAAAAACCAATAAAAAAGAAAGAAATTCCTTATGGCCAGGTCTTACGGAGGCATTTTCTCAATTGCAGTCCCCTCCTTTCAGATAACTCCATTGACATAAACCTAGCCATGGCTGTGACTATAGACAAGCTTCACACCTGACTTTTATTCAGGTCTTTGGGATCTGAACTCATGATTGCATGGCAACTGATCATTGTCCCTGCCCAGCTCTGGTTGTTTCTAAGCCGTATAGGCATCTGTCTTCACTTTGGTTTTTTTTTTGTTTTTTTTTTTTGTTTTTTTTTTGTTTTTTTTTTTGTTTTTTTCGAGACAGGGTTTCTCTGTGGTTTTGGAGCCTGTCCTGGAACTAGCTCTTGTAGACCAGGCTGGTCTCGAACTCACAGAGATCCGCCTGCCTCTGCCTCCCGAGTGCTGGGATTAAAGGCGTGCGCCACCACCGCCCGGCTCCTGTCTTCACTTTGAAGGATTGTGGAGCACCTTAGCTTGGCTGATGGTGATTTTCCCCCATTTATATTTAATGATGATGACAAACCCTCGGAGTGGAAGGGAAAATCTGTGAGAAAACCCCAAAGGATGATGACAGAATCAAGAGAGCGCAGAAAACTCGGCTTTCTCCTTCCGGGTGGAAGTGGGTGTTCAATGTGCAGAAGGGGCAAGTACTCAGGACGCTCACCCTGATAGAAGGAGACAGATGAACCACATGCGTGTCCGTGCTCCTGAGTCTGTATTCCCACCCCATCACGTGTGAGTGTGGACTGTTCAGGAACTCTGAGCATAATGAAGCACCCTAGGCATTTCATGTTTTTCTCTACCTGGGAGCTCAGTGGGGGCTCACAACCAGGCAGGGGCATAGAGGAGCTATATATAGTGAGGGTCTTGTGCTTGGTTCTGTTACCACCCCAAGCCTGGGTAGCTCTCCAAAGTCATCCTGCATCTGTGAAAAAGGACACAGCATTAGAAGATCTGAATTCCACATGAGGTTGGTGTGCAGTGAACAGCATCCCAAGCGTTATGTGGGGCCATAAAAGTCTTGCATCACCTGGCTTTGATCTGACATCTGAAGCGGAGTATCAGGTAGGTACAGCCAGCATGGTTTTCTGTTGAGTTAAGAGCCTTCCCTGTCAGCCTAGATCGTGTGCTTGCTCAGATATGCCTTAGACAAGAGGAGACGAAGTCAATGAAAGAACGCATCCCACACATGAAGATGTCTGAGTAGGTCATTTAGCAACTTCTCGGAGTTGGAGAAAGGAAGACTCAAAAACGGAAGACGAACAGTTTATACAAGCTTCATCAATCCACAAGCAACAGAACCAGAGTTTGATGCAGATCCACCTCATTCCACCTTGTTTACCTTTCCCGTAAATTCGCACAACTCTTCCCTATCTTAGGGTTTTCTTTTAAAGTCAAATCCTAAATTATTCCTATGGAAAAATTACACTATCCTAAATTAGCACTTAATAGAGAGCTCTCCTCCCATGAAATATTTTCAATAGAGTATATTGAATTTCTAATTAAATTTTCTAATTTAGTATATGAGATGTTGGCTATGTGAACAAGTCCACTATGTAAACACACATTGAGCCATAACACACTATCCCTCTACATGCAATTATTATTAATTAAAAATAAAATTAAGGGAACTGAAGAGATGACTCAGTGACTTAGAACACTTGTTGCTCTTGCAGAGGACCTGGGTTTTATTCCCAGCACCCATTCGGACCTCCAGTTCCAGAGTATCTGATGTCTTCTTCTGTCCTCTTTGAACAGCAAGCTACATACATGCAGGAAAGCACTCATTAGATATAAATAGCTTAAATCTGTTGATTGATAGATAGATGAAATTTTTAATTAAATTAAGAATAATTTTCACAAAAAGAGTCACATTTACTTCAACTCAATCACTAATCCATTGCTCAAAAAACTGATTAGAGTAGATGGCTAGTTCAGTTCCCCTCTCCAGTATTGCTAGGAGGCTTAGCTGGGGTCATCTTTGTGGATTCCGAGGGCCGTGGGAGGGGTGTTTCCTGGTACCAGGTTTCTCCCTAACACCAAAATGGCCCGCCATCAAGATGTCTCTTTTGTTACTCTCTCCCTCTGCTCTGCCCCAATTCACCTCCCACACACAGTCGCCCAACCCACTCCCTTAAATTCCCATCCCCCACTCCCTCACCCCCACCCCCAGTTTACCCAAAAGATCACTTCTATTGCCCCTTCCCAGGGAAATCCATGTATCCCTCTTTGGGTCTAACTGTCATCAGAGAGCCTTTATCCAGTAACTTACGGAAGTAGATGCTGAGATCCACAGCTAAGCACTGGATTGTGCTCCGGGAGTCCTGTTGAAGAAAGGGAGGAGGGATTGTATGGGGGTGTCAAGGTCATGATGGGGAAACCCACCCCTAACTCTGGGCAGTATAGGCTGGTTTGGAGGGAAGGCTCAATAAGGCAAACTGTGTTCTTTGGGTGATGCTTTAGGGAGAATCCTCCGATCACCATCTTGTACCTATGCATACTTGAACCTGAGTATGATAAAAATCAGATGTGTTGTGAGAAGGAACATGCGCAGTAGAGAAATGACCTCATAACCTAAATCTGTCCATCAAAATAAGGAACTGCCAAAACTCTGCCTTGAAACAACCAAACTCCTCCTTATCTTGAACCCAATAAAAGGAAGTCCCCTCCCCCCAAATAATCAAGGCATTTCACCTGAATAGCCTGCTGTCCCTCTCTGTAGGTGTAGCTATCTGACCCTCCTATCACTTTGCTTTGAATCAAGCGCTCTCATTACTTTTGCAAGCCTGTGCGAACCTTTACTTCAATTCCTTGAATAAGAGGCCAAGGCCTGGAAACCGTCAATGACACAAAGATTTCCAAATAGGCCCCTTTCTTACATTCCTCGTTTGACCTTCCCAAGTGTCATCTGGGTTCCTAAGGAAACAGGGAGTTTAGGAGAAAGGGAATCATTGTTCCTGAAAGTTGATTGGTTCTTCGACAATTTCTTCTGCTGCTCTTAGTCCTGTGAAGGAGTCTGCAGACCTGAGTCCCACTGCAAAAATAAAGCAAAGCCTCGACTCATAATGCAAACGGGAGCTTTGTTTCGTGTGTGTTTGTGCGAGTGTGTGTACATGCTTATGTGCACATGTGTCTGCACACATGTGTGTGCAGGTGTATGTTGTGTGTGTGCTTATGTGTGTATGTGTATGCATGTATGTGCAGTGTACATATGTGTGTATGTGTGTGTCCAGTAGATGCCTATATTGTATGATGTCTTCCTCAATTGCTTTCAACTGTGGTTTTTTTTTTTTTTTTTTGATTTTCGAGACAGGGTTTCTCTGTGGCTTTGGAGCCTGTCCTGGAACTAGCTCTGTAGACCAGGCTGGTCTCGAACTCACAGAGATCCGCCTGCCTCTGCCTCCCGAGTGCTGGGATTAAAGGCGTGTGCCACCACCGCCCGGCTCAACTGTGTTTTTTTTGAGACAAGGTCTCTTCCTGAACCTGGAACTTACTGAGTTGGTAGAATGCCTGGCAATAAGTGCCAGAGATCCCCTGTCTCTGTCTCACCATCGCTGAGATTACTACTGTGCCTGCCTATTTTTTTTAATGTGGGTTCTTGTGGGACTCAGTTCTTTGCTTGCATGGCAACAACTTCACTGTCTGACCTATCTGCTCCATATTGGCTGCTTCATTTCTAAAGCCAGCCCTAAATATTTGCTCCATCATCTAGCCCTTGAAATGTCTCTGAAGACACTGCTTCTGTGACTGGTCCCTCCCAGGTCACCGTTTGTAACGGCGTAAATGAATGCAGACAGATTGTAAAAATATATACAGCTTTAATGGGGAAATAGACTTACAGAACCACCGTTCCCACGGAGACCAGGAAAGCAGAAGGGGCGCGCGCGCGCGGGCTCCCGCTCTCCCGAGGCAGACACGCCCTCTAAGGGGCTGGACTTATCCCTACAACCGCTGCCCCTATAATTACACCAAAATGAAAACTTTGGTCCCTCCGACAAGGGTCAAGTACATCTGACCCATTTCCAGGACAATTGTCACATGGGCTTCAGCTTTGCAAGCCTCCTGCATAAATGTTCTCACGGGGCCTCTAGCCAAGGACTATGTCTGCCTCCCCCAGGTCCCCATATTGTTGTCTGGAATGCTATTCATTGTGTATTAATGAGAAAAGTAAAAAATGATGCCGTGGCCAGCCAATCAGGAAGCTAGAGGGAGAAGACTTCCAGTTCTCTTGATTATTAGTGTGAGTAAGCTATTATCCCATATGCTGGCAGGTTACAAGTTGAAGACAATCATTGAAAACTCGGGTTGGAAAAGGCCTTACAGCCACGTGTGTGGCCATTAAGAATCAGATGAAGGTAGAGAAAGAACAGCAGAAGAGCTCCACTTCTTCCCTCTCAGCCACTTTGAACAACAAAACCCAAAGCCAAGTGAGGTATACATTTAGCCCACAAACAGGGCCAGAGGCTCTGGGCAGCTGTAATTAGTGACCAATGAGAATCGGCCCAGAGTTCTAGAGTTCCTTTGATGAGATCGTTACTGTCTACACTTACCCAATTCTGCACAAAAACTTAGCTCTATCATCTGCTCATGACTTTCTCGGGGTCCATGCCATGTAGAAGACAAGGAGCTTATAGATATAAAATGTGGTCGCCGACAGGAGATTGTCAAAGAACCCTGGAACTCTCTTGCTCACCTGGCTCCCGTCATGTCTGTTTTCCTACTGTTGCAATTTTGCACCTCCGTTTTCAGCTCTAACAATTAGAGAGAAGAGCATGCGCAAACCCCAGGGTAAGATTGCAGAAGTTGAACGCATGCTGCAGGGACTCGGGAGATGGCTTGCTTGTTAAAATTCAACCTCTCAAACCCATGTCTAAAAAAATCTGGGCAAAGTGACACACACTTACAATCCCAGCAGTGTGGATGTTGGTGGGTCCCTGGTGCTAGCCTAGGCTACTTGATGAGTTAGATGTCAGTGAGAGACACCCACTATCCAGTCTCAAAAAAAAAAAAAACAGGGTGAACAAAACATAAGGAATGACAGCTGAGGTTGTCCTCTGGCCTCCAGGGGTACACCCACACGTATGCACATACACCCCCATACACAGGTACATCCTACATGCACGTGTGTGTGCGCGCATGCACGCGCGCACACACACACACACACACACACACAGAGAGAGAGAGAGAGAGAGAGAGAGAGAGAGAGAGAGAGAGAGAATATGCTAAAGACATAAACCATAAACCATAATGCAATCTGTAAGTCTTCCCTATTTGAAAAAAGGTCAATTTACTTTGCTAATATTTGCATACACTATCAGTGTCCAGGAAGTGATGAGGATACTGAACAGAACATTTAAATTTTCTATCCTTAAGGAGTTTGCATTCAAACCAGAACAGACAGAAAGGAACGTAATAATTCAATAATGTAATGATTTTAGATACTGAAAACACTCTTAAAAAAAAAAACAAAGTAGGCAGGCGGGCGGAAGACAGCCAGAGGCCCACCTGCTGCCTTGGGCGTGTGCCATGACAATGAGCAAGTATGTGGCAGAGAGGGGAGGGGAGAGAAGTGGGGAGATTTGTGCACTGTGAAGTGAGGCGGAACTGGAGACGCTAGGGTGGAGAGGAACAGTCTGATGCTAGAGGCCATGGTGATGCCCAGGCCTGTGCTGCCACCAAGGGTCACATCTGGTTCCATGGCCCTACCACACCTGGGGGCCTTTGTTGGTGTCTGTGGCCCATACTGTCACCAAAGGCCATGTGGATGTCGGTGGTCTTGGCTGACACCTGAAGTCAAGTTGGAGTCCTATGGCTGTACTGAGTTGGTCCTCCTCCTCGTGTGAAGCATGTGAAGTGGTTGGTCCTGCAGAACCACAGCCAAGGATCTCCATGGAGATCAACAGTAGGATATCTGAGGGGAGTCTCGATGACGGTCCATTGTTGATGATGTAGCAGAAGCCAGGGGCCTTGAACCAGACCAATGACTCGTAGCAATGAAGCTTCCACTGGATTCCAGCTTTCCTGTGTGTTTGGCCTTTCTTCATTCCCTCACAGCCTCCAGTCTGGGTTCCAGCCTCCCAGCAGTAGTGGGAGAGCAGTGAGGTGAGGAGGAGGATGTTTCAGGCAGGCTCGTCAGGTATGGTTCCTTCTGACAAGGGGAGAGAATGTCCTCAGTGGCGGTAGAGTGATTGTTAGTCACACACAGAGCCCTAGACGCCATTCTCTGCAAGAAGAGCAACAAACAGCCTGGCCTTTGAGCAGCATCTGAATGAGGAGGGAAAAGCAGAGACGAGGCTATCTGAAAAAGGGCCCTTCTAAGCTGAGAGAAGAGCGGAAAGCAAAGGCTCATCTAGCTTTCGGCCCCTTTACGAGAAAAAGGACAAAGAAGGGGCTGCAGAGATGGCTACGTAGTTCGAAGCATCTACTGCTCTTGCAGAAGATCTGAGATTGACTCCCAGCACCCCTGTTGGGTGGCTCACAACTGTTTGAGCACCCATGACTCTCCTCTGGATTCCTTGGTCACCAGAACTTGGCACACACATTCTCACATAGATAGATATACACATAATTAAAACTAAATATCTTAAAAAGACCAGAGAGGTGCGGTCTGAGCTTTCAAGAATGAGATGAGTGTTTAATGAAACAGGCTAGAGGGGGCTGGAGAGATGGCTCGGTCTTGTTCTAGTTTGGCTTCTGTGGCTGTAATAAAACCAAGGGCAAAAGCAACCTGGGGAGGAAAGGGCTTATTTGGCTTACATGTCCAGATCACAGCGCATCACTGAGGATGTGAGAGAGCAGGAACTCAGGCAGAAGCTGATACTATGGAGGAATGCTGCTTAATGGCTCGCTTGCTCACTGGCTTCTGTTTAGGTGTCTTTCTTCGATAGGCCAGGACCACCTGCCTAGGGATGATATGGTCCCCAGTAGGGTAAGACCTGCTGTACCAGGCATCCATCAAGACTGTGCCTCAGACATCTGATCAGATAGTTCCTCAACTGAGTTCCTGTAAATTATGTCAGATTAGCAATAAAAACTAACCCGCACACCACCATTGCAGAAGACTAAAATGTGGTTTCTAGTACCCATGCTGACTGTAGTGGCATTTCATATGTATTTTAATAAATAAAGCTTGCCTGAAGATCAGAGAGGAAAACAAGTCCCACTGATCAGCCTTACAGACACCTTTAATCCCAGTAACCACACTAGTTTGTCATAGAAACCAGGCCGTAGTGGTGCATGCCTTTAATCCCAGCACTAGAGCAGAATATCAGATGGAAGGAGACCGCTCTCATTCACAGTCTCATTCTGAGATTCCTGGGGGCAGGATCACCATTTCAAACTGAGGTCAAGGTAAAAACCAGTGGCTGGTTGTTTTGCTTTTCTGACCTTCAAATTGAACCCCAATTTCTATCTCTGGGTTTTTGTTAATCGTTCTATACCAGGTGGCTCACACCACCTGTAGCTCTATCTCAGGAGGCCCAGTGCCATCTTCTGACCTCCTTAGGCGTGTGCACACAATACATAAAAGTCAAACAAGCCTTTGCAAAATGGCAGAGGCTAGAGGCGGCACCCTTGCCCCCCCCCCAATCCATGTGAAAACACCTACGAGAAGGCAGGCTCCTCCAAGACCCCTACATTACCAGCACCTTGCTCCTCAGGTCCCAGCCTCTGGAGCAGAGAGTGGTGCCCTTGTGTTGGTCACAAGCCCTTCAGGCTACAGCACGTTTCCATAGCAGCCCACAGGGCCCAAGTCAGCCAGTGGGGAAGCTGACACCGGGTAAGAGCTTTGCTGTAGCAGCCTTCCAAGCTTTGCTCTGATCTGTAAAGGCCTCCTTCTCCTCCCCTCGTCCTCCTCCTCCTTTTAAGGAAGGTTGAACCCTGTGTGCTTCAGAAAACACAAAACAATACCATTCTCCATCTGCACCATGCCTGGGAGTGGGCATCAGACAAAACAAAAGCCAGGTCCCCCGCTCTTTACACCAAGAATGCCCATTACCTTCTCACTAAATATTATTTCCTTCAAAGGCTTTTGCTAAATTACCAGCCACTTTACAGCCTAAACACGCCCTGTTGTAGTGTGTGTATTGTGCTTAGCCATAAAATGTTTTGAGGTTTCTTGGTTTGGGAATAGGTATAAAATTACAGTCTATTATTATCATAAATTCCCTTTCATCACTCTTGGTTATATTTCTTAGCTCTAACTGAAATAACTCTGAGTCTGCTGACTGTTTGCTGCCTTCAGATACAAGAGGATGGTCCCCCAGTTCCACCCCATCATCTTTTGCTGAGCTCTCTCTGTTCGGTTCTTTTAATCTCTCGCCATAAATCAAGTTGTCTTTCTCCATCACTCTTGCTGCTTCTCCCCAAACACTCGGCCCATTTGTCTGTACCTGGCTGGTAATTAGGAGCGCAGAGCGGAGTGCAGCCTTCCAGGTGGAGTCTCAGTAGAGTCATCGAGTGCTGCTGAGAAGATCCATTTCCGTTGCCTCCTGGGCCCCACTTCTCACTCCAGACAGAGCCAAACTGCAGACAGCACAAAGGAGAACAGCAGAGGTTACCGGGGCCCAGCAAGTGGGTCTGGGAGAAGGAGACAAAACCAGGTTGCATCTTATTTAGACACCAGAATAGTTGCAGGGAAACACAGCGTACAGAGGAAAGGGATTAATTCCCTCCTCCATCTTCAGGGACAAGTGGTGCACGCAAACCATCATTTTGTCTATCTTGTGTGATGGCGCAGATTATGTACCTGAGCCACCAAGTGTCATCCCTCCAACAGGTGGGTCTAAGGGCACACATGTCGAATGCCACAGAGGAGACATTGTCTGTTCAGTGTTATATGTGTGAGGCTCAGTTTCCCAGGGGTTCGCTCCTTCTAGAAGTAACAATGGGGACTCCCTTCATGGTGAAATAATAGGGCTGGCAAGATGGCTCAGCAGGTTAAGACGCCTGTGACTAGGCTTAGTGGCCTGAGTTCAATTCCCGGAACCCACACGATAGGAGATCTCATTCCCACAAGTAGCCGTTTGACCTCAACATGAAAGTCAGGGCAAGGGTGTGTGCATGCACAAGAACATTCACACACACACATACACATTCACACACACACACACACACACATGCACTCACACACTCAAAAAATGTAAAGAAAGTATAAAGCAACTAGTTAATAGTCAAAGTGGAGTGTCTCAGATCACACTGAGATCACAACCAGCAACTTGTGTTCTCTCTCCCTCCCTCCCTCTCTTTTCATTTGTCTTGTTTTTGAGACAGTCTTGTTATGTAGCCCAGGTTGGTCTCAAACTCGGTCTTTTGTGTGCCAGGCTCTCAAATTGTTCTTTCTACACTTGATCTTAGCCAAAAGACCGAGAAGCAATCAAATTACTCTTTCTTACCTGCATTTCTTCCTTTCCCCATGATCTCCCACACACACCCCACCCTTGCTCCTGTCACAGAAAGGGGCTCTTTCCTAGCTCCTCACCCACAGAGACCTGGAATTAATTCATTTTCTCATTAGCAGCTTTAAGAAAGGAGAAAACCACACCAGGCAGATGGCTTGAATGGATTTGAATCTGTCTCGGCTCTCTGGCGACTTTGCCAGCTCAGTGTTTGCCTGTCTTAGTTACTTTTCTATTGCTGTGATAAAACACCATGACCAAGGCAACTTATAGGAGAAAGTGTTTATTAATAAGAGCTTACAGTTTCAAAAGGCGACCGTGACCATCCTGGAAGGGAGCATGCAGGCAAGCAGGCACGGCGCTGGAGCAGTGGCTGAGAGCTTAGATGTGATCCACAAGCAAGAAGCAGAAAAGGACTAATTGGGCCTGGCATGAGCTTTTGAAACCTCAAAGCCCACCCCCAGTGACACACCTCCTCCATCAAGGCCACATCTTCTAATGCTTCCCAAACAGTTCCACCAACTGGTGACCAAGCATTCAAATATGTGAGCCTAGGGAAGCCATTCTCATTCAAATTGCCACACTGCCCTCGTTAAACGCCTGCTCCTGCATTATCCACCATATCGTGTTGTAGAGTAGGCAGGTGACAAACATTAGGGAGGAAGCCCCCAGAAGTACATTGGCAATGCTTCTGAACCATAAAACCCTGGGCCTGTCTCTTGGTGCTCCTGTTAGCTATGTGATTCGGTAGGTTATGTGCCTCTGTTTCGTCAAGGACGGATGAGAGGCCATGTCAAACTCCTGACTAAGAGCAGGCATTTGGACTTTGCTGGTTCTCTCCCCTGCAAGGCAAACTCACACTGACAACGGGTTCTGGTAAACCTTGCAATCTCTCAGGCTTGTGGAGTTCCTATAACCATCCCTACATGGAGAACATCAGCATAAGGGGGAGAATTCAAAGAATGCTGTTAGTCTAATCCATTAGCAAGACAGCATAGAAGTTCATAACCCAGCTTTGATCTGCAATTTGGAGGAAAAAAAATTTCCAAATACTTCTGGGATCATTTCTCCCCCTTGATGTGATATTGGAGTTTAACTCCCATTAACCATAACAGGCATAATGAGTCGGCAGCCAGGGGCAACGCACCCTCTAGTGCCTAACGAACACAAAATAAAACATTTCCTTTTATCTTCAACATCTACCAGAGTGATTTGAATAATGATATTCATATTCGTGATGCACAAGACCCTTCCATCAGCTCGGTATTGTCACTCAGGCTCCTATGGAATGCCGATAAGCGTGGAGATCTTTCTGTGCTGATGTGGGCGTGTGGACGGTACTGCTGCAGAGGAAAGCCTAGCAGCCAGGTCAGGGAGGCCCACGGGAGGTGAAGGACATTCTACCGTCTTGCCACGTTACCCTGCATCTTGCTCCTGAAGTCAATGGTACTGGGCAACCTGAAGTAAGAAACTCGAAATGGAGCACAAGTCACCTCTAGCAGAGCAGGAACACTGCCACCTGATTGGGTGGCAGCGGGGCTGTGGTAATAATGAAAGCCATTTGCTCAGACTCGACGATCTGCTGCGGATCCAGCTGGGACGCACAGATAGTTTGAGGAGTTGGTAAAGGAGGAACATTGTACAAGGATCAAGCTATACTGCAGTTCCCAACGAAGGAGGAGAGAAATCTCAGTAGTCGTGTGTGCTGCTTCTCTCATTGCTAAGATAAAGTGCCTATGGCAAGCAGCACTTAAGGCTTTGGGAGATGGCTCTTGTCGAGCAATTGTAAGAACTGGAGTTCAGACCTCCAGCATCTGTCTGCCTAAAGCCAGACAGCCATGGCTGCCCACCTGGAATCTCAGTGCTTGGGAGGCAGAAACAGAGTCCCTGGAGCAAGCTGCAGGCTGAACTAGCCTAGCATGTTCAGAAAGTTCGGATTCATCCCATGCTTATTCAGTCCCAGTTCCACTGGCCTTGGTGAGCTCCCGATAGATCAGTTCCACTGTCACAGTGGGCGGGTGCACCCCTCGTGGTCCTAAAACCTTTCTATCCCCAACTCTGAGCAGAGTCTGGTACTGGAGAGTGGACAGGAGTGAGGCACTCACTATGCTCTTGTAAAACACTTTCTATTGTATCATCTCTCTTATCCCTTGCCACAAATCTGGGGGAGAGGTGGGGTGCTATACTCCATCACGAATAAAGAAACTGCAGGGCACGGTCACACACACACACACACACACACACACACATACACACACACACGCACACACCTGTAATCCCAGCAATTCAAGGTAGAGACAGAAGGATCAGGAGTTCCAGGTCATCCTCAGCTACATGGTGAATTTGAGGCTAGCCTGGGCTACAAGAGATTCCGCCTCAAGCAAAACAAGAAAACAAAAACAACAACAAAGAACTTGTATTTGGTTTCAAGAGTTTTAAATCTTGACCCAATGTCTCCCAGTAAATATCCCAGCTGAGACATGAACCCAGCTCTATCTGGCACCAGAGTTTATTTTTTTTTTAAATATTTATTTATATTTATTATGTATACATTATTCTGTCTGTGTATGCCTGCAGGCCAGAAGAGGGCACCAGACCCCATTACAGATGGTTGTGAGCCACCATGTGGTTGCTGGGAATTGAACTCAGGACCTTTGGAAGAACAGGCAATGCTCTTAACCGCTGAGCCATCTCTCCAGCCCTGGCACCAGAGTTTATGATCTGATGCCTGAGAACACATTTGCTTAACAACACTGGCATGGGGTAAGGTTACTTGGGCAAAGGGTGTGGGACGTTTACACATATCTATGAACCTCTCACAGCCCAGGAGTGCAAGCCGCAAGGACCTAAGACACTGGACCCTTAAAGTCATCAGTGATTAATCTGAGACAGTGGCTACAAGTTCTTTGTCTCATCGAAATGAAATTTAAAAAGTGAACAATCCTTGTGGAAGTGTTCGAAGTGAAAAGCAGGTTTTATTAAGAGTTACTACAGAAAAGTGAGAATTTGGAAAAAAAGAAAAGAAGGAAGGGAGGGAGGGAGGGAGGAAGGGAGGGAGGGAGGGAGGGAGGAAGGAAGGAAGGAAAAAAGAAGAAAGAAAGAAAGAAAGAAAGAAAGAAAGAAAGAAAGACAAAGAGAAACTCTTGAGAGTAATAGGTGTTTCCAAGAGTGGGAAAATTAATTTCCTTTGTCTGGGGGTTTTATAGATCAACAGCAGAAAGTAGGCAGAAGCTGGGTGATCACTATAGAAGTCAGTTAATTCTCTGGGCTATTCTGGACTAAGTCAAAGGATGGTCACATGATCTATGAATGATACCCTGGCCCGATCAAGGAAATGACCCTGTTGTCCATGTGCAGCCGCACATTTGGGAAAGTCTGTAGCCTCCCTCTGTCCACCTACGGCTCCAGCCCGACAGCCAGCCTTGACTTGGCTGTTAGTCACTTGGCCATTTACTACCCTTGGTTTTGTAGGTATCTCAGGGGCTGTGAATCACACAAAGCTGTCTTCCCTCACACAGGATCCGATTGTAGGTTTACCATGGGAGAGAGTTAAGCCTACAGAGCTTCAGGTTGGGGGGTGGAGTGGGGTTGTGGTTTTGCTGTTGAGGTCATTAGCTCCTCCTCTCTGGGGCACCTGTGCTCTCTTCCCTGAGGCAGGTGCAAGCTCACCAGAAGCCGTTCTAATTTATAGCCTAGTCTGTCACTATCAGCTTCATTAGCAAGGGTATATGACCACAGTGCCTTGAATATCCTCCTTCAAGGCTTCCAAGCTGACTGCTAGCTATCCTTGGTCCAGTGGTCTGTTCCTCCTCCTACTATCTAACTCGATTATCCCATACCCAACTACTAACTCTTTGTCATTTGAACCCAAACATTCCCTTCGGGCTCCAACATCTATTTCACTGTGTCGACAACCTGTAGTTTTCACCATGGGCCCTTTTCCTTTCTTACCTACAGGGATTGGATGACTGTTTCTTAACAGTGTTATTTAGGAGACTTCTAAGAAAATGTGACCACGGTTAGGAGAATCAATTTAAAAATAATGAAACGTCGGGAGACAAGCAATGGTAAGAAGCAATTCCCAACCCTAGGCCCAAAGGGACAAAAAACAAAAGGACAGAGCACGATGCTGTCATGAGCGGAGCCTTCTATTGGTAATTATGTCTGCAGGTAGAGGGATGCAGCCATTACCAGAGCCACGGCCTCAGTTCAGGGAGCAGGGAATAAAGACTGCAGGCTCTCTTTCTGCCATCTTACTTCTCCGCTCAGGCCTTCTATACTCCAAACTCACCAAGAAACCAGAAAGCAAGCCAGTCTGGTGATGTATGGATGTTCAGAACAAAACAGACATGGATGGGCTATGGGTTTGGGGAGAGCAGGCCACGCTGTTGTCAGTGAACAAGGGAAGCCTCTGCTCCACTGGGCAGGTGTTTTTTATTAATTAGCTCTGTTGTTTTTTTTTTTCTAAACCTTCTACCCGCTTTGGGAGTTGGGAGAAGAACGAGACAAGAGCTGTGTTTGGGACTAACCTAGCAGTCCTTCGTGGTCGCTCTTTTCAGAGAGCACTCTGATCCTTGAAAACAGCGCCTCCCCCTACTCCACAGCCTTGTCCCACCTGTGAAGTGTGGCCTCCTCAAGGCAAGTCAAAACTGAGCAACAAACACCCACAGAAGAATAACGATGGCATCAGAAACATCATCCCCCTCCAAGTGATGGGGGAATGGGTGCTTTTCATTTCATCTGGTGGTTTCTGTATTATCATTATATTCCATGGGGGGGGGGGGGCGGAGAGAGAGAGAGAGAGAGAGAGAGAGAGAGAGAGAGAGAGAGAGAGAGAGCGCATCCAAAAACAATCAATGAAAAGAATCTCCTGTGAGTGACCTTGGCTTAGCCATCAATCTCTCTGGGCTTCTCATCTGTGTGTGCATGTTTGTGTGTGTGTGTGCGTGTGCGTGTGTGTGTGTGTGTGTAACAGCCATGACTTTTGAGTAATGATGCTCCTTGGTGGGTGTCTGCCAGGGCGTCCAGGCTTCCTGCACTGGGGTGACTGTATTGAACTCGCTGGTTCTTTCAGGGTCCTCCAGACTGTCTTGTTAAGACTTAGCTCCTTGGGAGCATCTCCCTTTCTTCAGGTGACACTTCTACCTCTCCACTAGCTCCTGCCTAGGTGGGGCTCCCCAGACTGCCTCATGAAACTATGGGTGTCCCCGCCAAGGAAGAGACCAAGAATGAATCTAGAGAAACTGAAAGATTTGATAGTAAATAGATGCTAAAATGTTTCTTTTTGATTTTTGGAAATATACACGCACGCACGCACGCGCGCGAACACACACACATTTTAGCTGACGTGTCATCATTGTAATTATTTATGGGAAATGTGATGACTTCATGTGTACACTACAGAGTCAATCAAACTTATTAACATATCTATCACCTCACCAAGTTACTGTTTTCCCAGGTTTTTATTTATTTTGTATTTACTGGGCTATCACATTGCACACATTTATGAGATATGCTGTGATATTTTTGTACACGCGTACACACCTATCAGATTAGAGTAGTTTGTGTGTCTGGTACCCGAAACATTTCATCACCTTCTTATGATGAGAATATTAAACTTTTATTCTTTTAACAAATTTGAAATACATAATAAGTCTGTAATTGTTAACAGACATTACAACAGGCCGCTAAAACTTATTCTTTTGTTCTAGCGGAAAGTTTGCACTCTTTGATCAGCATCTCCCCTTCCCCACCTCCTCCCCTGCTCCCCAGCCTCTGTGAAGCTTTCTAGTTTCTGCGAATTTTCATTTTTAATAAAAATCCCAACTACCACACCGATGCCTCATGGGAGTCAGAGTCGATATTAATTCTGAGCCCTTTTCATTTGTGGAGAACTGCTTTCCTCCACCCTCCCTCGAAGAACAAGAGGAAGGGAGAACGAGGTGGGGTTGCCGGGTGCCCGCTGGTCTCCCTGTCATGAGGAGCAGCTTCCACCAAAAGGTTTGGGTATGCTGATCTCTGTCCAGAGCACCGTGATGTAGCCCCCAGCAAGCAAACCACGCAAGGACAGCAGTTAGAAGCACTGCCTGTGGAAAAACAAAAGCCTGACAACACATCAGCCCAAACTGGTGGGAGGGTTTCCCCGAATCCAGACCTGAGCTGGATCCAGAGCGCAGTCACCACTGAGCTTGGAGTTACTTATTTCTGATAAGCCATCCCTCAGAATAAGAGATCTGAAGGCCCCAAATGAAATCTGATCCCGGATAAAATGCTACCCGCTTAGGGTTATGTAAGTGTCCTGTCCTGACCCTTGAGAGGTTATGCAGAAAAGCCCTGCATCCCGTTCCTTCACCATCTGCAAGAACTTATCAAAATACCATCAGCACAAAAGAACGATAAAATGGAGGAGAGACTATTTGCCACAAAGAGCTCTGGAGACACAGCTAGGTGATAAAAATCAAGCCAGGCTGTGTGGTTCAGACTCTGGCTCAAGCTCTGCCTGCCTGGGAGTGTGCTATTCAAAACTAGAGTTCCTTATCACCTTCGTACAATCAAAATTATATATATTCATAGTGCTGGGGTAGAGTAATATGAGACCACAATGTGAAATACACGACACTGCCAAACATGAGACTGCTATTCAACACACATCAGTCAGATTAAAGCATTCTGGCGTATAATAAAGGAATGTGTTAGCTCAGGGAAGTATTGAATACCCTGTGCCAGGCAGTGGTCTAAGCATAACAGGTGCATGCAAAATCATTTGCGTTCTAGCATCTACTACTGAATGGAAGAGACTGTCAATACAAACTAAATACGTAAAAGAGACTGGAGCTGGAGAAATAGCTCACTGGGTTAAGAGCATTTGCTGCTCTTACGGAGGACCTGGGTTAGGTTCCCAGTACCCACATGGCAGCTCACAACAGCCTCCGATTTCAATTCCAGGAGATCTGACGCCCTCTTCTGGCTTCTAAAGGCCCTGCACACCTGTTGCGTTTAGATGCTACTGAAATATTCATATACAGAAAAATAAAAATGAATAAAATGCTTTTAAAAGATCATTGATGTCATTTTGGAGGATACAGGGTATCTTTGGGTGCTCGGGAAAGACTTTCCTTGGGGAAGACAGGGAATACAGAATTAAAAGAAAGAAGATGAAGCCTTGGACACACCTCTAGAAAGAGTATTCCAGGCTGAGATGATTCAAAGGCCCTGGGGCAAGGCTGAGCAGTCACAAAAGGAGCCCAGCAGGGTTTGAGAGCAGTTTTCTAAGAAAGAGTCGAAGATGGGGTCTAGGAGAGAGGGAGCAGGGACCAGACCATAAGCTGGAGGACAGGGAGGAGTCTAGCCAGGGTCATGAGTAACAATCTCATTGATGAAACCATGGGCCTCTTGGGTCAGCAATTGGAACTGTCGTGAATGTAGTCTCTGGAATCAAAGAGACTTAGGTCTTCGAGGGTTTCACAGTCAGCTGCCACTTTGGAAAGCTGTTAATCTCTCTAAGCCTCGCTTTCCTCATCCATAAAATTGAAGTGATGCATGCATAGTGCCTCCCTAAGGAACGTAAGTCAGATAGAAGGCCCGGCATAAGGCTGGCACACCTCTTCCAGTATTTCCAAGGCAATGGCGGCTCGCTCTGAGTCTTTCTTTTGCCTCTCAATATACGTGCATTATGCTCTTACCAAGTGCAGCATTTGATGCACACCCTCATATTTTCTCTCCCGGTGCTGGCTGCGTAGCCAGACTTTTCGTGAAGTTCTCAGACACACAAAATAGCAGCAACTTTTCACCTAGAATTCAGCTGACTGACAACTCAGTTCAGACTGCAAAAGCCGAGAGGGAAACCGAATATGCCATCAAATTCCCAAGCCACCTGTCAGAAAGAGTATCACGAAAGCTATAGGTGCAAGCCATGGAGACCTCTGCTTTCTCACTTATTTTGGAGCTCAGGTTGCAGAGAGATAGAAAAGGACAAGGCCAGAGGCAGAGGCTGACCATAAACACAGCCCAGGAATCTGACCGTGGCCTTTGTTTATTTGGCTAGCAATCCAGTCACTCTACAAGCGTTTGTGTGTGAGCATCTCATTTAGGCACTTCTGCTGGAAACTGGGTGCACGGAGGGGCAAAACGTCACCCTTGTCCTCACAGAGATGTAGTGGGAAAATGATTCAGGTCAATGCTAGGCTGGGGTGAGTATCAGCCACTAGAGGGCAGTGGCGGAGCGCGAATCAGTCAACAGCCTGCAGGGAAGGATTCCTGGAGGAATGGGGGCTTGTGGTGTGGGGCACTTGATTCAATAGCTTAGTAAGGACCAGCCCACGAATAATGGATACTCACAGCCTCTGTGTTGAGAGCACCAAGTACTCAACTGTGCTCAGTATTTGACCAAACAGCGGATGCATTGGTGTCGTTCAAGGTGATTTCAATACAATGACTTTCAGTTCTAAAATGGATTCATTATCTGGAAATTCTTCCTCGGTTCACATGAGCCGTTTCCTAGTGATATTCGGTCCTTAAAGAACCATTCACAGTCTATACTTTTCAAGGTATATAATGTGCAATATTTTTGTTGTGCATAAATATATTCAACTATTACTTGTTTGGTTTTAATTTTTTAAATAAATTTTTTGAACATCTATTTTATTATTTTGTGTGTATGAGTGCTTTTCCAGAAGTCATGGGGCTGTCGTAGTTTCTGAGGATTGAACCCTGCAAAACCAACAAACGCTCTTAACCACTGAACCAAGTCTCCAGCCCAAAGACTGATTTTTGGTCGTTTTCTAGAGACAGGGTTTTTCTCTGTAGCCCCGTAGCCCCAGCACTCCTAGAACTTGGTCTGTAGACCACGCTGGCTTCAGACTCACAGAGATCCACCTGCTTCTGCCTCCCGAGTGTTGGGGTGAAAGGTAAGAGCCACCACACCTATCTTGTGTAAAATATCTCGAACTATGCTTGGCCTTGGGAGACTTGGAAAGACTTTGGGGAGATGGCTCTGTGGGTAAAGTACTTACCCATGCATGTAAGCCTGAGTCCAATGCCCAGAGCTCACATGAGAAACCAGACGAGGCTGTTAGGATCTGAGAAATGCACACTCCAGCATCCCCCTACTGAGGGATGAGAGGCAGAGACAGGAGAGATCAGCAAAGTTCATGTGCCATCTAACATGGCTACAGAAAGGGGACAAGAGAGACTGTGTCTCAAACAAGGTAGAAGCCAGGCATTGACCCCTAGAGTTGGCCTCTTACCTCCACAGGTATGTCATGGTACATGTATGTCTGAAATCACACGACCATCATATACATACCCATATGTGTATGCACACACACACGCAGAGAGAGAGAGAGAGAGAGAGAGAACGCTATTAACGCTTGCAATGAGTACAAACGTAAGTCAGACAATTAACTTCACTTAGTTTCATCACTAAGTTATAATAAAAAATTAAATCGACCTCTAGGTGGAGATATGGCCTTTTCTCCAGTTCATTTAGGAAGGCAGAAATACTTCCCAGGAAGGAGAGCTCATCTTAAGACAGCATACACGTTCTTCCCAGAATTTTGCCCCCTGGAGGAGTCCACATGAGCCTTCATAAGGTTTTGGTGAGTCTGCATTCCACTCCCACCTCCCTCGACCCCCCCCCCCCACCCACAGAGTCCTTTTTCTTCTCTTCTGTCCGTTTCTTTTGGATGCCGGCCAGAGCCTGCATGTGTTCCAGGTACTCCTGCCCCCACACCACGTGGCATGGTCTTTGTTGTTGTTTCTCTGCTTCTTTTCTTCATACTACATCAGGCAACAGTGAGAGGCTTCCCTGCCCTAGGGTTTTTCCTTTAAACGCTAATAAATTATGCTCAAGCTTCCTTTTGTCTGTCCTTAAACTCTTTTATTAATGAGACCAAGAACCTCAAGAAGAGACCCTGACTATCCTGGTATCACGTGAAGGGCAAGTTGGGATTCCCCCAAATTTCTGGTGGCATACCCATTTAGGAATGACCTAAAGCAGTGGTTCTCAACCTTCCTAATACTGCAACCCTCTAAAACAGCTCCTCATGCTGTGGTGAACCCTCAAAACATAAAATTATTTCCCTGCTACTTCATAACTGTAATTTTGCTACTGTTATGAATCACAATGTAAATATCTGATATGCAGGATATCTGATATGTGACCCCCAAAGAGGGTCTCACGGGTTGAGAGCCATTGCATTAGGGAAAGACACAGTTGTTCTGACTCGTAGTAGGTCACTTTGACATAAGCTAGAGTCATTTTGAAAGAGGGAACCTCAGCTGAGAAAATGTCTCCATCCGATTGGCTGATGGACAAGTGTTTCATTTTCTTATACTGTTTGAAGAAGAATAGTCCCCGTAGGCTCATATGTTTCAAGACTTGGTCCCCAGTTGATGGAACTGTTTGGGAAGGACTGTGGGGTGTAGCCTTGTTGGAGGAGGTGTTCGAGGTTTTAAAACCCCCTGGCCATCCTCAATGCTTTCTTCTATCCCTTGTTTGTAAATCAAGACGTGAGCTCTCATGTGTTCTTGCAGCCATGCCTTTGCCATCATGGATTCTAACCATCCAAAACCATAAGCCCACTTAAACACTCCAATTTATAACTTGACTTGGTGTGATGTTTTATCACAGAGGTAGAAAAGTAACTAGTGCAGACGCTGGTACCAAGACGTGGAGTATTGCTTTGACAGACCGGACCATCCTGGGTTTTTAAAAAGAGAAATGTGGAATATTTAGGAATTTTTGGACCAGGAAAGTTATTGAACGTCATAAGTGGGGTGTAACAGGCCACTCTAATAGGAGCTTGAAAGACAGGTCAAAGACTGAGCTCAGTGTGGACCATGGAGACTGAACTCAGTGTGGACTATGGAGAGCCAGCTCAAGAGGCTTCAGAGGGGAAGACTTGGAGCAACTAGGATACAGATCATGGTGATATTTTGGTAACCTATGTAACTGCTTTCTACCTTCCTCCTAAGAACTCGCCTGAGGCTAAACTGAAAACTAATGGACTAATTTCTTTGGCAGAGGTTTTGAAACAACCCGACATTGACTCTGCAGCGTGGTTACTTGACCATTTCTTTTATGCAGTTCTGCAATGAAAAAAGCATAAATGGAAGAGCGATAAATGCAAAATACACAGTTTGAAGAAGAAAAGAACACCAGGAAATTTAATCCTGGAGTCAAAGCCCATGCTGGAAACGATAAGGAGATGAGGGGAGGCCTGACTGGAATTGGAATAAAGGGAGGCGCACCCTCAGGGCAAGACCCCATCCACATAAGCTCCTGCTTTGTGGAAAGAAAAGATTTAAGGAATTTTCTATTCCTAAAAAGCATCAACAAATGACAACTTCTGCAAATGCGACTGTGAGAGGCCCGGCTCCATCCCACGTGGGCAGCCAATGGTGACAGTGTGGTCCACGTGGCGGTAGCTTTACGGTTATGAAGGTTACACGGGTAAAGGTGTCATGGAATCTTTCCCCACGGTTAAATAGAGCCACTGAGGCCAAGAGTGTGTTGGGGGGGGTGTCTCTGGGTGGAGGCCCTGAGAAGCCGTTGTGTGAAGCTACTAACGTGAAGCCTAGAATATGTTGGAGACTCTAAGATGTTCGAGACACCAGAGCTGTGGGATCCCTGCCAAAGAGATCTGCAGGCAGGGAGTGGAGGCAGTCCAGGAGAGAGGAGTGTGTTGTAACCAGAGAAGCTGGGAGCAAAGAGGCATCTAAGCCCTTTGACATAGATATGGAGCTGCAGGATGTCGGAGTTTGCCCTACTAGGTTTTGGTCTTGCGTTGATCCAGTATTTGTTCCCTGTACTCCGATTCCTCCCCTTAGGGAAGAATACACTGGTATATTCTGTGCCGTTGCATCCTCAAAGTGTGCAATTTGCTTTTGATCTTCCAGGGGGTTATAATTAAGAGATTTCCTTGAGTCTGAGGAGATTTTGAACTTTGGGTTTTTAAATTGTGTGGAAACGGTGAAAGGCTGTGGGGGCTTTTGAAGCTGAACTGAATGTATTTTGCATTGTGATATGACCACAAGTCTATGGGGTTTGGGGAGTGGAATGTGGTAGCTTGAGAACGCCCCCATAGGTTCATAAGCTTGAATAACTGATCCCCACTTGGTGTAACTGTTTGGGAAAGATTAGAAGGTGTGTCACTAGGGATGGGCACTGAGATTTCAAAACACTCTTATCATTTTCAGTGTGCTCTCTCACTACCTCCTGCTTGTGGATCAGAACGTGAACTCTCAGCTCCTGCTCCAGGCACTATCTGCAGCTTGCTGCATGCTTTCCTGCTGTGGTGGGCGATGGCCCTCTGGAACCTTAAGCCAAATAAATTCTTCTTTCTATAAATTGCCTTGGTCATGGTATCTTATCATAGCAATAGGACAGTGCCTGTGACAATGATTGATTGATTGATTGATTGATTGATTGATTGATTGATTGATTGATTTAGAAAAGCCCAGCTCACTGTGGATGGTGCTGCCCCTGGGATGGCACTCCTGAGTGTGTTATGGGATCCTTGGGCGTAATAAACAGTAAAGAGGCTGTGGAGACAATGTGGAGTTTCCTCAAAACCGTTACACACAGAATGACCATATGATACAGGGATCCCTTGACAATTGAAAGCTGAGTCAGAAAGTAATATTTTCTTTCTTTTTTCATTATCTTTTTCTTTCTTTTTTGTTTGTTTGTTTGTTTGGAGACAGGATTTCACTGTAGCTTTGGAGCTTGTCCTAGAACTAGCTCTTGTAGACCAGGCTGGTCTCCAACTCAGAGATCCACCTGCCTCTGCCTCCCGAGTGCTGGGATTAAAAGTTGCACCACCACCTTTAATCAGGAAGTGATATTAATATCTCCATATCCATGTTCCAAACATGAATTGTAACTGCCAAATAGTAGATGCAACTCAGTTTTCCATCAGTGGATTGCATTAGTTCCTTGCCTGTTGCTATAACAAAATATCTCTTGTCTGAATAACTTGTAAATAGAATAAATATATTTGGCTGGAGGATCCAAGAAGCATGGTTCCAGCACCCCCTTGAGTCCCCCTCAGTATGTGACTACATGAAGAAAAACATAAGAAACCAGTAGACTATAAATGAACCAAGCACATCGGTGACCTGCTTTCTCACAGCTGCTTTCTCCCATGTGACTTCTCAAAAGATTAAGAATATGACCTTAGAGAAAAGCTCTACTCCCCTTTAAGATGTAAACACCTCTGAACAGGTCAATCACTTCTCAGCATCACCACACTAGGGACAAAACTCCCAGCACTGATCCTTTGGGAGCAAACCCAAGCCATGGCAAAGGATGAATGGGTAAGTATACATTTATGTATAGAAAACAGATGCATAAAACAGAATACTACTCAGGGGGATAGGAATTCTACAACATGAATGGACTTCCGAGGACATTGTGGTGAGACACTGGAAAATGATCCCATTTATATGAGATATTTAAGAGTAACCAAGTTCACAGAAGTCAAAAGTTAAATAGAGGTTTCCAGGATGTAGTAGGATAAAACCCCTGCCTTGGGACTTGACTAAGAAGCTTTCCCTCCCTCCCTCCCTCCCTCCCTCCCTCCCTCCTTCCTTTCTTCCCTTTTATTTCTTTTGAGACAAAGTTTCTGTGTAGCTCTGGCTATCCTGGCCAAAGTGGCCTTTAACTCACAGAAATCCACCCATCTTTGTCTCTGAGGACTGGCGTTAAAGGCAGGTGCAAGGAAACACCCTTCTTCGCCAAAACTCTGTTCCTTATCTGTAGTAATTTGAAAAGAAAACTACACAGGTGACTGATGCCTTTGAAGAACTGAAAGTGATGAGTCACCAGGACACCAGGGCATTGCTTGAATGTGGCTTATGAAGCACATAACGAGATGAAGTCAACTTTTTAAAATAAAACCCGAGCGATATTTATAGTGCGCCTCTCCTGTGCACAGCTCCAAGTATCCCAAGATTTATGTGAGGTAGAGATGAGGAAAGCATCCTCATATGATAGATATGGAAAGCATGTTCTAAAAAAAAAAATCCAAATGACAGCTCTCTGTAGGGTTGTCAACTTGAGGCTTATCAAGCAACATCCCGCAGGAGTCATCTTACTTAATTCTTTGTCAACAACTTGGTTAAGTGGATTTTATAAATGATTCAAATATGTCTGAGTGGCTGGAATGAGAAGTGGAAATGTTTTTTAAAAACAGCCTTGACACTTCTCCCTGCTGGCATCACCCGGGCAAAGATAATGAATACTCCGGCAGTGCTGGGCCTCTTCCTCACTCTGCGTGTGTGTGTGTGTGTGTGTGTGTGTGTGTGTGTGTGTGTGTGTGTGTGTGTCGTGTGATGTGTGTCTGTGTGTGTGTGTGTGTGAGATGTGTGTCTGTGTGTGTGTCTGTGTGTGTGCCCGTGTGTGTCTCTGTGTGTGTCTGTGTGTGTCGTGTGTGTCTGTGTGTATACCTGTGTGTGTCTCTGTGTGTGTGTGTGCCTGTGTGTGTATGCATGAGGTGGAATACAAATCTTTTGAGATTGGTTGCTATCAAAAGGAGTTACTATTCATCCAAAGATGTTAGAATTTTAAACTCAAGGGAAAGATAAGGAAAAAAAGAAGAAAAGGAAACATATGCCAGAGTCCATCAGTACTGGAAAAAGTGAATAAATTTTGCTATGACATACAAGGAAATGTTGTACAGCAGTAAAGGATCATACTACTAACTACGTACTTATAAACCTATAGTACATGCAACTCAGTGTGTAAATACACATATATAGTTAAAACTTTCCATCTGGGTTGGCAATGTTCCTTCCAGAGTTATAGACCATCTAACAAAAACCTCAACAGTGCTGGGCAGTGGTAGTATGCACCATTAATCCCAGCACTCAGGAGGCAAAAACAGGTAGATCTCTTAAGTTTGAGGCCAGCCTGGTTTACAGAGTGAGTTCCAGGGCTACACAGAGAAACCCTTTCTCAAAAAATAAAAACAAAAATAAATAATAAGCAACAGTCATGAGAAGCCGTCTTTTGAATTGTTGGTCAGGGTTGTCCAAGAGATTCTCAAAACATATACTATTGCTATGCTCTTGGTTACGCCCTAGGGGTAGACATAAAGCTCTTTTGTTGAAGAAGACACCATGCACTTCAGACACAAGGCCAAGAGCTGAAAGTGACCTGAAAGCCCCCTCCCTGAGAAATAGCTTTCATAACACCAAAAGATGCTAGGCAAGTTCCCAAGGGAGGGAAACAAACTACAATTCTACCCAACTACCATGCCTATGAGCCACAAAAACAACCTGTGTGGCACCATAACCCTAAGGGTGGGGTAGCTATGTACATGTCTTGGTGGTAACCAGCAGCCTGATTGGTTGGTTAATTGGACTTAACACCCTCTACTGGTACAGGGAACCTAGTCAACTACCCAGTCCTAGTGAAGTCATGGATCTTGGAGAAGAACCTACATTGTTACTTTACTGTTGTGGGATAATCTTTTTATACACTGAAGATGTGTCTCTGCCAAGGCACCTTCTGATTGGTTTAATAAAGAGTTGAATAGCCAATAGCTAGGTAGGAGAGGATAGGTGGGACTTCTGGGGAGAGAGCCGAACCTTGGGAAGAGGAAAGGCAGGATTTGCAGCCAGACACATAGAAAATGGGAGGCACGGTACTGAGCAGAGGTAATGAGCCACAGAGCAGGATGTAGATGAATATAAACCGATTAATTTCAGTTATAAGAGCTAGGTGGGAACAAGCCCAAGCTAAGGCCATGTATTCATAATTAATAAGAAGTCTCTGTCATTATTTGGGAGCTGACAGTCCAAAGAAAGTCTGACTTCACTTTACTAAGCCAGAGTAACCCCTAAGTACATTCTAAATATCTGTCCTTATACGCACAGATAGTATAAGTCCTCACCCTCACCAAGGAAACTTCTCTTTGCAAATGACAGACACTATTATACAAAACCACAACCAATCAAAATGCAGAGTTGTAGAGACTAGTCCCCGAGAATACATCTACAAAACACTCCCATGCCTTAGGCTCAGGGGACATTGTGGAAGAGGGGGCAGAAAGAGAGTAAGAGCCAGAGGAACAAGGAGTTTGCTATGAGATTGCGTCTCCTAGGAATGTCAGATGCTACATTCATTAAAAAAAAAATCACCAACACGACTTCCTAAACAAGAGCCACTCACCCACAGACTGCTTCTCACCTTTGTCCGCTGCATCCTATGACTGTAACATCCTCGGTGGAGACCCTACTGTCCTAACATCTCCACCATCTGTATTCCTCATCTCTCCAACATCATGCAATGACCTCTCAGGCCCTCCTTGCAGGGGATATGACCCTCACAATGCTTGCCCTACTCAGTGACTTTCTGGAACCTGGGTGGAAGCTCTTGCATCTTTCGTACTTTCAATTGTGTGCCATGAAGAGAGACGATGCTGCCAAGTTCTGCTGTCAGCTCAAGATGTAGTGGGTCCCTCTTAGGTCACAGCTGTCGTGGCCACTGTACACTTTGGTGGCTGAATCTGAGAAAACGCTTTCCCGGGTAGCTGATCTTGAGCAGAAAATCCCTTCTGTAGCATTTTCTCTTCTGGTCCTATCACTTCAACTGGATTGGTATTTTCAAAAGTTGCTGCCTCCAATGGGTGAGGTCTCACCCTCAGGGCGTATTTCTCTTGTCTGAGTAGAGAGCTTATTATTTGGTTACTATCTTTATCAATTATAGCTATTTCCATATACACATTGTCTGCATGCTATAACTCACTCGTGAATTATTTGAAAAATCTCACACTTTTCATGTCTTTCATTAAGACAGCGAGCTCCCATAAGAGTAGTGATGAGGAACTAAGAAACAGCCTAAATGCTATTCTGTTTTGAAATTTCATACACACACACACACAGGGGGTGGGGGGAGGGAGAGACGGAGACAGAAAGACAGACAGAGAGAAGAGAGAGAGAGAGAGAGAGAGAGAGAGAGAGAGAGAGAGAGAGAGAGAGAGTTGGTCTACCACTTTTTAAACTCAGCCACCATCAAAGTCTCAGGACATGGGTAGAATGTAATCAGATTCCTTGCCAGAATGAACTCTAGCCAAGTTCCTAATAACTATCTTTGCTCCTTTCTGAAATCCCACAAGCTGGGCCTCTGCTCCAAGTCCTTTCTTCATTTTTGTCTTCTAAGCACCCATCAGCATCCACATGGCCGATTGGTCTCTGTTTATAGTGTTCTGGGGTTCTCTAGCCTGTAGCTCCTAATTCTCCCACATTCCTCTCACGAAGCAGTTCCAAAGGGGCGAGACCCCCGTGGTCAATGATCGCATCAATGGCTCGTTCCTTTGGACTGATTCTCTGTATCAGTTATTGTTCTTGTTACTACAACAAAACACTTGACAAACGCAGCTAAAGAAGGAGGGGCTTTTGGTTCAGGGTTTTGGAAACATGTTGTTTTATGTGCATTGATATGTTACCTGCATGTTCTGTCTGTGCATCACATACATGCTTGGTGCCCTTGGCCAGAAGAGGGCATCACGCTCCCCGAGAAGGAGTCACAGATGACTGCAAGCCACCTTGTAGGCACTGAAAACCGGAGCTTCTGAAGGAGCAGCAGAGTTTCTGAAGGAGCAGCCAGTGCTCTTAACCAGGGAGCCATCTCTCCAGCCTCCTTGGCTCGCAAGGTAAGAGAGGATGCAGCTTCTATAGCAGAAAGAGCACGGGGACAGGAGCAGGAGGCGGCTGACCACATTGCTGTCCACAGTGAGGAAGTGGAAAATGGGAAGGAAGCTGAGCCATGCTCTAAAACCGCAATGCCCTCCTTCCTGCAGAGATCCTCTTCCTCCAGCTTCTGCATCAAACGACACTGCTAGGTGGGGGTCAAATGTCCAAAGGGTGAGACTATTGGGGACATTTCACACTTAGGTCATGACAGTGATGTGCAGAGACGGGAGCCCCCAGCGGAGTGCAGACTGAAACGTCATACACAGGGAGGCACCGTCTGAGTGATGCACCTCACCCCAGTGGCATAAGCTAGGGCTTCATTCCACTGCCCTTCCTTGCCAAGAAGATTAGGAGGTGACCAGAGAACGGATTTCCAGGCAGAACAGAGCAGCATGTGTCCACACACCGGTTTTGAAAGTCACTGAGACCTCAGAGAACAGAATGTTTACTCTGGGTGAAGTCCCAGTAGCACCAAGGAGAATTAACAGATGAAACCAGAGAAGCTGTCTGAGGTTGGACTGTGGCGTGTCAGTATGCCAGCTACTGAGTGTAGACTTTCCATATTAGGAGGGCCGCGAAACATTATATGGCTAGTCTTTAAAGACGTTGAAAGACATTAGTTCCCTCCCATAGTGAACATGGGTCACTTGTTTGGAACCTGTTGGTTGTATGGATGGAATTCTCAAAAATTTAAAAACCATTTTAAAGTAGACTAGGTATATACATTACTCTCTAAAGATTTAGCGTTAAAATAAGGAAAAGGGAAAGTGGGTTTTTTCCTTTTTTTTTTTTTTTGCTTAGGTTTTTTTTGTTTTGTTTTGTTTCTGTTTGTTTGTTTGGCTAGTTGGGCTTTTAGCCTGAATGCATGCTAAGGGGAAGTAGGAACTTACAGATCGGTTTGTTGGCTTGACGTCCCTGAACTAACCAGGGGAGGAAGAATAGAGCAGCCTCAGAGTGAGCTAATGAATAGGCTTCTGCTCCTCCAAGTGCAGCCCAAAGACTAGGAGATCTGGCATTATCTAGAAGTTTGTTTGAAACGCATAAGCTGAGAGGCCAGGCAGGTACTCAGAACACCAGGTTAGCCTCACAGACCACCCAAGACTTCCTCAGAGCCTGCCCAGCTTACCCTAGAGCTCCCCTCCCCTAGTCATCACATCCCAGGCCACAATTCTGGTGGAAGCCCCCTGCTTTACCAAAGGATACTCCGGTTCCCACAACCCCAGAGGTCTCTCAGGTCACCAGAACTCCAGCAGAGGAACTGGCGTGGACCAGAGGACTTGCTGGCCACCAGTCAGGCCAGAAGACCAGAGAGGAGACAGAAACCAATAGAAAAAAACACCCATCTGTCACAGATAAACTCAAAAATTGGCACCTGAACCTATAATTATCCCAAACACAGATGCCTAGAGGCCAGTGTAAGAACATTCAACAGCAGCCAGGGCAATATGTCACCACCAGAGAGCCCAGCCATCCTATTTCAGCAAGCCCTAAATATTCCAATACAGCTGAAGCACAAGAAAACGACCTTAAAACCAACTTTATGAAGATGTTAGAGGTACTTAAAGAAGAAATTAATAAATTCCTTCAAGAAAGCCAAGAACACAAACAGGTAAATAAATGAATAAAGGAAATGAATAAAACTGTTCAATACTTAAAATGGAAATAGAAGGAATAAAGAATCCAGTAGATGGAAAATCTAGGTAATAGTGAAAGACCTGGATAAATCCAGACCCCCCCTAGCAGGAAAAAAATAGAGCCAAAAATCTAAGCAGGGAGACAAGAATCAGAAATCTAGGATTAGCCGATTCCGTGACTGTGTTTCAGAAACTAGCTGAAGATAAAGTTAGATTGTAATCTTGAGAATAATCTTGAGGAACAGGGAGTTGCCCCCTTGTGATTATCACTGGTATTTTCAGAATTTCCTGCAATGCCCTCCCTACCCCCTTCAGATTTCTGGGCTGTGGTTTCTTCCCTTAAAAACCCCTTCTCCCAGTTACTCAGGGTCGAACTCCTCCCCTGTGTGGGTTATGAGTCTCTGCCTCAGTGCATTCCTGTCCTGTCAAGAAACCTCATGTGATTGTAGCAAGGACGGTCTCTCGTGAGTTACTGGGGGGGGGTTGTGTTATCCCACACCAGGGATCTTTCAATAGAACAGGAACTACAGACACCAACAGAATATAAGAGATGGAAGAGAGAATCTCGAGCATAGAAGATACGATTAAAAAAAACTGATATATCGGTCAAAAAGAATGTTAACTCTAAAAAAATCTCTGACAGAAAACATCCAGGAAATCTGGGACACTATGAAAAAAAAACTAAGAATAATAAGAATAGAAGAAGGAAAATTCCAGCTCAAAGCACCAGAAAGTATTTTTAACAAAATCATAAGAGAAAAATTTCCTAACTTAAAGGACATGCGCACAAAGATATAAGAAACTTACTGAACACCAGTTAGATTGGATCAAAAAAGTAAGTCTTCTCACCACATAATAATCAAAACACCAAACATGTAGAACAAAGAAAGAATATTATAAACTACAAGGGACAAAGATCAAGCAACATATAAAGGCAGACCTGTTAGAATTACACCTGTCTTCTCAATGGAAACTCTAAAAGCCAAAAGAGCCTGGTCAGATGTTCTACAGACTCTATAAACAGATGTTTTCTGTCCCAACTGCCTGGTCCCAAATTACCACACAGAAGTGATGTGGGAGTGTCATGTATCAATCTGTTGATTTCATTGGTTAAGTAATAAAGAAACTGCTTGGCCCTGATAGGTTAAAACATAGGTGGGTGGAGTAAACAGAACAGAATGCTGGGAGGAAGAAGAGGTGAGCTCAGAGGCCATGCTCCCCTCTCCCGTGCACATGTGATGAAGCTCCCCAGGATGGACGTAGGCTAGAATCTTCCCGGTAAGCGCACCTTGGGGTGCTACACACATTATTAGAAATGGGCTAGTCCAGGTGCAAGAGTTAGCCAAGAAGAGGCTAGATATAATGGGCCAAGCAGTATTTAAATGAATACAGTTTGTATATTGTTATTTCGGGTAAAGCTAGCCAGTGGCGGGAGCTGGGTGGCGGAACACAGCCCGCAGCTCCTATTACAACACAGAAGCTTATATAAATTATAAATATTTGGCCAATAGCTCAGGTTTATTACTAGCTAACTCTCACATTTTAAGTTAACCCATATTCCTTATTTATGCTCTTCCACATGGCAGTACCTTTATTAGCAAAGTATATTCATATCCTGCTCCTTCTGTGTCTGGCTGGCCACTCCTGATTCCACCCTTCTCCTTCCCATCCTGCATTTGTTAACCTTGCCTATACTTTTTGCCTGGTTACTGGACAATCATCATTTTATTAAACCAATTTGAGTGACAAATCTTTACAATGTATAAGAGAATTATTCCACAGCAAGACTCTAAGAGACCACAAATGTTAGCCCAGACTATCATACCTAACAAAGATTTCAATCACCATAGACAGAGAAAACAAAGTCAAATTTAAACACTACCTATCCACAAATCCAGCCCAACAGAAGATACTAGAACAAAAGTGCCAATCCAAGGAGGTTAACTACACCTATAAAAACACAGAAAACAAATAATCTTACACCAGCAAAGTAAAGAGAGGAGAAACACACATACACATACAACCAGTAACACCAAAATAATAGGAATCAACATTCATTGGTCACTGATATCTCCCAATATTAATGGACTCAATTCCCCAACAAAAAGACAGAAACTAACAGAATGGATGTAAAAATAGGATACATTCTTCTGCTGCATACAAGAAACACACCTCAATATCAAAGATAGACATTACCTCAGAGTAAAGATGGGAAAAGAATTTTCTAAGCAAATGGACCTAAGAAACAATGGTGTACCTATTTTAATATTTAACAAATTATATTTCAAACCAAAATTAATCAAAAGAGGAAAGGACACTTCGTACTCATCAAAGGAAAGCTCTACCAAGATGGTCTTTTAATTCTTAACATCTGTGCCCCAAACACAAGGGTGCCCTCATTAGTAGAGAAAACACTACAAAAGTTTAAATCACACATTGACTCTCACACATTGATTGTGGGAGACTTCAATACCCCATTCTCACTGATGGACAGGTCATCCAGATAAAAACTAAACAGAGAAATACTGGAGGATCTAACAGATGTTATAAACCAAATGGACCTAACAAATATCTACAGGACAATATCCCAAATGCAAGAGAATACACCTTCCTCTCAGAACCTCTCAAAACATTCTCCAAAACTGACCACATACTCAGTCACAAAGCAAGTCTCAAAAGAGACAATAAAGTTGAAACAACCCCCTGCATCCTATCTGACCACCACAGATTAAAGCAGGATTTCAATAACAATAGAAACAACAGAAAGCCTATAAACTGAACAACTCTCTATTGAATGAAAAAAATGGGTCAAGACAGAAATAAGAAAGAAATTAAAGACTTCTTAGAATGCAAGGAAAATGAATTCCTAACATACCCAAACTTATGAGACACAATGAAAGTGGTGCCAAGAAGAAAGTTCATATCACTAAATGCTTACATTAAGAAATTGGAGAGAGCTCATACTAGCAATTTAGCAGCACACCTAAAAGCCATAGAACAAAAAGAAGCAAGGTCACCTAAGAAGAGTACACAGCAGAAAATAATCAAACTGAGGACTGAAGTCAATTAAATAGAAACAAAGAGAACAATACAAAGAATCAACGAAACAAAAAGTTGGTTCTATGAAAAAAAAATCAACAAGATAGACAAACCCTTATCCAAACTACTAAAAGACACAAAGAGACTATCCAAATTAACAAAATAAAAAACAAAAAGGGGGCACAATGACAGACACTGAGGAAATCTAAAGAATCATTATGTCATACTTTAAAAATATGTAGTCCACAGAATTGGAAAATCTAAAAGGAATGGATAATTTTCTTGATAAATACCACTTAAAAGTTAAATCAGGATCAGATGAACAATTTAAAATAGACCTTTAACCCCTAAGGAAATAGAAGCAGTCATTAAAAGTCCCCCCCCAAAGGAAAAAACCCTCAGGGCCAGTAAGATTTTAACACAGCATTCTACCAGACTTTCAAAGAAGAGCTAAAGCCAATCCTCCTCAAACTATTCCACAAAATAGAAACAGAAGGAATACTGCCATTTTTTTAAACATAACCACATTTCCCTGATATCCAAATCACACAAAGATTCAACAAAGAAAGAGATTAACAGACCAATTTCTCTCATGAAAGCAGACATAAAATTACTCAGTAAAATACTTACAAACCGAATCCAAGGACACATCAAGAACATCATCCACCATGGTCAAGTAGGCTTCATCCCAGAGATTCAGGGATGTTTCAACACACAAAAATTAGTCAATATAATCCACTATATAAATCAAACTATATGATCACCTCATTAGATGCTGAAAATGCCTTTGATAAAATCCAATACCCCTTCATGAAAGTCTTGTAAAGACTCGGGACACAAGGGACATATATAAACACAACAAAGGAAATTTACAGCAAACCAATAACTAACATCAAATTAAATGGAGAGAAACTCAAAGCAGCTCCACTAAAATCAGGAACAAGACAAGGCCGTCCACTCTCTCCACATCTATTCAATGTAGTGATTGAAGTTCTAGTGGGAGCAGTAAGACAAACTGAAGGAAATCTGGGGGATACAAATCGGAATGGAAGAAGTCAAAGTACTGTTATTTGAAGATGATATGATAGTATACATAAGTGACCCTAAAAATTCTATCAGGGAACTCCTATAGCTGATAAACTCCTTCAGTGAAGTGACTGGATACAAGATAAAAAACAAAATCAGGAGCACTCCTATACACAAATGACAAATGGGCTAAGAAAGAGATCAGGGAAACAACATCCTTTACAATAGCCACAAATAATATAAAATGTCTAGGTAACTCTAACCAAGCAGACTTGTATGACAAAATCTTCAAGTTACTGAAGAAAGAAATTGTAGACGATATCAGAAGATGGAAAGATCTCCCACGCTCATGAATTGGTAGGATTAACATGGTAAAAATGGCAATCTACAAATTCAATGAAATCTCCATCAAAATTCCAACACAATTTTTTACAGACCTTGGAAGAACAATAATCAGTTTCATATGGAAAAAAAAACTCAGGATAGCGAAAACAACCCTGTACAATAAAAAAGGAACATCTGGAGGTATCGCCATCTCTGTTTCAAGCTCTACTGCAGAGGTATAGTACTAAAAACAGCATGATCAACAGACATGTTGATCAATGGTATTGAATCAAAGACCCAGATGTAAATATACAAACCTGTGAACACCTGCTGATATTTCTTTTTTATAAAGAAGCCAGAAATACACAATGGAAAAAAGAAAGCATCCTCAACAAACGGTGCTGGTCTAATTGAATGTCAACAGGTAGAAGAAACGCAAATTTGCAAATTGATTCATATCTTTCATCCTGCATGAAACTCAAGTCCAAGTAGATCAAAGACCTCAACATGATTTCAGATACACTCAACCTAATAGAAGAGAAAGTGGGGAATATCTTTGAACTCATTAGCACAAGAGACAACTTCCTGAACAGAACACCAATAGCAGAGGTACTAAGGTTGACAGTTTTATATATGGGACCTTATGAAACTGAGAAATTTCTGTAGACAAAAGTCAACATCAATAGGACAAAACAGTAGTCCATACAATGGGAAAAGATTTTCACTGTCCCCACAAAAAGCTAATATCTAATATATAAAAAAAACTCAAGAAAAGAGACATCAACAATCAAATAATCCAATTTAAAAAGTGAGGTACAGATCTAAAAAGAGAGTTCTCAACAGAGGAATCTCAAATGGCTGGGAAACAAAGAAACATTCAACATTCTTAGGCGTCAGGGAAATGCAAATCAAACCTACTTTGAGATTCCATCTTACACCTCAAGGAATGGCTAAGATTAAAAAACACAAGTGTTAGCACATGCTGGCGAGGATGGAAACCAGTGGACCACTCCTGCATTACTGATGGGATTGCAAACTTGTATAGCCACTTTGGAAATCAGTATGCCCATTCCTTAGAAAATTGGGAAGTGATTTACCTCAAGACCCAGCTAGACCACTCTTGGGCATATACCCAAAGGATGCTGTACCCAACCCAAGGACACTTGCTTAACTGTGTTCATTGCAGCTTTATTCAGAATAGGTAGAAACTGAATACAACCTTGATGTCCCTCAACCAAAGAATGGAAAAAGAAAATGTCGTCCATTTACACAGTAGAGTAACATTCAGCTATTAAGAATAATAACCTCATGAAATTTGCAGGCAAACGGATAGAACTGGAAAGGATCAAACTGAATTAGGTAAACTAGACCCAGAAATACAAACATGGTAAATACTTAGTTATAAGTAGCTATTAGCTGTTAAGTAAAGGTCGAGCCACAGAACCAGAGTGGCTCATAGAAACGAGGAGGCTCAAGGGGGGGGGGGGGACAGCGCATGGCTCAGGGGAAGTAGTATAGATTGTGGGTGAATGGGGTGTGAGGAGTGGGGATGGGAACAGGAGGGATCTGTGTGGGTGGGAGAGATAGAGGGAGAGAGTACTGGGAGAGATGCCTAGAACTGGGGGGGGATGGGGGTGATGCAGTGCAATGGAAATTATGAGAGTGACCTAGTGAAGTGTCCTAGTAATAAGGGATACGGAGGTGGAGCTGACCAGGCAAGGCTCCCAGCAGTCACAAAAACTTGGACTTCCAATCTGTCCTCCCTACAAGACATACATGCTGGGGCGATGATGGCGCAGAACTTGTGGGAGTGGTCAACCCATGACTTGTCCAACTGAAGGCCCCTGCTGAGAGGGAGCCCATGGCTGACACTGCCTAGAGGGCCAGAAACCAGAGGCAGGGCAGCCCAGAGACCCAGGATAGAACCAAACGTGACTGGCCAAAAAAAAAAAAAAGTCAATGAAATGCTTTGATATTCTGCTATACTCATAGATCAATGCCTAGCCTAATTGTCATCAGAGAGGGTCATCCAGTATCAAGTGGGAGCAGATGCAGATACCCACAGTCAAACACTAGTTGGAGCCAGGGAGCCCCACAGAAGACAGGGAGAAAGGGTTTAAGAGCCAGTGGGGTTCAAGGACACCATGAGAATCAATTAAGCAGGGTTCATAGGGGCAACAAATTGAAGCAACACACCCAGATCCTGTATGGGTTCTAAGTAGGTTTTCTGCATATTCCTTATAGTTGTGTGTAGCTTGGTGTTCTTGTGGGACTCTTAACAGTGGGACTGGGGGTGTCTCTAACTATTTCATAGATGCTTGGATCCCTTTGCCTCCTGCTGGGTTGCAACTTCCAGCTGTATCACAACATGAGGATCTGTTTCCAGTCTTACTGTATCTTGTTAGGCCGGTTGGTGAATATCCCTGGGAGGATTGCTCTTTTTGGGGGGCAGGGGAGGCGCAGAGGAGGAGTTGGTCTGGGAGGAAGGGATCGGATGGAGTAGACGGAGGGCAATCGGTTGGGGTGTATTGTGTGAGAAAAGAATAAACATTGAGCCGGGCATTGGTGGCGCACACCTTTAATCCCAGCACTCGGGAGGCAGAAGTGGGCAGATCTCTGTGAGTTCGAGGCCAGCCTGGTCTACAAGAGCTAGTTCCAGGACAGGAACCAAAAGCTACAGAGAAACCCTGTCTCAAAAAAAAAAAAACCTTCCCCCCCCAAAACAAAACAAACAAACAAAAAAGAATAAACATTGAAAGGGAGGGAGGGAGGGAAGGGAGGAGAGAGGGAGGGAGGATGTGAACGCATTATTACTAAAAACCGGAATCTGCCAAGACCGAAACGTGGAAGAATGCAGAGCACATGCAGACAGTCTCGCTTTTGCTTCCTTCAGAAGCTTAAGCCTGTTTTGGTTTGTAGCTGAAACTTAGTACAGTGATTAGAACATCTCTAAATTGCTCCCAAATTTGAGCGTGTATAGAAAGTGAAGATTTGCTCGATGTGAAAGAATCTCTAGTCGAATCAGAGAAAGGGATCAGCTTTCAAACATGCAGAGGTGTCTCCAGAGGAGATGAGAAAACTGTCACTGCTCAGACAGGCTTAAATGTCTTCTATATTTCGCTGGAAGTGGGCCTGATATTTCTGGGTTTGTTTTTGTTGTTGTTCAATTGTCTCGCATGTGACTCCACTATGTAGCCGGGCTTGAGAACCACTGAGAGTTAAGTAAAGCCATGCTTTTCACCCTTGGAGTTTCAGTGAGAGCTGATACCTGGTCCTACTCCCTAAGGATCTGGATTTAATCAGGCTGAGATGACACCTGCTGATGACATTAGCCCCAGCCCTGTAAGCGCTTCTTCCTTCCCTTTCTTTAAAAGTTCTCAACCTCAGCTGCAGAGTCGACCCCCACCTGGAGTGGAGGTACTTTGAGAATAACAATGTTCAAGCACTTCAGTAAAAAAAACGTTCATATCTAGGCTGGAAAGATGGCTCAGTGGTTAAGAGCACAGGCTGTTCTTCCAGAGGACCCAGGTTCAATTCCTAGTACCCACACGGTGGCTCACAGCCTCTGTAACTTCAGTTCTGGCCTCTCAGGGCACCAGAACAGAACATATGTTACACAGACATACATGCAGGCAGAACATCCACAAACAAACCTACTCATGTTAGCATTTAGCGTTTCTTCCAGCTGAAGTCTCATGGTATTTGTTACTGAGCCTCTTGGTGTTTACTTTTGTTCAATAGCAATAGAAAGAATGCTTGGAGATCACTAACTATATACATAGCCGGTGTTTTTAGGGTCTGAATTTGTACGTTATGTCTACACCTTGTACATCTAGCAAGACTGGCTGTTCATAGAGGCAATGCATTAACAGCCCGACTCCCTGGTATCACGAAATATTAGTACTGCTGCTCAGAACTGTGCCACTTCGAATGTCTGATTTCATCCAGCAGCCATAGTACGTGATGGGTGGCAAATTAGAAGATGGCCTTGTATACGGTTTTTTATTTCCCATGATTCATGAACAATCTGACACTTTCCTCAAGATTCACAACACAGCTATCAATGGTTTTTCAAACTTGTGACCCAAAGAACGTATCAGAATTCTCCTGGGTGCATGCTCTAAGAGCTGCTTACTGGGGCCGGCTTCAGACTTTCTGTATCATGGTTCTTGTGTATGGTCCTTAAGTCTGCTTTCCCAATAATCACACACTACCTCCCCGTAATGCCAATAGATTCTCAAGTTGTGAAACGTCTGCCTTCAAAGGGAGAACAGAAGCAAGAACTAAGGTGAAAAGAGTGCCTTTTATCAGTTAAATATTTAATGAGCTCGTTTAGCTGGCAAACTGTCAGCACAAGCCAGTATGTGTTCGGTGTCTCCACAAAAACCGTAACAGAAAGCAATGGATTTACAGTGTTAGTCTTTTCTACAGCAACTAGCAAGACGGGCCTATCTTCCCCTATGGTGAGCGTGGGGTGCTGAGCTGATGCCCTAAACAGCCTGTTCAATCTAAGGCTCAACCTTAAAACTTTTGACTTCACTGTTTTCCAAGAAATCTGGTTAGAGAAATTTCTGCATTCTCTTAGTTTCAGGAGCGTTGTTTCAGGTGCTAGAACGCTCCAATGAGTAGTTGCAGGTCTGTAATTCCAGATCCCCGTTCGACTGGTCTGGTAATGAACACGGAACTTCATTTCCCAGAAGGCCGCGCAGCATTCGATCACGCGAGTCTTCGGGAAAACTTGCCGGTTTTTTCCACGCCTGCCGCAAAGGCGCGCGGTATGCTGGGACATGTAGTCTGGCCAGCCCTTGGACGCCCCCTCAGATGAATGGGACCGGGGATGACTGAGAACTACAGCTCTTGGGCTGGCCGCGTTGGTGGCAGCCGCGGAAGAAGAGTGGACCGAGACGGCCCTTGGGCAACGAACAGCGGGCGGTGGTGATGTTCAGTGAGGACTTACTAGGGTAGCGATCTAGAAGGGCGCTCTGCGCGCTCGCACCCTGTGCCCCCCACCGGCCATGCGCCCGGCCTTCGCGGTGGGCCTGGTGTTCGCAGGCTGCTGCAGTAATGTGATCTTCCTAGAGCTGCTGGCCCGGTGAGTGACCCTCGCGGGCCGCGCCCGGGCTCCCGGGGATGATCTGGGTTGCTCACCCCGTCCACCTCCCCACTCCTCTGCACTGGGTACCCGCGCTGCCCGCTACTCTGCAGCCCTGGATACTGCTCCATCCCTAAGCATCTAAGTGACAGGGACACCCAGGATGCTGCTGTCGTCACCTCAATGCCGCACTTTGGGAATTTGATGCTTGGAGACTTTTTTCACTTGACTGATCCTAGGTCTTAAGGAGCTAGTGGCAAAGCCAGTTCTTCCGCTAAGCCACCCTCTCCCTATTACTCATCCAACTCCTAGCACTTTTCTCCGTCCAGTTAGTGAATGACACGTGCGTGTCCGGAGCTAAGCCTTCTCACATGCAAAGCAGTCCAGTTTTGTACACGTTCCAAAGAAAGTTTCGTTTGTGTGTACCGACATGTCCTGCAAAGGATTTGCTTTCATTGGTCGTAGAGATGATTGTGAGGACTTTACCCAAACTCACATGCGAGTGATGTGGAGCTGATAACTACTGGGCTGTCATCATGGTCCCTGAGCATTTACTTTATTTCAGGCTTTAACTGAGAAGCGTGCACGTTGAAGCGTAGCTGGAGAATGACCACGGCACTTTCCCAAAGGGAACAGGCTTGGCTTTGTGTTGGTGCCTTACAAATAATGTTGGGTAATAGCGTGCAAAGTTCAGTGGGCAGAAGTTAGAGAAGAGACAGGAGGTGGAGTGGAAAACGCTTAGGGCGGAATAGCTCAAGTTAGTAATTTCAGGTTTGGCTCCATTACCCTCTGGCAATACAGACTTTTCCAGTTCCTTAACTTCTCTAGGCCACCGTTTCCAGGCAGTTCACTAAGACCTCAGTACATAACTAACTACACATTCTGGGTCCGACAGCCCTGTGTTCTAGGGTTACATTGTTTGACTGAGAGTGAAACACTGTTTCTGCAAAGTTGGGTGGCCTTTTCCCTGCTTGTAAGTGGCAGAGCAAGAAATGGCCTCAAGACGTTTGTCTAACTAAGCTCCTAGCCCAACACATTTCCCAGTTCCCCTTCATTCTTTAATCTGAGTGGTCTATAATAAGATGTCTGGTAGAAGAAGTGTGTTTTATTTGATACTGTTGGCTTACGTCCTTTTGCAGCAAGCGGTTTACTTCAGGTCAACTCTGTGTGGGTTAGTCATTGCTGTTAGCCAGCTCGCCATTTTGCTATGCAGAGTGTTGATGAAGATCAATTGTTTGCCTTGGGAGTGGTACGGAATATGAAAATGAAAGGGAGTTTCCGGCTGTTAGCCTGATACACTTCAAGGGAAGGAGACTTTGGAATTTGATATATATTAATATAGTTTTAAATAAAAAGGTGATATATTCAGGCCAGCTATAGAAACAAAGTCAGACAATTGCATTAAATTAAGCGGAGACTGTGCGCACTAGCTTGTGAGCTCTCGGCTAAAGTATGTGATTTCACCCATCAAAGGTGTGAGAGCCCGTCATCCCCATGGGTTCTGCAGGGTGGAGTGAGATACTTGTGGACAGCCTGTTGCACACTGATGCTGACTTCCCCTGTCTCCCTCACAATTTTGTTTCAGGACAGACACACCTTGTCTTTTTGGGATGATCCAGGAAAGTTATAAATAAACCTACCTTTATAAAGTCTTTTCACTCCTTATAGGAAAATTTATTTGGAATTTGATTAGGATTAATTTGTAAATGAATCCGATTCCTTATTTAACCTCTTTTTCCCCTTGTAAAACTGCGTTTTGGTGTGCAATTGTGGGTTTTCCTGCATTGGTAAAGAAGTGGGCTCTTCAACGCAATGCATAGTACATTGATAGCACGCGATAACTTCCCACTGTAGAGCAGGAAGGTTGGACCTGATTAGACCAGAGGGTATTCAAAGTTCCTTCTAGATAGGATCTTGAAACCTGTGACTTTAATCTTGAGGAATTACCGTAGAAAGCCCATCAGAGAACAGAAGCTGGGCTTTTAAAATGGGTCCTTGGAGCCCTTACGTGTCACCCTAAATCAAAGGCTGAAATGACTTTTGAGAGAAGGGATTGTTGAGCCATTTTCCCCCAATTGGAAAACAAATTCAAGTTCTTCTTGCCGACTTTCGTAGACCTCTAATTGGGACGAGTGATAATTCAGAAACCCTGTGCATTGACAGTTCCACAGTAGTAAGTGAGATCTTGGCTCCCCTCTTAAGGTGCTGCTGGTCAACCTTCAAAACATAACACACATATATGTTTTATATTTGTGCTGTATAAACCTTCAAAATGACACACATGTATGTTTTATATATGTGCTCTCTATATATACAGACACAGAACGAATGAAGCAGGCAAGATACTGTGTGTCTTAACATCAGGATAACAATCTGAAAGATTTTATTTTTCTCCTTTAATTTTTCCATCAAGAACATGACTTTGAACTAAATAAGGAAGTTTTATGTCCAGGAAAGAAAGAAACGAGGTGTGAACCATCTGCCTCATTCATTCTCTTCAAAGTTGCTTTTTTTTTTTTTTAGATTGAAATTTGGGTTTTTGCCAAAGAAAATCCCAAGTAAGAGAAGCTGTCTTCAGTTGCTGGTTATAAGTCTTAAAAAATAAAGAGAAGGAAAAGACCCAGGGAAAATGTTTCAGGTTTTTCTTTGGAAGCTTTAAAGTGAATTATTCCAGTTCACAGAACACCCCGTGTCCCAGCTGTGCCAGCAGCGTGTCCCTAAAATGCTCTCTGCATGAGCTTAAGGAAGCATTGGTCATGGGATCATGGGGATACATAGGGAGGCTTAGGCATCCCATGGAAAGAGAGAAAGTAGAACAGAATTATCAAAGGACCCGATGGGAGGGAGAACAGGAAAGGGATTCCGTGATTCCTGGGGGCGGGGGGATTTCTTTTTGATAATATATCAACCTTGTTCATTTGCCCTGAAGTCCTTCTTCATGGAGTACCATGTGACCTTCATGTCTTTAGTGATAAAATATGGATAAAGGGAAAACAGCAAAGATCATCTGAAGGATACGATTGTAAATTTTTAAAATCTTTACACAAATATTGATATCCTAGAGCACATTTGCTTGACGTGAGGCCTCCCCACCCTCGCTGACTTGCTTGAGGGAAGGCCAGACTCTGCGTCCCAAGAGTGTGAATGCACAGGTGAAAGGGAAACGGTCCACCTTCTGAACATTTCACCTGGACTGTGTTCTTGCTGCCCATGGTTCACGCCTGGCTCCCGTGTGTTTTTTTTTCTTCTCTTGAGGATGGAGATCCAGGTCATTCCCACTGGGAACTCTTCCTGATTCTCTGCAGAGTGGCTTCTCAGTAAGGACCCTGTAAGCTTTGGCCCTGGCCTTTACTAGAAAATGGCAGGGAAGGCTAGAGAAGTGTTGGTCCTTCAGCATGGAGCCTGCCACTTGACGTATGCCTTCCCACTGAATTCTCGCGGCAGCAATATATAGTTTCCATCTTATACAGGAAAGGGAAAGGGTGTCCGATGTGATTTTCAAAAGGATAACTGCTGGGCCGAGGACCTACCTCACTGGCTAAAGTGCTTGTTGCACAAGAGTGAAGGCCGGAGTTCAGATCCCCAGATCACATAAAATTCCAGCCTGTAATTCCAGCCCGAAAGGCAGTGACAGGTGAACCCCAGAGCAAGCTGGCTATCTCTGTGAGCTCTGGCCATTGAGGGTGATTCTGGACATCAGCCCTGGCACCTCAGGTTTCCACATGTGCATGTACACAAGCACACCCCCACAGTGCACACCCACAGGCACGCACACACACACGCACGCACGCACACACACACACACATACACACCCACAGGCACGCACACACACACATGCACACACACACACACACACATACACACCCACAGGCACGCACACACACACACACACATACACACCCACAGGCACGCACACACACACACACACATACACACCCACAGGCACGCACACACACACACACACATACACACCCACAGGCACGCACACACACACCCCCACAGTGCACACCCACAGGCACGCACACACACACACACACACACACACACAGGCACGCACACACACACACACACACGCGCGCACACACACACACACACACACACACACACACACACACACGGGCGCAGGGGAAGGGCAGCTGCACTGGACTGATGATTCTTAGTATGTAGGCTCGCCATCATCCTGGTTAAGTTATGTGGCGGCCACTGTTAGGTGCTTTTCTGGACGCTGTTCGTTCACACAGCAATAAACCAGTGAGACAAGCACTCGCTGTTCCCATTTTAAAGGAAATTGGATTTAGGAGTTGATTAGCTGACACATCACACAGTGAGTGGCAGAGGTGCTCTTGCATGTCAGTAGGAAACAGTGTGGGGGCACCGTCGTTCTCAGCGCTGGGCCGCAACGAACACAGAATACACACACTCTTGCATGCAGAAGCACAGGCACGCCTTTTCCCACAGGGATGGAATAGGGGACCTTTAGGAGCATAGATTCCCAGGGCCCCAGCCCAAGACAGTGAGATAAGTACTAGGAGAAGGGTGAACCTCTCCTCCTCATTGTTCATTCATTCATTCATTCATTCATTCATTCACAGTCCTGGAGATTGAACTCAGCGCTTCCTGCATGTGGGCAAGTATTCTGTAATGTCACTAAGCTATGTCCCTAGCCCCTCACCCTTTCTTTCCCCTTTTAATTTTTAGCCAAAGCCTCCCTGAATACTGCCTCGCCCACCCACACTGCTAGGCTTCCATGCATGCGCTGCCATGCTCAGCCTGATCCATGGGTTTCTGAAGACCAGCCAGGACAGAGGGGACCAGCACTGCTAGGAAGATCCAGAGTTAAAGTTCTGCTCTCTTGTATGACTAATGGTTTGAATTAGATTCTTGAATGAGATTAATGTCTTACACGATGTTTATGGATTCCTACAAAGTTTAGCCTTTTCCCTTGAACCCAAGAAAGACAAATTGAACTGCATCTAGAGTCATAGGTTTCAAGAAACCTTCACAGGCTTAAGTACAACCCTGTGTCGCTTTGAGACAGTGAGCCTCTCTCTGTGGGAGTGCTGTGTTTCTTGGCCATTTCTATGCATGTGGGGTGTATTTACGGATTTGCACTGAGGATATAGATTAGTGGTAGAGTGCTTGCCTAGTTTGCTGACTGGTCATATATGTCAACTTGACATAAACTAGAGTCATCAGAGTGGAGGGAGCCTCAATTGAGAAATGTCTCCCTAAGATTGAGCTGTAGGCAGCCTCTGTATGGCATTTTCTTAATTAGTGATTGAGGGGGGAGGGCCCAGCCCATTGGGTGGAGCTTCTCCTGGCCTGGTGGTCCCGGGCTTTTTAAGAAAGTAGGCCATGGGGAACAAGGCAGTAAGCAGTATTCCTCTACGGCGTCTGCATCAGCTCCTGCTTCCAGGTTCCTGCCCTGTCTGAGTTCCTGCCCGACTTTCTTCAGTGACAAGCAGTGATGTGGAAACGTAAGCCCAATAGACCCTTTCCTCCCGGGCTGCTTTGGTCGCGGCAACAGTAACCCTAACTAAGACACTGGCATGGTCAACACCCCAGAGCCTAACTGTGTATCTTGCCATTAGTGTTTAGTATTCACAGCACCCAGCAGGGAATGGAGTTGGCTTTAATAAATAGCCCTGTATTAATAGTATTAATATAAAGCTGCTTTTAAAAGCCTGTTCAGTGGGGTCAGGTGGGTGCATATGATGAAAAGATAGACTCTGAAGCCAGCTAACTAATCTTAGGGGCAGTTTTGATGCACACTTGGGATGTCTTCAATGATAGAACATAGCTGGGGAGTGGTTCGAGAAAACTGTCAACATTTCACAAGACTAATTTTCAGAATGCCTCAGGAGGGATGTCAGAGATAACTTTCATACTATGGCGTGCCTTCCTAATAGTCACTCTGGAAGATTCCTGGCTCTTCCATAGAGCGCTGAAGAGGACCTGTTGAGTTCCAGGAATATCTCTTGACTAGCTAATGTCTTAAAGAGCCACATAAGGGTTGTGGAGAACTGCCGTGTGTTACAGTAGTATTTCTCAGTCCCCAGAACCCATTTTTGACAGTTTTCCTTAATCACACTTCCATAGATACACAATTATGTTGATTTGTGTGCCGATATGTATCTCTATAAAATAGCAAGCCTCCTTCCCATCCCCAGAACTATTTATTGCTTCCTGGGGACACTGTCTAAAGTCACTCCCCTACCATCAAGTGACCATTAGAAACAGATGAACATTCCAGGAGAATTCCAGCATGATTTAGTCCTTGACTAAAGACCTTTTGAGTGTGTGTGGGGCTGTGTGTGAGTTTACCAGGAGATTTCCTGCAGCCAACTAGGAAAGTCACCTCATGTTTCTGTCAGTGAGAGAAATTCTCACACAGGGCCTGCTACTCCAGGAAACCCAGACAGTAGAGTTGGGCATTCCCTGTGACACACAGTGTCAAAGTGTGTGACCCACAGCATGTGAGAGCCAATATGAGGAAGGACCGAGGCTGCAGAAATCTACCCTGCTATTTTGGTGCCATAAATATAACAGGCTGTGGTGCATTTTTATCTGAGTTTGTGCCTTGTGTTTTTCATTTCTGCTCTTCACTATCCAGGAAGCACCCAGGATGTGGGAACATCGTGACATTTGCACAGTTCTTATTTATTGCGGTGGAAGGCTTCCTTTTTGAAGCTGACTTGGGAAGGAAGCCACCAGCTATCCCATTAAGGTATGGCACATTGAAGACCTCGAAGGTGGAGCCTGGACAGAAAGTATGAGGCACATGTTCCTCAAGTTTAGGTTATGGGCGACAGTGGCGCCATTAGTTTTATGGATTGCATTGTTATGCTCTAGAAACCTATTTTTAGAATAAAATCCCTGCCGTAAATAGCTGTGATGGCAATAAGAGCGTGTGTGCCTGGTAGGGTCGGAAGGACGCGGGTGACCTCATTGTGACAGTCATGTATTCGTCCTCTGTGTTTAGAGTTATTGATTATGCTAAGAGTGGTATCATTAAACACTGTGAAAACAACTGACTCTTGGAAATGAAGAAGCAGTGAGTATACAGCCCAGCAAATTCCCGAATGTCACCAAACTGTTGCTCACAAATGGGTAATTTTATGTTGTGTGAATTTTGCTTCAATGAAAGGAAAATGATTGACAAGCTAAGAAAAAATTGTTAATGCCAGACTTCTGTTCATCAGTCCGGGTTTGCCCTAAGTATCTTCACACAGGGCCAAATACGACGATTTTATGTTGGAGAGGCTGGAGCTAGAGGTGTCCTCCCCATGGCAAGGGTTTAAGTGGTGTCACTCAGTTTCCTTGGGAGTGACATTCCCAAGGAAACGTCCCCAAGTGCTCAAGCTCATCCTTGTCCGTGTTCCCCCACTGCCTGCCAAAGTAGCGTGCTGAGGTTATTAATATTGTACCTTAGTTTTTTTGTTAATGTAATACTAAATATTTTAATTTCCTACTATTGGGTTTAGTATTCCCATAAACTTTTCTGTTCCTGCAAGCCAGCATGTGTATCATGGCAGTAATCCCACCATTTAAAAAAAAAAAAACAAAACAAGCCGGGCGGTGGTGGTGGTGCACACCTTTAATCCCAGAGGCAGAGAGGCAGGCGGGCGGATCTCTGTGAGTTCGAGGACAGCCTGGTCTACAGAGCTAGTTCCAGGACAGGCTCCAAAGCTACAGAGAAACCCTGTCTCAACTCCCCCCCCCCCCCCAAAAAAAAGTAAAACCCTCCTTTTCCTTATCTGCTTTTATGGATCAGGGTGAAAACATAATGTATAAACACACACACACACACACACACACACAGAGCACCCTTGCTAGCTCACCTCTGTCTCCTACCCGTGCTTTCATTTCAGACTCTATTTTTTTTTCTTTTTTAGACAGGGTCCTCTCACTATGTAACCCTGGCTAAGCTGAAACTTACTTTGTAGACCATGCTAGCCTCAAACTCAGAGCTCACCTACCCCTGCCTCCCAAGTACTGGAATTACAGGTGTGTACCAACATGCCTGGCCTACCCCTGCCACCTTATTATTGCTCCCTGTCCCTCATGTTATCCCTCATGATTTTTCCTAATTGTCATATCCCCATCATGTTCCCTTACAGTGACTATTTTATTTTCTGCATGTGAATTAATAATCAAAGTTTTGCTCAGGTCCTTCATCCCCCACAAACAATCTGTAGTACATGCTATCTGTCTTAGTGGCTACATGGAGGAATTGATTAACCTGGAAGACATTGACAAACTCTTTTTTCCAATGGCATCTGTCAGGGACCAGCCTCAACAAAAATACCGTTCTCCAGAGTGGAGGCGCGGGGATTTATAAATAGTAAAGAATACAACGATGTGAACGAAAATAATAAAACACAGAAACATATAGGATACTATTGGGAGGGAATTTTTCAGTGAGTACTGATAATTTGCCCGTGTTTAATTTCCAACTGGTTATCGTACCTCTGACCCCAAAAGGTAGGGGTAAAACAAACGATTGCATTAACAGACAACTGAAAGTCAAGGCTACATTCTCCGCTCACGCCCTAGACCAAACCCTCTGTAGACAAACCATTCCCTGGATGGGATCCCAAGTTATTTCCATAAAGGGAACTGGAACTTAGTTGGAACCTTAGACTTTTTTTAGGTAGGAACCAACTACGCCCCGTTTCAGGAGCAAGAGGTCTGGCAATTAGCCACACCTATTGACAATAGCCTTGAGAGAGCAGATCTCTAGGATTTACAACTAGGTGGGGCCTTTGTTTGAGGTTTGAGTACAACAACCTTGAAGAACTAGAAACAAGTCCCCAACTCTCTCACCTACGGCCTCTTTGTGCCTCCACAGACAGGCATCTGGTCAGGCAGGCTTCTCGTGAGGAAATTTGACAAGAAGCCTTGTAAAGTGACTAGAAGTTGTGAAGAAGCCGTCACTAGTGGTCTTCACGTCTGTAACATTGTTCTCTATGTTCGTTGTCAAGTTACTTAGACTCTTAATGCAGCCTTGGCTTTGTCTGTCCAGCTCCCTATCTAACCAGAAACCATAGAGATGATGTGGGGGTCACTGTTGTTTTATTCTTCTTAGACACAAAACTGTTTAGAAATCTGTGCCCAAGGTCAAATATTTTATGAACAATACAAAACCATTGTTTACGTTTGCTCTAGATTGTCTAGGCATTTATTTAAAAAATTTTTAAAAATATTTTTGAGTGAATCATGAAATTGCTGTTATCTAATCCTTTTTGACTTGCAAAAACATGAATATGGTTTAGCTCAATATTTACGAAAGACATCTTGAATATTTTCTAGATCAGGATGAAAACATACAAATATAAAAATTTTAATCCATTTACTTATTCATAGTATTCATTTACTTACTCATTTATATGTGTCTTTTCTAAGTCATGATTATAGGATTTTTTTTTTTTTAAGACAGAATCTCATTTTGCTGGATGTGGAACTGAGGATGACCTTGAATTCCTGATTCTTCTGTCTCTAAGTGCCAGGATTATTGGTGTCTGCCAAGATGCCCACTTTATGTGTCACTGGGGGATCAAACCCTCATCCATGCCAGTCAAGTTATTCTTGCCAGCTGAGCTACATACATCCTTAGCCCCTAGGGTTTCTTTTATTTCAATTTTTATTATAATTTTAAGACTTATGAATTCTCAAGTGACAAAGTCTCTGGCTGGTCTTGGTGGCACATGTCTTTAATCCCAGCACTCAGAAGGCAGAGGCAGTACACCCTGGTCTATATAGTCAGTTCCAGGCCATTCAGGGCCACAGAGAAAGACCTTGTCTTAGGGAAAAAAAAGAAAAGAAAAGAAAGAGAGAAAGGAAACAAGACTCTGATTTTAAGTATAAGTCCCTACAAATCAAGGGCTATCCTTGATTTTAGAGTCTACTGGTTCAACGTATGAAATAATTTTCACAGTGGCTAGGCTAAACATGACAAATCTTTGAAATCTGTTTTTTTTTCAAAATTAAGAAAAATAATACTGTATAAATATACACAGGATGCATTAAGGAAATTAACCATTTTCAGATTCTCCAGAGACCTGTTGAAAGTATCTACAAAGAACTAGTACAGTAAAAGGATTATCTGTCCACTTAAAATGTCTTACTATGGATTAAGTTTGTAAATCCTAATTATAATTCCCTTGAAAAACATTCAAGCGTTTGTTTATACACATTCAGAAATTTGAATTTTCCCCATGCTAGTCTGACTTGGTGAAGTATGCATAGATGTCCTTACTATTTGACTTTATGTGATAATGGTTCTCTATACTCTCTTAATGGAGAGGAAGGAAGCCAGGTGACTTTTTAACCAGATATATGTATTTCTTGAAAAGTGTCTTGTGTTCTCTCTCGTTGCAGGTACTATGCCATCATGGTAACCATGTTCTTCACTGTCAGCGTGATGAACAACTATGCCCTGAATCTGAACATCGCCATGCCCCTGCATATGATATTCAGATCAGTAAGTGCCAGCTCGCATGTGTGTCCTCTGAAGAGCACGGTGAGGTGGGCAGACCGAGCATGGGACAGAAATAGCCAGTCTTATAGGAAGTCAAGTCTAGGGCATAATGATAGGCTTGCTTTGAGTCTTTGGACAGGATGGGAAAGTGGTAAGTGAATGGCTTACTGTTATTTATCTGAGGTCTAATATATGACTAATAAAAGTAAAATTACGATTTCTCTGGGAAATAGATTTACTTCCTATTTCCCTCATCTGGCTTATTTTGAGCTCATATCATACTTACTACTGAAGCTTTTCTTTACCCTCACCCCTGCCTTGCAGCTTTTTGCTTTGTAGTTCAGGCTGGCTTGGAACTCTCCGTCCTCAGCCTCCTGAGTGCTGGGTTTATGGGCTTGTCCCATCACACGTGGCAGGACAATGTTGACAAAGGGGATTTCTCTCAAATTGATAACCCATCTTTTTTACTTCTGTGTGATAAGCTCTCTCTTAGCTGGTGTATAAATAAGAGCAGAGTGTTCCCAGAGCGGGCACGCCATCAAGGAGTACGTAGGTGGAGTTGCGGCAGACTGCAAAAATGGGTGGTGGTGGAAATGACATTATCTTGTTGCCTGAGATTTTTGTGAGATTAAGTGTCCTATGCCTACAGGGGTTGCGTGAGATAACCCTAACTATTGGGGTGACCTACAAAGCACCAACACCGTAGCCCTTCCATAAACTCTTGTTGATTGACACTTTTCTAGGGAAGAGAGAGATCCCTGCATAACTTCTTTCATTATGGAGGTGGGAAAAACTCAGTAGAAGTTCTATACATACATTGTAATCTATTATACATGAAATAGGTGGAGAATTGATGGAAGTAGCTCTAAAGTATCATCTAGCCCTATTAGTCATGCTTTTGTTAGGACCAGTTAATCAGAACTGATCTTTCTTCCTGCTGTATCTTGCACTGACTTTTTTTTTTTTATTTCTCATGACAGATTTTTTTGGCCTCTATTCTTTGCCTTGGTGACTGTTCGTCCTTCCTCCTGTCTTTCCCCATGTCTGTTTTCTTACCCATCGGGAGTTCTGTTTTCTTCCCTGGTGCACTGAAACAGTCTCCCCGTCTTCTTTTACAGGGCTCCCTGATTGCCAACATGATCCTAGGAATTATCATTTTGAAGAAAAGGTAACTGCACACCTCTGTGTTTTGTATATGGATGTGATATTCCAGGTCACCTCTGTGGCCTGGGCACCTTTTTTTTCCCACAGTGGGTGAAAGGCTGCTCTAGCCCCTCAGCCTTTCCCTGAGTTCTTTCTCTCAGAATCGTGGGTAATGATGACTTTCCTAAGGCAGCTGAGCAGGCCAGCGGCTTTTCCTGTGGCTTCCTGTGGGGCCAGGCAGCTCTTGTTACCGCTGGATCTTCAGTGCCTTGCCAACCTATGAAAGCACGAAATTTACTGTGCAGTGTGATCACCAGTAGCCACATGTGACTCTGCGTGTGGACTTACATTTTCTAAGTGAGATAAGATGACATATTTTCTCACTTTTACTAGGCACATTTTAAATGCTAAGTTGCCACATGTGGCAAGTGGCGACCATACTGGAGAATGCGGCTATGGAGCATCTCCAGGGAGTGGTCACGGGAGGTCTGTGGGTTGTCCTAGAAAGTGCTTTGTTGTTTATTTTTATTCTTGGCATTCCTGGGGCTAGATCCCAGGATCTCATACATGCTGCGAGCTTTCTTATTAACCTGCATATTCAGCACACATAAGGTACTCATCAGTGTACTGTATGTAATGAACTGGGGAATAATTTTATTGTGAAGAGAGCTGCCGGTATAGGCCCAGATAGACATGAAGAAGGAGCAGAAGGCGTGGGGTTATTCTATGTAACTGCTGCCAGCGGTGTGGTTGTGGTAGGACTGGGGTGGGAAATGGCAGGAACTGCCTGGAATGCTTTTCCAAAGTACCCACCTCTCGCTTGAGTCTCAGCCCTTACCACTGAGGGGAAAGGGACATTAGGGAGAGACAGTAGGGAGTCTACAGGATTTCTCAGGGGAAGGTCATCTTCCTTATTAAAACCAAAATAGTGCCATTAATGCTGTGTTTTCAATTGTCCGGTTTCTGGTCTCAGGATTCCGGTTCCCTTGGCTTGGGAAGAATCTTCCGATTCAGGGAGGGAACCTAAAGGGGTTTTGTTTTTGAGATTGTTTTTTGAGACAGAGTCTCGTTAAGTAGGCCTGGCTGGCCTGAAATAGCTCTGTAGACCAGGCTGGCTTTGAACCCACAGAGCGTCATCTGCCTCTGTCTCCCAAGGGCTGGATTAAAAGCCTGCAGTGCCATACTGTTTGGCTAGAGCCTACAGTTTTTAAGCAGTAAGGGCTGTATCAAAACAAGGACAGCTGTCCCATCTAGCTAGACTCCCTGTGTGTCCTTTATCTCTGGAGGCTGTGGAGCCCAGTGCTGCTCCTTGTGAGTCTCCTCGGCCCTCTCTGCCTTTGTGCAGACTTTAAATGGCCAGATGTTTTGTTGACGATGAAGACTGTACTTGGTTGCTAGACTTAGACTTCACCTTAGAGACCTGGGTTTCTTCCTAAGCTTTGATTTGTGTGTGTGTGTGTGTGTGTGTGTGTGTGTGTGTGTGTGGTATGACAACTGTCCTTTAAATTTATGAATTATGGTTCACACTGTCAGGGGCTCTGCTCAATACCTGTTTTCCTTAAGAGTTTTGTTTGAATCTGTTACTTTGGGTCTGAGCCTTTAACCATCCATAGAACAGAAATTTCTCTAACTTTTCTATATTTATTTATTCTTCACCTCCCTCCTTTCCTCCCTTTATCCCTCCCTCCATGGTGTCCATGATCACACTGGGGGCCTAGGAAAATGTCCTGCTGCTAATCTCTGATTCAATTTTACCTTCTTATTTTTTGAACAAAGTCCTTTGGAGAATTTAAAGACCACCTATATTTTTCTTAACCATTATTTTGGCTTAATTTTTAAACTACTCAACTTGATGTTTCTGCTGCACTTTTGCTACACAAGGTCTTATTAGCATCTACTAACTATATGCATTATGGTAATTTCATACATACATACAAATGCATTTTGATTATATTCATCCCCAAGCCCTCTTGCCCTTCTCCCACTCCTGCCGAGCCTCTGTTCTTCCCAGCTAGTCCCCCTTCCCTTTGGTACCCCACTTCTCTGTAGTAGGCCTCTCCTGCACCCCTCTCTCAGTGCCTCAGCCAGTCAGATCAGCTCTGATGAGGTATTGTCATCAAAAGATACAGTGTCCTTGGGTAGAAAGGAAGTTCTGCACGTTTAATTTCTTTTCATCCTTCCTGGGGCCTTTCCCTTGATTACCAAGGCTCCGAGGGGGATCATAATGATACCATTTTAGTTAATGGGAAATGTCACTATGATGCTGCCCTTGGCTCTACAAATTGCGTATTCCTCCCTTTATCCTACTGTGCCGACATTTTACAAAATCATTTAAGTTATTCAGACTGTTTTTAAAGCAATACCTTCCCTGAAGAATGGACATTATTCCCCAAGTTTTAACTCTTGTCATTTGTACCTGATAATCTGTTGTTCCTCTTGAATGGTGTGCGTGTTAGGACATAATTCTGGGCTCCTAGGATCGGAGAAGCCACAGGTGCAAGTGACGATTGGGCAGACTGCATTGGCTTCTGGAGAGCCGAGTTCAGTGTCATGTGACATCTGGTATATGTATGTCTTCTGGTTTTGTTTACCTTTTCAGTTGACACTACAGGGAGACTGTAGAGGTTTATGTTTGAACCACATGCTGCCTGACTGTAAGTCCCCTTCCGTGTCCCCTCTCCTAAGGCTTTCTTATCCTTGTTTTACAGATACAGTATGTTCAAGTACACCTCCATTGCCCTGGTGTCTGCAGGGATATTTATTTGCACGTTCATGTCTGCAAAGCAGGTGGTAAGATTCGGCTTCAGATCATTTGTTTTCTCTACCTGTCATCGGGCCCCATTACCAGGTACCTGTAAAGAAAGAAAGGGATCAGAGTGCTTGAGTAATACAGGAACTCAGCTCTGCGAGAGTGGAAAGAAGTGGACAGCAGAAATGTGCCCCTCGCATCTCGGATGTTGTTCATGGTTCTGGTCCCTGTTCCTAGTATATTTTCTTATTTCCTAGACTTCCCAGTCCAGCTTGAGTGAGAAGGATGGATTCCAGGCATTTGCATGGTGGTTACTAGGCAAGTACAGTAGTTACAAAAAGCTAATTACCTCTGCACTTTTCTTTGCTGAGTTTTCTCCTGTGGGACATGTTTCTTGGCAAGAACTTGAGGCTAAACAAATTATGCCAAGGAGGAGAGTGACACCTGGGACCAATATGTCTCTGAACCTTAGTGTTCAAAAAATTAAAAGAGGGTCGTGCTGTATGTGGGTCCATGTTTCCATGGTTGTCACTGGCACAGAGAAAAGTCTGCCGTTCTCCTTAGGAGCACCGTGTGGAGTCTTCTGTTTCTTGGTGGCCGGTCTACTGACAAGAAGGGCGAGTTAGAACTCTTGATTGGGCTTCCCAGGGACACACGGGCTTATTTTCTTCTTAAGTTCACTGCTCCATATGGCCGTGTTCCCAAGTCAACTCTCGGGAGAATTTTTAAAAACACAAGTATCTCTATGTGGAATTAATTAGACAACTCCTACAGAGCCTCGTCCTCGCTTGGATTTGGAGGGAAATGTTTGCAGGAGTAACAGGAGTAGATTCACACTGTTTGGGTGGAAGAAAGTAGCAGCGAAACCTTGTGTCCCCTTATCTGGGCTTTGGACTTTAACCCTTTAGCTTGCTGAAAAGGTCTCTGCACTATGGGGAAAATACTTACCCAATGGGAAAATTCTCCAAGATATGAACATACTACACATAGGGAAAAATTAATGTCCAGTAATTTTATACCCTCGTAATCTAGCAGTCAAAGAAAACCAAGCACAATAGCCTCTCCTTTGTGACTCACCGTATTGGCGTTGCCACTCTGTGAGGACACAGTGACAGCCATTTTCATAAAAGCCCTTGGAGAGGAAATCGATTGCCTTTCTCCAAAATTATTGTGTATTGTGCTTTTTTAAAGGTCTTAAAGTTTTTTTCAATGCTTGACTCAGCAGCTCCATATATGAAAATTTATCCTAAGGAAATAATTAACATTTTAGGTATTTGTGTTGATCGATTTCAGTGAAATAACTGGAAATCTAACTGCTCTCATTGCAAGACATTTAAGTGTGGTACAACCACAAGATAGGGTCACACGTTGAAAACACATTTAATCCAGGACATAAAGGAAAGGTTCAGAAGAACCTCATGAGGAAAGCACGGTATAACAGACATATGGACAGGTATCATCCTCTTTTTAAAATTGTTTCTGCCTTTCAATCCATGGCTGTCCTGTCAGGAATTGCAACTCCTCTGCCACAGGAGATGCAGCCTGAGGGAATATTATTCCCTCAAGCACAGACTCTTTCAAAGCTAAAGGGAACTTAACCAAATCTCTGTCCCCCTGAAGAACTCGAGGTTCAGAGGTTGAGGTGGAAGCCTGCTCCTCAGAGAGGCTGAAGAGCAAGCAGTCACCTCCTCTCCTTGCGTCTCTCCAGAAGCCCTCTTGCTGCTCCTCAGCCCCCACCTCCATCTTAAAAACCCTCTCCACCTGCCCCTCCCTACCACTTCTCTCAGCTAGTTGCTGATGCGGCCTCCTGGCCACAGATGAATTTTATTTACTCAAACGCGTCTTTGCACCATTAAATAAATGTCCCAGAACATAAACAAAAGTAATACACCTTAAAATAATATTCTACAACAGACATTTCTTACCCTGTCTTAGTATACAGAAATACATCTAAGGGTGTGGAAGTGGGAAACTGGAGAGGGTTTCATGGTGGCATTGTGGTTTTAAAATTTACGTATCCTATGTGATAGTTACAGAACTGTAAATAATACTGTCTCCTTAAGAAAATATCTCAAAAGGCATCTTGTAACTGACCTTTGTTCTTTTTAGGCATTGGAGCACTGACCTTTGCCCTGCTGATGTCAGCGAGGATGGGCATATTCCAAGAGACCCTATACAAACAATTTGGGAAACACTCCAAGGAGGCATTATTTTATAATGTAAGCAACTTTTTGAACCCTGCGAAGGTGAAAATTTCTGATTTATGCTGTGTTATGCCGAATGAAATCTTAATGTAATTGACAGATTGTGTTTTTGTTAGTAGCCAGCCTTTAGACCAGTAACCAAAGTGCTTTAGGCAGGGGATAATGTGCGTTTGGAGTGAGTTATTATATGAGATGATCATGATCAACCACATAAAACACTGAAGGGTCAAGGAACCAAGGCCCACAGAGACCCTATAGGTAAAGTTGTTAAGATCAATATGGAGAGCCCAAGGCAAGAGGTCAGGAGTGTGGACATCCGTGGGGCGGCTCTGGGCTTGGGTCTTGGGGGCCTGAGTTCCCCAAGGGGTTTTACTCATATGAGAGTTCAGTTCACGGCCTGTCCCTGAGCTGCTTCATGTTAAGGGGTGACCCACACTCTCCCCTGTAGCTCTCCTCTGCCCGCCCCTCCTTTATTGCTATTGAAATGTGCCCAGAGAGCTGCCCCCCAAGGCCAGGGGTGAGATGGTGAGACCGGTCCCTCTGTGTGCAGTTAATCCGAACGGGCAGTTTGACACGTTAACTTGGAGCTAGAGTGTGTGGCTAGGGAGTTTTAGAATGTAAGCATTTCATTTGGCGCGGTTCTGCCACTGAGAGCAAGGCCAGGCGTGGTGACGGCTCAGCAAGGGTCACGTGATGCGATCTCACGTTGTGCTGCTGTAGTGAGGAGGATGGTAGTCCTCGGGTTCCTTACCTGTCCTCCTCCTCCTTAGTCTCATCTCATTGTTTGTTTCTCCTTGACCTCAGATTGTCTTCAGTCTCTTTTTGTACGAGTTTCTAAATTTTTTGAAATCTTTGTGGCCCTTGTAATTTTCTCCATAGTAACAGCACTCTTCCCAGAGAAGAGGCATGTGTGTTCTGTGCTGCTGTCAGCAGTGCCAGGGATGGGAAGAGGAGTTAGGCCCAGGTCGCCTCCGGAATAGTGTCTGCCAGCGGGGTTAGCACGTGCTGAGATAGGGACAGACTATGACCACCCATCCCACCACACCCAAAGGAGCCTTTGAGGTTTGTATTCCAGTTATGACTGAGGGTGTCTCAGCTTCACTAGATGAGAGTGTGAAGTTCTCCATGTATAAGTTTGAGACTCACATCTGAGCATAATACAGTGCACACATGGCAGGTACTGAGCCCAGACACCCAATGGATCCCATCGAACACCTCACTCTCCCGAGTTGCCTAAGTTTAGGGCTACAGAGATGATTCAGCAGTTAAAAGTTCTAGCTGGCTGCTCTTCTAGAGAACCTAGTTTCAATTCCCAGCACCCACATAGCAGCTCACAACCCTCTTCTGGTCTCGATGGGCACTGCAGGCCTTGTAATTTTCAAATCCAGTATGGAGCAAGTCCTTTCAGGCGAAATGACTGTGTGCTGAAGCCCCCTCCCCCTTCCCTTGTGGAGGGGAGGGTCCTACTTCTTCCACTTCCTCATTGGTGACCATCAGACTCCGTAAGATGTCACGCCAGGTGATGTCAAGGGCACACAGGCCCTGACACGTCTACCATAGGGGGCTAACTTGCTTGTCGGACTGCTCCGAGTCATTGTGAAGCTACCCTAACTGTTCTGGAATAGCTTCATCTTTACCTTCATGAGATCCCTTTCTTCCCACAGCACGCCCTTCCACTTCCTGGTTTCATCTTCTTGGCCTCTGATATTTATGATCATGTCGTTCTCTTCAATAAGTCTGGTAAGTCTGGGGTCACGTGGCCATGTTGCTTGCCAGTTTCTGAGGCAAAGCTTCCGTTTTGCATTTGGCTCGAGCGCAGCTTTCACTCATGTTTATCTGAACCTTTGCACCTTCCGGGTGTCCGCACGCTGCTTTGAGCCAGTGGTTGCAGCAGCAAGGGCCTTGATGGCTCTTTCCTATGCCCTGCAAAATAAGGCGGTCCTTTCATCTTGAGAATGCAGACAAGTAGTCGCAGCCCTCAGCCGGACCTGGAGCCGGTTAGGTGGCAGCTAGCTGTCTCTGTGTCTCTTCTGCCATGAAAGGCAGAGCTGCTCGCAGATCTAAGCTGCCTCGGCACCAAACAAGAGGGAACAAAATGAGGACAGGCCTTGCTTCCTAGCTAGCTACAGGTTGTATAATTGAGATAAATTCATTACAAACAAAATTAAATTAAACAAAAGAATGTATGAAGGTAAGCTGCTGCTTTTTAGAGGGGCTACTAGGGAACTGGGTGCTAGACGGTCATGTATACAGTCTGATCATCAAGAGTGTTTCATAGATAGGTAAACACTTAAGAGAAACCTTCCTCTAATCAAGACTTTATGGTGCACACCCCGCAGGTGGTAGGTGCATTACGTTGTACTGTGTTGAGCCTGCTCTGCATATGCAATGTTGTGTCTGTCATTTGACCTAAAACTGTGTAAAAGTCGGAGGTATGTAAAGAGCCCTCAAGGCCCTGACTTAGAAAGCGCCATTTCTCGTTGTTTCCACTGTAGTTGTGAAGAACCTAGAGTCCCACAGAGCTCTGACTCTTACTTAGCATAGACCGGAATCAAGATGAATAAAGGGATGTATGGGCCACTGTGCCTATTGCTGTTGTTACCTGGATAGCCTTGTTCAAAAGATGAAAGGTTTAAGTGTTCAGCTGGCATGACTGTTTCCTCTCTTCACCTCTGCAGAACTCTATCAGGTTCCAGTCATCAGTGTGGCTATGCCCATCATGTGGTTCTACCTCCTCATGAACGTTGTGACTCAGTATCCTTTTGCGGGCTCTTTTATTCATGTCTCCGTGTTGTTTTCGCAGAGGAATGGTCGTTCTAACAATGGAAGGGACCTGAGTTTGGGTTTCCCTTGACTTCTGTAGTGAGAAGTAGATCTACTCTGGAAACTTCTTTGTAGACTGGAAAGAGGCTGTGGTGATGCAGCTCAGGTAGGTCCCACAGAGGAAACAGGACTCCACGGATGGTTTAGAGCCAGTCATGCCGTGAGATGAAATGAGCTGGGATTTCTGTAAGTTCCTGGTGTCCTAAGTACTGTTTATTATTTCATGACTATTATAAGTCGCTGCAAAGTTCTGACTCAAACTTCAAATTAAGACTCATTTAAAAGTAATTATATTAATAGAAGGATCTTACTGTTCTAAAAGTTGTGATGTCTTTAAAATATTGAAACAAACTAAGGTTGGCTGCCCCCTTCTGAAATCACCACCTAGGCTTGCTATACAGAGCTGCACTTTGAAGGAGAGAATGGAGGCCCGAGGACAAGACGGAGTAAAGGTGAGCAGGACCACCTTCGTGACGGTGCCGCTCTGGCCTTGCTGTGGAGGTGGCCTTTGCTATAAACTGTAATGAAAGTCCATAGTAATGGGCTGTTAGGAACGGCAGGGCTGGACTCTTTCAGGAAGTTCTACTGAGGAGGATTCTCAGAGTGGCTCTTCGTGTTCTCTCAGCATGTCAGGGTGAAGGCGGGAGTCACACCTAAAGCTCCCTTCCTGACTGTTTACAGAGAACAGCCTTAACCAGTCCTCCAGATACGTGTGCATCCGGGGTGTGTTCATCCTGACAACAGAGTGCACCTCGCTCACCGTCACGCTGGTTGTGACTCTGCGCAAGTTTGTGAGCCTCATCTTTTCCATCCTGTACTTCCAGAACCCGTTCACTCTGTGGCACTGTCTGGGCACCTTGTTTGTGTTCATTGGGACCTTAATGTACACAGAGGTGTGGAAGAACCTAGGGACCACAAAAAGTCAGCTGCCAAAGGATGACAAGAAGGACTGAGGTCTGCCGGGGACAGACAGAGCAGTGTTACGTGGTAGAGGCCTCGGGCGCAGGTCTGGTCATCATTTCACTTTGGTTAATGCGAGATTACCACAGTATTGAACCCAGCCGGCCAGAGCATCTGGGAAGGATGAGACGCATCTGCTTTTCCTGGCCGCCAGACAGCGTTTGTAGACTTTGCATAGGCATCCCTGAGACAGAATAAACAACACAGACAAGGCTACCAGGCAGACTCTTGGGTAGCCTCTGCATTTGCTTTTCTGTTTGTGTGCCAGAACATCAGAACCACACTTGTTGAATTCCAGGTCCTCCGAGCCACTGGGTTTCCACCCTTGTTGCTACTGACGGTGTTATTGTGACAGCCATTACCCTTCTGTAGCTGTGTACCTCTTTCCCCATCACCCCTCCACACTTCAGCACTTTACAGTGTAGCCCATGTTCCAGGCACAGTCGGGCACTGAGTGATCTGGTGGGCATGTGACAAATTAGACCCTGGGGATGATGCGGCTGAACTCCCTCCAGTGCAATGGGAAAGAGGCGGAGCCCTGGTGACGCGTGAGCTGGATGCTGTTGATGCTGGAGTATCACTTTGATCACTTTATTATTTTAATCAGTGCAAGGACCACATGCTTCCTGTACCTGCTGCTTTCTGCTCTTAGAGCGGTCCCGCAGCGCTCATGGCATACTAGAAAGGAAGAGGTTGGGAGTGGATTGAGAAGAGGGAGCCCTTTCCATCCATCTCCCATATGAAGCTCCTCAGCCGGTTACAGACATGGTGATGGAAACATGGCCCGGCACAGCTCACTCCATCAGCGCTCTGAGAGACAGTTGTCCCGTGAAGCCACACGCACTCATTTTTCAGGTGTGTCTGTGACAAGCTTTAAGGCCCGGTATTTAGAAGGCACCTCTTCCTGTCACTCTGAGAGCCGCCACCTGTCAAATCACTGATGAGTAGATTGATACATAGGTGTGAGTGTGATGTATGAATCAAGTCAAAGCCCACTACCAGAGTGAGGTCTTGTTTTCCCATAGATTATCAGACTGTTCCTGATGGGTGTGGGTAGGAGGCTGCATGTGAGCAGAACACGTTTACATACAGAAACACGCTTCCTTCTGCTGATTGTTCTGAAGGTCTGGTTTTCCTGTCATGGATAATCTTGAGAATGAGTAACCCTGTCAGATAGCACGTGTGTGTGTGTGTGTGTGTGTGTGCTTGTGTGTGCCCTCAGCTGGACTGTATGTGACTGAAGAGTGTGTTGTTTTAGTTCCTCTTTTCTCCACTTAGACCGAGACCCTCATTAACCTTACCTAGCTGTCGGCTCCTCTGCAAGCAGCTAAACTCGCTGTTTCTCTTGCGTATAGACAAAGGCCTTTCATCCTTTTGCTGTGTGCAGACTGTGCTCTTAAACTGAGATGTGGCTCTCCATGTCTCTTAGACTCACTGTAGTTCTTTATCCCATTGTCTGAAGATTCTTTGATGGGTCTGAACGGCAGCAGTAAAGAGAAGTGCCCCAATCCTCCGGGGCCCTGGGGAAGGCAGTTAAAACGGCCTTGCTTTTTTGTTAAATTAAATACAGGTACTGATTCTCCACCTAAGTCCCCAGGTTTACAGACAGCCGTTGACAACTTCCCAGTGCTGGTAATGCTCTATTCACAAAGACACCGAATTAGATGCGAACCCCATTCATGGACCCAGAAACTCCTTGACTGCTTTAAAATATGTGGTGTCGCTTGGCCCAGCCTTGCTATAAATACCAAGTGTTAAATGTCCCCTTAAAAGTCTGGAATAAAGTGGTCTCTCCTTCCTGTGTAACAGGAGAATCTGCCCCTGAGGCTCCATTCTGATTACTCCTAACAGGACCGAGCCTTCAGCTTCCCTGCGCTCTCCTGTCCATCCCGTGAGAATGATGCAGTTTGTAGTTACCCGAGACTGGCTGATGCAGACAGGATTGAACCGGAGCCGCCATTTCAGAATGTCTGTCCCTCTTAATACGAATACTTTGTGAGTCTTACTAAGGAGATGTAGGGACAAATAAGAGGTCAGAGCACTCACAAAACAAATGTTCAGCTGGAAGGACAGAGCCCACCAGGCCCAGCCTGCTTCCTCCTACATGCTAATTAGATAGAAGAAAATGGATTTAACAGACACTGCTAATACTTTGTAGAATTGCTTTTGTAAAGTTTTTTTTTGTTTTAATTTTCATTGTATGTTTTCATTGCACATGGGTCCTGTAGGGGGACATTTTCATACGACTGAGCACATCCTCCCCCTCTGACCCCCCTTCCTCCCTGCTGTCCGCCCGTGAGGCCCCTTTCTTCCTCTGTACAGTTTTGCTTCTGCCTTCAGATCATATATACATCCGTGATTTTCTGTCTCTACACAAAGTCTAGGAACTGCAAATGAGAGAACAGTCTGATGTCTGTCTTTCCTACCCTGGCTGGATTTGCTTACTGGGATTCATCTCCAAATCCATTCATAAAATCATTCTTTAAAAAGCTGTTCCTCTGGCCTGGATCCTTTTTCCATGTAACAATTTTAAAGGGACAAATAAGCCATCTTACCAAGGCTAGAGTCACTGGATGTAGAGATATGTCTACTAAACATCCTTTTCTTTCAGCTTCAGAAACATCATGTAGTTTAACTCAATGTAGAGCTTAAGACATAAGCGTACTTTAGAGCAAAAGGCAGCCAGCACAGGATGCTAGCCAGGAAATATACTGTTTCTGTGTGCCCACATAACAGTCTGACTGGTGTGTTTGCCGAGGTGGCGGGAGGGAACGGTGGGTGCTTGAGTTCTATTTAATCCCTGCATCTCCTTTAACCAACATTCTGTTGTAAATGCTATCTTTATCACTGTTATTAGAAGCATCGCTTCAGTTTTTGAACTTTTTTCTTGCAGTACTGAGGATCAAACCCAGGGTTCTATACATATTGTGGATTCTTTTATTTTCTTTTCATCCAACTAAAACAACCAACAACACACTAACCAGACATATAGTTCAGTAGGTGGTGGGGTTTGGTGTGTGTTTCCTTTTCCCTTCTTCCCGCCTAGTTGACCAAAGCACAGCACTGCAGTTCCCTGCCAGGGTGGTCGGTGTCCCCGTAGCTCCCTCTTCTGGTCTGGGAGAAGCACATGATAGTTGCAAGGGATCTCAACCTTTGTACCCCTCTTCCTCCCTTCTGGGACCGGGCTTTGTTTTTTGCAGTTTTCTTCCTAGCTGTACCCCGGTCCCTTACTGCACCTGCATTCCCTTTGCTATTTCCTACTGAGCAATACCTGTCATTCTTGCTCATGCCTCTGTTCTTTGGGGCCTCTTGCTATCTTTTTAGGAGTTTTATAGGGTGTTTGTATCTGTCCAGCATGTTTTATGGAGTGTTCCTGTAAGCGCTGCAGTGTATAGGGAACATGGCAGTGTTTAAAGGGAGTGTGAACACGGAAGCTTTGTCTGAACTGTCTGCATATTCCTTTCCAGCCCAAGAGCAGAGAATCCCTGCTACCTGTCCCTTCTTACTTGATTCCTTTTAGCCTAGAGATGGGGAAGGGGAAATGCCAAGTCAGGGACAATTCTAAATCAGCGAATTAGCTGCGGGTGGTGGAAATGATGTCGGAGAAGCAGTTTGAGTGAACCTGAGCAGGTGAGACATGTGCGCTCGGAGAAACCACGTTGTAAAGATCTGAAACTAAGGTCCTCTCTGCGGCTAGAAGTAGATAGAATTAGGAGGAGTTCTGCTCCTGCTAGATCAACAAAGCGTTTTGGTCTCAGTTGGCTTTCTGCTGAAGTTGACCGAATCTTGTCTGTGGCAGTTCATGCTAACATTGAGAGAACTGCCAGCGTAGACGAGATGCGCTCATTTTCCCTATTGGTTGGCGTAGTGTTTGGAAATAAGTACGAACAATATTTAAGTACATATTCAAGTCTTGGAATATATCTGCTATGACCAGAGCCGGGGTGGGAGACTGATGCCTCTCAACTTTATAGTGTATTCTCTCTTTCTAGAAGTTTCCTCCCTGTAGACATTCTAGGAATGGAAGGGGCTGGGGAGCATGCATAATTCATTTCTGAACTGCCAGCGCCTGGCACAGTGTCTGACATGTGTTACATGAGGAAATGAATGCTTGCCAAGGCCTCCTCCTCACTCTTCCTAACGGTTCCTCACAACTGTTCCCAGTTCTCATTAGCTGGCTAGTAAAAGAAAGGCAAGCAAGGGGACATACCCCAGTGACTCCAGCCATGAGAAGGAACGGGGGCTGTTATTGGAGATGGGTGTAGAGTGCTATCCTGCTTTCGGCTGCCTTCATGCCGGGTGGTCGGAGGGATGAGACCGGTGTGTGCATTGCCATGGAGAATTGATGCTCAGGAAGACGCTCACCAGGAGCTCGTTACAGACTCCTAAGGGTTTTGAAGTGGCTTCCTGGTGACCGCCACACTCCCATCTCACAGCCACTGAAGTCTGTTGCTGACTGCTGCCTGGAGAGCTGTGTGTATTTGTCTACACTGAGTATCACAGGCATTTGCCCGGAGCTTTGCCTGCAGAATCACCAGCAAGAGGCAAGCAGCAAAAGAGCCAGAGACAGAAAAGGCCTGGTCTGCACTTGAACACATGATGCCTTTGACAGATTGAGTTAATTTACATCTTTAATGGTGGAAGGTAGACTCCTCAAGCAAAGTGGGAGGCGGCCTTATTTCCCAGCCACACAGAAAGCCTCTGGGCTTCCTCACGTTGGCGAGCGTTTCTGTGCTGTTTGCCTTCTTTCCAGAGAATGGCCTCAGCCTCCCCAAAAAGGGTGATTTGAAAAGTAACAAATTATGGAAGCGAGGATCTTACTCATTCAGCTTCTGAGCGCTTCATTGAGTATTTCATTTCAAGAACAAAGACCCGAAAAGAAGGGAGCCCGTAGCAGCCGTGTGTGTAGAACAGCCAGAAGACATCAGTGAGCATTCAGACTCGGAGCTGTGTAAATATCCGACATCACTGCCAGCCTTATGAGATATTCGAGCAGTTAAGGAGGAAAGGAAGGTTCTTTGAATAAAACGCTTTGCCGCACTGAATGTGTCTGTTTACCTTCGTTTCTTATAAAGAGCCATTTTTCACCTCTGAAAAAAACTCATCAGACATCTGGTTTTTATCTTGGATTTGCAATCATTGTTTCTTAATAAAAGTGATAAATCCCTGCAGGTGCATCCAATCACCATTGCCTTCAGGGGCTTGTGTGTGGTTCAAGAGCGCTCCCTTCTTTCCTTGCGTGTGGTGGGACGTTCCACTGTGGGCCATTGTCAGCAGCTAATGTCGTACAGCTGGACCAGGAAGAGGCCCCTTCCTTGGCTACTGCCTGATTCTGCTTCCCAAGTTTAAAGTAGACTGGCCAACCTTTGGGATCCTAGAAGATTGTGGTAGCATCTGCGGCCAATCTCTCCAAAATGTTGATTTTTATAATTCTGTGCGACCAGCCCCCTTTCTCTATAAACTACATGACTTTTACATAAATCTTTTACACAGAAGTCACACATGCGCCAGGCGGCTTGCCATTAGGTCTGTTGGTAACGTGCATGTGCAAACAAAAATGCAAGATGCTGCTAGAAACGGAGCGTTAAGGATCCCTGCTCTTCACAGCTGTCATGGGTCTCTCTCTATCAGGCAGAAGTGGGGGGGGGGTGTAAGTAGTCCCCAGCCTACAGTTTTGAACTGGAATGACCCCGGAGTCCCCGCATGCTAACATCACACAGGCATAAAACATGTTGGACTCTATAGAATGTTCTGGTCTGCAGGCCTGAGAAGAGGCAGCTCTTGAGATGGTAGGTTATGGTTTGGTTCAGCCCTTGAGTAACCCGTATGTTTTCATGAGCAGAGTGCTCTTCTACATGGTACCCTGAGGTTCTGATACCAGCAGCAAAACAGTTGTACAGCCCGCACAGATCTCTACCCCAGATGCCACTCTCTGGGAAGAGTCACCAGCGCTTGGGAAGATGTCACAGAGACCAGCTTCCTAGGTCCCCCTTCTTACATGATCATTCAAGCACCTATCAAAAAGAGTGCATATCACTGAGTTTTCTGTTCGTGTCACAAAGTCTCTTTCCCAGGGGGAAAAAACAAAACACATGACTATTCAGGATTTGTCAACAGCCAAAGCTTTTAGCGATGTTCTTTATCTGCAAATTAATGTAGTCATCTCATCATTAAATTGAAGCTACTTTAGGTGTGATTGTTTCCTAATCAGCACTAGCATATGGCTCTGTTACCATACACGACTGTGAAGCACACACGCACTTGGAAGTCAAGTGAGCTCATAATGATAATCGCTGGAATTTATCACGGTGAAAGAAGTGGATTGCACAAACACACATCCGTGTGGGGTTCCCAGAATCTCTAACGTTGGATTTTGATAGTTATATAATGCAACCCCCTTGGGAAACCAGCAGTGTAAGGGAAATTAGTTTTGTTTGACACACCAGGAGCCTGAGGTAACACCTAACTTACCTCAACTGTCCCTGTGTTAGAGCTGGGTTTTGAGCTGTTAGACTCCAGAAGCTGGGCTTTCTGTACTCTGCCACCTCTAAAGTGCCAGGAATGAGAGAGTCCTGTCTGCCTCTACTCGCTGGCATAAATCTCCATGTGCTAAATGCTGGCAATTCACCTCAACTCTTCCCAGAGGATCGGCTTTGCTGCTCCCAGAGCTCATGCCCTGTTCTCTAGTACAAACAAGAAAAGGAAGACCCACATTGGAGCACTAGACTGAGCTCCCAAGAAGGACGGAGAACATGAGCAAGGAAGTCAGGACCGCAAGGGGTGCACCCACCCGCTGAGATGGTGGGGCTGATCTAATAGGAGCTCACCAAGGCCAGCTGAACTGGGTCTGATGGAACATGTGATCAAACCGGACTCTCTGAACATGGCGGACAATGAGGGCTGACTGAGAAGCCAAGGACAATAGCACTGGGTTTTGATCCTACTGCATGAACTGGCTTTGTGGGAGCCTAGGCAGTTTGGATGCTCACCTTCCTAGACCTGGATGGATGGGGGAGGACCTTGGACTTCCCACAGGGCAGGGAACCCTGACTGCTCTTTGGACTGGAGAGGGAGGGGGAAGGGGCAGGGAGAGGCAAATGGGAGGAGGTGGAAATTTTTAATAATAATAATAAAACAATAAAAAAAAGAAAGAAAACCTTAGAAATCTGGTCACAAGACAGGCCAGGGCTGGTTCCTCGGTGTTCACACCAGAAGGTACTGTCTCTCCTGGTGCTCAAGCACATAACTTAGCCAACACTGTCAGATGTGAAGCAGAACGTAATTACATCACAGCTTTTACAATGATTTGCTTAGGTCTCCGTAGTTTGCAGAATGTTTAATGTGTGTGTTAACTGTTCTTTTCATCTCTCCCGGTTCTGTTCCAGAAAGCATTTTAATTAGGTTATCTCATCTACCTGGCTAAGAGCCATCCCCGAATTAGACTTTGATAACGAATCTTCACCCATTCTACGAGGATCATCACGAGAGTTTTCAGCTTTCATGATTCAGGATCTTTGGCACTGATGAAGTGTACTGCATTCCCCATTATCCACTAGGTTGCCTCAAGCCTCCATTAAATGAGAATTAGTGCTAGAGTGTTGCCCAGGCCTAGCTCTAGACAACGCCGGCCTCGGCAGATGCAATTCTTTCAGGAAATGAAAACTGTCGTCCTTTTATAAAAACTGCATCAGCATTGTATGGAGCTGCATAGAACAGGAACCCCAGTTTAGCCCCTTAACCCAGCACTTCACTCTTTACAAGGATGGATGGGTTGGGGTTGGCACGATTCCCCCACCCCAGGAAATGGCAGAAATTGCTGTAAAATGGCACAGCTACAGCAGGTGGATACAGACACCAGAGAGCGAGCCAATGGCTTCTGCTTTGTCCTCCACCCAGAGCTTAGGAGTGCTGTTCGTCTTTATTTCTGTCCCTGTTTCTGTGAGAAGGAACCCTGACAAAAGCAGCTTAGGGGGAAAAGAGTGTATGTTGGCTCCACGTTGCAGGTCTCTATCATAGCAGAGAAGTCATAGTGGGAGGAGCTCGGAGACGCTGATCCCATCTGTAATCAGCAAGGAAGGTGTGTTGTTTTCTCCACTTGAGCAGTCCTGGGCCCGGCCTGGGAATGGTGCCACTCACAGTGGGCAGGTGTGCACACCTCAGTACAGCCAAGCTAATCCCTCCCAGGCCGGTGATTCTAGATTCTAGAAACTGACAACACTTGCCATCACATCAGAGGAATTCATCTAAGATTTCTGCTGGGAAAGATGGAAAAATGCAGATTCCAAGAATCCCAAGCTCTCTGATACAGGGAGAGATTAGATAGAGAAATAAGATTGAACTTCCCACCCATGATGCTACACCCTTCATCCCTGCAGAGAATGTCTGAATGATAACACTTAACTTCTGGACCAATCAGTTAACAGCATGCTTCTGCCTACTCTGCTGCCATGGCTTGGCTGTGCCCCCCAAAGTTTCACACACTGGAATTTTGCCCCCTAGTGTGGCAACATTGAGGTGGTAGACTGTGGTTTGGATGTGAAGTGTTCTCTCCAAGAGCTTGTGTTGGAGGCGTTGTCACCAACATAACATTCAGAGGTAGGGCTTCGGGTGTTAATTAGAAAATAAGGACTCTTAGCTAATCAGTGGACCTAACACGAGGATGGAGTCATAATCTGATGATATTATTAGGAAATAATAGCCACTAGAAAGTGTGATCTAGTTTGGAGGAAGTCAGCCATTGAGAACATGTCTTCAGAGTCTCCCCAACGGCTTCCTGTCCACTGGGAAGTCAGCGGCTCTGCTTCACCATACTTCCTCCACCCTGGTGTTTGTTTGCCTCCTAGACATCACTGTGATGGAAGTCAGCACCCGGGCATTGAGACCTCTGAAACCTGGAACCAAGTAAGTGTTTCTTTCCCTTAGCAATTATTTCCAGGTGTTTTATTGCAGTGGCAAGTGGGACCCAGTGACAATCATTAGTTTCTTGTGAGGGTCTGCCTCAGAAGGGAATTAGCTTGACAGGCTTTTTATAAAAAGAACAAGTGTGGGTCCTGAATCACTCAGGTTCTGTGATTTTTTTTGTTGGACCCTGAAGTCCAATCACCGAGGAGTCTCCCCAAGAGACCACTTTCACACCACAGTTGATGTAAAAGCAAGAGGATTTAATTAATTCTATTGCGACAGGGTCCTTCAGCATTTGAGAAGCCAAAACACCCCGAATGCCTGTCACAAGCCATTTTTAAAGCAAAAAGCCATAGAAAGGGGGGGGTGGACTCAGGGTTGTTCTTCAATTATTAGGATTGGTTTATTCAAAGGGCTATTAACAATGATTGGTCTAAGCCAGGGCTGGAGGACAGTTGCCAGATCAGGTGAGGTAAGAGGAAACATTTGAGGGTTACTTTGACCCCTTTCCAGGGATTAAGTCAAAACATCAGGAACTGAGTCAACACCAAGGGTTATCTTGCCCCTATTCCAATAACTGAGTTCTATTTGAAGAACACTCATAAGGAGTACAGATTGTGAAAATACAATCAATTTGCGAAGCATAAAATCTATAGTTCCAAGTCTTCGCTTTAAATAACTCCTCATGCGGCCATCACTAGTGCTGATGATGCTCTTACTCCACTCAGCTGTTACTGCCAGCCAGCTCCTTGGGTGTCATGAGTCTTGCCCTTGTAGAATGACCCAACCCTTCCCTCTTGAAGAGTCTGACCCTGTCCTGCTTAGAGCAGAGGAGGAGTCTTCATTAGCTCTTAGCTCTGGACATGGAAGCACTATGGAGTTCCCTGTGGATCACCTCCACTTTCAAATCTTCATGATGCAACAGGAAGCCTGTCTTCCCTAGACTGCTGCCTCAGTTTCCCCAGCAGCTACCGTAATCCCTCCTTTGTTTCAGTGGTAGAAAAAAGCAGATGCATATGGCGAGAGTGAACCGCTGCTGCAGTCTGCTCACCCCATGACTTGTTTCTTTGGAATGACAACTTTGAGCTGAGCAGCCCTTCAAGGTGCAGACACAAGGAACAAAGTGTCCCGTGTGTGTTATTGGGGATAACAGTGAGATGCTTTGGCACTCCACCTGTGAGTGAAAAGGCCCAGCCTATAGGCTGCAGTTCAGATATACACCACATCTTGTAGGTTTTCATTCATTTTACTCTGCGTATGTTGAGAAGGATTTCAGTCAACCAGGATGTATCAGCTTACCTGGATCCTTTCTCTTTGGCAGACATATGGTCAGTTTCAGATGTCTGTTGCTGCTTTACTATGACTTGAATGGCATAAGGAGATTTAGCTACCTCCATCTGCCTATGATGTCTTCCTCAGACACTGACACATGCAAATGCCACGCACGTACATTTGCGGTGGTTTTGCTGCAAATTCCAAGAACTAATTTTTTTTCTTTCTCTTTTGAAGGCTCCCCAGACTCCCCCTCCCCTCCTTGGTAAATGTGTTAAATCTTGGAAAAGATGTTATCAAAGGGAGAAAAACAGGTGGGAAAGAAAGAGATGAAGACACCCTGACAGTTCACTTCTGTTTTGCAGCTGTGAGAGCCGTTGTTGGAATTGTTACCTCCCTTACCGAGATAATTAATTCTCTTTTTTAAAAAAGAGAAGGCACGTCTCCTTCCTTCAATCAGTGTCAACAGCCAATTACTCTCTTTCATCACCCGGAGTGGAATAACACAAATGTTATCAAGGAAGAAAACAGTTGGCCCGACAAGATTAGCAATTCACTTTGTCTTAATCTTCTAATCACATGGTATGCAGCAGTTTACAGTAATATGCACCCAAATTTGCTAGTAGATCATTCTAGAAAGGCCCCGTGGAAATCCTCCATCGCATCCTCTGCATTTGGTGCAGAAGAGCATGTCTTCCTGTAAGAGATATGAGATGAATTGAGACCAGCTCCTCCTCGCAGAGTTTTCCCTCATCCATTACCCTCTGCAGAAGGCTGTTAATTATGTAAAGAGAGTCATACCCAATAGAATATAAAATTGGGAATGGCTTTTAGGGGGAACAGAAAAATCAAAGGCAGCTGATGGTGACAGAAGGTTTGTCACCAGCAATAAGATTAGCATTTTGCTGTCATCTTTTGGGAAACAAAAGGCTTCTAGTCTTTATGAAGGTCAGGCATTTGTTGTGCCATTTGGAATTTGTCCCAAAAGTGTTTGGGAAGCCCAACTTTGTTATTGGTACTCAAAAATCACACTCCTCACTCAAGGTGTGAGTATGGTGTTGGATTATGACAGAAATGACACTTGTAATTGACAGGGGAAAACTGATTGAAAAAACCAGCCCTGTTTCTGGCAGGGTGGTGATATTGTCAGACTCCGTCTTTGCCAGCTTCTTTAGCTCCTTTAAGCAGGCGTGGGGAGATGAACAGTGTGATGCTCAGACGATGAATGAAGGATTCTGTCCATTCTTGGTTACCAGGTACCTTGAAGCCTGGTGACCCTGCAGCTCCAGTGGCTGCCCCTCAACACATGGCCTTGACTTTCTCCTTGTGTGTTGTTACTCCTAGAATTTCCCACCAGTGTACAAACTCTTTGGCCATAGAAGCACAAAGGACTTGAAGTGGGGCAGTTAATGCCAAACAAAGGGCTTTCAAGAAAGAGCAGGGGAGGAAGCCAAAAGCAGATTCATGCTCAGGAGAACAGTACAGGGTAAACATTATTCCGACATTATTCCCTGCCATGGAATTGAGGAAGGAATGGGGGCTTGGTTCAGAGCTTTCTAATGATCCACCTGACATTAGAGTCCCCCCTCCATGGAGGAGGTGATACCCTTTGTGGTATATGCCACATCAGGTACCCTGGCCATTGATGCTGCATCCATTTCCATCCCTTGACTTGAAACCTGAAGGGGAAGTTCTGCTTCCTGGGTGGCCACAGAGCCTTCAACCAATCTTAGAAGATCCCTAAAAGCAGAACAATCATACTATTCCTTCAAACCCTGCCGTTGAGGAACCCAGAAGGCATTCCCAACTTGCCAAAACATAATTTCTCCCAGGGTATCTCTAGCAAACTATTTGGGGAAGCTGTCGAGGGGGAAAAAAATGGACATTGCCTCAAGGCAGGAGGGCTTGTGACCCTATGGATACATATCTCAGGCAAGTATGATGACTGGGTCCCACGGTGACCTCAACTGGAATCACCCACACAGCAAGATCACAATATTTTCTAATAAAAATAACCTCACGTCCCCAAAGCATCCTTAAGTAGCCTAAATGTAGCCATGGTGGATAATTTATGGAAGGCAGCAATGCTGAGCATGGCGCTTGACAATCTCCCGCCAAGAGCGAATGAAAGTGTCTGTCGCAAAGTAAACAGAATTCCGCATACCCCTGTGGATGCTGCATGCTGAGGCCACAAATATGCTTCACGGTGACAGCCACAAGCCTTCCGAGTGCTGATAGAAAATATGTTATGTACCTCCTTCACTCCTGATGCCCAGAATGCCCTCAAGGGATGATGCCAACCTTCTGTTTTGCAAACCAGGAAGATATGATGATAAACAAAATTTCAGAATACATGGTGAAGTAGCCCATTACTGACAATGTGCTATGAAGGATTAAGAATTTATGGTGGTTTGAAAGAAAATGGCCCCCAAAGGGAGTGGCACTGTTAGAAGGTGTGGCCTTGTTGGAGGAAATGTGTCACTGTAGGGGCGAGCTTCGAGGTCTCTTTAGCACAAGCTTCCCTCGGTGTGACTTTCAGTCAACTTCCTGTTGCCTGCAAATTGTAGGACTCTCAACTGTTCCTCCAGCACCACATCTGCCTGCACACCGCCATGCTCCCTGTCATGATGACAATGGACTGAGCCTCTGAAACTGTAAGCCACCACCTCAATTAAATGTTTTCTTTCTAAGAGTTGCCATGGTGATGGTGTCTCTTCACAGCAATAAAATCCCCCAACTAACTGTTCCTATTTATGCCCGTCATGGTGGTGCATGCCTTTAATTCCAGCACTCAGGAGGCAGAGGCTGGCAGATCTCTGAGTTCAAGGCCAGTCTTGTCTGTAAGAGTTCCAGGACAACCAGGGCTGTTACATACAGCATCCCTGTCTCAAAAAGCAAACAAAAAAATTGTTTCTATTTTTAAAGCTCTGCCTGGCAGCATGCATCTGCGACTCTAAGGCTAGGAGGTGGTGGTGGGGCTAACAGGCCAGCCAGGGTAGACAAATGGCAAGATCCAGGCTCAGTGAGAGCCTGTCTCTAAAAGCTGGGTGGAGAATGATGATACCTGAGGTCAACTTCTGTCCTCCCATGTGTGCACATGTGTACACAGCCACACAGAGAGGGGAGGGGGGGGAGATAGAGACTCCTAAGCCAAAAATAGTATCAAGATGAACATATCTGGTACTGGTGCCACAGCATACATTTGGTATATTTCTTTCTAGCTTTTTTTTTTTTTTTTTGAGACACAGTTTCTCTGTGTAACAGCCCTGGCTATCCTGGAACTTGCTTTTTAGACCAGGCTGGTCTCGAACTCACAGAGATATGCCTACCTCTGCCTCCCAAGTGCTGGGACAAAAGGCGTGCGCCACCACCACCCAGTGTTCTTTTAGCTCCCCCCACCACACACACCTTTATACCATATGCCAATCTGAGGATCTGATTAAATAGATAGTTCTCAGCTGTTTCATCCACTTACAACGGCTTTGTATATACTTCTTTTGTTCTTTAGAACCCGTTTTAATGAGTGTGACAGTCTAGTATGTGGGGGTTTCATGGTTATTTAAGTAAATCCATTCATGTAATGTCTCTCTATCTTTTAAGGATCCCATGAAAATCTTCATTATAAATCCATCTGCATTGATCAGAGTTCTTTCTTAGAAAATATCCCTTGAAGTGGATGTCCTGGTCCACAGAGTATGAAGATTTTCAGATTTCTAGATACACAGGGTCAACATTTTGTGGCTCTATACATCACATAATCAATCAGTCAATTATTTACTGGGCAAGCTACTATATACAAAGTGCTGGGCACGAGGAATGTGTTGGCCAGCAGGCTCCCTTGATCTCACAGAATTTATCCTTGAGACTCTCAACCTGAGAACAAGAATTTTTTGTAAATTCAGAGTTAAATTTCATGCAGAATTGAGACTGTCATAAGGAAAAAGGAAGAAGGAAAGGCAAGCTCTGCCTCCCATCATGCCATGCATGCACATGAGTCCCACACACGCATGGCCCTACAGTGCGCTAAGCAATGTGGCAGCCGTCAGCACCCATAAACCGTGCCTTATGTTCAGTTAGTTAAGGTCATTGAGGAATATAGAAACCGAATTGACTCCAAATGGTTCCTAAAGGGAGAAATAGAAAACATTTACTCATTTCCCAACTTAAAAATGAAGGGGAATAATTCACATACCAAAGGACCATTTTTTTTTTTTAAGCAAGTTATCTAAGAAAGGAAGGTTAGGAATGGGACAGTTAGGAGGAAGAGCGGGCCTCCTGGGGATTCCTGTATGATGTGATGGGTTGAGCTGACGAGGATGGGGTTTCTTCCTGTTCCAAGTCTGGTGAGAAGAGCAACAAGAGAGAGGAAGAAGGCAGGGCGACGTAAGGACAACATATCCACGTACTAAACCATGGAGCTTCACACTCAGCATCTACGTAGAACTTCTAAAGCCAGCAAAGAAATAATTCATCTTTTTAAGGAAAAAAGAGAATATAAAAGACATGAACAGTACATCATGAGATATATTTCTCAGAACAAAAAAAATTCAATGGTCAAAAACCATGAAAGGACACTCAGTCTCAGGAACAGGGGGATGTGTCCAGAATTCAGATGATACAGTACATCACGTGTGTCATACTGGCTGAAATTGAAAAGCCAGAATATACTAAATATGGACAAGGATTGTATCTGTTAAAGCTGTTTGCAATTTGCAAATATGGAGTTGGAAAATAATCTGACACCTTAAGATAGAAAACTTTTTCCAACCGTAAGTATCACCCCTGACCATATGATAGAGAAACTGGACACATGAGACTGTTCATAATTGAGCTGATTATTTTGATTTTATTTATTTAAATTGTGTGCATGTGTGCGCACGCGTGGGTGGGGGGGCTCACACATGCATGCATAGATGCCTGTGGAGGTCAGAGCAGGGTGTCAGAGTCCCCTGGAGCTGGAGTTACAGGTGGTTGTGAGCCACCTCATCTAGGTGCTAGGCCCAGAACGCCACTGGAAAGACCACAAGAGCATAAGGGCAAAAATGGAAAAGTAATGAGGTAACTATAATTTCATCTATCATCAAAGCTGAACACCAAAATCTTACTACTGAGTCTGAAAATGCAGTCTCAGGAGAACGATGGCGTTTTTCTAAAGCTTGAAACTTGGCCACATCAAGTGATGCCTCTCTGACTCCAAGTGTGGCCGCCTCCTGCTTCTGGGCTTACATGTTAGCAAGGGGAAGCTTAGTTTACAAGACCAACGATGAAAATAAGTGGTAGGTGATGAAATAAGTCTGGAGATGAATGAGGCGGGGAGGGTATAAGGTGGGATGGTGGCAGGTCTTGAGACAGGTTATAAAGAAATTGATCAGAGAGGATCTGAGACCGGGAGACATGACCAAAGCCTGGAAAGGGAGCGAGCCCTACAATATCTGGGTGAGGAGTGTCTGTAGCATTACAAGTGTGCAGACTTGATTCCACGCTCAGTTTCTGGCACTGTACAATGAAGTAAGCCACCTCACTCACCTGAGGTTAGTGTCCCTTCCTGTTTCCCCCCTCGTTTCTAAACCATGTTTTGTACAGAATCTTTGAATTTCCTAGACAAGACAAGGATTGTTATTCTTGGGTGTTTTTTATTGGTTTTCTTTCTTTCTTTCCTTCTTTATTTTTCTTTTTTCTTATCTTTCTCAGAAAACCAAGTGTGGAGTACACATCTGTGATCCCAGCACCTGGATTTATTTTATGTATGTGAATGTTTTACCTGCATGTATGGATGTGCACCACATGTGTGCCTGGTTCCCTGTAGGGGTCAGAAAAGGGTGTTGGACTCCCTGGAACTGGAGTTAAGGATAGTTAGGAGCTACTGTGTGGATGCTGAGAGCTGGACCAGAGTACTCTGCAAGAGGAACAAATGCTCTCATCCCCCTGCCATCTCTCCAGCCCGCCCCCCACTAAAGACAGGGTCTCACGTACCCCATTGGCCTACAACTTACTATATAGCAGAGAATGAAAGACCTTGAACTCATCCACCTGGCTCTGTTCTCCAGTGCTGAAATTATAGGTGTGATCCACCACCCATGGTTATGTGGTGCTGGGGTTGGAATCCGAGCTGTGTACACGCTGGTCAATCATTCTATCCAGTACATTCCCCAATCCATAGTTACTCTTTTGGTAACTTAGTGGCCCGAGTAAAGTCTGTATTTTGCAAACCTCACAGCTACATCAGGCATTTTGCTATGATTTATAACTATTGCAATTTCAGAGAAAATAGATTAGATAGCTGTACCTAAGTTCAATGACCCAGTAAATATAAAATTTAAATATTCTACTGTGGCCATTGAGAAGATTTTTGGCTTGACAATCGGTCGGAAGTACTGTGTCTTCTGGGAGTTGAGGCATTAGAAACATGCATTAGGATAATAGAGTTTTCACGAGAACCTTATAAACTAGGGTGAAAATTAGATTTGGGGGTTTAGTGGCTGGGATTCTAATTTAACATGCTGTGGAACTCACCTCATCAAATGGCTGAACTAATCTCTCATGCCAACAACTGGCTGGGTTCATAAAAAACCCGAAGCTGTTTGCATGCTAATAAATAAGAGAAGATATAAAAACCGCAGACCTCTCTCCTTCCAGGGCAAGCTGCATGTGACCCTAATGGAGCCACTTGGATTTGATGGAGGCATTCTAATTAGCGGATCACCTTGTGGTCATGTTTCACAGTTCCGGTTTAACAAGGCTGCCGCGTGTGCTTTGAAAGCAGCGTTCCGGAGACTCTCCGATGCTGAGCTGATTACAGTATGGAGGAGATTTCATCATCTTCCCATACAGCTCCCTGTGCCAGCAATATGGCCGAGGACTGATCTGTTTTCACTAATCACACACTTCAGGGAAGCGTCAACACTGTGAGCACTTGAGAAAAAGCATCAGAAATGGAACATGCTGTTTGCATTCCCAAGTACACGGGCCGTGTCCCATCCATCATGTCGCGGGAAGCCTTTGTTAAGCTGTGAAGTGTCTGACCGGCTTGGTGTGGTTCAGGGGAAGAGGGTGATTCCTGGGTGCCCTCTCACCTTTGTTCCTGCCGTGGCCTCTACGTGGGCCTGAGCTGTGAGATTCCTGAGGCCTTCTCTGAGTTGCTGTTCCGTCTCAGCTAAGGCCTGGTTTTCAAGCCTTCCCATTTTCCTTCCAGATTCTGGTCTGTTTCACTAGGGAGACAATGTTCTATACAGGGAAACAGGTAACAAATGCTTATTAGGTAGATGTCTGTGTCCTCGAGGTTTTTCTTGCTTTATCTTAGTCCTTCTTTTTCTTGTTCCTATTCGTTCATTCAAACATTTTTTATGTTTCATATTCATTCATAAACTATTTAATTTTAAGGGCTATTTTTTAAGATTTGTGATTACATATCTTAATGCAATTCTTTAAAAATACTGATTTTGAACTTGGGAAGTTAATGTTTTCACCTGATCCGTTGTTTGGAAATTTTCTCTTTTGCGATACTATTTTTTTTAATTGAGGATTTTTACTTTTTATTTCTTTGTTTGAAATTCTTGTTTTTCAACTCTCAACTATCTTATTTATCCTTGTGGAAGTTATTTACTTTCTCACATATGTGAACAAAATACGACTCCATATGAGCCATGAGAAGAAGGATATAAACTCTTCTCTGCATGTTTCAAGAGTGAAGTGGAAGCCTTGGTAATAGTCTTGCTGTCACAACAGGCAGGCCTACATGGTTGGTGGAAAGAAACGTGTATTTATAAGAAGTGGCTACAAATGGGGTCCCGGCAGGTTCTCAGGGCCTTTGACTCTGCTCCTGGTAGAGGAATGGAGTCTCTCCTGCTACCGGCAACTTCCTGACTCTCCATCATTACTGGGACCTGAGAAAGAAGGCTAATGAGAGAGCTAGCCATAGGAAGGCTTCTTGCTCCTGCTGACAACCTTCTCTTGGCCATCCCTGGACCTTTGGCGCGCAGCTCTAGCCCTCATGCATTGCCAGGACGTTAGAGGGATCCACTTGCCTGCCCTAACATAGCTCAGCTGCCTCTGATGAACAGCTGGCTCCTTAGGATACTTATCCCCACCATACTCCATCAAATCTAGGATCTTATAATATACACCATCATTTCGTAGTCTACCAAGAAAGAGAAACAATGCTGTCAGTTCAACCATGGCAAGCCGTCAATTTTAAAATGTGCCCCGATTTTACGGATATTAAAATGTGACAAATGTGTCTCTGAGAATCAGCAGGGAAATGCTTCTTTCCTTTCCACTTTATACCACTTGGTTATTAATTCTATTTCAAGACCCAGTCACAGAGGGTTGGGGCTTGAAGCCGGAGGCCTACCTGCTATTGTTTAATCTGATTCATTACATTTCCCCCCAATCTTTCCCCAACCCCTGGTTCTAGTGAAGGAAATAGCCATCAATCTCCATGACTCAGCCTAACAACTGAAGAAGCAAAGAGCCAAGGAGACTGTATAAATCAAATCTGGCTGGTGTGGGATTTGAACTCAGGAATTCTGACAGCAGCTGCACACAGTGATACAAATCATTGTATCACTGCAAGCTCAGACACAGCCTCTCTAATAATGGCATTGGTGGAGGTGAGAGGAGATGCACGATGTTTTTATTATACAGTCTACACTGGAGGACGTGATAAATGGCTTTCCTGTTCAGAAACTATGGGCTGCCTAAGCTACCAAAACTGTGGTACCCATATTCATTCAATGTCTGCTTTGGGAAAGCTGGGAGGGGGAATGCTTCAAGTCATTCTCAATCATCCTTATAGAAGCATGGTTGCTTCTACACTCACTTTCTGTTTCTAGCTTATGGTCACTTTACTTCCTTCCTTGCTAGTAGCTTCTTTGAGCAAACTGAATTTGCCTCTTTAAGTGTCATTAGACCCTTCTGGAAGATGCCAGATAAGGATGTACATTCACACACACACACACACACTTGAAAACTCAGTCCTTTCTAGAAATTGGAGTGTAGACATCTAGAGTCACATGGCAGCATGCGAACCCTGCCCTATCCCTGAGTTACTGATTTTCCACTCAACACAGTATTCTAGGTATAGCAGGAAGAAAACATATCCTGATGATAGAAAAAATGTGTTTAAACCTGTCACTTCTCCTCTCTCCTGCTGGAAGTCCAGGTGGAGTTCTTTGGTTCTATAGAAGTGCTTTCTGAAAAGCCCCTCTTTCTCCACTCTCTGCTCTAGCTGTAGACAATGAAGGCTGAGAAGATAGCTCAGAAGGTCAAGTGATGACCAAGAAAGAATGAGGCCCTGTGTCAGGATTCCCAGCACCATGTAAAAATCCAGGCATGACAAGGGCGTGACCGCTGAGGGAGCAGCCCTGGGCCAGAGACCTCTGCAGGATGGGGCCCAAGCCAGGGACATCCGAGGGAACAGGCCTGAGCCAGTGACCTCCAGTGACCTCCACAGGAGCAGGCCTGAGCCAGTGACCTCTGCAGGACCTGGCCCAAGCCAGGGACCTCCACAGGAGCAGGCTCAAGTCAGAGACATCTATGGGAATAGGCGTGAGTCAGTGACCTCCACTGGAGCAGGCCCAAGGCAGTGACCTCCACAGGAGCAGGTCAAGGGAGTGACCAATGAGGGAGCAGGCCTGAGCCAGAGATCTCTGCCGGAGCAGGCCTAAGGCAGTGACCTACGCAGGAGCAGTCCCAAATGACCTCTGGAATTGCAGAATGACATCTAGGAACACCGAACAACCTCCAAATGACCGGAATCATGACCCTGACTGCACCATGGGAACAATCATATGAGCCTTGGATCTGCTGGCACCTGGAAGACTGATCACCAGAGACACAGCCCCAGCAACACCAATCAGAGGAAATGGTGAGTAGACAGGGAAAGTAGACTTGACACCACAAAGCAACACGACACCGACAAAACTTAGTGGTTTTACAACAGCAAGACTTGAACACCCAAATATAGATGAAGCAGAAGAAAATGGCCTAAAAAATTACTTTAGGAGAATGTTTGAGACCCTTGAAGAGGAAATTGAAAAGTTCCCGCAAAGAAATGGAGGAAAAGATAAACAAAAAAATTGGAAGAAATAGACAAATCCCTTAAAGAAAATCAAGAGAAAGCAATCAAACAGATGAAAGAAACAATTCAAGAGTTGGCTCTTCGAAAAAAATATCAACAAAATAGAGAAACTTTTATCCAAACTAACCAAAAGGCCAAGAGAAAATATCCAAATTAGCAAAATGAGAAATGAAAAGAGGAACATAACAGCAGATGTGGAAGAAATCCAAAGACTCATTAGGTCATATTTTGAAAACCTGTACTCCACAAAATTGGAAAACTTAAAGGAAACAGACAATTTTCTGGATAAATATCACTTACCAAAATTAAATCAAGACAAGATAAGTAAATTAAATAGACCTATAACTGCTAAAGAAATAGAAACAGTCATCAAAAGTCTCCTAACTACAAAAAGCCCAGGACCAGATGGTTTCAGTGCAAAATTCTACAAGATTTTCAAAGACGAACTAATACCAATACTCCTCAAATTGTTCCACACAATAGAAACACAAAAGGAACATTGCTAAACTCTTTTTATGAAGCTACAATTACCCTGGTACCCAAACCACACAAAGACATTACTAAGAAAGAGAATTACAGACCAATCTCATTCATGAACATTGATGCAAAAATATTCAATAAAATACTAGCAAACTGAATCCAAGAAAAATCATCAGAAAAATCATCCACCACGATCAAGATAGTTTCATTCCAGGGATGCAGAGATGGTTCAACATATGAAAATCTTTCAATGTAATCCACCATATAAACAAACTGAAAAATAAAAACCACATGATCATCTTATTAGATGCTGAAAAAGCCTTTGACAAAATACAAAATCCTTTCATGATAAAGGTCTTGGAGAGAGTAGGGATACAAGGAACATACCTAAACATAATAAAGGCAATATACAGCAAGTCAACAGCCAACATAAAACTAAATAAAGAGAAATTCAAAGCTATCCCACTGAAATCAGTAACAAGACAAGGTTGTCCACTCTCTCCATATCTGTTCAATATAGTACTTGAGGTTCTAGCTAGAACAGTAAGACAACAAAAGGATATCAAGGAGATACAAAAGAAGTCAAGCTTTCACTATTTGCTGATGATAAGATAGTATACATAAGTGATCCCAAAAATTCTACCAAGGAACTTCTACAACTCATAAACAGCTCCAGTAATGTAGCAGGATACAAGATTAACTCACAAAAATCAGTAGCCCTCCTGTACACAGATGATAAACAGGCTGAGAAAGAAATCAGAGAAACATCACCCTTCATAATAGCCACAAATAACATAGAATATCTTGGAGTAAGTCTAACTAAACAAGTGGAAGACCTGTATGACCAGAACTTTAATCTTTGAAGACAGAAATTGAAGAAGACACCAGAAAATGGAAAGATCTCCCATGCTCTTGGGTAGGTAGAATTAACATAGTAAAAGTGGCAATCTTACCAAAAGCAATCTACAGATTCAGTGCAATACCCATCAAAATCATAGCAAAATTCTTCACAGACCTCGAAAGAACAATACTCAAATTCATATGAAAAAGCAAAAAACCCAGGATAGCTAAAACAATTCTGTACAACAAAAGGACGTTCTAGAGGTACTACCATCCCTGACTTCAAGCTCTACTACAGAGCTACAGTACTGAAAACAGCCTGGTACTAGCATAAAAACAAACAGGAGGATGAATGGAACTGAATCAAAGACCTACATATCTATCCACACACCTCCAAACACCTGATTTTTGACAAAGAAGCAAAAAAATGGAAAATGGAAAAAAGAAAGCATATTCAACAAGTGGTGCTAGCATAACTGGATATCAACATACAGAAAAATGAACACAGATTCATATCTATCGTCATGCACAAAACTCAAGTCCAAATGGATCAAAGACCTCAACATAAAACCAACCACACTGAAGAGAAGAGAAAGTGGGAAGTACGCTTGAACACATTAGCACAGGCAACCACTTCCTAAATAGAGCCCCAGCAGCACAGACACTGAGAGAAACAATTAATAAAAGGGACCTCCTGAAACTGGGAGCTTCTGTAAAGCAAAGGACACGGTCAACAAAACAAAACGGCAGCTTACAGAATGGGAAAAAAATCTCCAACCCCACATTGGATAGAAAGCTGATCTCCAAAATATACAAAGAACTCAAGAAATTGGTCATCAAAAGAACAAATGACCCAATTTTAAAAAATGGGGTACAGACCTAAACAGAGAACTCTCAACAGAGGAATCTAAAATGGCTGAAAGACACTTAAGAAAATGCTCAACATCCTTAGCCATCAGAGAAATGCAAATCAAAACCACTCTGAGATTCCATCTTACACCTGTAAGAAAGGCCAAGATCAAAAATACTGATGACAACTTATGCTGGAGAGAATGTGAGGTTAAGGGAACACCCAGGTTCAAATCCCAGCACCCACAATAGAGGCTCATGCCTGTTTGTAACTCCAGTTCCAGGCTTCTTCTGACGCTGTCACACAGACATACATCCCTGTAAAATACCAATGAACAAATAAAAAAAAATTTAAAAACCCACTGAAACTACTGAAAAGTTCAGAGAGGGCTAAAACAGTAAAAATATTAAATATAAAGCAATACAAATTGTGTAACCAAAACAGGAACAAGTTAAGGTTTCTGTTCATAGCCAATACAGTTAAGAATAAGTTTCTGTTTACCCTGGGCAGGCTAAGTTCCTCTTTGTGCTGTGTCAAACTTGCAAGTTAAAGTGTTGTTGGTAATTAAGAATAAATTCCTGTTTCTTAGAGCTGATGTAAATGGTAAAGCTTGTTTCACCTACACTGAACGTGCGGCCCCATTCACACTGTGCACATCCTTATTCTTGTTCCTCCCCTTCCATTGTGTTCTTCTAACAATGTATAACAGCCCACTCTTGCCCCTATGTGCATCTTACCTCACCTTTAGAAAGGATTTCAAGGGGCCGGCAGGGGCTGCTTCCTGAAATCCTGACTTAGGGAGAGGCAGCCGGACTGGCCAGGCCCAGGTGCACACCCAAATAAAGCTTGCTTCAATTGGATTATCGTGGATTTGGTTTTTGTCCTCAAAATTTTCAGGTTTAATGAAATATTAATATAAAAACGGGTCTTAAAGGCTTATTTGGGGGAAAATAGTAAATCTATAAGACTTTTTTTTTCCTATCATGAATCAAACCCAATGCCTTGTATGTGATAAACAAGCATGCTACTACTTAACTACATCCCCAGCTCTTGGGTTTTGTTTGTTTCTTTTATTTTGAGACAAGATCTTTTTGTGTGATGTAAACTGGCCTCGAAGTTGTCACGTAGCCTAGGTTACCCTCAACTCCATAATCATCCTTTCTCGGCTTCCCAATCGAAAAGATTATAGGCACACGCCGCCATGCCATACAGAGCCTATAACGCTCAATGAACCGGCTAATTTTAGGACTGTGAAGAAGAAATAAAGAGGTTTTAATTTACACAATGATAGGAGCAACGTGGGCAACAAAAGACAGACCCGTCACTGAGATGGAAGGAAGCAAACACAGCACCAACAACAAAGATGCGGCCCCAGCAGTCTCAAACCCATCTGAAAATATACAGCAGTATGATAGAAACTGAATTTATAGTAAAATTAAATTTTAAAAAACCAGCATTGTTCCATAATTGAAGTCAAAGTCAGACTTGCATTTGGCTAAAGAAACACAGCCAGACCAAAATGAGATTGCAATCAAAGACTTTGATTAAAAGGCGAGGTGAGTGGAGCAAGGGAAGGGGAGCGCAGGGGTGCTGTCACCAAAGGGAAGTTCAAAGCAGAACCGTCCACTAGAATGGGGAACAAAGGGGCCCTTTGATACTAAGACCAGATGAAATCTGTGCGCTCATAACAATGGCGCTGAGCATCTATGGGCTAATTAACATAACATCAAAATTGATAGAATAAAAACTATTTGATACATAAGAAAGGGACAGAAACATAATTATATCATGGCACTAAATACTGCTATTATGCATTCTGGAGCAAATTGATAAAAAAAAATAAAGGATGTGTCTGGCAATTTAAATAGCACAATTAACAAAACTTAATTAGTAGAAATAGAAACATTTTACATACTAGATTTTTTTTTTAATTGAAAAAAAGGAAAAAAAAGTTTCCGCCTCCTCCCAGCCTCCCATTTCCCTCCCCCTCCTCCCACCCTTCTCCCCCTCTTCCCACCCTTCTCCCCCTCCCTCTCCAGTCCAAAGAGCAGTAAGGATTCCCTGCCCTCTGGAAAGTCCAAGGTCCTTCCTGCTCCGTCCATATCTAGGAAGGTGAACATCCAAACTGGCTAGGCTCCCACAAAGCCAGAACATTAAGTAGGATCAAAACCCTGTGCCATTGTCCTTGGCTTCTCATCAGCCCTCATTGTTCGCCATGTTCAGAGAGTCAGGTTTTATCCCATGCTTTTTCAGTCACAGTCCAGCTGGCCTTGGTGAGCTCCCAATAGATCAGCCCCACTGTCTCAGTGGGTGGGTGCACCCCTCGTTGTCCTAACTTCCTTGCTCATGTTCTCCCTCCTTCTGCTCCTCATTGGGACCTTGGGAGCTCAGTCCAGTGCTCCAGTGTGGGTCTCTGTCTCTATCTCCATCCATCACCAGATGAAGCTTCTATGGTGATATGCAAGATATTCGTCAGTATTGCTATAGGATAGGGTCATTTCAGGTTCCCTATCCTCAGCTGCCCAAGGAACTAACTGGGGACATTGCCCCACTGATTGTTTTTCAAATCTTTAAGGAAATAGCACATAAAATTGATAAAGATTTTAAAATGTATGCTATTTTTAAAGGTAGTTTTATTTACTCATAATCTACCGCCCTAAAAAATTCTGAAAGTAGCTGTAGGAACCCAAAGAGTAAAATCTTGAGGAATTTTCCAGTGTTAGGCTTTTCAACATGACAGCCATCAATCTCCTACAGTAGTTACATTTAAAGTAATTACACATTAAGTCACATTCCAAGCAAATGGCCATTGTATGAACAACACCGACATCTCTATACAGTTTACCACAGAAAGCCTTCTTGAACACTGAATATTGCTTTCAGAAGCCAGAATTCATGAATAGACCAAAGCAAATACCACATAAGAAAACAGACATAAAAGCCCATTTAAAGTAAATACGCCCTAACAGCAGTGGATTAGTATAACAAATGGATGGGTGGGTATAACAAATAAGAACTACAGAATTAATATGTAATAGACTAGTTCATGAAAACTGTAGGAGAAAACTCTAATAGCTTAGAAGATGTGACCAGAAGGTTGACTAAACAGTAAAAGTAAAATAAAGTATATAAAAATAGTAACCCCAGGGGCTGGAGAGATGGCTCAGTGCACAGCGACACTGGCTGCTCCTCCAGAGAACCTGACTTCAGTTCCTTGCACGCACATACTGGTTCACAACCATCTGTAACTCCAGCCCCAGAGGTCTCTGCAGGTACTGCATTCGCATGGGGCTCAGACATACATGCAGGCAAATACTTACACCCGTTTACAAATAATAGAAGCCTATTCAGGAAGAGAACATATTTTCAAATGTCACGACAATTATGACAAAATAATTAGGTTGTGTGGTTAGAGGACCACTCATAAATTACTGAAGGCAAAAATATCTTAAAGTTCTGATAAGGTCATGCTAGAAAGTCCCCTCTAAACTCTGGAGAAATGACTCCCAACCTGGCTGCAGACGGGATTCGTTCTGGAGACTTAACAAATGAGATACCCGAGCCCCCATCTCCAGCCACTTTTATTTAATTGGCTTGAGATAGAGTCTTGGAATTGATGATTTTCATGTTATGGAAAATCTGATACACAGATTAAGTTTAGCACCACAGAGGGAACCAGAGGCATAGATAGCTTCAGGGGCAGAGACAGCCCATCTGAGTGGGGCATGGAGAATTGGGGGCATTCGTAGGCTGGGTTCCCACCTATAGCTCTGCCAGGCAGCAGGATCACCACACAACCGATGCTTCCATTTGGTGGGACCTCGTCAAGGAAAGGTGATTATGTGGGCGCCAAAGCAGATCACGCTGAGTCTGACCCCAGGGCAGGAAAGTATGTGGCTTCTTACGTACATTTATGAGCTAAAGTTACCTTAAAAGAAGGGTTGATACAATTGACCTGGAACGGTAGAAATGGTAGCACTCTGGCAAACAGGACATATTCAAATGTGAGTTCTTCCACCAGCCAGATGACACCTCCTTATGTTTTGAACAACTGTGGCTTCCTGGAAGCTGGCTTTGATCTAAAATGAAAAGCTAGAGAGGGAGCGATCTTAGAGGGGCTGCGATTGTTCCGAATGGACTGGCGAATAAGATTAAGTTTCCTTCACGTCAGGGTTTAACCTGTGGCATGAGGTAATCTTACCACATGCTATAATCGTACTAGGAGGTGGAGCCAATTGGCACAGGATGAGATGTGAACAGATGGATGCTGTCAGACAGGAAGTACTCTCCCTTGGCCTAGATGAAAATGGTTAGAACATCATCAAGTTCTGCAATAGCCAGAAGTCCAGGACTAACTGAAAGAGTGCTGACCGGGGATGCACTTTGAAGAGGCAGGGCAAGCAGCTGTGATTATTGCGTAGTTTCCTCAAGGTGTCCGTGTACGGATAGTCTTTTTGTTCAAGGCAGGCAAGTTGCTAAGTTGCCAATTATGAAGTGAAATAGCCCCTCCCCCATCAATATCTTTAATTACAGTAAGATGAACATTAGGGGTGCTTATAACATGAAACTATGGATGTTACTGTTAGCACTGACAGTGATTCTTTTTGTTAGTTTTGTTTTGTTTTTCGAGACGAGGTTTCTCTGTATAACAGCTCTGGCTGTCCTGGAACTTTGTAGACCAGGCTGGCTTCAAGCTCACAGAGATCCCCCTGCCTCTGCTTCTGGAGTGCTGGTGGGGGGGATTAAAGACATGTGCCACCACCACCTGGCAACAGTGATTTTTTTTAAACAATGTGTAACATCTTCCCAGCACCCCAGGAAGAGATAGGTCCCCTCAAGTACCTCAGCATCACCCTGGAGGAGGTGAGGATGACTGCTTCCCACGTGCTGGTTCCAGCTGGTCCCAAATGTGGAGAAAGGTCATTGCTGGCTTTCAACAAGACCTTGCTGGGTTCTGATCTCAGCCATGCGTTAGCAGTTTAATAGGCTATCAGAAAATGATAGATTCTTTGTAGGTGAGACCTAGTAGAAAGGACCAGGTCCTTGGAATACTCTTGAAGACTCCATCCTGCCCCTGGGTCCTTCCTTTTTCTCTCTGCTTGCTGGTGACCTTGAGGTAAGCAACTTCTTCACCTCAAGCTCCTGCAGAAACAGAAGTCTGTCTGTCTCAGACCCAAAACAATGGAACCAGAGACCCATGGTATAAACTGGAAACCAAAGTCAATCCTCCTCCTCTACCCTGTTTATCTTAGGTGTCTTGTCACAGGGGCGGAGAGCTAACTAACACAAAGTCCAATCTGCTCTAATTTGCAGTAAATTAAAGTAGATGGAAGAAAGGAACCAATAGTAGATCACGTTGGAGTGGCATTTTTGTTATGGAGAAGGTTATTGGCAGGGCTAATGTTTTAAGATGGGGATGCCATTAGGTAATAAAAAATAGTCAACAATAGCAGTAGCATTGTGCAGAGGGTCTTGGTTCCACTCACCAATCCAGAAGGATGTGTTCTGATATTTTCATAGTGAAGATAGCCTTATGGGCACACATTAACTGAGGACCCGCTTCAAGTACTCAGTATTATTTTCCTGCGAACCATGGAGTGAAATCACAAGGATAATGAAAGTTGTTTGAAAATATTTCTAATAACAAGCAGTACAAAATTCGTCTAGAAAAGGTGAACTAAAAAAATTAAGATATTTTTTTATTCCTTAGTGGTACTAACGAGCTCCCCAAATTATATTGATTCATTCTCTTTGAGAAATGCAATTGATACCATGTTGACTACATGTTAAATAGTGCTCTATCATGTTTTCATAATTAGAATTTTAAAACCTTAATACTTTGAGTACATGGTCATAGTGCTGAAGATCCGAATTATACAATCCCAACTGAATATACCCAAAGATCACGCTGTGCATAAAATGAAATATGTTGGGAGATTTTGGTATCTTAGGTCTCAAAACAGGAAGCGGCTGGGAAAATCAGTTGTGGGAAAACGAAACCTCAAATGACATTTTTAAAAGTTAAGAATAGCTAATATTGCAAACAAAAAATAAATAAAGTATGCTTTTCAGAGAATCACAATATAAATTGATTGAGGGATTTAGAATCTTTTGGGTCATGAATTGGTTGCACGAGAAACGGCTGAGAGCCATAGCTGTATAAGATGGAAGGACTGGACTTCGTTAAACAAGGTTCCCACTGTTCATGTTTAGATCAGATGCCAATGGTGCCGGTTTATGTGTGGAGATCCGAGCTCACAGCGTCGGTTTATCTGCGGCCCTGTGGGATTGGAGGAAGGGTAGGTTTGGTGTTGGAACCTGGGAAAGTTATTGAAGCTGCAGAGTATCTTTTGTACTGGGCAGATGCTCTTTCCTGTAGAGAGGATGGAATGTGCAGAACTGGAAAACATCAAGAGAAAAGATCGTGCATGCCGTTAGTCCCTTGGTACACCAAGAAAATAAGTTTAGAATTCCTTAACCACAAAAGATCAGCGACAAATACCATCCTAAGATTAAGTAGGAGGCCCGACATCTCATGCACACAGTTGGACAAGATTAACTTGTGCAGATTTGCCCAGTGACCAGAACTTTTTGGGAGGAGGAGCATCACGCATGTGAGACAAGGGATCTACCACAGTTGTTTATTTTTTATTTTAATTCTTTTAATATTTATTTAGAACTCTTTCCTACTGACAGAACCAGGGAAAGGGGGAGAGTCACTGCCTTCAATTGAGGACCCACTGGTGAGCTCCCCCGCCCCTACCCCTACTCCCAGGCTCCAGTGGGTAGTTCCCATCCACTGATCAGACAAATGACTCTGGCTAATCTAAATGCATGACAAAACCAAACCAAAGTCATGGATTTGGGAAAGAGACAGGTAGGGAGATAGAGGCGAGAAGGAGAAGAAAGAATGGTCAATTGACCTGGTCTTTCTTCTCCTTCCTATGCACTCAGAGATGATTGTATACTTTTGTTTGGCAGGCCCTTGCCTTAGTCTTTCCTTCCCTTAGGTAACACCACCCACTGTGTCCTTATGGCTGGGGCAAACTATGACCTCTAGCTTCTTCCGAGATCCTCTAGTCACTCATGAGCAGGGGTTTGGCCTGAGCATTCTCTTCCTGTTCCCAGGCAGAACATCTCCTGGGGCTGGGCATAGCTCCTTTCTTCCTATCCTCCAGGTTCTGGGGAATTCTGCCAACTAAAGCATCCCTCTACCAGTGACTGGGAAAGTGGCCCCTTCCATCCTGACTTTGGGGCCGTCCCGTTTTTGACCTGTAGCCCTTCAGTTTCTCATGTTGCTTAAGAGCTTCTCCACTCAGCGTTACTCGTGAACACGGCCACGCAGCCTTTGGGGAAAAGTGCTGTAACCACTCTGTCTCTGCACAGACACATGCATTCACATGTGTGCTCCGGAGTAAGAAAGAGAGTTCAGGGGAAGACTGGGCCGGATCCTTCAACAATAAACCTGTCAGAATCCCGCCAGTCCACCCCTCCTCCTCAGGAGTCTGGACAGCGATTTGAAACCCTCTGTGCCTTCTTCCACTTTCACTAGACGGAGTCACCTCAGAACCACCACTCCCACCCCCGAGAGCTTGTGGCCTAGACCCCAGTAACCATCATCGTGGCTTCTACTCTGAGTTGCTAAGTGACCAACCATTCAGAGCTCTGTCCCTCATCTCTTACAGTGGGGCACCTCTGACTTGACACAGTCATTGACCCTCTAATCACTGGGAAGGGGCAGTAGAGGGGATGCGTGATTATGGCAGTAAGTACAGACACCTCACATAGAACAATGCGTACCTTTTAAGGGCCCATCCACTTCGTCGCTTGTTGCTGATCCTGGGCGCGAAGAAACCCCTCCCTCTGGGAGCTGGACATAAGGAACATCTTTGGTCCACGGACAAATATGAAATAACTGAGGATACTTCATAGAACTATGGGGATCCTTGCTACAGAAAACATGAAAATGAAAATGGTCTTGAGATTCAAATCTCCTAATAGTCATAGAATTTACACCCATGGCTTTATGGGTTAAGTTTGCCAGGTCAGGTCAGTAGTTTACAAACGTCCCTCCACTGACCTTGTTCTAAACAGCGTCTGCAGCAGGTGACCTGGCTAAGTACTGCATGCAATGGCAAAACCTCCTTATCCGTTGCGCAAACCCAATGCAGGACATAAAGAGAAAAGCAAGGACCATAACTGTAGTGTAGAAAACAAGCAAGCATAGATCCTATGGCTAGGAGTCCAGAAACAAGTGTGGTTTTTTTATTCGTATGAGTATGTGTGTGTATGTGTGTTGTCTGTACACATGCATGTATGTTCATGTGGGTATGTGGGTATGAGAAATACATTTATTATGTTTTTATATAATATCGACCCATAGTGTTTTGCTATGGCAGCCTCAAAAGATCAAAACACTATCAATTCCCACTAGTAAAATAAGTGGCCCCATAGTAAACACAATTTTTAGACTTCTGATCTAAGTAATCTCTACTGGTCAGTTTGCCGCATGGAGTCACCCATGAAGAGGGAACCACAATTTGTCTCCATCAGATTGGTATGGGGCATGTCTATGGGGGCATTTGATTCCACTCTTTAGTGAGGAGCAGGGGGCCGCTTCCCACTGCCCAGCTCCTGCATTGCTAGCTTTATACCCAAAATAACAACACACAAATTGTATTCTTTTAAACACTGCTTTGGCCCATTAGCTCTAGTCTCTTACTGGCTAATTCTCACATCTTGCTTAACCCATTTCTAATAATCTGTGTAGCACCGCGAGGTGGTGTTTTTACCAGGAATGATCTTAACCTGCGTCCATCTTGGAGAAGAGAGGCATGGCATCTGCTTGAATCTGCTTCTTTCTCCCAGCATTCTGTTCTGTCTACTCCGCCTACCTAATTTTCTGTCCTATCAGGGCCAAGGCAGTTTCTTCATTAACCAATGAAAGTAACTCCTCAATCAATGATTGATGTGGGAAGCCCCTGTTGGCTAAGGGGAGGGCCTTCCTTGGTTTGGTGATCCTAGGTTGTATAAAAAAGTAAGCTCAGCCAGCCATGGGGAGCAAGCCTATAAGCTGTACCCCTCCATGGCTTCTACTTCAGCTTCTGTGTCCAGGTTCCTGCCCTGACTTCCTTCAGCCACGGACTGTCACCTGGATGTGGAGGCTGAAATAAGCCCTTTCCTTTTCAAGTTGCTTCATGTCCGTGTGTTACTACCACAGGAACAAAGAGCAAACTAAGACGGTTTCAAGCTGATTTCCAAAACGCTGTGGATTTTTCCCCCAAGAAAATCTAGACCTTCTCACAGCATCTTTCTCTGCTCTGCCTTAAAAAATAATTAGTAAGAGGCTTTGTTAACTCACCAAGCAGGGAGTGCTCCATTACTCGAAACTGCTTTCCAATTACAAGCAAGATTGAACAGTGTTCCTCTTACGTATTTATTAGCCCTCTGTAAACACGGCATAACTTCTGCTCTCTTATTTGTTAAGGTCTCTGGTGTTTTTGTTCCAACTCACGTTGTGCAAACTTTTTATTAATCTTAAATGTGCATAAGTAGTCACAATAGCTTTTGCCTCCTCGTCGATATTTTTCAGATCTCCAACAACATTTCAGTAACTGTCAAATTCATTTCTCAGTGCGTGTGAGAGAGAGCACGTGTGCGCGTGTGTGAGCCACAGAGCGCCTGTGGAGGTCGGAGGGCAGCTCCATGGAGCTGTTCTTCATGTTTCATCTCTCCGTGGATTCTGAGGCTCAAACTCAGGCCATCGGGCTTGCACAAGCGCTTTTCCTGCTAAGCCACCTTGCCAGCCCCTAATGGCATTTAAATTTCTTTAAAAAAATGTGTGTGTGTTTGCACATACATGCTTGCATGTCTGCATCTATGTCTATGTGTCTGTGTGCTGATGTGTGTGCGTGTGGGGGTCAGAGGTTGATGTTGCTACTAGATGTCTTTTTCAATTATTCCTCACCTTTATTTTGGACAGAGTCTCTCACCAAATTTATTCAGCAAGACTGTCTGGCCCACAGAGCCCAGGGATCCTTTTGTCTGTGTCTTCTGGGTTGTGGGATTACAGATGTGCACTGCTGTGCCCAGTTTTGGGGGCTGGGGGTCCAAATTCAGGTCCTCATGCTTGTGTGGCAAGCACTTTACCCACTAGGTCACCTCCTCGGCCCTCTCGAAATAAAATTTTAAGCAACCTGTTGTATGCAGCATTTGTACCGCCTTTTGAAATATCAGAACATTAGGACCTTGAAATGGCCTTTTAAATGTCAGCAGTCCGTCGATGTCGATGGCGCATTAGTTAGAGATGTTGGTTGCAAATTACAGGCACCAAGCTGGCTCACTTCCACATTAAAGAAGCTGTTATTGAAAAGCTACTGGATGACCTTGGAATGAGAAACTGAGAGAACTGAGAGGCGGTGAACAGGGACAAGGCTAAGCCAGGAGTCCAGGTCACCGCTGAGTCACCGTTGAGTCACCGCTGGACGAGGCTATACCCCTCCGCTCTACCAGAAGGGACACTTGTGGCACTGCCGGGTTCTTGTTTTATCTGCTGCTGGATGCAATATCTCCACCTGCTCTGCCTTACTGTGCCCCTCCCTCAAACTGCAAGGAAGTTAAGTTCCCACTGCTCCACGTCTCGCTGCAGGTCTGCTCCTCGCGCATCACGGTGACAGGCGGACCTGCAGCACCGTTTCAGAATTTCTCTGAAGCTTACAGATGAAAATCGCGATTTAAAAAAAAAAAACCCTGCAGAAAATAACTGTTTCAACCCAACTGACCTTATTTCAGGGTATGGTCCAAAGGGAGTTTTATCATGATCTTCACTGAACTCAAAACTTGTCTGTAATTCCTCTAATGTTGTAAAATACTGTAGGCCACTGACAGTAGGTATTGGTACTGGACCCCTGAAAGCAGAAACAATTCTATAGTACCATGGAGTATACACACATGCAAAACCTAAATACTGACCACTGCATCCTCAGAACTACAAATGTCAGTAGAATCCACTTGGAATCACTCAGTTCGGAACTTGCCCTATGCAGCCTAACTTGAAGGTGAAACACACAGATATTGTTGGAAACATTGTTTATCCATTAAACCATTGATCCTGGCAAATCATGTGCACTCCATTATAACCCTAGTCCATCTAGGCCTAACCAAATAGCAATATACCAATTGCTAGAAAAACTGAAATAGGTATTTCCCTATTTCAGTTATAATTGAATTCTTTGAAACGGTCCCCACGTAAAACATTTCCGAAAATTCTAATATTATATTCTGAATTAAATACTAGTTATGAAATATTATTTTTCATCTATTCTCAAATGTGTCAGATTGCTATGCCTGCTCCCTCAGATTGCCTTGCAAGAAAAATAATCATTAACTAGGCATAAACCTGCGGCATTCACCTCGGCCTTGCTAGAGATGCTGTGTACACAGCGACCACTTTCCACTGAAATGCACGTATGTTCCCAGCATCCATCTGCTGTGATGGTCCATGTGGAGTTCGTATTTAAAACTGCTTAGATCCTCTGATCATGGCTGTGAAGGAGATGCATGCTATCTGCTGCTCAGTGCTCACGGAGGCTGTGGCTTCAGATGCGGGGGTTGGGGAGACAGTACCTTCTAGCTACCACCTGCCCAACCCTCCAGCACACTTTATATATATATCACACAGCTTTGTGTTTTGAATTGGACCACTCAAAGATAACCTAATGTGGGGAAAATTAATTTACTTTCATTGATGTTATAGCAAATTGACAAAAATTTAATTTCGTCTCTACTGAGTAAAGATTCCCAACACGTATCACGGACAAAAGAGGCAACACAGAGAAAACTTCAAATGGCTTTTAAGGTTCAGCTTCCTGGGTCTTTGCATTCTTAGCTTATTAAAGAGCACTTTTGAATGCTGTTTCTGAGATTTGGTTATTGATCTTAGCAATTTTATAAAACCTGGGACTTTCTCCACTTCATTACTCAAATATTCTATACCTGATTTCAGCCAAAAGGCCAAGACATGGTCATTACTCAAATATTCTAAAAGGTCACATAGAAAGGAGAATTCAGAACATTGAAACCCTTGACATTAATGAGAAAATAACAAGAGATATGTAACTATCCCATTATCTGGTTATTTTGAGTAAAACCTAAACCTTTTCATACATAGTCATTAATAGAACAATAACTGTCACAGTCCATGATCTCTATGATGCTCTCGCTATGTGACAGGCATGAACAGTTTATACCCAGGACCAAAAATTCACGGATTAATAAAGACACCATGGTCCTCACACTTCTGGGATTTATGACCCCACAAACAATTACCATTGTTTGGGCAGTGGTGACAGAAGCACAGGGAACTCAACAGGATGCTATTACCCTTCAGTCATGAACAGCCTCGCTACTGGTGGATACTTACATTCAAACACTACTAGAAATGAACAGCCTCGCTACTGGTGGATACTTACATTCAAACACTACTAGAAATGAACAGCCTTGCTACTGGTGGATACTTACATTCAAACACTACTAGAAATGAACAGCCTTGCTACTGGTGGATACTTACATTCAAACACTACTAGAAATGAACAGCCTTGCTACTGGTGGATACTTACATTCAAACACTACTAGAAATGCCATTTTGTTTTCAGTCAGACAAAAAAAACCCATCAGTTCTAGCAGTTATAGGCATAGAGTGCCTCTTAAAAGAATAATATATAAATGAAGATCTCCAACTTTCAGAAACAGTTTGGTACTGAACCACAAGTGTCCGTTTGGGTGCAGAGATCTCTGCCTGTATGGATGATTGAGGGTTCGTTTGGTACATGTAGACACTGGAACGTCATCTGAGATCACTCAGGCGTCACTACCTTTGAAAGAGGAGCGTGTGACCACGGGGCGTCTTTCCCATGAGCGCTTGCCGGGCTGTCTCGTGCTGTCTTTGGAAAGACTCTCTTTCCTAGGCGAGATACATGATCAGAAAATTAATGGGAAGAAGATGTCAGATGAGCAAAATTGCCATCATCGTTTCCTCCTTACTAGAGATTTCCAGATACATGAGAGGAAAGGGGGAACAGGGCAGACAGACACAAAAACAATTGATAGTTCTTTAGTGGAAAGATTAAAGCAAATTTTATAAATAAGCCAAATACTTTTCAGACACTAAAATTTAATAGGGAAATTTTATTTGACTAATAACAATGTCTTTAATTTGTAATTTTACTTTTTATTTATTCAGAGACAGGATTTCATGTATGTGGCCTGGTTTCAAATACACTAAGTAGTAACAAATGACCCTGAACTTCTGACCCTCCTACCATCATCTCTCAGTGCTAGGATTATAGGCGTGTGCCTCCATGGCCATCTCATGCTGTACTAGGGATTAAACCCTTCCTGTGCCCCAGCAGATCATATATGGGGTGAATATTGAGGTGGGCCAACTCATAACCCTGATTCTGGGCCTGGCTAGGGTTGGTCAGCCTGCCAGCTCTTCCTTGTCCTCCCCACTGGGGTGAGTTCTCCTGCATTGCCTGGATGACCACTGCAGAGATGAGCAAGGGGCAGGACAGTTCTTCTGCCTTCTGTCCTCAAGGTCAGCTCTACTGCTTAGCCCAGTCGAGGTGTAGGGGCCATTCTCCTCTGTGCTACAGCAGATGAAGAGGCAAGGGACAGCTCTCCAGCTCTTATGACCTCAGGGCCAGCTCTCCCACCTGCCTCAGGCATTGATAGGCAAGGGGTGTGTGTGTGTGTGTGTGTGTGTGTGTGTGTGTGTGTGAGAGAGAGAGAGAGAGAGAGAGAGAGAGAGAGAGAGAGAGAGAGAGAGAGAGATTTTAGTTTCATTCCTTGATCACATGTTTTATGCTTGTTTGAGACGAGTTCTTGCTGTCTGATTCTAGCTGGCATGGAACTCATTACACAGACCAGGTTTGCAGTGATCCCCCTGCCTCTGCCTCTCGTACTAGGAAAGCAGGTGTGTGCTATCATGTTGGGCCTTGACTTTTTTAGAACTTCCTTATGAGATTGTAAACTTCTGAAGGACATTGAGGTGGAGTTGGCTTTTATCTTTTCACATAAAGTAACTGAACAAACATTCAACCATAATTAAGCATGGCTTGAAGACAGTAAAAATCGAGGGTTCCTTCTGCATTCCACCTTCATCATGATCAATATAAAGACTTAGGGAACACTGGGTGGTAATACGAGAATATAAAAGACACATTTTTTTCATCTAAAAGGTTTATTATTTTCATTAAAAGGAACCTGGAAAAACACAGGACAATAAAAAAAAGAAAAGAAAAAGGAAAAAGAAAGAAAAAAAGGAAAAAAGAGTATACATGCTGTTTTATAGTCACTACAGGTGTTTATAATCAGATCCCCCAATGGAATGCGACCTGCTTAGCAACCATTCAGTTACTGCATCACTGTACTTGAAGTGCCCGGATATAAAGTTCTTCCTTTACTACACAAAACTTAGCAAGTGGTTATTTATTTGACATAAAAACCATTATTTAAGGTGTGTTGCAGCATGTACTTTATACAGCAAGTGCGCCTGAAGTACGTTAATCATAACTTAATCTGAAATAAGCCTCACTGCTTGGCTCTCTAGCTCCTGACAAGACCCCACTGTAAGTTGGCTTTCACTTAAAACCCAGAGGGAATATGAGACGCCAAGGACAATGGCACGCGGTTTTGATCCTATGCCATGTGCTGGCTTGGTGGGAGCCTAGCCAGTCTGGATGTTCACCTTCCTAGATATGGATGGAGGGGGGAGGACCTAGGACGTACCACAGGGCAGGGAACCCTGACAGCTCTCTGGACTGGAAAGGGAGGGGGAGAGGAGTGGGGGGAAGGGGAGAGGGGTGGGAGGAGGGGGAGAAGAGTGGGAGGAGGGGGAGAAGAGTGGGAGGAGGGGGAGGGAAATGGGAGGCTGGTGGGAGGAGGTGGAAATTTGTTTTTTTTTCTTTTCTTTATCCTCCTTTTATCAATAAAAAAATTAAAAAAAAAAAAAAAAAACCCCAGAGGGAACAGCGGCAAACAGGCTTGCCAGGGTTCAAGCTACAGCTGGTCACAGCGAGCCTTGGGAACTGGCATGGTTTCAAGGGTTTAATGTCCTTGGGGAGAATTTTTTTTTTTTGAAAACGACACTGATGTAATCCTAAACATGTGTTTTTGTTACAAGCACATGCCTGTAGGCATGGCTCTGCTCTGTACTAATGTCAGAATTGGCATCTCTGCCAAAGCCGGCACATCCCGAGACTACATATCCCTCAGGCCATTGCATCACTCCTGTATGCCCTGCACACAGCACAAAGTGAGGGCTCAATAATTGTCTTTACTGAACAACAGAATGGATGCTATTTCCCTTTTTAAGACGAACGGGAGTGGAACTTGCTGTCAGCCGCTCCTTTCTTGAAAAGGCTGAGGTTAAGTGTTGGAAATTAAAATTAGTCTTAGAGCCCGACTCACGGACGTTTTCAGGAGCTCACTGGACACCGGCTCTCTGGGGGGCATCGCCTTACCAAGAGCATTTCCTCTTCCTCTAGCCAGTGCTTGTGTCTCTTAGAAAGGCGGGAGGAGAAAATGTATGTAGAGAGGGCGAAGGAGGCTACACCACCATGAGAAAGGAGAAGCAAGCTCTATTCAAACCCGCGGAGGAAAATCTGTGAGTAACTGCAAAAATGCATTTCATGGCTTCACACTGAAACAAAATAACTATACTCCAGCAAACTCTGTGAACATTTTGCTTTTAGGATTATTTATTTACTATTTATGTTATACGTTATTGGTGCACATGCGCACTCTATGAGAGAGGTGGGAAAGCCACAGTACCCATGTGGGAAGTTGAAAGACTTTGTGGGGTTGGTTCTTTTTCCATATTTTTATTTAAAGATTTTTTTATATAATATATTCTCATTATATTCTTTTTTCTCCTTCAACTTCTCCCAAGTCCCTCCTCCCCACCTCCCTACCCATCCAGAGTTCATTTTGTGTTGATCAACAACTGGACCTGAGGCCTACCCTGGAATGTGGTTGATATGCCCAGGGATGCTCCATTGCAGAAAATTTCCCTTTCCCAGCAGGTATCGTGGCAAACGGTTCCTTGGCTGGGGCAGGCCTTTGTGTCCACCCTCCCCTTCTCTGACCCGTTGGAAGCTGTGCGGGTCTTGTGTGTGCGGTCCCGGTGTTTGTGGGTTCATATGTACACCAGGGCTGTTGTGTCTGAAGGTGCTGTTTCTTTGTATTCATCTCCCGCCTGTGGCTCTTTTCGTTTTTTTCAGCCTTCTCTTCAACATAGATCCCTGAGCCTTGAGAGGACAGGCTTTATGAAAACATCTCCTTTAGGATTGACTGATCCGGAGTTTCTCACCCTCTGTGGGTCTCTGTGTTGATTATCATCTACCCCAACAAGAGGCTTCTCTGGAGTCGAGTGGTGCTCTGGTCTGAGAGAGTCCTAGCCAATTGCCTTTCTCTCCGTATCGCCAAGAAAGACTGAGCTTGGGTCTCTGTTGTGCGGCTCATGCCCTTAGCCACTGAGCATTATGAAGGAGGCTTGCTGGCTCCTTTTTGGTTATTATTCAATGTCATGTAAATACAAAATAATACATTCTTTTGCCCTGAATCACTCTGGGTTCAAACATTTACTGCTGTGACTTCTCTTATGCTCTTCTTATTATTTTGATCATTTGATGCTGATTTAAACTATGCTGTAACTGGGCAGATAACTCCTCCCGGTGGAATGTCAACATGGGTTTTATTTTTGTTTTTCTTTGGAGGTGCTGGGGATAAAAATCGCAGGCTCACATGCTCGGCAGTGCTCAATCTCTGTGCTAACCCCTCCCCACTCCAAGTCCCAAAGTAAGTTTTGGGTCTCCCACGGCCTCTGCGTGAAAATACACGGCAGCCTTAACTATAGCTGCGCTCACACAGGCAGCTCTAATTACACGCAGTGGGCCACACACACCCAGTACATGCGGAGGCAGGAACCGGTCTTATTAGGAAGAAAAAAGGCTTCCATGGGGAAAGGGTGAGGGGCAGGGGGGAGGGGAGAGTGAAAACTATTTAGATTCATCACAGCCATATACGGAAGCATCAAATAAAAAAAATAAAAAATAATAAAAAAAAAACAACTAGGAGCCAAATAGTGAAATCAAAACCAGATTAAAAAATTTGCAAGAAAACCAGGTGTTGAAATATCCCTTCAAGCCCACAGCTGAAACACAGGAGGGGTGCCCCGCTCTCCAGGGGGGTGAGAAAGGACCTCCACAGTTAAAAGAAGTGAATTAACTAAAATTTTCAGACTTTTCCGAGGACTGCTCCCGCCCTGCCTTAGCTATTTTTCTGTTGCTGTGAGAGGACACCATGGCCAATGGAAGCCCTTACTTGGGGTTTATGACTCCAGAGGGTCCATCTGATGAGAACGGAATGACAAGAGGCGGCAGACACTTGGTGGGAGCTGGAAGCTGAGAGCCGGGGCTCACATCTTCACCAATCACAGAAGGAGAGGGGGATAAGGGCACACCGGAAATGCCTTTTTAAAACCTCGAAGCAGGCCTCTGAGTGGTATATTTCCTCTATCAAGGCCACACCTCCTAAACCTGCCCATAGAGAGATCCAACTGAGACCCAAGGATTCAGATGCCTGTGAATGCGGAGACATCTCATTCAAAGCGCCACACACAAGAGATGCCAGGAGCACGGGATACACATTTCACGGGACAGCATCAACAGGGAGAAAGGAAGTTCTAGACTGAGGTAGAGCTCAGGCAGCGGACACTGCCAGGAGAGCTCGGGAGTGGAACTGCCATATATTTTAGGGTTGTTTGAAGGAACTGTGGTCACTTCAGAAACTCTGAGAAAACTAACTTCACATAGTGGGCATCAGAAAGCATCTAGTCCAATTTCACACGTTATCCCAAGGGGAAAACATGGGTGAACACCTCCTTTTCAGACAACGCTTACACACAAAGCAGGTGAAACCTGTAATCTGGTGCTTCAAAGTAAACGCAAAGACAGAAGTAAAAGACACACGGCATTACAGAACAGATACATTATAACCAAAACCCACAAATGAGGTGGCAGAACTCTGGAATGAACTAGAAATACACAGAAAAAGATGATTACAGAAACAACTAAACCAGAAGAAATACAAGTATGAGAGAGAGAGAGAGAGAGAGAGAGAGAGAGAGAGAGAGAGAGAGAGAGAGAATTGCTTAAGAGAACTAGAAAGTGGGTAAAGAAAAAAAAACTGAAAATCCAAAAGAAAGAAAGAGGTCAAGGGATTTGGAAAAAAGGACAAATATTTCCGATGTGGAGATCTAACAAATGCTGAGAACACGTGACGAAAACAAACAAGGAAAACCATGATTTGAATACAGTGCCTCAGCATGAAACAGACTTGATATCCGCCTAGAAGAACTCAGGGAACTGTTTTAATGGCTCTTTCTGTATACAGAGTGATTTATACAAAAGCCAGATACTGAGCTATAGCTAATGAAGGGTCTTACGTGGATGCGGATTTCAGAGTTAATACAAATGAAGAATACAGAATAATAACATGTAGCTGTCATGCAGCCTTAAACAATGTAGTGGACTATGAAAACGAGCCAGCCCTAGCTGAGAAGACACCTGTAGTTGAAGATGCTGAGAGGAGAGTCTGCAAGGGCGTGGCTCAGGGTGGGCTGACTACCCTCCAGTGAAGACCACATAGCCAAGAATATTCGGGCAACACAAACTGTACTTAATGGGGTCTGAAAAATAAACACAAAATTAGTTGGGTAGGGAAGAGAGGAGGGGTCAGGGAGGAGGGGGTGAATATGATCAAAATGCTTTCTAGGAAATTCTCAAAGAACTAATAAAAATGAGAAAAAGAAAGAAAATGACATTTGAAAACCATGGTTCAGTTTTCCTCACGGGGGCTGGTTGTATTAGCATCGCTATTCAGAGGCTGTTCTCATGATGTGGGATAAAGCCAGAGAGTAATTTAGCAGGCTATCATAATCCTATCATCGCCCAGGTTCTTGAGAAGCCTTTGGGAAGGATTCTCAGTGTGGAAGAAAGATAAAGGTATAATAGAAGAAGCAAATCTCACGAGGCCCTGAATTTTAATTAGAAATATCAAGTTGAACTCATGGAATATTTTATCTAATTCCAAGAACCAGAGGATAGAGACTATAACCCGGTGGTAGAAGCTTGACTAGCAAGAACAACGCCCTGGGTTTGGTCCCGTGTGTCTTTTCTCCTAAACAGAGTTCCAGAAGTAATGGCCACTCCAATAGCAACGGGCATCCCTGATCACCACACTGTGTTGTTGGACCATGACCTGTCACTGAAGGAAAACTGCCGTGTGAAAACAGCTCCGAGATATCTTAGTCATTTATCTGTGGCTGTGATACGTTCCCTGACAGAAGCACCTTAAGGGAGAAAGGGTCTACTTGGTTCCAGACATCTCTGCACCACGGAAAGATACAGCAGGAGGCAGAGAAGGCATGGTGGCTGGAGCAGGGGCTGGCTGGTCACATCACAGTGACCATGATCAGAGAGGCTCCACAACTTTCCCAAGCAGCGCCACCAGCTGGGCACCAAGTATTCAAACAGCCTCTGGGGAACATTCCACATCAAACCACAGAGTCAGGTCTGGACCAGGTGAAATACGAGGGCATGAGATAGCTTGTCATGGTAAATGGCAAAGTGGCATCAAAGACTCCAACTCTTCAGAGACACAGCCGGAAGAGACATCACTGACCAAAGGTGAGATTGTTTGAATTCGGATAGGGATGAAAACTGCAAGAAGTTAATGTCTTTCAAATATGCTTAAATCAAAATACGTTCATCTCCATTACTGTACATAGTTCATTGTGTATTTAACAGTTACACACTTGGATTTCCCGTTTAGGCCCACTGTGGCCGATGCTATTGTAAACAGTCCTGAGCTCCTGGTGTGGTGTGTATGGCCCTCTTTGCATAACAAAGCATAGGCCACATGTATGTACAACATATGTAAATATGTTCAACTGCTGTCTAAGCATGCTGTCTAACCTCCCATGAGCTGTATAAGAATGTTCACTATCATGTGTTGAGTCTGGTTGATAATTTTAGCACTTTTAGTTTATTCTTAGGAGCATCTTGTTATGATTATAACCTGCATTGTCTCTTGGTGATATGTATTTCTCATACCATCACTGGGCACCTGGGTGTTTTCTTTGTAAAGGACCTGTTTTGTCCTGAGTTTCCTGTAAGAGTTCTTTATATATTGTGGATACAAATATTCCGCCACTTATACCTCAAGAGTATCTCTGCGGGTTTTGCCTTTTTAAAAATTAATGCCACTTTTATTAATATAAGTTCTTAAATTTTTATTACATTTATTTATATAGTATATATGCATTTGTGTATGTATGTGTGTATGCATGTATGTATGCATGCGTACATGCCTCAGGGTACATGTGGAGCTCAAGGAACAACTTTCAGGACTTGGTTCTCTCCTTGCACGTATTGAACTCAGGTCCCCACGCGTAGTGGCAGAGCTATTTCCCCTGATCAGAAGTCCTTAATTTTAATGTAATTCAGTGTTTCCAAATTGCGTTGTAGTTAGCATTGTTTGTGTTTATATTGAAGACACTATTCACCATGTCATAGCCATAAAAATTTGTCATAATCTTTAAGGAGTATGGTTGTGTTCTTCATATTTATGCACTACACCCCTTAGGTTTTGCACATGGTGTAAGGCTGGAATTAAACTACCCCCCCCCCCCGTTTGCATGCAGTTAATGCTAGGCAAAGACCTCATCTTCTTCCTGGCCACCAGTGCCAGCCTCCTCCTAAGTTGGTCCCATCTGTGAAGAGGTTTGTGGAGGGCTCTTATCCAGTATGTTCTTAGTCCTCTACGATGCTGCCTGTGTTCTCGCTCTTGTCTCTCCTTTTAGAACCCAGTAACACGGCTGGGGTTCTTCACTCTTGGCTTTTATGCATCTTCCCTTTCGCCATATTTTTGTCATATTGTCTAAGAATGATTCTTCTTACTGATTTCCCCGTCTAGTGATTTCTATCCTGAGCTGCATCTAATCGGGTACTAATTTCAGTTACTGTACTCTGTCCCAGGTTTCCTAACTTCCACTTATACTTCATGATCTCTACTTTTCGGATTGATTTTCCCATGCATTGGGGGCTGCAAGTAGAGTCATATTAGATTTTGGAGGTTTCAGACTCTGTATTTGCTGCCTCTAGTATCAGGAAATTCTGGACGTTTATTTCTGTATCTGTTGATTCTGTTATTTTTGCCTCATATTTTCCCATTTCTTTTCACACCTGATAATCTTCTTATTATGTACTAGACACTGCATTTTCAAAATGGCTCATAGAAACATTGCCGTGGGTACCTGGCGACATTGCTGGAAGCAGGTGTGCTTGCAGGAGCGAGGGACTGTGAAGTCCTATGTACTTCTGCCCCAGGTGAGAGCCCAGGCCCGGCTCACTAGGCTGCATTTCTTCACGGCGCCCAGAGTTCAATGCTGCTGTCATTCCACAGGAAGGTCAACAATAACACCGACCCTCAACTAAAGGTCAAAGGAGATAAGCTACCTCTGGTATAGGCTTATCTACCTGCATCCCGGGGTTCCCCCCTCCCCCCCACGCGCCTCAATTCCAGGCCAGGCCACTTTCCATTCTTCTGTTTTTTCTCTGATGCCTTTAAGTAGATTTCTTTTTAAATCCACATTTTCTAGTTGTCTTGGGCAGGAGGGCTTATCAGAATTACCAAGCCTACTGTGGCAGAAGCGTAAGTCCCGGAAACTGGCTGAAGCCTGGGGTGATACAAGGCTGTTGATGATCTCACGAAGGAAGAGCTGCTGTTTCTGAACGTGGACCTGGATAGCTGAAGGCCTTAGCTCTTCCCCACTCCCTGCCAACCGTCACCAACAGGGCAATGACGAACATCTGTTTCATAAGTCATTAATTTATGAAGACATTTCATGTGCATTTACAATGACGTCATAAAGTAGACAGGATTTGGAATGTTCAGAAGAGAAAGTGATATCCCATGGCAAATAAGTTTCATTTGTGAGAGACTGTCACAGAAGTGAGTGCATTTATTGTCTTATAGACAAAGACAATATTAAAAAAAAAACAGTAGAAAGAAGCACAGACCAAAAGTACAGAGTTACGTATATCTTACTCAGCTGCCCATGGCATGTACCATTAGAAATGCCTAAGGAATCAGACCATTTGCATGTCACAGACGAAACTGGCCTCATTATCTTGTGACCACGCCTTGACCCACATGACTGGCACACTGCAGCCAAACTCTAGCCCCGGTCGGAGCAGAATGCTCAGCTGAAGAGGCTTCGCTGAACAATGCATTTCAAGGTGGGCTTGATCAAAACCACAAGAACGCAATCTTCAACACGGGTGAGAAATATGCTTCAGAGAAATAGAATTTCAAAACACCCCAAAGTGGGGTGCAAATTCTACTTTGTCTATCACTGTCAAGGGCTTTCCTTTTCCAATACCCCACCCCCCCCCGTGTGTGTATAGGTATATATATATATGCATCTCTCTCTCTGTCTGTCTGTGTACACACACACACACACACACACACACACACACACACGAGGCCTCTCAGGATAGCCCTGGCTGTTCTGAAACTAGTTCACTAAACCAGGCTGACCTCTAACTCACAGAAATCCATCTGCCTCTGCAGGGCCTCACCGCCAAGTACTGAGATAAAGATATACACCACATGCCGGGCTTCTTTTTATATTTTCTTTCTTTTCCTTTTATACAAACATAGTTTTATTAGTATACAAAAACATAATTTCATTATGACATTTCATATAACTGGTTCTTATTCTTCCCCCTTTCTTCTTTCTCGGCCCTCTCATCTTCTTCCCCCTTTTGCTTTTCATGACATTTATTCCACTACCCTCTCTTGTTCCTCCTTCCTGCTTCATTAGATCTCTTCCTCCTCTCATAATCCTTTCTACTTTAATGTCACACACGCACACACACATGCGCACATGCACACATGCACTCACACACAGGCATGCACACACACATGCATATGCATAGAGAGGGAGGCAGAGACACAGAAAGATACATGTACAATCCAACAGATCCCACAGTTGGAACATTCAGTATTGTCTGAGTCTTGAGTCTTCTAGGAGTATCATTATTTCATTCTCCTCTAGAGATGACTGAACTTACACTGTGCACGTCCCCACGTTGCTTTATTCCATCTACTCATCTTTTGATGGACATCCAGCATGGGTCCATATTGTGTCTATCGTGAATCACGCGGCAATAAACTCAGATGTGTAAACATCTCTGCGGTACGCTGGCTTAGTTAGGGGATGAATTGTTGGGTCACATGGTCGTTCTATCTGTAGCTATTTGACAAGTTTCCATATTGACAACAATAGTGCCTGCCCCAGTTCACATTCCCACTGGCATGTACGGGACCTGTCCATCCCCATCCTTGGCAGCATTTACTGTTGTTCGTTTTATTGCTACTAGCCATTCTGATTTGGACAAGAGAGAATTCCAGGGCAGTTTTAATCTGTGTTTTCCTAAACTAAGGATGTGGAACACATTTCAAGTATATTTTGGTCATGTACATTTTTTTCTTTGAGTATTGCCTATTTATTTCATTATTGCATTTACTGACTGGATAGATTGTGTGTGTGTGTGTGTGTATGTGTGTGTGTTTAACTTTTGGAGTTTTAAAAAAATAGATCCTAGATAATGATCTAATTGCTTACTAGCCTTACTAGCTAAGATCAGGTGTAGCTATCAATCCCCTGCCTGGTGTGTAATTGACAAAGGTTGTTTCCCACTCTGAGACTGACTCTCTGTTCTGCTGGATATAAACGTTTCCTTTGCTGACTAAGAGGTTTCATTTCATGCAGACCCACTAGTAAACTCTTGAGCTGTTTCCTGTGCCCCTGCCGTCCTTTTCCGATGCCATCTTGAGACTTTCCTCTGTGCATCTAGCAGGTTCAGAATCCAGGTCTTACATTGAGATTTTCCTCACTCATTTAGGATTGATTTCTGTGCCTGGTGAGGGATGGGCATCTAGTTTCTTCTTTTTTCAGGGTGTCATGTAGTCCAAGCTGCCCTTGCAACTGAAATGACGCTGAACTTCTGATCTCCTCCCCTGACCTGCCAAGTGTTGGGATTGTAGACATGAGCTGCCGTGTCCAGTTTCACGTAGTGCTGGGACTGAACTCGGGGCTTTATGTAAGCTGGGTAAGACCTCCAGCAATAGAGCCGCATTCCCAGCTCACTGTCCCCATCCTTTCACACGAGAACACCCAGAATTCCAGGCATTTTCCGAACGTGCTGTCTTTTTTGGCAATGTGTTTTTGACACCTTCGTCAAAGATCAGGCGGCTGTAGCTTAGCTGGGTGCGTTTATTTCTGAGTCCACTATTCTATTCCACTGGTTTATGTGTTTGCTTGTGTGAGCCATCTTGATTTCGTTGCCATAGCTCCATGGCATATACCGTGAGATGAGTCACTGTGAGATTGTCAGCACGGCTCCTTCTCCTGAAGATTGCTTGGGCTCTTCGGGGTCTTTGTGCTTCCATATGAATTTTGGATCCTTTTTTTGAGTTCTGTGAAGAACACTATTAGAATTCTGATGAAAATTTCATTTAGCGTAGAGATTGCTTTCTGTAATATAGTCATTTTGACAGTACTAATTTTGCCAGTTCATGACCATGGGAGACATTGCCATTTTCTAGTGTCTTTTTAATCGATGTTTCAGTGTTTTAAAGTTTTTATAGAGGATGTTCACTTCATTCATTAAATTTATTCTTTTGTTGTTGTAGTAGTCTGTTTATTTGAGACAGGGTCTCTGTACCGCCAAGTCTAGCCCAAATCATATTTTTTTTTAAAAAAATTATCTCTAAACTCCAGATGCCCAAGGCTACAAAGGGAGATCCAAAACTTATGTCTGGGAGCCTCAGCTCTTAGAAGCAACAAGCCATACTTTTCAAGGAAACCAGGGTGTCGAGGGCAAATGAAGAAAGTGGAGACTGACTGGAAGGGTCCTGTGTTTCCCAGAACCAGAATGGCAGAGAGCAGTGGGCACTTCCCATTAAATGCCTTTTTTGTTGATTTCTAACTGATATCCAGGGGATGGTAAGATTTCAGGGCTACCTAAGCCTTAGCTGGGAAAAAAAGAAAACCAACCTACCAGCTGGAGAAGAGAGAATGTGGGAAACACCAGAGCCAGTGGCTTAAAGAGGAATCCAGGCACTTGCAAGAGGAACATCTCCAAGGTTACCATGTGATTTACAGGTCCTTCTGAAACCTCCCAGAACAGCCAGAGGCCTTTGAATCCTTAAGTCGATCCAAAGATGGAGCGTGATCTCCATTACTAATGGCTCATGTTTGATTTCTCGTAACTCCTGGTGGGTGGGGAAGAAGTCTAGACGTGGTTGGCTTTGGTCAAACAATGTCTCTGTGCTCAAGTATCTCGTCACTTGTAGAGGTTTAAGAGCTTATGCACGTCCTGCTGCCTCCATGCTGCCCGAAGCTGGAGTCCTTGGGATGGGGCGGGGGCTGCAGAGTCTGTAAGGCTTGAGAAGCGTGGCTAAGGAGTCAGACAGGCTGACTATACTCTTGCCTTCAGCAATACGAACTGAAGAGCTAGCGGGAGGCTTGTGGGGATGTGGGAGACTGCATCTAAGGGAGTGGGCGAGAGAGGCAGGCCTGTCTCCAGTTAGAGCAAGAGGTCACCCGGAAAAGCAAAGCAGAAACATCTACTTCCTGCACTTAGAGTCCCTGACACCTGCCATGTCTTCCGGTAGAATGCTTAGGCACAAGTCTGGTACCACTGACTCTTCTGACCACTGACCATGGTTGACTAGGGAAGGTGGTATTGTAACTTGCTTTGAACAAGTGGGCCTTGAGTTGACCAACTAGAAGTTAGGTATATTCTGCAACTGCAATTTTTTAAGTCTCTGCATTCCCAGATCATTACATAAAAACCATTACACACGGAAATGAGTAGAGCCTACTCTGAACACAGGCCCTGCTGTGCGTTAGGCACTCCTACCTGGGCTGGTTTCTGGACACATTGGGGTAAAGTTAGGGGCCCGCTTCACATAGTGTTACATGAAGCACACTCTGAAGTAGACTTGGTTTTCCAGTCCAGCTCCCAGATACTCATAGTCACACCCCAACTCAGAGAACTCGACCCCTGAAATAGACATTTTCCCGGGTTTGTTTTATTGTGCTGTTTTTCTACTGCAAAGGAGCAGAATGCCAGGGGTTTAGCTGGGAACCTGAGGTACTCAAAAACTTTACTCACACTGAAAATTCAATTTTAGGAATAGGAACTGTTCCTAGAGGTCAGGGGAGAAGGAATTCTGACTTCAGCCCATAGATGTAAAAGAACAGTTTGGGAAAACTTAATAATCTCCAAATTCTAACCACCTTTTTTCTTTTTGGGGGGAGGCGCAGCATTGAGACAGGGTTTCTCTGTGGCTTTGGAGCCTTTCCTGGAACTAGCTCTTGTAGACCAGGCTGGTCTTGAACTCACAGAGATCCACCTGCCTCTGCCTCCTGAGTGCTGAGATTAAAGAGGTGTGCCACCACCGCCCAGCTACTCCCCCTTTCTAAGACAGGGTCTCACTATGTAGTCCAGACTGGCCTCAAACTCAGAGAAATCCACCTGTCTTTGCTTCCCGAGTGCTGGGATTAAAGACATGTGCTACCATGCTCGGCCCATGGCCCCTTACCCCCTCCCTTTGTTAACCTTGGACAGAGTAGTTTCTATGATAATGTATCCCACCTGCCCCACCCTTACCACAGGTGACTTTTTGGATGAAAGCTTGGCCCATAATTTCGCATAGTAGTTTCTGTCTGTTGAATCCAAGAACTCACTGGTACTGAGAACAATGGGCTTCCTGGAAAAGCCTTCAGATTTCAGGTAAGATGTCTTAATAGCTGGCGAGAAAAAGATGAATTTGTCTATGAAAACCACATAACAGAGCAAATTTCCTGATGTGACCACTATGTTTCCAATTTTATTTGTCCAAACACATGAAACTGTATAAACTTTGTGCGTTTCAACTTGAAGATACATAAGACACATCTTACTGTATTGATAATATTAGTAAGTCAGCCGATAGCATCCAGGAGGTACAACGCCTCGGAAGGTAACCAGTATTCAGTCAGCATGGCTTGGTATTCGCATTAATATGAAACATATCAAAACAATGGCTCTTAGTATTTAAAGTCACCCTTATAATTACGTTCCATTTGAAAAAAAAAGTCTCCAAAAATCTTAGAAAAAAATTAAAAGATACAGTTCTAAGAAGTGTTAAAGTTCAATGGAACAAGAATTATCCATGATTAACACCGAGCCTTTCCTCAAAACATCAGAACATCTAGAGGTATAGAATACACACTTCAGGTCTTGCTCATGCAGATAGGTCCTTAGGAGCAACAAGCATTTCAGGAGCATTGCTTATAAAATGCTAAAATAGTAACTTTCCCACACACCTTTAATTGACATGCTTGATTGAGCAGATGTGGGAAACTATCCCACCCCAAAGACATAAGGAAGCATGAATGTATCGCAGAAGTATGTTTTGTTTTTAATATATATGCAAAATAGAGTCTGGAAAGAAAAACTTCAAGGTCAAGAGGTCAGAAACAGAATAGATGCCAATAAGTCAGAGGTACCAGGGGCTAAAGCTTGTGTCCCTGAACTAAGATGGAAGGCAAGGTCTCTGAGCTTAGGAGGCAAGGCCTGGGCTCCTGGGTCTGATGAGAAGCTGCAGTGAGGTATCTGGCATTCAGCCCAGAGACAGAACTTTACACACAGAGCCTCACCCAGCCTGAAGACAGAAATCCCATAAAAAAACATGAGACCTCAAGGCTCGTTCTCAGAGTGGTAACTTAACATGCACAAAGCTCTCATCAGCGGGGCGTGAAGGATCTGGATGAGCCCAGCATTTGGGAGGTAGAGATAGGAGGATCAGAAGTTCAAGGTCATCCTCAGCAAAAACAGAACTTGAGGCCAGGCTGGGATGTGTGAGATACTGTCTCAAGAAAAAGAGACCAAGGGAGAAGGGAGATGAGTTAGGGGCAGGAGGTAGGGTGATGTGGGGCTGAGGGCAGAGAGTGACCTCTCTACTCTCTACTGCTGCTGTGTGCTGGGACTGAATGAACATGAACTTAAGACAAACTGTGCTGATCCCAAACCACTAAAGGAAAGTGAATGTTGTCGCCAAGTAATCCTGGCCGGAGAATCCAGAGTCCATATCCTAGCACCTGTCTTCAAAGCGGAGTGATTGGTGTGCAGTAAGTGGTCGGGACATATCCGGAAATTCTAGGTCAGGAGGAATCTCGAGAGGAATGTTAAAGTAACCGTACTTATCACAACCAAACTGATCAAAAGGCACCGTGTGTGGGAGCATTCTTTGTTAAATCTTCTTGAGAATATTGATTTGATCCATATTTATTGAGCACCTGCCATGCAGAGGATGTAGTTCTGGATGCTGCAGATAAAGCAATAAGCAGAACTCCTTGACCCGGGGGATTAAAGCTGGAGACGGACAACACAATTTCAAATGTTAGGTAATAAACACGATGAAGTCAGATAAAGGGACAGAAAGAGATGGCATGGTGGTCAAAAGAAGTCCTCTGAGGAGGGGAGGGGATAGAGGAAATTCTCTGCAAGCTGGAGACACTGTCAGAAGTTTGAAGAGATACGGAGATCAAACATGAGCACCAGGCAGGGAGGTCAGTTTTATATGAAGAGCCAGAAGAGGGTTTTTATTGTTGTTATTGTTTTGTCTCATAAAGCTTTGTCTGGGATTTATTTTCTTTACAGGTCTGTTGCTTACACACTATGTTATATAACATTCAGTTTCCAATTCTGTGTTTGTACGGGATTTCCATGTGTGCAAATGTGCCTGTCCCTGCAGCCATGTGTTGCACGTGCTTTTTCTTTAGCTCCTTTGTTTTGTCTCATTCTGGTTTGTTTGTTTTATTATTTTTGGATACTCGCTTGTTTTCTAATGAGAGAAAGAAAGGGTGCAGACTTGGGTGGGTGTCGAGATGGGGAGGATCTGGGAGGGGAAACCGTAATCAGACTTTATTGTATGAAAAATCTATTTTCAATAAAAAAATAGAATTCACTTCTAAGGCTGGAGATATGGCTCAGTTGGTGTTTGCTACAGATGCATGAAAACCTGAGTTTGGTTCCCCAGTGCCCACATAAAATTCTGGGTGGCAGCACCTGCTTGTAATCCCAAAGCTGGCAGTGTTATCAGGTCCTGTGGCTAGACAGATCACAGGTCGGGGCAGAACCTTCTTTACTCTGTTTAGTGGACTTAGTGGTTTAAGCTGAGCCCATGTGATTTACCATTATACATTAGCGCATCCCTCAAACCTCAGCACCAGTCAAGACGTAGAGAATAAGAGGCCGCGGAATCCCTACATCACGTTCACTCCCTCCAAGGCTCAGGGATCACTGTGGAAGAGGGGAGTGGGAAGATGGTAAGAGCTAGGGGCAATGAACGAGTAAACCAAAAACTGTTTTCTGGACACAAGGGGCAGATGCACGCATGAACTCAGCATCTGTGACAGTGTGCACAAGTCAGGAAGGAAGTGGAGGTGGGCATGAAGCCCCATGGCCAAGCTGAGGAGCAACAGGAGTGGAAAGGTATTTTGTTGTTGTTTTAAGGTGTGGGTCCCATTTGGTTGACTGTGCTCCAGCAGGCAGCCACATGCCCAAGAGTAAAACCCAATGGGGACAGAGGGCTGGGCGGATATGGAAGAGGGTGTGGATCTGGGAAGAGCGGGAAGGGAGGTGAATATGATCAAAGCAGTGCAGAAGATTCTCAAAGAATTAGTACAAATATTTTTAAAAGATAAAAACTGGAGACCACATTTCCTGAAATAACTGCCACAGAGAAGATCATAGATCATGTGTGTACATGCATATATTTTCCTACCTACTTGGTTTTTTCTGTGGAAACATATTATATATAAGCTAATTGAAAATATGGTTTTCGCATGGGCTCCTTTCTCTTGCTTTCTATCAGCCATCTGTACTGTGGTATAACGAAGCCACTCTCGATCTGACGCTACAGAGCAGCTGCAGTCCTGACAGTCAATGTCTTACGAGTTAGCAACGCAGCATCTGAGGCACAGATAATGTGTTTATATTACTGAAACTACATTAGAACGCCACCACTGTAGTGATATGGACTAGCATTTCACATCACTTAAAATGTATTTTTCATACATCAGAAGACAAAAGGCTTTCCTTCTCGGCTGAAACCGACAGAACTACCCACGTTCCAAGGCACCGCCTCCAACTTCCTGGGTGTCATCTTGAGTCAGAGCTTCTATATTTAGGTGTGCCTTGAGGCGATGCTTAAAAAGCATGCAGACTACTTTATAGCCCACGAAAGACACAAGCTCGTCATTACGTAGGCCGGTTAAATTTATTTAAATGCCTACAATGAAGCATAAGTGAGTGTAATGAAGCATGGCGGATTTTAGAGCTGTTGATGGGGAGCAGCGTCACCAGACGCAGGAGAACGCAGAAGGATGTGGAACAACTGGAATTCATTTCCAGACGATCTTAAAAGGCTTGCACCTTGCACTTAGACACATTCCCTTGAAGCCACATGACTTAAATACTATTTGGCCAATGCACTTTAAAGGAAGAAGCACAGACTCCAGTCCGACCAGCACACGTGGTGGAGACAACACACTAGGAACATACCATGGACGTGTTTAATGTTGTATCATATAGGCAACATGGGATATCTCACAGAGAGGAAAGAGGAAAATAATCTATGCCAAGGATATGCTATCCCAGGAAAACATCCAGGTCAGGAAGCACTCATTAAATTGCCATGGGGGGGGGCTGGAGAGATGGCTCAGAGGTTAAGAACACTGATTGCTCTTCCAGAGGTCCTGAGTTCAATTTCCAGCAACCACATGGTGGCTCACAACCATCTATGATGAGATCTGGTGCCCTCTTCTGGCATACAAACATACATGGAAGGAATGTTGTATACATAATAAATAAATAAATCTTAAAAAAATAAATAAATAAATTGCCATGGGGGGGCGAGGCTGTGAATAATATGAGAAGAGACATCCCACTTAATAACTCTGAGTCGAGCAGCAAGATGACTCGGGTAGCGCATTCATGTGGCCACTCTCCGTACACAGAGGGCTGATCATCTTTCAATAGGAAAGACTGCGGATATTTAAATAAAATTTTGAAAAGGAATTGTATTCCCACTAGTTTTTCTCTCTTTGAAAGAAACAGTCTCTGGAATGGATGACTTGGGAAACAGGCTCCCATTTTGAGAAATAAATACTCACTACCCAATAACTCCAAAAGCATTCATTTTTTTTCTCCCACACAAAGGCAGCTCTAAAAACATGCGGTTTTCTTTTAACTAAGAGTAATTTATCAATGCCACGATTAATATATAAACACAAGTAAATTCCCACAACAAGAAATATACATCATGAAATATATACAGCCATGACAAAAAGGCTTAAGACAACTTAAAACACATAATGGACTATAGAATGTAAAATATTTATTTCTAATAGAATAGTTACACAATTTGTGGTAGAAAGTAAAGAAAAGCAATGAGTTCATTAGGGAGTATTTTCACAAAGCTGGAGGAACCAAAAGAAGCTATTTTTTTCCAAGACAGAATTGCATTGCATCACATCATGTCTGTTTGTGTTCTGAGAAAGGAATAACAGCAAGCAGAAAATTCATTTCGTATAATACCCATGATAATTTTCCATAGCAAAATAGGATACTACGCAGAAAGCTATCTCCTCAGTCCAATGAAATAGAGTAATAATGTTCATGTTTCTATGGCAAGATGAATATATCTGCTAAACTACTGGAAGAGTGGGATGCTCTATTCTTTGGTGTCCTCGCAGAGGGATAACCAGCTACTTAAACAGAAACAGACTCCACACCAGGAAAAAAAGAACGCTTGTGAAAAAATATTCATACACAGTGAAAATAAAGTTTGAAACCTTTTCTTCCTTCTGGACTTTGTTTTGTGTAATGTCTTCCGTGGAGCTCAACTAACAAGCCAACATCCAGACACCGACTCCAGAACACTCTGACGAAAGCTATGGTAATGCCAGATCTTTTTACAAAATGAGTAAGTTTGTCATGAAGTTGTTAGTTGATGCTTTGAAGGAAATAAAATGGAGAGGGGACCAAATGTCAAGAGTGGAAACTTAGTATCTAAGCTGCATCCTACAGGAAGCTGGAGACAAGGAGAGGAAGCAGTGACAGGCAGGGAGGGACAGAAACCTACAGGGAGCTTTAGCACAGGCTGAAAGTTTCCTCTGCGTTGACCAACATGCTTGAATAAATCTTGCTGATGCACTGCATTGCCACCAGCCGAAACATCCCTTGTTTGCTAGCCTCCCGTGATTTAAGGGAGCTTCTTTTCTCCGCCTCTGGAGTAGCTGGTACCCAGGCACGTGCTGTTGCACCTGGCCACTATTTAGCCTTTTGAGCAACTGTCCCCAAGTCCCCACTTCATTGGTCGCTTTCCCCAACAAAGGTTTTCCTGCTTTTCTTCAGTTTAGCTTTGTTCTCAAAAACCGAGGGTTGGTAGATCTAGAAGTAAAAGCCAGACTTCATCTCAACCCGCCACGAACAGAAAACACATAAATGTATTTATTACACAGAATGTGACAGCATGTGCTAAATGCCCAGTAGAATACACAACAATAAAAGGAACAGATAGCATTTACTGAGTGCGCACTACACGCCAGCTGCTCTCCTAAGTGCTGGATGTTTGTGTCAGAAGGGAATTGACCATCACCTCAGATTTGATGCCTCTCCTTGTCTTCTGCAGACACAGGCAGCCTGTGAATGCCCAGCAAAGGAGCCTTCTTTCTTAGGAGCAGTATGCTGAACTACCATTTCTTTTTAATATCGTTCTGATTTTATTTAAGCTCCTTAGTTTAGCCATGGCTGAAGTCACAAAGGGATTTCCAGAGAAGACAATTTCATTTAACAAACACTTCCACCTAGTTCAAACAGGACACGCTCTCCTATTCTAATTCATGACCAAATGCAATATTTTCTGGCTGTTTACATGGTAGGGCTAACAAATGCTCATCTTGGTACTGACTTGCCATGGGGCAGACATTGTTCTGGGTGCCTTAGCATATTCCTTCATTTATTCCTGACTAGACTGAGTTTCCAAAGATTATTTTGACATTCAGTGTTATTTGTAATTGATGCTTTCTAATGTTATTATCATTAACAGAAGACCTTCAGCTTTGGCTGCTTGTGATGGTCATCCTACAGTCAGCTTTAAGGTTATGGGTCTACTCTGCTAACAGTACCTACCATCAACACACAAAAGAGGGGCAGGCATTTGCTCTCTTTTAGGATGCCTAGTCAACGTGAAAACGTCATTACTAAAGTTAGTCTCTCAAACCCTACCATGCATGTAAACTCACTTATGAACATATCGTGCTAGGTACTATATCAGCACCTCAATGACCTCAAGGGGAAATTTGGGGGCTCCTTTATTATCACAGTGCTGTTTAGAGGGTTGCCATGGAGCTAAGGGCAAGGGAGCTGTCTAATTACTTACTGGGAGCATCACCACTGATCAAACATGTTTTAAAGTGTTTTGTAAGCTTTATAAAAGAACTTATAGCTATGTATAGGAAGTTAGGATAATATCCAGCCTAAGGCCAACCAATAACAAAAGATTTAACTGCCAATATACCAGATCCTGTTCTCAGAGAAGAATTCAGAGTAAGTTGAGGTTAGCCTATCCAACCAACCTGAAGGCAGATAGAGAAAGTAGGTGACCTGGCAAGCAGGCCCTAGGAACAGGACAAAGTAGAGATCCAGAAGGCTCAGTAGAGTACAAACTACATTGTAAAACTGATTTAGTGAGCTACAACCTGAATTTAAAAAATTTAAACTCAGCACCATAGAAAATGTGAGTACATCATCTATGAAAAGTGTAATAAAATTATTTCCTATATGTGGATGTGCTTTCTGGGCTGCGATAACTGTGAAATGTACTCTTCTCCCTATGGAGCTTGCTCAAAAATGTTTTAAGCCAGTGAGCTAATGAATACAAGGACCACTCCATTTCCACTACAAAAGCATGCTACTTAATGCAAAAGGCAGCTGGATTCTTCATAACAAGGAGACCAGTTGTTGTAAGTGAACCATAAACCAGAAAGAGAAACTTCGGTTCCATCCACTCTATGAAGTCGCCCAACACACGGAGGCTCCATTGTAAGATGATGCACCTCATGTCTGGAGGAGGCTGCTCTGTTTTTCTGCAAGCCATCTGACTCTCAGAAAGTCATTTATTATGTCATATAGACATGGCAGCTCTCCAAAGTGTGTGTGTGTGTGTGTATGTGTGTGTGTGTACATGCGTTAATTCTGTTTTCCCTTTTTGAATAAACATGAACTTGTAGAAAATACCAAAAACATAAACAAGAGAAGAAAACTAATCTCAATCTAGTGTCCCATAGCCAACACAAGAGCCACATTGACTGCCTCCTTAATCCCCTTCCTCCTCATGTGTAATGAACACTATCTTCTAAGTAAAGAGTCTACAGTATTATAAGGGCAACACCAGGCAGATGCCTCTAGCAGATGGCTGTGTTGTAAATGTATTTCAAAAATCCCATTACGTGGAGTATTGCTAACCTTCATTATAAAATTTGGTATGAACATTCTTACATACTTTTCCTCATCATAATTCTTGGATCTAAATGATCAGATTAAAGGTCTGCAAAGTGTAACTCTTTGACGGAGTGGGAAACTGTTCCCCAGAAAAGGCAAGCCAATTTGCTTCCTCACTGTTGACACCAACACTTCACCCAATAAAGCTTTATCTGTTTTATATCTGGTATCAAAAAGTCTGTTCTGCTTTAATTTAGAGTGAGGTTAAGTTGCTTCTGACATGCTTATTGGACATTTTTACTTCCTCTTTTGTGAGCTGTTTGATTGTGTCTTCTCTATCTTTAGGGGGCTTGGCTCTTTACATACGTGAAGAAGGCTCTTACAGCTGGTGGAAGCGCTCTCTGTTGAACTGAATGCTCAACACCAGACTTCCATAAGAAGGTGACATTATGAACGCGGTGACTTTTAAAGCCCACCATGGCTTTTCTCTCTCTCTCAGGATTGCTTTGTGATAAACCCCAGGCGGAAGCAATGTGAACTTTGCCTGTTAGTGTAGATGGAAAGCGGTCACTTTATATATTTATGCTCTGCATTGAAAAAGTGAAGCTTTTCCTTGTGGCAAGATAATCAATACTAGTAGTAAAAGCCTCTCCCAGAGACAACGGGCTTTCGCTCTCCTTTCAAAATGTCCAACAGCAGAGAATAAAACTTCAAACCACAGAAAACCAAAAAGAAAAAAAAAACTGTCTTATTGTGAATCCCAGGGGTTAGAGCCTCCTCCGCAGCAGAGGGAACCTTGCATAATGCATCTCACTCAGACACTAAAGAAAAATGCAGCTCCAAACATCTCCAAAACAGCAGCCAAAGAGGACACCCCAACATGGTTCCAAAACTCAAACCCAGGCGAGGCTCCAGCCCACAAAGCATCCCAATCTCTATATATAGAAAATGAACGGTGTACTGGGCATCACAGTGCACACCTTTAATCTGAACATTCAGGAGGCAGAGACAGGTGGATTCCTGTGAGTTCAAAGCCAATCTGATCTACATAGCAAGTTCTAGTCCAGCCAGGGCTACATAATGAGATGGTCTCAAAGAAGGGGGGGGGGCAATTCTTTGCTTGCTGTCTTTCATAATCTACCCTCTCCACAGCCAAGCTAATTACCAACCGGCTTTGACCTCCCTGACAGCAGTGCCATCTTCCAGGCCCTTACTAGCCCTATCCTAACTCCGGTCGTGCCATGTGGGTCGTTCTGTCTCTAGCATTGTCTTCCTTATCTTTATCGCTAAAGTACAAATTTAAGCACTCTGCCCTCCCCATGTTGTATCAAGATGAGGCTTCCAAAGACCCGTCACAGATTAGATTGGCCTGTGGTCCACCTGGCAGCTGGGTTTAAGGAGACACTATCTTCCCCTGCCTGTGCATTTAGGCAACAGCAAGCATCTCCTCCTGCATCCGTCTACTGACCAGTTCTGCAGCCCTGAAGCCTCAGCTGAGGGACGAGCTTCTCTCTGAAGTGTTTCCTGGTGCAGTTCTAGGAGGTGGAACTCGGTGCCCTTCCTTGGCACTCCGAGAGGGAGTGCCCTTACAACAATCTAGAAAAGTAAACGATCAGGTTTTCTTACCCGTGGGATGCCAACTACAGCTAAGCCGGCTTTGGCATCTCCAGGTACCCCAATTACATGGTGCAGTCATGGGCCGTTTTGTCATAGTTCCCTGAAGTACCGGCATCATCTTATGCTATACCTAGCAACCGTTGCTTTGTCTGGTACATAGAAAATGCTCAATAAAGCCTTCTTGGTGATGACTTCACTCAGTAATTAGAAATTACTTAAAAATCATCCTATAACTTTTATCTTAGAGAAGGCAGATAAATCAGAGAATAACCACTAATATTCCATAGTTCTGAGAAGAGCCTTGTTCACTCCCTATGTCGCTGATTTTTAAAAATATCAGTGTCCTCTATTGCACTTGAGATGATATTTGCTATTCATACAGGTTTGTGAGCACGTACCTTTTGTATAAGATAAAACACAGGCACTAGTCACTGGCTATATACTAAATATGGGATATCAGACAGAGCTTCGATACATTGCCTGTACACACAGTAAGGACTCAATGATCATCTTCTAACTTTTTTTTAAAGAGTAGAATTGCAGTAGACTGCAATTATCCCTCCTGGAAACATAGTCTCCGTATGGAGCAGTGAACTCAGTGGGTGATAGGTCATGATAACCATGCCCAGGCCAGAGCTGATTGTTCTAAATGAACGCTTGATCCAACGGGGCAATCAGCCTTTCTCTGGATGTTCTTTTTAAACTCAGGATTAAGGATGATTTGGATGAATCCCGTTGTAGCAGTGGTGAGAGATACCACCAGATGTAACTTAAGAGCTGTTGGCGGGCATGTCCCTGCTATGCAGAGAGAATGACATACAACCATTTGCAGTTCAAAGGCTGGAATCAGCGTGGAGAATGGCAGAGGTGAGAAATGACGGCAGTCTAGACTCTTGCTTAGTCGGGAAGATGACGAGAACCTTGGTGATGATCAGTAGCTGGCCCCTTGCCTCTGAGAGACGGCTGCACCCTGGCCCTTCCCACAGTTTGGTTGTGTGAGAAGAACACATACTTTCATCTAATAGATTTCCAATAGGCTGGTTTTGGCCGTCCCTTAGTCATTGCCAGAAGTATAACATAACAATAAATATGGAGAGATGAATGAAAAACCGATTCCCCTGAATTTCCTCCCCACACATTCTTTTATGCTTTGGCATACTGAAGACGTGGACTGTGAGATTTCTATTCAAAGACAGAAAGAAGACACTCGTTTTGAAATGTACAAACAAAACAGATGCCAATTCAGACCTCGAGTGCTTGACTGGCCAGTACCTGGCTCGCAGAGATGGGTCCTCACGAGTTAAGTGAACGTGCTGGGAATCTCTAAAAAACAGCAAGGGTTTTTTTGTTTGTTTGTTTGTTTGTTTGTTTGTTTTTCTTTTTCTGCAGGCCCCTCCAATAATGCAAAAAGCATGAAGAAATTAGAAATTTTCCAGCCTAGAAGTGAGCTTTTCTAATGAAGAAAACAAAACATTATGGTAATTTGCCCTTCTTCAGCCATCAGTGCTACTGAAATTCATACGAGCCCCTTGATGGCACCAGCAACAAACCAGCTGTCTCCCCAGGCTGCTGCCACAAGGGGAACAGAGCTACAAAGGCTTCTGAGACCTCCCACCCCAGGCAAGGCGTTGACTGGTGGTGGCAGAAGGAAACCAGCACCAGAGGCGCATCTCCAAGCCTGACAGCACCAGACCTCACAGCTTTTCAGCTTAAACTTTGATGCTCTGGCTGCCCCTGGCTCGGAGTCTTCCTGTCCGGCTGCCCTGCTCCTCCTCTAACACCTGATTCTGGGGGGCAGCAGCAGGGCTTCTGTTCTCTGGCACAGCCCCATTTTTTCGAGTTCGTTTTTCTTTGGGTTGCTGCTTAGACATAAGGATGTTGTGCCTCTGGGCGTAGCCCTGTCTGAGCTCACTGGTGTCTCTGTGGGCTTGGGTCTCTTTGGTCTGCGGCTGGCTAGGGGCTGCAGTCTCCTGCTCTGGAGGTTTCCTCACCCCCTCTCTCTTCTGAGACCTTTCCTTCTTTTGAGGCTGTTCTCTTCCCCCAGGATGCACCGCAGGAGCAGAACCCTCCTGTGCCGACTTGGCGGTGGGCTGCGGGGGTTGACCTTCTCGGGTTGGCTGATTCTCACCGAAGGCCATCTCATTTTCTTGAACTACCCCTTCAGACATTACTGGGTTCTGGGATGCACCTACAGACTGAGCCAGGTCCTTCTTTCTGGAATGGTGGGCTTTGTGGGTTTTCTCCTCCCGGTTCTGGGGGTCTACTGGCGCTGCTTCAGCGTGGCTCAGAGGGGACGTGGTGGCAAGCGGGACAGACACATTCCTAGGAGTTGGCTTACTATGGGACTCTGACTGCTGGTTAGTCTGAGACTTTCTCGCTGGCATCTTTCTTGGGTGTGGCGACCCTTTAGCTATCTCTCTCTGCCTGAGGTTTTTTTCCCTAGCGTCTTTCTGCTTAGCAGCCTCCTGGCTGTGAATTGAGGCCTGCAAATCTGGAATCTTCTTGCTGGAGGCATGGCCTACTTTAGGAGTCTTCTTCTCCTTTGTAGGATTCGAAGCAGACCTTGGCCCAGTGTTCTGAGGCGGCTGAGGTTCCACAGAGGGAGCAGGAATATGAGGGAGGCGGACTTTGGGTGCCTCCTCTTCCTGGGGAGCACTGGGGGAGTGCCGCTGGGCTTGTTCCTGCGGGCTGATAAGCGGGAGCTTCATCTCACTGCCTTTCCCAACGTGGGCTTGCTGTGGACTGTGGGCTGTGTCAGGGCTTGGGTTTGGGGGTGGTTTGGACTGGGGAGGGCTGATGGGAGGAAGCTTACTGGGGTCTCCATCCTGAGTTGGAAGAGACCTTGGAGATGGAGCTGGGGTCTGATCTGAGCTCGTCCCCAAAGTCTCTTCCCTGCTGGGAGAGAGAAGCTTGGGTGTGGGTCTTCTGCTCTGGAGAGGAGCCAGGGTCTGGGGCTGGGGAAGCCTGGTAGGAGCCAGCCGGCTCTTAGGGAGCAAGGCCACTGGCTGTTCCCTGACCTGGGTATGTTTTGAGTTTGTGGATGAGTTCTGGGGAGGGGGAATTTCTGGGTAAGGAGTACCAGCCCGGGGAACTTCTGCTTTGGGGGTTCCCTCCTTCGGAGGTGGTTGAGAGCCCCCAGCGGGTTTCACCACATCAGAGGGGGTAGGATCTTCTGAAGCACTGTGAGCAGAACTGCTGGGCACAGGGTTGGTTGGCTCAGTTCCCTTATCCTGCACAGAAGCTGGGTCAGGTCCCTGTGCAGATTCAGAGAGGGGTGGCTTGCTAGGGGCTCCTTTGAGCTCTCCGGATTCCTTATCCTGGTCTGACTGAGGTCTGGGTCGGGGGGAGGGGTCAGGATGCTGTGATGGCTCTTGAGAGGCAACAGTAGAAGACTGTCCTTCTGCTTCTACCTCATGTGGTCCAGGCTCATCTTCACAGCCGTCCATGTCAGTGGTTATCTTCGGAGGAAGGTCGGCTGGCCCGCCATCCCCTTCCTTCTCCTTTGGTGGTATGTCTTGGGCTTCCTGAGGAATACCAAGGGTTGAAGAACTGACCTCCTGAGGGGGATCCAGGTGGCTGATGGGAGAAGGATCCTTCTTAGGGGGTTCTCCCTCCTCAGTTAACTCTTGGCTCTGTGGGGGAGCTGGGTTCTGACTTTCAGAGGTCGTTGCAAGAGTCTGCACTTCCGGGAGAGCCTCTGAGTCTTGGCCGTCTGCTTGCAGTCTTGCCAAGCGCCTGGGGGAGGGGACCAGATGTGCCGGGACCCCAGAGATGGTCTTCTTGTTAGAGGGAGCCCCTGCTTTAATATAAAGAGAGTTAGCTACGAAGACTCCTTACTGCCAGAAATAAAACAACAAAAAAAGCCCATTTCCCTTTGTGGCGCACAAAGGACCTTTAAAAGAAAACCCCAGGTAGGACTTCCCTTTTCCTTGTGGAGACTAAGTAGCTACAGTTCTCTGAAAGACGTTAGGACCATTTCTAGGGAACTGAAAAAAACAAACATTAATGAATAAGCATTCAGAATTTGATCGAAACCGAGTTTGGATCTGTGGGTGGTAAAGAGAGTTTCCAGATGAATGAGACTGGTTTTGGCTGGTTTTGCTGGTTAACAGTTAAGACGTAAGCTGTGACCACTGAGAGCAGTCCTGTCTCTTTACTAACACCCTCGAGGCTCGGCGTCCAACAGGAGCTCAGTGGGAAAGGAACGGGAGACGGAAGGCATGGGTTCAAGGACGGCCTAAGACACCAGGGTCTGTTCCTGAAGATCAAGGGTCCACTCTGCTATCCTCAAGTTCACCATCACCCAGATCTCCCTGGCTCCAGAAATGGCTCCCAGATGCTACTGGCAATACTGGTACTATAGAGAGGGCCTGTTTCCCTCAGTCACATCTTCTTAGAGTTCTCTGGTGTCCTGGACACAGTCACCCCCATCTGGCACTCATGTATAAATGATAGAAGCCTTGACATCCTTCTGGGGACCTACACACCGGCCCAAACAGCATAGCTCTGAACCGTGCAGTGGTCAGACATGACGCATCAGTCTGGAGCAACCTTGAAGAAACTACTCTGAGTTCAACTTGGGGGAGACTTTGGTGGCCCCAGAGTGGTCCATCTCGAGCAGTAAATGTGTCCCTGACCACTGTCCCCCCACTAACGAGGGGTGGGTGGGTGCTACTCTAGATTCACAATGTGCCTTTCTAGTCTGGTCCTCTTTTGTACCCAGTCAAACTAGACATCTCCTGAGAGTGGACGGGGACAAGTGGGCTGAGTGAACCGCCTCCCCCATGAGGCTTCTAATGCCACCCTCTGTTCATCGTTTTTATCACCAAATTTACCACAGATACAAACTAAAACACAACTTTAGACAAGAAACAAGGTTAAATTTAAAACAGGTAAATTTACAGAGACTAGAAAGTAGGTCAGAGGTTGCCAGGGGTAGGGGATGGCTACTGAGTATAGACTTCATTTTTTTTTCTTAATAATTTATTTTTATTTTACTTGCATTGGTGTTTTGCCTACATGCATGTCTGTGGGACGGTGTCAGATCTTGTAGTAACAGACAGTTGTGAGCTGTCATGTGGGTGCTGGGAATTGAACCCAGGTCCTCTGGAAGATCAGTCAGTGTTCTTAACCACTAAGCCATCTCCCCAGCCCCTATAGTTTCTTTTTTAAGCAGTGAAAAGCTTTGGAAATCGGTGGTAGTGATGGTTACACAACACTGAGAAAGTAGTTAATGGCGCTGAAATTCACACTTAACGTAATTAAAATGGCAAACTGGAGCTGGCAAGACGACCCAGTGGTTAAAGCTCCTGCTGCCAAGATCAATGACCCAAGTTTGATCCCTGGAACCCACGTGCTGGAGGGGACAATCAATTCCCACAAGTTGTCCTTTTGCCTTCATGCACATGCTGTGGCACACACATGCACACATGCGCGCGCACACACGGAAATAAACGCAAAAAGTTCTAAAGGATAAAAAATGGCAAATTATGTATGCTTACACGATGCATGCAAGACATGTAAACGAATTACAAAGCAAAGCAAAAGGCCAGTGACACTCGGTGCTGAAGGTTCTCTCTCTCCTTTTACATTCAGGTTTTCTTTTTCTACTTTGATGATTTAACGATTTAGAAAATTTGGTTAACTGACACCATGCCCTTTACTAGAAGATAAAAGTGCCATTTTATGGACTGGCAAATTGCTCCATTTTTTCCTTTATCATTAATCAGAAATAGGAAAAATATAATTTCATTTCATAACCTTTATGGCAAGAACTCAGATTGCTCATTAGCTCCCCTGCCTTAAAGGCTCGCTGGAAGCAGTGGCGGGCCGGGACAGCCTGTGGGTCGCGCCCCCTTTTGTCAAATGACCCTTTTCCACGGGCTTGCCTAAGACCATGGAAACACACAGCTGTTTACATTATGATTAATAACAGTAGCAAATTACAGTTATGGAGCAGCAGTGAAAATAATTTTATGAAGAGCTGTATTAAAGGGTCGCAGCTTTAGGAAGGCCGAGAACCACTGCTCTATAGAGACGGAGGGTGAGCATACCCTTGCACCGAGCTGCAAATGAGTGAGTGTCTCCTTACTTCATAGAAACTATACTGCTAACTTCATGCTTTAAAAACAAATATTTCCTACATTACCCTGGGGAAAAACTGGACAGTTCTGCACTTAACTGGTCAGCATTTAAGATTGATGGTGCATTTAAAGTCGTAGGAGCTTCTCTGCACTAAAAACCTGAAGCTAGTAATGCATGCATTCGGTGATAATTCAGCTAGCCCATCCTGGTGAAGGTTCACCGCTCTAAGCTTAGGTGGTGGATGCTTTCCTCGGAGCACACAGCTCTTGGGTTTTCTCTCACTGTTCTGCATCCTCATTGTGACCTGGACGTTATCACTGTATTCCCAGTGACAGGCGAGCAGCTTATGATTCCCAGGGGTGAAGCCGTATATTATTACTCCAAATATTTGGGAATTGTCTTTAGGTTGCACTGGCACCAGACTATCTCTTTTGGAAAGATGGTGCCATGGGCATAAGATTTCTGTTTGTACTGAAGCTCAACACACAGATACCCATAATCCAGCTGGGGAAAGCCTCAGCTCTCCAAGCCCGACTTCAGTAACGCGTCACAATATTGCATACAGTTTTCTTTTATGTTTTAAGAAAAAGATGATTTTGCAAATTCATAAATTTAAGACAGAAAAGTAAGGGTTCAGACACCCATCCAGTCAGTTATGCAATTGTTCAGACTAACCTCTCATAGAATTGTAAATATTTATTTCACTTTCTCTCTTTTGACATTTTAATTATTTTTTAAATCCCCTATACTAAGATGTTTGTTTTAGTTTTTAGGATATATATATATATATATATATACACACACACACATACATATATATGAATATATAACAAATGAATATATATGACATATATCATAGAAAAGAGATCTGAACAACTCACCCCAGAATAGAGGTAAAGAGGCAAGGCCCCAACTAGGCCGAGGATGGTACTTCTGCTCCCTTTTCATGGAGTCTTTACAGTTTTAGGGGGAGGCAATTAAGTCTGTGCCCCATGATGATTATTTTTGTCAACAAGACACAAACCCTAAACTCTCCTGGGAAGAAAGTCTCAGTGAAGAATTGTATACATTGGGTTGACCTGTGGACTTGTCTGTGAGGGACTGCATGTTAACTGTGTGAGAAAACTCAGCAGCTCCCTGTGGACGCCCCATTCTCTAGGCAGGGGTTCCTGAGCTATGTAAGCACAGAGGAGTCAAGCTTAGGACTAGCAAGCAAGCGAGACACACTCATCCATTTCTCTATGTTCTTGACAGTAGACGTGATGTGATGAGATGCTTGAAGTGGCTGCTGCCTGGACTTTGCACAGTGATGAACTATTGCCTGAAATTGTGAGACTCTTTTTCCCAATTGCTTCTTTGTCAGGGCAATTAACCACAGCAGCAGAAACAAAACAAGAACAGGCCCCACTCGTCTGCATTGACCCTATAGCCAGGTGACCCTCACCCTTGGCAAGGAGTTCACAGTCCTGGCATTCACAGAAGCCATTGGCTTGGCTCCTTGGGGGCACCAGAGATACCCTAAAAGCTTATTAATGAGGACTATATTCATTAGCATTTCAGATATCCTCCCTTGAATACTGTCTGATGTGTGCACTGTCACTGAAGAGGAAGTTTATCTTTAATTATCAGCTGAAAAAAATAACTCCCTCTGCAAATTAACTGTAAACATGAGATAAGGTTTTTGCCTTAAGAAAACACGGTCTGTTTCAGAAAATCAGGTTCTGTCGAGGATATAGATCTGATGATTGATGGCAATCCATCCTGTCTACTTTGCAAGCTAGATTTCCATTATTCAATAACTAGATGCTTCGGTTTCGATTAGTAAGTGTTTCTGAGAGTTGTGACATTGTTATGAATTCTATAATTTATACCTTTCATTAAATCAGATAAGCCTAACCTAATTATTCCAAATAAGTAAGATTTTATTATATGCTTTAAAGCGGGAGTCTATTGTCCTGTGCACACAGTACCTTGCCTCTTAATTTGCCAGAGTAACTGCATGCTATAGTCAAGGTCCTGATCACTGTAGAAATAAGAAGAGCTACAGAACAGTATGGCAGAGGCTGTGGCTGCTGTGCTAGGCCTTGCTCACTGCTCCTCTGTTCAGAAGCACCATGCAGATCAGGACCATTTTTCGGTTACTCGGGGGACTTGGTGTTTATCCAAATTCACAAGAGAGTGATGTAAAAGCCAGCACGCCAATTTATTAATTTACAGTGGGACATGGCTCGGGTACAGGGAGCAGGGCAGTGTGCTCTCACGTAAGGTACAGCCTCCACGGGGGCCAGGGCCACCCAGGAGACTAAATTAAACATCACAAGGTTGCTTGGATGGCAAGGAATTAAAAGCAAAGAGAGCCCTGTTTCCTCAAGAGAAAGCTCCGTGAGGTTCAAACCGCACTAGGCGCACTGGAGTGAAGCCTATTTGATAGACCAGGCTTACTTCAAGTATTTTCTGTTTGCCATGCCGTCCCTTAGTTCCTTTAACACACGAGACACTCACGGCAGGAAAGTCTGCTAATAACCGTGAGTTTACTGGTGCTGCGCTGACCTCAGCCCGAAATGCAAGGACTAAGCGACCTAAGAAGAGTGCTCAGAACCGCACACAGTGCAGTAAGCTGGAGAGTTTGAACTCTGTCACAGGCTGTCAGAGCGCCACCAGGCAAACAGGATCCTAGGAGGAACCACCACACTGCAAATACGTCTGTGTGACTGCAGTTCTGCCCCGGAGGGACCTTTAGGAAAGATCCCTGTTGTGGTAGCGGTACAGACAGTTTGCCATCTTCCCCCACGTAGTGAGTACTATTCGATGCGTTAAGTCACTGACATTGCTGTGGCATCCTCACTGTTCAGCTCCGGAGCTCATTCTATCTTCTGCAATCTTAAACTCGACCCATCCAACAACAATGCTCCATCCTCCACTTGGCTCTCATCTCCATTTCTGTTTTCTGACTGTGAATTTGACTGCTCTAAATACCTCATAGAAGACAACCGTATGGTATCTGTTCCTCTCTGATCCTTTAATTCACCACACTGTCTTCAAGGTTCATGTAATAGCGTGTGTCAAAATTTCCTTCCCTTTTAAAGAGGAAATAACATCAATGACTGTATACAATGTCTCCTTCACCCACTCAGCCATCCCTGGACTCCGGGGGTGTCAGCTGTTGGCACTGCTATGAATGGGGTGAACATTTTAAATACATCTCGGAGTAGTCATGTCCCCAAATTCTAGGCTCAGAATGCCCAGATTCCAAGTCAAGGCTCTCACACATCCCTCGGCATTTGCTGCTCAGGGTCCACAAGGCAGGAGGGAAGTGTGGTTTCTATTCTTCAGGAGGAGAAGCTGAAGCCCGGAACAGCTAGGCAGCTTGGCCAAGGGAGCAGTAGAGCTAGCCCCTCCCCCTCCATCACATGTTCTGGCCAGTGAGTACCCACTGTTGTCTGCAGTGCAACTTTTTCAGGACTGGCAGTCCAAAGAAAAAGAGGAAAAAAACTCTTACACTAAAATTCTTAGACTAAATAGATACTTGATAGGTCCGATACTCTAGTTCCATAAGGGAATAGACTTTTGGAAGAACTTTTGAGTTCTGAGCATGAGACCAACTCTTCTCTATTGTCCACATCCAAGGCACTGCCTAGTGTCTGTCTCCCTGGGGGTGGGGGAGTGTCCCACTACAGGCATAGAGACATTCAGAGTTACACACCCAAAGGGCTGATTCCTACACCCCAGAAAAAATGCAGGAAGTAAATAGTGCGAACCAGCTTTAGCCGAGCTAATGAATACCCAAGCAACAAAAGGGAATAAACTTGATACAGAGGAAACTGGCTGGTACCTGTAGTTGGAGCCAAATCCTTAGTGCCTTCCTCGGTCAATCCCAGGTATTCTCGAATGAGCTCACTTAGCTTTTTGTAGGCAATGTCCAGATCGTCTACAACAAACAAGAGAACATCTTAATATACCAGGATCATGTCCAAACACAGTCAGTGATCAATGGCAAGCGAACTGGTTTGCTAACTGCACCCCATTTTATTACAGCTGTGGCAGGTACTATCCTAGATGAGCCTAGTGACACTTCCCTCTCCTGTAGTCTCCACTCCGTACGTGTGGGTAGAACCCATGGAGATGAAGAGGGTTCATGCCCGTGATTACATTACGTCATATATAAAAGGGATGTGCAGGTATAATTAAGGTTACTAATGGCACAAGTGTTGCAGGCTACCGTGAAGGGGGCTTCCCTCAAATCATAGCCACAGAAGGATAGATTTGTCTAGTCAGTGGCAGATCAGAAGTCAGAGGCTCAAAGCACAGAGAGGATTCAATGCGCTCTTTGTGGTAGAAGAGGGCCAGAACTGTATAGACAATGCCAAAGAGAATCCTCAGGGACTATGCATAGCCTTCAAGAGGCAGCCAGCCAAGAAGTGGGAGCTCAGGCCCACACCCCAAGGAAAAGCATTCTGCCAATAAAAAGGGACCCGGGTGCTAAGATTTCCCCCAGAGCCTTCAGACAAGACCTCAACTCAGCTGATTCCTTAATCTCAGCCTCCAGGCACTGACTGCGTGCCCTGCTATGCTGGCTGTCCTAACCTGCTGAGCAGGCACTGCGTTAAGCATTCACTGTGAGTATCTGCATGCAGCTGTATAAAACCAATATGGATATACAACACAGTAACAAATTCAGAGGTTTGAAAATACGATTACATGAACCATATAAAATTGTCATTTGCATAGTAGTTGAACACTACAATATCATATGGCTCAATTTAATGTCCCCTTTCTATCCAATATCTCACCAAAAGGTGGTTAGAAATTTATTTATTTTATTTGTTTGTTTGAGACAGAGTCTTACTGTGCAGTCTTGGCCAGCCTGGAACTCTATGTAGACCAGGCTGGCCCTGAACTCATGGAGATCTGCCTGCCTGCACCTCCTGAGTGTTGAGACTATAAGGCATGTACCACAACAGCCCCCCTTTTTTAAATTACTGCATTTCTTTATTAGTTGGAGGGGCGGCATGTAGCAGTCAGAGGACAAGTCACAGAAGTCAGTTTTCACTGGGCGGTGGTGGTGCTCGCCTTTAATCCCAACATGCCTTGTGGGAGGCAGAAGCAGGCGGGTCTCTGAGTTCAAGGCCAGCATGGTCTGCAGAGTGAGTTCCAGGACAGCCAGGGCTACGTGGAGAAACCCTGTCTCAAACACGCTGCCCCTAAAAGCCAGTTCTCTCCTTCCACCTCACAAGTCTGAGGGAGTGAACTGGTCTGGCAGCAGGTGGGTGTGACCTGCAGAGCCATCTCACGGCTCCTAGGTATCTTCTCATCTATACACAGCATTTACCATCCCTTCACAGATGTATGAGACCGTATAATTAAAAACAGAAAGTTCCATATTTCAATAATTTCTCTATCTTTCTCTCTTTGGCTTCTGTTCCAAATCTAGCAGCCTTTTTTATTTAATAATTTTTGTTTTGTTTTGTTTTGACCTGCTTTGCCTCCCAAGTGCTGGGAGTAAAGGCGTGCACCACCACTATCTGGCTTATATGATAAAATTTGAATCTACATAATTGCAAACACTTATGAAACACAACACATATATACATGTGGGTAATTATCATATCCTTTACCTCAAACACTCCTTATTTCTCTGTGGTGATAAAATTGGAAAATGTCTGGGCTAAAAAAATAGCATGCTTTATTCTGAGGTAGTTTTTGAAAATGTTTTACTCAGATACTTTCAAATTTCCAGTATTTTCAGTAGTTGTATTTCTTTGTATAAATAGATTATGATAAAAATTATGTGAGCTTCATATGCCTTTAGAAGCTTAAACATATATTTTAAATGAGATATTATCCATCTTTGTTATTGCAGTGTCCCCAGGGGGAGGAATCTATGTGGGCCCATTTTATACCAACTTTATTAGTCACAACTTTATGGACCAACACGATTCAACCTTCTGATGGAAACTGTGGGAGATGAGAGCTCACAGGTTCTTACCCCCTTCTGCAGCTTTTTGCAGCTTCTAATTACAATAAATATCTATGTTTCCTAAGACTTTTCTTTCCAGGGCATAAATTAAAAGTGCAGTGGTTATATACTTCAAACAAGAAAGCATATTAAAAAAATAAATAAAAATCTGCTGGGCATTACTGACCTGCATTAATCACTGCATCGAAATACCCTGGAAATTTCTGATTAATTTTAATGTAAAGGTCCACCCTGGAGACAGCAAAGTCAATTTCTGCTCGACTAAACAATCCCTTTCTCCGTAAGTATCCTTCGTATTTTTCCTTGTCCATGGGCACCACCAAGATATAGCGAGGCTCGAAATAGGAATATTTCAAACTTCTTACGCCCTGGGAAAGAAGAGAAAAGGCGAATGAGAAGCAGCTCCCCTCTGGGGACATCACTGCGGAAGGTGACAACTCAGAGGACGCACACAGAATCACACCGAAGAACACATTTTGTCTGTAGGATCAGCTGCTATTTTCCTATCAATATTCCAAGGTTGGATTACTTTCCTTTCTTCATCAAATATTAAATTATGGTAGGAACCATTACAATTCATTCCACCTGGTTGTCCTCAAGTTAATTGTTCTAATGAATATGGCTGTTAGAAAAGAAAATTGCCGGACATAAAATGGGGATATTCATGGCAGTACTGCCATGTTATTATCAAAGAGTAATTCAATTCCATATTTCAGTAGGTATCTTGAAGCAATAGAAGATAGAGATCTTCCCAGGGATAAAGGCTCCCCTGGTACTCCTCTGCCATTCATCACTTTGATACCATTCTTGTTGCTAAGTCAGCAACTCAAAAAGGCATACATACATACGTACAGACACACATACATACATACATACACATGAGAAAGAGAGAGAGAGAGACAGAGAGACAGAGAGAGAGAGAGAGAGAGAGAGAGAGAGAGAGAGAGAGAGAGAGAGAGAGAGAGAAACCACCAAGGCTACCTTGGTTTGTCAAGTATGGTTTGTCAAAGTGTTAGCCTCCCTTATCTAGGGCCAGAGCTTCTGCCTCCAACACTTCCTCCCATTGTAGATGCAAAATTCAAAGACTGGTTGGAATAACCGCCAACACCATTGTGGTTCCACGTCCTCTAGCCTCTTTCTGGAGGGTAGAGACCAGAGTCAGCACAGCCTGCTACCAGATGGCCACAGGGTGACGTGGTATGGCCTGCAAACTGGGAGCTCTGGGCTGTGACTTCAGCTTCGTAGATCCTAAGGACTCTGCACACATCCCTCAAACTCTCTGGGCAGAAGTTTCCTCATTGGGTGATGTGGAAGAGTTGTTCCAAGTGGACTATGAAGTCCCTTCCATCTCAGTTCTAGCGTCATCGGTTTAACTCAAGTTCAAAATTTCTGCTTTAACGATTCAGTGGGAAGAAATACAGGCTGCTTTGTAAACAGTGTCTGAAAAAGTCGGTGACAAGGGCAGTCAGGGAAAAAAATACCTCAGCTGGGGAGAAGCAGGGAAACAAAGCAGTTTATAGATTTGACCTCCTGGATATGAGGAGTGGTAAGCTCTCAGGAGGGACAGAAAGGGAAGCAGGAGCTTTCACTCAGGAAACTGTTGCACTGGAAAAAGGTGGACACAATAAGACGGAGCACTGCTTCGCTCAAACATGCATTAGTTTTTGTTTCCTCTGTCCAAGGCAGATATTTTTTAGAATTGATTTTTTTTTAAAGAGTAAAGAAGACTTTTCTTAAAGGTACAGAACCAGTCAACTGCAAAAAGAATGGATAATGATACAGGAAGTTAAAGAGCTGACACAAGTATGCCCAGCTTCAATAAAGGTGGGGAACAGTTAACCAATACTAGACGCCAAATGGGGCCACTGTCTCCTCCCCTGGCATTACAAAGGAAGACGAAGCTAACGTTCAGTCAACAGGAAAGAACCGCCTTGTGAAGTTTTGTTTTATGTTTGTTTTAATTAACTTATTTTGTCTGATCATAAGATTTATATTGCTTAGTAAAAGTATTTTTTTTTTTAAAAATCAGCCATCACTAAAGACCTGATTTGTTTGGCTGAGTTACATGTTCATTCTTCAGACAAGAGGATAGGAAATTCATGGGTTCAGAATTTTGAAAAAATGTCTATACATTCTAATTTGAGAAGGGGGACAAAAATCTGAAACCCGCAAGTCGAGCTTGCAGAAGTATAAAAACATTGCATCCAGTGAACAACCAGTGCCAAATGACAGCACCGCCTGCCCACCCTGCCCCTGTGAAGAATGAAGGAACAGAGTGACCACTCAGGCTGACACAGTCCCGAGTGGGGAGGAGCCACCCACGCCTGTACCCACTCCATATAAATGAAGGCACGCTGCAACAGCAGAGGGATGCGTTAGTGAGGAAGAGACAGTAAGTCTTGAATGAGCTATGACCTAAATGTCACTGGACTTTCATAGATCTTCCCTCCCACACTGACGATAAACTTAACACTTCATGCCTCTGTAGCATCTCTCTTGTGCCCAGCAGTATGTTATCCAGATATTGTAGCCCCAACTTGACATGCCACACACACACACACACACACACACACACACACACACACGAGCACAGGTACTCACAGCTCAATGAAGAATACTTACTTCTATTTCCATATGAATGCAGCTTGCTAGTCCATCTCTTGCAATACCTTCTACAGTGTCCCTATTTAATCCATAATTGTGGTCACCGTAACTAAATGTTAGGATAAATTTCCCCTGGAATTAGAAAAATACAAAGATTTGCACATAGCAGGTGCTGTAATGCAATGATAAAATCACTTGATGTCTTAACTTTCACCTAATTCCATACAAATTAAAGTGTTAGGAAGTACAGAACGTCACAACGGTAACAGGCGGTGGGACACCACCAAACTCTGATGGGGCGACTCAGAATTCTTCCCGATGAAAATAAGGTTTATTGAAATAATCTATATACAAAATGTCTGAGGAAAGTTATGGGTGGAAGCTTCTGGTAGGACAGACCATGATAATTGTTTACCTATTTCCTGCCAAATCCACACCACAAACCTTCACTGTCAAGGGAGTAAAACTGATGGCTTGTCCTGTCCCTTGCGGCTATGCCAGCATCCCAGGCTTCTCGAAAAGGACCCCGATCCTAAACTCCTTGCATTTCAAGATAAGCCACGAGGAACAGGTAATCCTGAAGGCTGTGGGCATCCTAAAAGCTTAGAAAAGTAGACCCAGCCTGGTTTTCCTCCTAAAGACGACTTTTGATTGAAACTGCCCCAAATGTTAGTCAACAGAATGGCTGCGTGTGTAGTCCTTTATCTCTAAATACCACCCTCTCTGTGTATTCTGGAGCCCCATTTCCTGTGACAGCTGCATTCCCTTGCAAAAGGAAAAGAGAAGAAAATGCAGGTAAAAATATACCCTTCAAATTGTGACTTTTTCCTTTGACTATTTATTAAATCATTAGGCCTAATCGAAACTGGGGAGCTGGTGACAGCAGAAAGAATAAGAATGTGTGACCTTGGTAAGTGTGCCTTCTGAAACGCACGGCTTTAAAATAAATAACGTTCGGGGATGCATCCAACCCTGTTAAATGGCTGGTGCCTCATTAAAAATAGCAAGCAGTCAGGAGTTAATACTGTCGTCATTAACAGCAACAGCAGCAGCAGCAGCATCGGAGCTTCTTGCTACCCTCCTGGCTCCAGATGTTCTGGAGATATCTATAGACGACAGCCTGGCTGTGTGCCAGAGAGGGTTAGGCAGGAGACGCAGGGTGCCTTTTGAGGATGGGTGGGTTTCTGGGACTATGTGTGCAGGGGTAATGAGGAAAACCATTATAATCAAAGTTAAAAACCCAACAACATATGCCTTCAATCTTTTACTCTTTCGATGCCACAATCTCTTTCTTCTTTGGAAACAAATGTTCTGATCCTTTCCCATACGTATGCGTGCATTTAAATATGTACACCTATGAATGGAGACAACGTGGCTATGGCTTATCTTTCATGTGTTTGCTTATTTACCACGAGTGATGGTTAAGTTCGTGGGTCAACTTGGAGAATATTTAGGGGTGAGATTAACAATGACACTGGTGAACTTGGAAGAAGCAGACTGCCCTGAAGTGTGGGTGGACTGCACCCAGTCCCTCTAAGGTTTGTACAGAACAGAAAGGTAAGTAAGCACCTTCACTGCTGGACCTTCTAAGTCTCCATGCTGCCCCCCCACACAGAAAGTTCTGGCTTGTCAATATCCACATCCATGTGATGATACATCTACCAGACCAATCTGCATGTGTGTGTATACTTATGAGTGTATGTGTGTATATATACATATATATGTTGTGTGTATACGTGTGTACATGTGTGCGTGTATATATGTATGTGTATATACATATATGTGTGTGTATAAGTGTATGTGTATATATACATACATAAACATATACACATAGACACACATATATACACATATACACAGAGATACTATTTACTGGTTCTGTTTCTCTGGAGAATTCTTAGTATTCTATTGTGAGCCCTGTTTGTATGTGTATGCATATCTGAATAATTTTTCAGATATATGTTTGTTTACTTCTTCTACAGGCCTCATAAACACTTTCTGGAAGCATGCATGGTTGGAAGAGACCTTGTATTGTGCATATAATATAAAAGATATCCCATTCAACTGATTTGTTAAGCATTGAGATGATGTAGCTCTCCCAGCTCTGGCTGGTCACACTCCCTTCATTTCCTAGTGCGTGTGGGTTTCCTAGTTAAATAGCAATGGCCACACAACCAAAGTCTCCAGTGGTTCCATTTCCACAGGAGAGGGAGTGCTTCTGTAGGGAAATGACTAAGCATGGTTCCTCTAGAAAGGGTGGATGTAGCTATCTGTGGATGGGTAGGAGAATGGTCTGTGGGTTGGAGGAAGTGTTGGCTGAAAAGACGCGTGAACACGGGAAAGGGTGGAGGTTCATATGCTTTATCCAGCTAGCAGCTAGGTTTGGCTGCTCACAGTCGGTGTGTGGAGTGCCCAGGCCAGAGTGTCTATCACAAGAGCCTGGCTGTCTGGGCGGGTGGTGTGTGGAGGGGTGTTCCATGTGCAGGAGGCCGACAGTGTGGGCAAGATCAGAAGGCTGACAATGTGTCCTGAATCTACGACTCTCTAGACTTAGCTCTCTTCATGTAACAGGGCCACACTCTAAAGAAAAGGAGATTGGAGGTGAAACTCAAGTTGATGGAAATTGCATCAAAGTAATACATGTTGGCAGAAAGAGGAAAAATGAGTTCTTCTCAAATACATGGGGATTTCTGTGGTGCACTAAACTGTAAAGCTAACTAGAGCCTAGAAGTGCGCTGATTTCGCAGGTTGGGGACTGAACCAGACTAACTTGACTACAGACCCAATAAGCTATGAACACCAGAGAGCATTGGGTGCATCTAGAGAACAGAAAGACCAAACTCCCAGAGAAAATGCCCCACTAGAGCAGAAACTAACATTCATGGTGAGAGGGAGAGGGCTTCCATCCTAAGGAGGAAATACTTCTCAGTACTGTGAAGGCAAATCTCAAATCTCTTTTAAAGGCGTTTAGAAATATAAAGTTTCAGGCCAGGCAGTGGTAGCGCATGCCTTTAATCCCAGCACTCGGGAAGCAGAGACAGGTGGGTCTCTGTGAGTTCGAGGTCAGCCTGGTCTACAAGAGCTAGTTCCAGGACTGGCTCCAAAGCAACACAGAGAAACCCTGCCTCAAAAAAAAAAGTAAAGAGAAAAGAAAAAAATAAAGAAATATGAAGTTTCAGAAAACTCTTAATAAACCAAGACAGTTCTATGAGAAGGCGTCTGATGTCCAAGACATTCTTTTGACAGAGCTGCAGGGAGAGCTGCATAGGGAGTACGGAACTGGTTCACTTGCATTTCTGTGAGTACAAGATGAGCCCTGAGAACACACACCACAGTAGAGTTGGTTGTTCAAAACTCAGCTAATGCAATTGTACTTCCCAAGCCTAGATGCCCCCTGATAATGTGCACACTGGAGGCTTAGCCAGATCTGCTGTTTTAGGGTACAGACAGAGAAGGAAGGAAGAAGAGAAAAGAGGGTAAGGAAAGGTAGCTGACTGCTCGTGGCACAAAGAAAGACTGGTCTTCAGTAAGCTTCATAAGAGTATGAAGCGGTGCATGCTTCACTTGGTGACAGAAGGAAGGACACCGTGGTGGAAGCAAAAGTAAGGTTCGTGTGAAGAAAAAGCAAGAGGCACAGAGTTGCTAGGAGTTTGGTGCCCAGAGATGCCCTTTCAGGGTAATGCAGTCGGGGCGGGTATGTGCTGCATTCGCATATACTTACAACTGGTGAAACACATTCTCTGTGTGGGTTCCCTTCCATGTAAAAGGAAAGAAGAAATGTTGTTTAAGAAAATGCATGTAAAGCCAAGGGGATTTGCACCACCCTCCAGATGAGCCCAACAGGGTGTAGAAAACGTTCAAATTGAACCAGATTTCCAAAGTGCACAGAGTTTCATCTTTATCTTTTTAGAAATCACAGCCTCGTCGTATTTCTGACAAAGAACATGTATCTCTTCTCTGATAAAAAGAAAATAGCAGGGAGCAGCCTTACCATGTTGAGCATTTCATCAAAAACTTCTTGAGAGATGAAGTGATAATCAACTCGATCCCCTTCACCAAAGTACGGCGGTCGTGTGGTGTGGCAGGCCCTGAAGTCACAGAAACAGAGCGCCAGCCATTCTTAGGGACTTGAAAGTCACAGTGGAAATGCTTTCATTGTGAAGGGTGTTTAAGAAATGAAACTGACCCACAGATCATAAATCATAAAGTAATGTAATTGTGAAAACAGTGTCTTAGAAGTAAGTGTTAGGCTGTAGTTAATCACAAGCATCTATGTGGATTATACAAGTTTTGGCTCATCAATATCCAATTTTTACTTACCTAGTTATTGCCTTTTGGAACGCGCCCCCTCTGCCGCCACATGAGAACAGTTTAAGAAGTATCACAGTATTGATTGTTCACCCAGCTGCTTCCACATTCTCTTGATGCATGAGCATCTCCTGCCAGCTCCTCTCCTCTCTCTCCACAAGGCCAGTTGGTTGTCAGGACTAGGTTTAAGTGTCAACCTCCCCATGTCCTCTGGTATAGTATGTAGGTCTTCGTACCCCCACAGCCTCAGCCAACACCCCTGCATTCCCAACTGCTTGTTCAGGGCCCATCTCCCCCTCCGCATGAGGGCAGAAACACCTCATTCTCCCTGAACTATGGCTTTGTACTAGAATTAGACATGAGCCTCTATGGGAACACACAGTTCAAGTAGTGAATGAATTCTTAACCAGAGAGGCCTTGTCTATCCACTGTCTTGAGATAGCATCCCTAAGCACACATATATACATACATATATACACATACACATGCACATATACACATAGATATACATACACACATACATATACATACATGTATATATACACAAATACACACACATACATACACATACACACACACACACACACACACACACATACACATCCTTACACTGAAACTTACTTTCATAGTTCTTCCTGTCTTCCCAGCACATTATGCAGCTGGAAGACCTTGGTCCCCTACTTTGTCCCTGCATTCCTAACACCTGGCGCAGAGCAGGCATTTGCTGAATTTATTGTGACATCAAGGGAAAGTAAAAAGCATGAAGTGGTAACAGCCCACCATTATAAAGTTGACAACCAATGTGACCTGTCCAAGGTCACCCTGCAAGATGGTGCTGGCTCCAGAAAACCAGAACACAAAGTTCTCAATGCCCCAGACTCTTGATCTCATATCTTTCTGTTGTGGGATATTATTTTAACTGTGTAAAGATGTGTTCCATTTGTTTATGCTGCAGAATATTCCTTTAACCATGTAGAGATGTGTTACATTTGTTTAATGATGTAAGGATGTGTTGCATCTGTTTCACCTTCCCTGCAGAAGGCACCTGATTCTAACAAAAAGCTGAAAGGCTAATGAGAAAGGATAACTGACGCTGACAGGCAGAGAGAATAAACAGGAGGAGAACGAAAGAAAAAGAGAGAGGAAGATGCCAGGGGCGAGCCACAGACTAAGAAGGAAAGACAGACATATAGAATAAAGAAAGGAAAAAACCCAGAGGCAAAAATGTAAAAGAAAAACAGGTTAATTTAAGTTAGAAAAGCTGGCTAGAAAAAAGCTAAATGAAGGCCAGCCATTTGTAACTAAGAATAAGTCTCCATGTCTTTATTTGGGAGCTGGGTTGAGGCCCCCAATGACAAAAAAAAACCAATGACAGCCTTCTGATTTCCCAGTTTTAAGTTCTGGTAATAAAAGTGAATTTTAGATTATCTAATAGTGCTAAAATAGGAGATGAGAATTGACAGATGCTTGACATGCTAAATCATTTACCAAAAAGAAAAAAAACCACTGAGTAGATATTATTTCTTATTTTACAGATGACAAGCTGAACACGGTGATTTACGTGGAACTAAGCAGACATGCCAGGATGACTCTAGCCAACTTCTGTAACAACACACCAGTTAGGAGAGTCAGGTGGAGCCTCCAAAACCTCCACATTACGAAGTCAAAAACACAGATTTAAAATTCATAGGATGGCTCTCTTTATATTATAATCAAGAATTAACCGTAGCAGGAAAATTTCAGGTCTCAATGTTACATTTACACTGTAGACACCAGAAAGAGAGAACAGTCAAAACATGGTGACATTTGCTTTGTTGTTGGAACACACTGGCATTTCTCCCCGCGCCTGGGCAGAGCCCTGGGTCCCTCTGTCTATCGGTGTCCCTGACAGTTGGAGGAGATAAAGCTGTGGCCTGGCATCCCTGGCTGGACACTCAGCACTGTCCTTACCCGCTACACTGAATTTACATTTCCCAACAAAGGGATTGAGTGGCGGGAGTTGGGAAGGATTTCTGAAAAGAGACAAAGAAGCAATTTGAAGCACGTGGGCAGGTAAACAAAGAGATGGCTCCATTCGTGTGGAGAAAGGGGAGGACTGGTGACCGCTGTGGGACCTTCTACTACGAAGGACCCAAGATGACCTGCGGGCTTTTCAATCTGTCATCCAGTTTTACACACAGAAACCTCCACTGTGTGTGCTGCCTGATTATGAACGTGCAGCAAAGGAAAGACTTCACGGTAAAAGCAATGTCCCCAAGTTCGCTTAGGAAAACCAGCACCAAGTTTAACGGAAATGGGTTTCTTAGGCCCCTCCTCTTCAGCATCGACCCCCTCCTTTGCATATTCCTGTGATTCTATTACTTGCTAATTAATTTACTTGTGAAACCATGATACGTGATTTTATCACAACTTATAATGGGAGCCACACTCCTTGTTAGTTTCTCTTAACCACAAAAAGACAAAGTTAGGGACTCCATGTCTGGTGATAAAGGACTAGGGGGGCTTTGGCATTCCAGAGAGAACTCTCACCGAAGCTCCTAACACACCACACCTGAGCAAAGGTCACTGTCAGGAGGGAAAGGAATTTGGATGGCCGTTCCTATTCATGGCATTCCAAAGCATCTAGGACAAGGTGACAGGAAGAAAAGATGTCCAAGGACAAAGAGTGGGCAGGTGGTTGAGTGTGACTCAGAGACAGATTTAGAAGCTCAGTTCTCGACTGGAGCGCCTCAGGAAACGGTGAGCAGGACAGCTAGTCCTATGCTGACGTTCAGGCAGAGCTTGGCCGTGCACCCACGATTCACGCGTGTGATCATATGACACGTGGTTAGGGTTTCTCTCAATGTGTAGCCATGAAAGCTGGAGGGAAGAATAAAGTTGGTCTTTAAGGATGCTTCAGATCACGTGACTGGCCTTAAAACTGGGAGACAGTCTCGTTTGGTGGGGTCTCCTTCATCCAGTGCTTTTCCAGGAAGTCACTGGCTTGTATGGTAATATGAAGTTAGAAATCGACAGCCAGGTGGCTGTGGCGCACGCCTTTAATCCTAGCAGCAGGGAAGCAGAGGCAGGCGGATCCTTAAGTTTGAGGCTGTCCTGGTCTGCAGAGTGAGTTCCAGGATAGCCAAGGCTACACAGAGAAACCCTGTATTAAAAAAAAAAAAAAAAAAAAACCAAAATAAAGAAATAGACTTTGAAAGTAGTGCACTTTTATCTCTCGATCACTAGTAACTAACACAGGTAAAGAAAGAAATCTGACTGATTTCTAAGCCAAGAAGAAATAGTAAAATCAGGGCACAATAACAATAGATTGTAACACACAGCCCCACCACTGTTCACTAGACAGCAGAATTATGTTCTTTATTCATATCTCTGTATATGCAACCTAGCATGTGAGAATGCCACTGAACATTTTGATCTTGGTGAATGCCTTTTTTTTTTTTTTTTTTTTTTTTTTTTTGGTTTTTCGAGACAGGGTTTTTCTGTGGTTTTGGAGCCTGTCCTGGAACTAGCTCTGTAGACCAGGCTGGTCTCGAACTCACAGAGATCCGCCTGCCTCTGCCTCCCAAGTGCTGGGATTAAAGGCGTGCACCACCACCACCCACCTGACAAATGCCATTTTTAAAAGGAAAAAAAAAACAAAGAAAATAAAAAGAGGGAAAGAAAGGGGCCAAATAGCCAAGAAAATGTTGCCCAATGAGATTGTATCCATGCCTTCTTTCATTTAACTAAAAATCTACAGTCTATGCGGGATAAGGAACATATAAAAATCAGCTCTAAATGAGAGCAATGGGTTGTCCCTTGAGATGTTTATCTATAGTTTTAATCAGAAAGTGGCTTCATATAACAACAGAACTATCTTAGTTTTCTAGATGGATGAAATCCGTAGCTATCCAAAGTCTGTCTTTATCATCCAAGGACATGGTCTTGGGTGGAATTCTTAGAATGATTTGCCACTGACCATGCCTGGCTATCTGTCTCCAGGAGGATGCTGAGGCACAGTGAGGGGACCCACTTCTGAGCCTCTGAGGGAGGGAGATAAGAGAAAAGGTGGTAGGAGCTGTCAGTGGGTAGCATCTTGACACGCATCACTTCCAGTCAGAAAGGAAGAACCACAGAGGCAGCACCAAGCATGGCTGTTGCGGGACTCCCCTCTGTATGCTGTGAATACGTTTTATTACCACTGGTTAATAAAGAAGCTGCTTTGGCCTATGGCAGAACAGAATAAGGCTAGATGGGAAATTCAAACAGAGATATAGAGAAAAAGAAGGCGGAGTCAGGAAATTCCAATGTACCTGCCAAAGGAGAGGGATGCCAGAACCATACCGGTAGGCCACAGCCTTGTGGTGATATACAGATGAATAGAAATGGGCTAATTTAAGATGTCAGAGATAGCTAGAAAATGCCTAAGCTACTGGGCCAAATAGTGTCGTAATTAATATAGTTTCTGTGTGATTATTCGGGTCTGAAAGGCTGGGAGATGAACATGCAATTTCTGCTTACACAGGGCGTTCATTCTGAGGGGCTTGCTTTGTCACCTCACACCTGCACACAGATGCTACACAGTCTGTGATCTAAGGCAGAGGGGCTCCTCACCAGAGCATACACCACACAGAGGAAAGGACCTCAGCCGTCTTTCTCATATCATCACAGACTAGAACACTGGAGGAACTCAGTACTTGATGAATGAGTTCATCCATCCATCCATTTCTCCACAGATCCATCAGGAAAGTCATCTATGCTTCCTGTCACCGCAACTTCAACTAAATTTGCATACATGGCCATTAACCTGGCTGTCCATTTGTTCAATCAGTCTGTCAGTCATTTAAAAAATATTCATTACACATGTAATAAGCACCTGGGCATATGTTAGGCAGCGGAAGCTCATTGGTGAACAAGGCAGATGTGGTCACTCCTCTGCCTGGCTTAGACAAGTCAGGGAAAAAGACACTAAGTGAACCAATCGAATCAGATGGGTAAGCATTTTAATAAGGGACATATAGGATTGGGTGGCGATGAGGAACTGAACCAGGTAAGAATATGCAAGCAGATTGAACTAGAAATGTTGATTGTATGTCAATAAGTATTTCCAAAACATATCAGGCCAAACACACATTGGCAAGAGCATATCACCAGTAAATAAAGAGGACCAGGCCACCACTATTGCCAGATGCTGCTCACAGACACGACAACAATAAGTGAAAGCCCTGGCTCCCTAGGTCGCTTTGGTTTGCTAAAAGGTTCCAAATTTATGCCCTTGCACAATGATCAGCATACACCCTTCTGCCCTAGCTTGACCTTCTACTCGCTGCGCTCAGCTTATCTCTGAAAGCAGGCTGGGTGTCCCCGCGTGAACATAACAGCACACTAAGCTTTTTAATGCTAGTACTAACTTTTTAGCTTATTTTTGTTACTTTGTGATATTTATATTCTATAGTATTTGTGTCTAGAAATGTCCAAATGTGTGTTGCAATTTTAAGTATCTACATAATGGGCCTTTTAAAGATGCCATTTGCATTGTTTGACACATACAGCTTCAGGAGGGGACTTTTTCTGTGACAGCATTAGAAACTAATTTTTCTTACTGGCCTATACAGCTTTGTAGTTACATCTTCAACTCACTGGCAGATACCACTAATCCCAAAGCAGTTCCTTTGCCACACGTAAAGACCAAAGAGGAAACGGGTCAGACAGTTCCATTCTAAATGTGACTTCTATAAACTTCTAAAACACCTGTAAGTCTGGTGGCCTGGTGTTCTCAGATGTGTGTATGTATATATCTAAGATAAATACATCAAAGAGGAAACAGTTCAGACAGTTCAATTCTAAATGTGACTTCCAGAAACATCTAAAACACCTGTAAGTCTTGTGGGCTGGTTTTCTCAGATGTGTATGTATATATCTAATATATACATACCAGTCTGACAGGCTGGTTTTCTCAAATATGTATATGTATGTATGTATGTGTACACACACACACACACACTTGGGTTGTCTGGAGAGGAGACACAGAGCTCCAGAGCATGTGACCCAAGGCCAGCTGGGGAAAGGCTGTCCCTGGAAGACAGCCCAGCAGGTAACAGTAACAGCACCCTGTCAAAGTGCATGTGTTGTCTAGCAAGTCCCTTCCAAACTGTTAACAGTCCATCCTGGAAGGAAGCTCAGAAGACTCATGGAGTTCTGAAGGGATATGCCTCAAGACTCAGGAAGTAAGTCCCAGGAAGTTCCAGACATGAGATTCATAAACAGTTGTTGGGGAATATTACTTTCGGGTGTGTGACTTTTGTTTACGCTGCATGTGTTTAACTCTGTGAAGCTGTGTTACTGTGCCTGTCTAAAACACCTGATAGGCCTAACAAAGATATAAACAGTCAATAGCAAGGCAGGAGCAAGGATAGGCGGGGCTGGCGAGCAGAGAGTATAAATAGGAGAAATGAGGAGAGCAAGGAGCAAAGGCGAGAACAAGGAGGGGGGGGCACCAGGGGCCAGCCACCCAGCTACACAGCAAGCCACGGAGAGAGAAGCAAAGAAAGATGTACAGAAATAGAGAAAAATAAAAGCCCAGAGGCAAAAAGTAGTTGGGTTAACTTGGGTTAAGGAAAATTAGCAAGAAACAAGTCAAGCTAAGCTCGGGCATTCATAACTAAGAATAAGGCTCTGTGTGTGATTTATTTGGGGGCTCAAAAAACCAAAAGAGTGAAACATCCTACTACAAGCAGTGCTTCCTCCCCCACCCCACTGCCATACCCACCCCTGCTCCCCGACACCTCCATTTCTCTGAGGTTATATATATTCAGGAAGGCCTGCTGAGGGCTTGCTGAGGAGCCCGGAAGTGGTGTAGTGAGCGGAGGGTTCCGCCTATGCGGAGATGGACGCAGAGATGGTGATGGAGCCGCCTTTGGGTCTCCACACTACTGTAAGTGACCCCAGTAAACTCATTGGTGCAATAAATAGGTCTCCAGGAGACTCACTAGAGGGACACTTCCTTTCAACACCCCATTGCGCTCAGTTACAGCGATCAGTATTTTCAGGTCTTGGAGAACCATCTGAGTTGGCATAACTTAAACATTAGAAGGATTACATATAGAACCCTGTGTAGATTACAGTACGATTAATGGCAAAGAGGCTAAAAGACCTTGCATGGGGAAGGTGTATAAAGGACCGAGTGTGCCCTGCTTGTCTACGTGTTTGGTCACTGAGATCTATTTACTACTGGTCTCACCAAAGACAAAATCTTGTTGTTTCTTTTCACTAATTAGTAAGTTCTGCAACTGGAATATATGCTAATAATCATCTCTACTATATCATTTAGGATGGTGGGAGAAACAAGATTCCACATCGTGCAAGACCAAGTAATTGTACCAATCTAATTGTAGCAATATGGCGGTTGGGACATCCGAGGACTTGTCATACACCTGACATCCACTTCACTTACTTATCACTTCTAGCTTTTAAGTATAACTTAAATAAATTGTGCTTCCATCTAAGAATTTGCTTAAAGCAGACAGAATTACCAACATCTGAGAACCTTGTAAAGAAACTATTGCTGCCCTCAACAAGGCAGGGGAATCTCCCAGACTTAACACGCAACGGAAAACTTACCCGTATCTGAAGTAAGTATTAAACTGTCTGCAGAGGCGGTGGGCGAGTTCTCGTTTCCCACACGCTGCAGGACCAGTTAGGATCAGCATGGGGTAAGGGGCATCCAGACTTGGCAGAGTGCTGCAACAAGAGCCCGCAGAGACATTAGCTACCTGCACAGGCGGGGTTTCTAACTCACAGTCAGAACTGACAAGCGTTCATTGAATACAGACAAGCAGAAGGATGGTCCCACTTTCTGGAACGAGATTGTAATATATCAAAAATAATACTAGGGCTGGAGAGACAGACCAAAAGTTAAGAGAACTTAAGTGCCCTTCCAAGAAGACCTAGGTTGGGTTTCCAGCACCCACATGTAGCAGCTCATAACTCTAGTTCTAGGGGAATCTGATATCCTCCTTTCGCCTTCACAGGCACCTCCTCCCAGCACACACACACACACACACTATGAACAGATATACACTCAGGCACACACACATATACAACATAAAATAAAATATAACTTTCATTCTAAGGATAGATAAGGTAAAATACAAATTTCCCTCAATTTCCTGTACCAAGCTTTTCTAAAGGAGAAATATGGTAGGACACATTAGCTCCTGGTTGCTAATTCCCTCCTCCCAGAATTTACCAATGAGCACAGTGAGGGAATTCTGAGGTCGGTGTTTAGCATCCCTATCCCCCGCCTTAGAACACAGGCATGCAAAGCAGGCTTCGGCATAACAGTGAAGTCACACCAGAGTGCTCACCGCATACCAGGCAGAGCGCTAGACTCCTACACACCCTCAGGTAAACAGCGCAGCGCTAAGGAGGCTGTTTCTATCAATCCTCACTTAACCCAAGCTGGAGTAAAGGAAGGCAGACTGACATGCTCAAAGGAAAAGGAAGGGCTGGCATGTGACTCTAGGCTGGAAGACCGGAATAAAGAATGAAATTATTGCCTGCCAGAGTAGCACAGTCCCTTCATCCCAGCACTCGGGAGACGGAGGCAGGAAGGGCTCTTTGAGCTGAAGGCCAGCTTGTTCTACAGGGTGTGTTCCAGGACAGCCAGAGTTACACAGAGAGACCCCGACCTTAAACAGGAACGGATTTATCAACATGGTGTCCTGCATCACACACTGTGCCAATGGTTTGCACACTCTTCGTGAGATAAACCGTAGAAACAGAATAAAATGTTTGATTGCATAGCTGAGCTGTGGGTTCAGGGAAGAGTCTATGACGTCCAGGAAACCGCATGGGTTTCTAATCTCCGTGGATAACCATAAAAATGGGGGAAGCTTAAACACAAGCACCCACGGAGAACACGTGCCACAGAAGGAGGTAAGAGTCTCCAGCAATGTGCCTGCTGCCTGGGACTGGAGCCGGCACTGGAAAAGGAAGCAGTGGACGCCATCCGACAGATCTAAGGACAGGAGCCCTCCGAACATCTCTAGGCGCCCACTGGAAACAGACGGGCTGAAAGTGACACACGCAAAACCTACTCACGGGTATTCACAGCAACTTTATTAGCGGCACCCCAAACTGGAATCAGCGCAAACACCTTTAATATGTGAATGGCTGATACTGATACATCTATGCCCTGGAATAGTACTTAACAATAAATAAAAGGATTCACCCCCATGGATGAATCTCCAGGAAGGTGCCCTGCATGGGGTGGGAGGATGAGAGCGTTGGGAAGTTACACTGTGTGATCACTGTACATTATATTCTTGATCTTGTACATCATACATCATAAATCCTGACAATCTTACGATATGGGGGCAGATCATGGCTTCCGGGGTGAGAGAAGATGTGGAGGGAGAGAGGGATAGATAGAAGAGTCACACACACCTATCTAAAGGCACCACGGGGAGGCCTGGGATGAAACTGTTAAGTCCTGAATGTGGTGCTTGCCAGCTGACAGACTCCCGATAGAGCCGCACAGAAGCAGACAGGACTGAGCACACAGGAGCCCCGGGAGGGACGAGAGAAACCCGGTGACTCAGAAGGCTTCTGGGTCAGTCTTCTGGTTTTGGTACTTGACTCACTGTTGTCCAGGGCAACACTGTCGTGGGATGTGGGGGAAAGGTACAGAGTCCCTGTATACTATTTCCTACAACGGCATGTACATAGTGACTCCCTCAATTTTCAAGAAAAAATATATGACAGATAGTGACAAATATTGAAAATAGCCAAAAAGGAAGTTTTCCTGACCGAGAAAATCAAAGCCATGGAGCCAGAAAAGTGTTAGACAATTCAAAAATTCTCCATAAGTAAAAAAAAATTATGAAGGCATATATTACGTCCAAAGTATGCCAGAACAAAACCAAGGCCTCTTGAAGAAATGCCTAGGGCCAGAATTGGGGGAAAGCATGCATAAGACGGTTCTGGGGAAGTCGAGCATACTAAAGGGCAGAGCTATCAGTGACTACCAGGCCACTCACAGTTTGTCTGCATCATTTCAATCAGCATCCTCACCCCATTCAGGAAACACTGATTTTCCGGCAATGTCAGTATACCATTGACAGACCAGGTGCCCGCAGCTCCCTGGTGCCCTCTTCCAGCTGCAATGGCTGGTCTTCCCGGCAGCCACTGAAGCAGAACTGTGAGCCATGATCCACACCTCCTTGGCCTCTGCCCTTGTTTGTCTGGCAGCCAGATGTGTCTAGGAAGTATGTTCCTCAAACACGACTACTGATGTCTTTGATGCGTGCTCTTACATAAATATACCCTAAAGCATCGAGCAAGCAACAGCAAATCAAGACAGAGACCTTCTCAAAGTCAAATGTACTTCTGATGTACACAATGGAAGGCTAAATCATCTCACCTGGAGGGCTCTCATGAACATGCAAAACTGCCAATGTCGACATGACGACATTGTTTGCAAAAACCGCGTCCTGGATCGTGAAATCAAACATTCTGCTCTCTTGCGGGAAAGCCAACTGTGAGGTGCAGGAGCAAACACCGCAGGAAGAAAAGAAGCACTTATATCCAAGAGCTTTACAAGTATTTTTAAAACGCCTGTGGGTATTGATAGAATTTCTGTGTTATACTTGTGGCATAAATGGCCATCTGCTCTGACAGACTGGTTCAAGAGAAATGGAGAAACCGTGGTAAATCTGTCTTCGGATGTGGAGGTGAGAGACTCTGCTGTGCTGGTGGCATCCCAGCAGAGACAATTCAGGTTTCTCCGGGGTGAGCTGGGCTTCCTTCTAGGTACTCCCCTAAAGATCAGAATCCATCCAGAATGCCCGCAGTTAAGGAAGGGTTTCCAAGGGACGGGGTGATGTTAACTGTGACCCTCAGCTTGTCTAGGACATTAGTGAGGCACACCGTTGGGTGCATTTGAGGGGTTTTCCAGAGAAGGTTAACTGAGGGGAATGACATGTGTACAGCGCTGTATTGGCTACTTTTTGCTGTGATAGATATCATGACAAAAAGCAACTATAAAGGGAGGGTTCACTTTGCGTTCACAGGTCTCGAGGAAGAGTCCATCCCGGCAGGGGAGGGATGGCAGCAAGCAGCCGGAGAAGGAAGCTCAGGGATCACATCTTCAATGGAAAATACAAAGCAGAGAAGACAAGCTGGAAGCTGGGCAGAGCTATACGCCCTCAGAGTCCTCCCCCAATGACGGACTTCTTCCAGCAAGGCCGTACCTCCCGAGGTTCCATAATCTTTCCTAAACAGCACCGCAACTGAGGAGCAGGTGTTCAAATACATGAACATAGGGGACATTTCTCATTCAAACCAACACTGGTACCACCCAGGACTGAGAGCCTGCCTTCTCGTCCCCACTTCCCGATCTGCCCAGACATAAGAAAACCCCTCTGCCGCTGCTAGGAGTTCTTTATTCTGCATCACGATGATGGACCATAGCCTCTCAGACCATAAGAAAGAGTCTACCCTCTACCCCTGTGATGTGGGAGTGTCATATATCAATCTGTTGATTTCATTGGTTAAGCAATAAAGAAACTGCTAAGCCCATTTGATAGGCCCACCCCTAGGTGGGTGGAGTAAACAGAACAGAAGGCTGGGAGAATGAAGCTGAGTCAGGAGTCGCCATGATTCTCCCACTCCAGGCAGATGCAGGTTAAGATCATTCCTGGTAAGCCAGCTCGTGGGCTACACAGATTATAAGAAATGGGCGAGTCCAGGTGCGAGAGTTAGCCGAGAAAAGGCTAGATATAATGGGCCAAGCGGTGTTTAAAAGAATACAGTCTCCATGTAATTATTTCGGGTAAAGCTAGCCGTGCGGGCGGCCGGGTGCGGGGACGCAGCCCAGCCGCTCTTATTTCAACACCCCTGATTCGCTTTGGCAGCTAAAATGCAAGGATCCAAAGAGAGAATGGAGGGAGTCAGATCACCATCACGCCTGGGAAAGCCACCAAAGGGAAAACACAGCCAAGTGCACAGTTAGCAGCCACAGTGGGAGACGTGGCCCCTTACCTCAGAGAAGGAAGAAAGAAACTACAAACTTTTTTTTTTACTGTCTTATGTACACATGTGTTTTGCCTGCACGGAGTCTGCCGTCCATGGGCTATGTGTGTGACTGATGTTCATGGATGCCAGGAGAAAGTCAGATCCCCTGGGACTGGAGTTACAGACAGTTGTGAGCTCACATGTAGGTCTGGGAATTGAACCGGGTCCAGTGGAAGAGCAGCCGGTGCTCTTAGCCTGTGAGCCTTCTCTCCAGCCCTGAGGAAGTCGCTTCTCTAGCGAAGGAGTGACTCACACGGGAAGGAGGGCTAAAGGAAACAGCAATCCTGTCTGTTTCTGGCATGCGTTCTACCTGTAGAGGGTCCTAATAAATACCTGTCAAAGATCCTCTGTGGTTGCGACATGCTGTTGACAACATGGATCATGTGATCTCGGACAGCGACCACTTCAGGGGGAGGGTCATGTAAGTTCACGGCAGAAACCTTTTCCAGAAGGAGAAAAGTAAAAAGGAGATGTGTTTGCTCCCGAAAGAACATGAGGGTTGGTCTGCGCTTAGAGAGATTGACAAGTTAAGTCACATGCTCCCTGGCCCTGCACTCATTCTTCCTATTGCTCTAACTTCCCTAAAATTCCAATAATGGCTGTTACTGTAAAAAGCTGGGCCAGGTCCTTAAATCCTCATTTCCTTTATATTCTCCTGTTTGGGGCAAGCTAAAGACAAAACAATATCTCTGAAGCAGGTGATTAATTTTAATACAATAAACAATCCAACTTCTAGTACGAGAAGAAGGAATAAAATGCATTGTTCAAGATTCTATGTCGTTGACGCCATTGGACTGTTTTCTGGTATCTTCCTGCTCAGGACTGTTCCCACCCCCTCACATTCTCCCAGACTTGCTCCGCTTTCCTCTGGCTCTCTCTAGCCAAGGATACAGGCCCTTTCCTTGGTGTAAAGGTCTCTGTTTTTACTGGCCTCCTAAATACGTGACCCTTTATTTAACGGTGATTTTCATTTTAATTCTACTTGTAAAATGTTAAAAGAGGCCGGAGCCTGGCAGCTGGGAGTGTGGAAATAAGGATGGGGAGGCATCTGGAACTCTTAGTCTGGGCTGCAGAAAGGCATCTTTGGGATGGAATAGGTGCCCACCTCTATACCTTTCTTCATTCCCTTCTCAAATTGGATCTGGTATAAGCAGCGGTCATGGGAGGAGGGAGCTGGTGCTGGCTAGCACTCAAGAGCTCATTCCTCCGCAACTCTGGACCAGACAGATCACCGTAGAGAGCAGCAGAAGAGACACTACAATAGCAGATAGTGATTTGCGCACCTTTCGATTACATTGAAAGACACGATACATTTCATTGTTAATTTTCAAAATAACAGACAATTTCAGAGTCTGCGATTAGATAGGAAAGTGGCGTATACTGCTGTCAACAACAACCGGGAGTGGGCAGCAGGAGGGGGCGCCTGTGCACCCTGCGCACTGACAGATTGCCTACCGCACCCATGGACCGCCTGTCAGTGCATGTGCTGAGACCCAGCTCAACAGGGGGTTCAACTGACAAGCCCGGGACAAGGAGCTCCGTCCTGGAAAGGATTAATCTGCATACTGCTATGTGTCTTGCTGATTGGTTGCACTAACACTGCTACAATCAGCATGCGAGTTCTGAACATACTAACCGGAAAACACACAGAGCACATGCATGATTACATACGTACCTTCTCTTCCACTTTAATCTTCTGCTGATCTAACTCTGTCAGTCGCAGCAGCATAAATATTACGAAGAGCCAGTATTCAGATTTGCTCTATTTAAAGCAAGAGGAGACTATTCAATGGCTTTTTCCTTTCCCCAGGTCAGCGAACACCAACCTGTTCTCAGGGGCCTTTCTGTTCTAGTTGGGCCTTTTCGAGATCCGTTGCCATGACTCTGTCTTCCACGCCCCCTCCACCCCCACAGGGCTCTGCATTTTCACGTTCACCAGCCCCTTAAATTAACAACAAAGATGCAGAATGTGTCCTATAATTGATAAATCGCTTCACATGTTCGGATCTCACTAATTTCCCTGTGAGATAAGCAGGGTAGCAGGATTATCCTCAGGGGTAGAGGTGAAGCCTTGATGAGGTGGGGCACCCCATCTAAGACGCCAAGCCCCTCTCTTCTAATGCCAAAGAGTTTCATTACTGAAAATAATGACATTTGGCTATTTCTTATTATTTCATCATGGCTTTATTATTTCGTGTGTTCTTTTGTATTAGCTGGGATCATTCATTATGAACTTACCTTGCAATAATAAAATGAGACTTGGCTTATGAACAAATTCCTCTTTACTCCCTGCCAACTGTTAGGATTGCCTGGCTTTAAAAGTGGTAACTGAGGGTGTTTTGTTTCGTTTTTGTTTCTGGTATAGGATGCTTCGTCTCTTTGAATAGCAAGATACAGGTGGAAGATGCCTTTCACTGATGGGAATGCAAGAGAAGTATACATAACAGGATCATCCCGTATGGTCCCCACACAGAGACACAGGAGACATACTGCTAGTTACCCTGACGAGGCCCTCCGTGTTGTATGTATGAGGGAGCTGCCAGGCCCCGACCCCTGGATGATTATCATGCACCAACTGATGCATTTGTAAAGCTTCTCTTGCACGCTTCACAGTGCAAGGTCTGTGACTGTTTGTTTATAGGTGAATTCGCTGGCGGGAGGGGTTCCTGTAGGCACAGACCACTCTCTGAGGGCCCGAGCCTGGGGCTTTGGGGCCACTCAGTCTCGCTCCTCACTGCTTCCCCTGGGAGGCTTTTACCTTGCCGGCCACTGCCCCCCCCCATCTGCTTTTATTTTTCAATATCTCTTTTTTATTTCTGATTTGATATTTTATTTGTCTAGACATACTCGTCAAGATGTAAACAAGGCAAACACAAGAGAAGCTGACATAGCTGGGACTCTGTGGAGGCAGGAGGGGAGACCATGGGTACAAACACCAAACAAAGATGGACAACGAGTGAAGGAAGGGGGCAGGAGAAGGGCATGAGCAATGGAGGAAAAGAGGAGCCTGGAAAACTGTCCCTGACCCTTAGAGCGCAAAGGTTGCAAACCCCTAGGGACTATGTTATTTTAGTCTATAGTTATTTTATATCCAGGCCGATTCCATGGCTCTTTTCAGGCAAATTACTTTGGGCGTCCATGCTTTTGCTGCCTTTGCTGTTACAAAATAGAAACCACATTCTGTCTGGACCCCTGGGCTCTTGATTCTCCAATATGAAAGGACAAGAACATTGCTTTACAATCTTATTATTCATCCTCTACTGTAACGTTTAGCTCCACCCACCACATGACTTAAAGGGCCAGGTAAGAGACTTTCAACTGCAGGCTTTACAGGAACTGGGGCAGTTGACAGATTGTTAGCCCTGAAAGACAACCACACTTCTCTAAAACAAGCGGTTTACAATGCTAGTTCATGTAGCTGTTGTAATGATTTCCAGAGGTGGGGGCTGCACTCACATCCCTGATGCTCCCTATCAACAGCACGGACTGAAAGGGAACTCTAAGACTGGTCCTTGCTCTCTTCCCCTCCCCCTCCCCGAGGGAAATAAACTCTCACCTGAATTGGATTCTTTAGCAGATTGAGAACTCGAAGGATAGGAAGATTTTCAATATATTCTATTTCACTCAGCTCCTCAATCTATTTGATCAAAATAAATAAATCCATTATCAACAGCCAGCGAAGACAAGAGGGAACACAATATAACAGGAGCCAATATAATTGGTTCCTTTAAATCTAATTTAGTTCAAATGTGTCCGGTTGAATACCCAGCTTGCCAAGGAGAATGCTCTAAAGTCATTGGAGGAGGCGGGAATTGCTGCATGACCTCGGGAGATGAGAGCACACGGGGCCCCATCTTCTCCCTTTCCTTCAGGCTGGAGAACTGTAATCTCCTCATGCATGCTGATTTTGAGTACAACTAAAATAGCTCGTAAAGTGAGAGAAACAGTCACCTTGTTCCAGCCCTCCAGGCTCAGACTTTCCGCCCAACCCAGTTTCTTCCCACTGCTGTCTGTGACTGCCTAAGCCTTTCACTGTAGGAGACAGGCCAACCTTCTACGCCTTTTCCATAAGGATTACGTCACAGCAAAAACTGTATAATTTGTTTATTTTGAGACAGGATCTCTTTAATGTAACCCTCACTGGCCTTGAACTCACTGTGTAGACCAGCCTGGCCTCGAACTCACAGAGATCCTCCTGGCCCTGCCTCCTAAGCACTGGCATTAAAGGTATGTGCCACGCCACCCACTCTACCCCGCCCCGCCCGCCCTCGGTTGTGGTGAGTGTCCAAGGATGCGCCTGCTGACTAAGCATTTCTGTGCGCAGGCTCTAGTTTGCAATTTGCAAAACCAGAAGTGGCTCCCCAGGTCGAAACGTGGCTTGATTTAGCCAGGGGTACAGCCTGGGTTGTAGCAGCCCTCCGCTCTCCACGACTGTAATGACAAATAGGCTTAAGATTTCTACAGTAAACGATTACAATCTTAGTCCAGGGGCAATAGTGGATTTTATAATAAATTAGTATTTCTGCACGTCTCATTGAAGCATTCTACCAAGAGGTTCACTGATAATTTCTAAGTCATCCAAACCCCAGTCATACCAAAATGCAAATTAGTCCAAAACTAAGTCGGGTGGTGAGTCACACTAACCACAGTCAAGGATGCCATTTCCAAAACTGTCATCAGAAAGGCAAACTCCAAAGTTGCAGCATACAGTGTGTGTCCCCCATGCACAAAAAAATAAGCTAGCTGGAGAAGTAGCAAGCTATTATATTAGCTTTTCTCCATATAAGATAATGAAATTGTCCTTCAGACTGACATGTTTACCATCTATAAGAAAAATAAAATTGTTTTTATATTGATTTTTTTTTCAGGAAGGTAGACGGTAAACTTGGCTTGTATTTTTCCATCAGAATTTTTGAGCAATGGGCTTGATTTCCGTCTGGCACACAGTTCTTGTTCTTGCATCCACCGTGTCTTACCCACAAGGCTTGGCCGTACCCGTCTGCAGACTGCAGGTGAGTGTGGAAAGTGAGCCTTCTTCCTAACAGGCAATGTGACGAGTTACATTGTATCCAGCCATCCCACTCCCCGAGACTTACTGAAGAGATCGTCACACAGGCCAAAATTACATACAAGAATATTCAGTCTAATTCTGTTAGTAAAAGCGTTCCCCTTTTCCTAAGAATTTTATCCATCCTTATGTGACTGAATGAGTCACAACCTTGTCCTATAGGTGGAATACTATGTACTCATTTTAGAAAATCGTATGTGTGGTAATTGACACAGAAGGATCTCGATGACTTTCAAATGCCATGGCTAGAATAATCATGTATCATATAAGTTTACCACCAAGATGTTGTGGGCGATCAACACGTCTTTGTGAATAACAGAGGAAGCAGCATCTTTCTCAGTCCTCCAAGGTAGGGTGAGACCAGCAAGGGGCAGGCTTCCTGTCAAGCTGGTAACATGCAACAATGCTGGCTGTTCTTTCCTCTCCTCATGGCCTCATGAGGGCTCTCCACGGCCCCCAGACCTAAGACTTCCACAGCACCAGAATCACCAAAGTAAAACACTGAAAAAGTCATACCGTTTTCAAAACTTCAGCCCGCTAATGGACTTGGACCCTGGTAGCCACCCTCTCACCCCGAGAAGCCCACTAAGTTGTTTTTCTTTATTTATTTCTGTTTTTGCCATTTATTTCTTGGCCATGTTTTCTAAGCATCACTACCTAGCCTTTTAAAAAGTGATAATACACAGTGTGTGTGTGTGTGTGAGAGAGAGAGAGACAGAGACAGAGAGAGACAGAGAGAGACAGACAGACAGGCATGTATTCTGTCCTTAGGAAACTATTGATACAATGATTTAAAGTGTTTTCCACTGCTGCATACATAAGAATTTGTGCAGAAAAGCAGCTGGGGGATGGATAAACTGAGGATAATGATAGCAATAAATGCATTGCTGAAATAAAAATGAACAGGTGAAGCAATGAGGCATAAATTAAAACTAAACTCTAATTCTGCAAAAAAAAGTTACTATGGAGATTTTTTAGCATAGAAATGTGAATTTAATCTCTATATCAGTTATAATACAAATTAAATTATAGATTAAGAGTTGAAGGTAGTTGAGTGTGTTGACACATGACTTTAACCCCAGCAAAGGCAGACAGAGCTCTATGATCTCAAGGCCAGCTTGGTCTAGATAGTGAGTTTCAGGCCAGCTAGTGCTGGAGATATCGTGAGAACCTATCTCAAGAACAAGAGTGAAGGGGCTGGGAAGATGGCTCAGTGATTAAGAACGCTGGCTGCTCTTCCAGGGAACCAGGAATCAACTCCCAGCTGGCACGTGGCTGCTCATGGCTGCATCTCCAGTCCCAGAGGATCTGACTCCCTCTTCTGGTCCCAGCGACACTGCATGCATACGGTGCACATACATATGTGTAGGCAAAACATCCATACACATAAAAACAGATAAGTACACAAAAAGATGAGAGGGGGAAATGAAAGTCGCCCCGTCTCATAACTGTTTAAAAAAAGGTGAAGAAGAAAAAAAGTTGAAAATAGTAAAAACAACACAGGGGAAATAGTTTATGATAAGCATCTATCAGATCCAGAATGAAAAAGATTTTTCACAAACATAAAAACAATAAAGGAATATACTATAGGAAATGTAGCATAGTCTATACATTATTTTAAATATACAGCTAAAGTACCTTACATACAATGAGAATCAAAGAACAACTATCATAAAGAAAACGGTGGCTAAGAGGATGGGCAGATAATTTTTAAAAAGGAAATAAAATTCAACAAAAATGTTTAACCTCATTTAGAATCAAAGAAATATATATAAAACAGTATACAAAACACTAGTTTTCACTTCCAGATTGGCAATTTTAAATGATTGTATTGACCAATGAAGAGCCAGAGATGTCTACAATACGTTATCCGAACTTTATAACTGCAGTGGGAGGCATAAGCATGAATGAGCTTTATGACACCTATGCCCAGTAATGGCATTTCCAAAAATCCATCATGAGGAAATGATAAAAAAAAATGCATGTAACAATAGATTTATGTGTGAGGATATATACTTCAACATTATTTTAATAGCAAGTTAGTTGTAAACACAACAAATTTCAATAAGTAAATAATTCAATAAATCCTGACATATCCATTAATAGATTATCTTATGCTATTAAATCAGATTTTTGAAATATTGGGTCTATTTGTTTTCTATATGGGAATTCAATTCCTATTGAACACTGCTCCCCACACATGTGCACATGCAAGTCCTAGTTAAAGACTAAACAATAAAAAACTAATCCAAAATTTGAAATAAAAAATCCATAAGAATATTTTTAAAATTAAGGTAAGGAAATTTTATTAAAACACAAAAATCAGAAAAGACAAGTGATTGGAGTTAAAAATAACTCTCATCCTCCCCTCCATTCCACAGACACACAGCAGCACACTATACGAGCCTTGGAGGGTTCATGACAAACCCAAAACCAGGAGGCTGAAAACGGCAGGAGCTAATTCTTTTTTTTTTTTTTTTTTTTTTTTTTTTGGTTTTTCGAGACAGGGTTTCTCTGTAGCTTTGGAGCCTGTCCTGGAACTCGCTCTGTAGACCAGGCTGGTCTCGAACTCACAGAGATCCGCCTGCCTCTGCCTCCCGAGTGCTGGGATTAAAGGCGTGCGCCACCATCGCCCGGCCAGGAGCTAATTCTTATGGCTCTGAAGATGAGGGTGCAATCAAAGGCTGGCAAGCGGTGATTCCTCTGAAGGCGCCAAAAGAGAATCCTTCCTTCCCTCTTCCAGCTTCTCGTGAAGCCGGACAGCCTTGACTTAAAGCAACATAAACCTGGCCTCCATGTCTGTTCTCTCCCCTTCTGTCTCTCAGGCCTTCAGGTCATCCTGATACCAGCATGATCTCATGTTGAGATCATTAACTTCAGCTGTAGAAACCCTTTTCTAAACAAGGGAGGCAGGGAAGGGTTAGTGGACCTTCTACCTCACAGGATTAGCTTCCGAGAAGCTGCGTCTCGGCCGCATTTACATTCTGAGAGAGATGGCGACTTAGTGCAGCGCCCTACGCTGGAGTGGGATCCTGCCTCTACAATATTAAGAGAAAGTGAATGTCATGCCTCGCCATGATGCTGGCTGGCACCACTACCATCCAGTCACCCATCACCTGACAGAGACCTAGCGTCTTCAGTCCATGCTGCCTCGCGATTTCTGCTTCAGAGGGTTCCCCTCTGGGACCTTCCTTTTTACTGCCTCTGACTCACTGTAGCCTCACAGTCTCCACTCAAACAGCTGCTGACCTTTGCCCATTTACCTTTTCTTCACCCAGGAGGGGGCCAGGTGAGCCTCCTGCGTATGCACGCACGGTTTTCCCAGAATTTTACTGCACCTTAGACACCATCCACACCCTTCAGAGGTGAGGGGCTGAGGACTCTTGAGAATCATATTTTCACCCAACAATATTCTTGAGTGCCAACCATAAATCAAGCCTGGCACAGTTTGAACAAGATAAACCCTCCAAGGTCAAGAAGATAACATCTTAGAGAGGTGGTTCTCAACCTTCCTAAAGGGTGGTTCTCTGACACTTTAATACAGCTCTTCATGTTGCAGTGACCCCAAGCATAAAATTATTTTTGTTGCTCCTTCATAACTGTTATTTTGCTACTGTTATGAATCATGATGTAAACATCTGTGTTTCCCAATGGTCTTGGGTGACTCCTGTGAAAGGGTCATTAACTCCCAAAGGGGTCGTGGCCCACAGGTTGAGAACCATTGTCCTAGAGGGCGGGAAATAATTCTTCAAGATATAAATAATAAAATATGGCGTGCTATAATCTTGAGTATAGGTAAAGCTTTTCATTGGGACTTCCAGTTCCCCCAATAAATGCAGAGAGACTTAATATTAATTATAAATGCTTGACCCGTAGCTTAGGCTTATCTCCAGGCAGCTCTTACAACTTAAATTAACCCATTTCCATTAGTCTGTGTGCTGCCCCAAGGCTTGTTTACCTCATCTATGAACTTCCCATGTTGCTTCCTCTGACTCTGCCTAGAGACTCCCCAGACTCCGCCCTTCTTCTTCCCAGCATTCTCTCTGCCCTGAAAATCCTGCCTAGCTATTGGCCAATCAGCTTTTTATTAACAAGGAAAGCAACAAATTTTCACAGTGTATGGAAGAATTATTCCATAGCACGTGGGCAATAGTAAGTACTAATGATGAAAGACAGTGTGGAGGCTCAGGAACACACGGAGGAGGTGCTGGAGAGGCTAGCTGTATGGAGCCCCGGAAGTAGACAAAAAGAAAGTGATGACGCCCCACCTCCCAAATCCCTAACCAGAAAGCACATGGCCCCATGCTCACCCCTAAGTCTCCTGGTCTCTGCCCTAAGTTATGTGGACTGATCATATCAGGTCTTCTTTTCTCTATCGATGGCCTAATGATCTCAGTCAAGTCCTTGACTATTTTAGCAGGCTTACTCCAGCTCCACAGAGTAGGTTAACAAGAAGTAGGCCAACTTGGCCATTCTGGAGCAGGCATTAAGGGCCATGACCATAGCGAAAGTGATATTAGGCCTGGCCTGAAAGCTCAAATGTTCTGAAGAAGCAATGACGCAGCTTAAGGACCAAGGCTGCAAGTGAACACCATGGCATTCTGCAGAGAACCATGGGCAGTTTCTAGTTCTATTACTTCGGGGGCTGGATAGCAACTCAGGCTACCTAGCCCTGGCTGGCCTTTTGGGGTGTAGAGACCACAAGCGCCCAAGGGGCCTCCTTCTTGCGTGTGTCCAATGGCAGGAGTAGAATGGAGACTGACTTTAACAGTGACGTGACCACACCAACATCTCCACTAACCCAGACCCGGCTGCCTCTGCTTCAGCGTTGGCCCTGCATAAGACAGGAGACCCCAGATCATATACCCAGTGTTCCTCTTTTCAAGTCTAATAAGTGGAAACCCAAAGAGAGATCAAGTTCACTTAGCAGTCAAATCCCCACAAATTCTTTATGTTACTATGTACACATGGACAAAAGTATGAACTGGTATCAAGAAGGTGTTGGTAATGTCCTCTCATTGCTTGCCTGAGACATTAAAAAGAGTCTATTGCTGAACAATGAGAAGCAAGAAACCCTTTACCTTAGAACGCACACCATCTATAGCACTATGAAAATGATGCCTCGCTGTCGCCACCTCCATCCACGTCGAGGGAGACTGTCCAAGGCAGCGTAACTAATGGAGAAGACCAGACTGGCTCAACAGAGTGCTGAAGTTATCTACAAGTGAAGCTCTTTCCTCGCATCTGTGGTTTTAAGTATTGCATTGTGACTCCTTGCAAAAATGGACAAGAAGCGCTGATAATAAATTCTAAGGTATTAGCTGGGCTTGGTGGTGCACACCTTTAATCCCAGAGGCAGGTGAATCTGTGAGCTTGAGGTAAGCTGGGCCTACAAAGCAAGTTCCAGAACAGCCAGGGCTACACAGACAAACTCTGTCTTGAAAAACAACGGCTTCCTGACACATAGAAACTCGGAGGTATAGCACCAAGATTCAGAAGCAGCCTAGCATTCCCTGAGTTCACCCTGACAAGAATCCCACAGCTGGGAGGGTGTGGAGGCTGTGGTGGCATTGAAAGTTTGGGTCAACTTTAAGTGCTAGCCATGATTTAGCATGTCACAGGGACCGCAGAGTGGAAGATGGCAGGGGCCCCCTAGTCAGCAGACAGCAAACACTGGCAAAGGGCAGGCATGTACGGGGTATACACAGAATAACACTGGGGAAATGGCTGCCGAGAAAACAGTCCTTCTCACATTGCACTGAATCACAGAGGAAGCAGCATACCTATGTGGTGCTCCCTTTACAAATAAATTTTCCACCCCTGAATCAAAAAATTCTCAACCATCCTATAGAAACCCCTGAGGGACTCGTCAGAGGGTTCAAATAACATTTCAAAGGATTGTAGGTTACTCCCACCATGCCCAGTGGGGGACAGGGAATTATGTTACTGTCAAAGACTGATTTGCCAAAGGAGTGCCCTGTAGGGCGAGTGTCCACTTTTTTACAGAACAGAATCTCTAACATTAGGAAATTATGAACGCCTTTCTTCATTTGAACATACCTCTTTTTTTTTCACCCTTTTCCAGTGTAGTTTTGAAAGTGACTTGAAAAGCAAGAGAGAGTTATACTCTGTGTGGGGTGACTCCAGATCCACATTCTGGCTAAACGAAGTGAGATGTACTCCCAACTATAACATAAACACCCAGTGCCAAAAGTCCGGTATAAGACAGTAGGAGACAAAATAGCTCAATAATAATTTCATATGTAGATTATGTGCTAAAACTGCATTTCAGAGATACCTAGTTAATAATGTATATCATTAAAGTTAACATCTCCTGTTTCTTTTTCCCTTTTATTAGTGATGGTAAATTTACACCCATGGCACATCCAAGCCTTGTTGCTGTGGGATAATGCTCTTGTACACTGTAAAGATTTGTCACTCGTATTGGTTTAATGGAACGCGGATTGGCCAGTAGCCAGGAAGGGAGTATAGACAGGGCAACCAGACTAAGAGAATTCTGGGAAGAGGAAAGGCAGAGATGCAGTCACCAGCCAGATGCAGAGGAAGCAAGATAAGAATGCCTCACTGAGAAAAGGTACCAAGCCACGTGGATCACATAATTTAAGTTGTAAGAGTTAGTTATAATAAGCCTGAGCTAAGAAGCCAAACACTGTTGTGAAAGTTTCTGCTTGATTATCCAGGTCTGGGCAGCTGGGAAACAAAAGCCCGGTCTCTGTCTACAGCTTGGGTTCTCAAGTCTAACTCCACTCCCATTTCTGAAGGCAAGGCCCTATGTTCTCATCTACTATAACTGTTTTATCACCACTGCTGTTACTTCTCTTAAATTCTTAGATGTACTGAGCTTGCATTTAATGAGCTTGTTCTACCTTCTCAACATCCCCTATATATATATATATATATATATATATATATATATATATATATATATGAGAGCCATTTTAAGCACAAAATATTTCTTAAGTCAATCCTCAATGGCAATTCATAAAAAGGACGCTAAAGCCATTTGGAACAGAAATTGTACTGTCTTCCTGCGACACAAGATACATGGACCAATGTCATCTAATAGAATCATTTACCTTGTAAGAAGTCACTAAATCAACTCAGCTAACAGATAAAGTGAGGTGAAGATCAACTGTCTTGTCTAAGATTACAACTGTGCTTATTCTTAGACTGTAGTAACTGACTTTTGTTGATTTGTTTACAACCTAATGAAGAATGCAAGCTTGGTGGGAAAAAGTTCCTTGGAATATAGCTTAGTCATGGGCTTGTGAGAGGCCCCAGTACTGTGCAAGGAAGGAAGAATGAAAAAAAAAACCAGGAAACAAAGAAGAAAGGCAGGGAGGGAGGGACAACTAACTAAATTAATTTGGAGTTCAAGAGAGAGAAAGAGAATATGATATAATTTTGAAAGTAAAGGGTACATTGAGCCAGATAAGCAAACAAATTCATTTCCCAACCCATTGAAGAGACACTGTTGCTATAGCAGTATATAAGAAATCATTTCTATGTCTGTTCATTTTGCTTAATTTTTATGGTTAAGCCTTTCTTGTGGCATTTACATTTATTAGATTACAGATACAACTGTATATATTTATATTTAACATATTCAACATGATATATATATACATAATACACATATACACATATTGTAGAAAGGCTAAATATAGCTAATAATCTATTATTTCCTAAAGGCTATTGTTTTGGGGTAAAGAACATTAAAAACTCATTCTCAGCATTTTTCAAGACCACTATTGATAACTAGTGGTGGCTCATGTCTATAAATTCTAGCACTTTGGAGGTAGTAGAGGCAGGAGGACCAATGTTCAAAGCTGGTTTTGGCTACATAGCAAGTTCAAGGCCAGCTTAGGCTACCTGACACCCTGTCTCAACAGCTAGCCTCCCCCACACCAATACACATGCAAAACACTATATTGTTAACTGCAGTTGGTGGTACTAAATAGATTTTGGAATGCATCCCTCTGCCCAGCCTCTAACTGAAGCAGCCCTCTGCCTAGCCTCTAGCTGAAGCATCCCTCTGCCCAGCCTCTAGCTGAAGCTTCCCTCTGCCTAGCCTCTAGCTGAAGCATCCCTCTGCCCAGCCTCTAGCTGAAACATCCCTCTGCCTAGCCTCTAGCTGAAGCACCCCTCTGCCCAGCCTCTAGCTGAAGCATCCCTCTGCCCAGCCTCTAGCTGAAGCTTTGTATCCTTTTAAGCAGCATCTTCTCCACGCCTTTCCCACCAGTAGTCTGAATTTCTGAATGTAGGCAAGAGGAGACATCTGCCTGTGGATATTCTCTTGTCTCTTCTTGCTTGGACATTTTGAATTTTCTGAACACTTTCTTTCTACAGAAAATGTTGTGTGAACACAACTTCAGAAAATTACACACACATGATGACAATTTCAACCTTTAAAATACTGTGACTAAGAATCATCAAATGTTTAGAATGGTGGTGTTTTTCAAAAAGTCATACTCTAAGAACTGCCCCAGAAAGTTTGCTAGAGGGCATTCCATGTAAGCCTTGAAAAGCCAATACAGGATCACTTCACAGAGCCACAGAAGCCACGCCCTATGTTACCCACAGAAGCCACACCCTATGTTACCCACGGGAGCCACGCCCTATGTTAAGCACAGAAGCCACGCCCTACATTACCCACGGGAGCCACCCCCTACGTTACCCACGGAAGCCACGCCCTACGTTAGCCACCTTGTTCTCCTCTAGGTTGATCACTTCCAGGAGGTCATGGTTCTCCAAGCCCTGGAGACTACTGATCTGATTGTGGGAGAGATCCAGCTTCTGCAAGGCTTTCAGTTCCTCCAGACCTGTGATGTTCTCAATCTGGTTGTTGCTCTGAAATGGATAAAACACAGTTTGTGTTTTAAAGCAATATGCAAGAAATCTTCATATTTGGACATGGACCCCACATTCTTTAAAAACGAAAACAATAAATTGTTCTTTTCCTGCCCCCATTTTCATCATTCGCCTATCTAAACATCTACACAGAGACCCAAGAAGGAAATCCTAGCTTTGCACCTGAAAGCTTGGGGTATAGTATTTTTATTAGAATTTTAATATTTTCATCTTCAGGATGAACTTTCCAGTCAGTACGATAGTCACACACTAAGTAATATAAGCTTTTAACAATGTATGTTATGATGTTAGTCCTTTGATTTTTCAAATTATTAAATTTATTTTTGAGATTATAATATATCATTTCCCCTCTTCTCTCTCTTCCTTCCAAATCCTCCCATATGCCCCTCCTTGCTCTCTAGCAAATCTGTGGCCTCTTTTTTTTTCATTAAGTTTTACTACAAACATATTGCCTGAGAAGAGAATCTCAGCAAGGGATTGGTGAGGTGGGCTGTCCTGGGGGCATACATGAGATGGATTATAATGACTGCGGAGGAAGGCCCCACCCACTGTGGGTACCACCATCCCCTAGGCAGAGGATTCTCAATTGTATAAGACTGAAGACATGGAGTTGAACACACCCAAGCATGCTCTACTCATTGTTCTCTGCTTCCGTGACTTCTGTGGATCCCGAAGGCATGCTCTCTCAGGCCCCTGGGCTGTGGTTCCCCTGCTACGAAGGACTGCGGCCCAGAACTGTGAGCTGAAGAAACGCTTTCCCACTGAGGTTGCTTTTGTTGCAGTGGTTTCTCAGCACAACTGGAAAAGACACTAAGGCCACACCCCTGAAACCTAAACATCAGTGCAGCTGCATGCTGGTCTCTGAAGTCATGGCCTGAATGCGCTCCTTCAGCTCCATCGTGGTAAACCTATACTCGGTTTCCAGAAATATTCTCAAGTGACATCATCTCACACAGTCTGTTGAAGGTTGAGTTGATAGAGTCTGTGCTTGTGTCGTACCTCCTCTTTAACCTATGGTAGCCTATAAAACCTCCCTTAAACAAAGAGTATGAAAGAAACGTACTGATTCTAATTCTACGATACAAGACGACCAAGTCACGCCTGCTTTCAGATCCTAGGAGCTCTAGATACAGATACCATGTTCCAGCCATCCTACTATGGAAACATCACCTGGACAAGCAGGAATCCCAAATCACGTGGGAAAATACCCTGAGACTAACTAGGAGACTAACAGACTGGTACCTATGAGTCAATACCCCAAGACTAATAGCCATCAAAGCAATCCGGATGAGCTGACCCCACCACCCAACATTCCAGCAAGCCCATCAGAAGAAACAGCCCTCCGATCCAGTCCAGGGTGCACAACTGTTAGTTAAAACAATGGTTACTCCCTCAATGCCATTACCACTGGGTAGCCTGCTACATCATGATAACCATATCTACTTCTTCAATAGTTCACATACAAGCATCTCTCAGACATTGATAACAGGGGAAAGTTCCCATACTCAAATGGTTGTCCTCTTTCTCAGTCTCCATACACCCATGGCAATAATAGCAATAACAATAATTTTCATTTTTGAGGACTTCCCAATATACTCTGCAGTCCTTAGCCCCTTTGCCTTAAGGAACAGAAAAATATCACAGTAAAATTTAGCCTTCGGTTTAAGTCGAAAAGTATCATAAAGTTCAAATTTTGAGTTAATACTATGTTTTACTTATCTTTAAGACATTTAAAGTTTTCAGGCTGGGCATGGTGATACAGAGGCAGGCAGATCTCTGTAAGTTCAAGACCAGCCTAGTCTACATAGTGAGTTCCAGGACAGCTTGGGCTACCCAGAGAGAGCCTGTCTCAAAAATAAAATATTAAAAAACACTCAAAACTTTCAATATAACTTAATATTTGAATAACTTAATAACTGAAAACTTAAATTGCTGTATTCCCTTTCGTTTGAATATTTTCACCGGTAATGTTCACTGGCACACTGAATAGCAAGAAACCCATTTTCATCCTTTTTCAATAATGAACTAGATTTACGCTCACTACTATAATTCTATAGCTCCTTAAAATATCATAATAGAATGTTAATAACCTTTAAAGGTGGGTTACAGCCCATGAGAGCTTATTATACTATTCTTTTTACTTCCATGTATTTGAAAAAATGTAATAAGAAGAAAAAAAAACTTCATAACCTTATTTGCCAAAGTGAAATCAAATTTTCCTGTTCAAAGTTCAAAAAAGTTATAAAAAGTGAAAAGTAATAGGAAAGAGACCCTGCTGAGCTCACCATCATATCCATATCAATTTAATGTATTGAAATGAGGGCTCAATTCAAACACTGCCCACAGATCAAATTCATATACAGTGCGCTTCTCCATGAAGGACTGTGAAGCACTTTCTATACGCTGGACAGATGTAGTATTCTTCAGGGGCTCTGATGGCTTTCAGAGTGGGAGATGGTCTGAGCAGAGCGAGGCATAGAAAAGTTTAATTGGATAGCCTATGGTCGTAAAAGAGGGCAGACTGAGAGAAGCTGAGAATCACGGAATCTCTGACTGAAAGCCAGGCAGGCAGGGCCTTTGTCGGGCACTGAGAGCCGAAGGCCCGCTCGGGAATGTGGACTTAAGAAGTTTCTGCACACAGCTCCTCCAACCTCGCAGTGAATAGCAGAAAAAGCACTTTGAGAGCAGTAAATTCAATTAGGAAGCATTCCTCATCTGCCAGTCTGTCAGGGAACCCAACTGGCCTTTCCTCCCACACGGTGAAGTTCAAGCTTTATCACTGTCCAACGCTGTCACGCTTCTAAGGACAGAATGGCCCACCGGCAAGCCATCTTTTACATCTCCCACAGAGGATGAAGGCAGAGTATTAGCGGTTGGTTTGCTCTTCTTACTGTACTGTACACTGAGTTCTTGTCAATAACAAAACCAAATGATGTTCTGATTCCATGAATTAAAAATGAAGTCAATAAAAACTGCTGAAGCAAGCGTGCATCATTTGGGTTATGAATTTTATTCAAATTTGGAAAAGGCAACTTTCTAACTCTCAGAACTTCAGTGAAAATGAGTAATGGCATATTCTGTATTTTCTGGCCCGTCTTGGTGCTGGGTGCAGGAACTAGAACTACTTACTTATCTCATTTATTGGCAGAAAAAAAATAGCAAGAATGCTAGTGCCAGCGAGGGTCATGTGATTAACGAGACACAGGATGAAAGTAAAATGCACAGTTTTAGTAATATTTGTCACTCCTTGAGCACAGAAAACATAAACTCTCAGGGGATTCGTGAAGCTTTTCTCTGAATGGTGCTGGAAGGCTGGTCCTCCACCCTCTCTGAACTCCATGGAGGGCGAGAAGCATTTTGAGCTTTAAGAGGAAGAAACGTCGTCACAGAGCCAAACCTCAGTGATCTGTGGTTAAATAAGGAATTCCTATGTGCATGTACAAAGATGTGCACGTAGGGCTGAAGAAATGACTCGGTAGTTAAGAGCACTGGCTGCTTTTCCAGTTTCAATCCCCAGGTCCCACATGGTGGCTCACGACTGTCTGTAACTCCAGTCCTAGGGGATCCTGTGCCACCTCCTTGACTCCCTGAGCACCAGGCATGAAAATGTTTCATAAACATTCATGTAAGCAAAGACATAGAATAAAAAATAATTTTTAAGTTAAAAAAATGTATGCATGCAGGTGGGAGCTCACTGAGTCTGAGCCGACAGCTGGGGAACCCACGTGGGACTGAACTAGGCCCTCTGAATGTGAGTGACAGTCTGTGAGGAACTGTCAGCAGCACCAGGATTTATCCCTAGTGCATGAACTGGCTTTTTGGAGCCCCTTCACTATGGAGGGAGACCTTGCTCAGCCTAGATATGGGGGGAAGGGCCTTGGTCCTGCCTCAATTTGATGTGCCAGACTTTGTTGACTCCCCATGGGAGGCTTTACCCTCTCTGAGGAGTGAGGGGAATGGGGTGGGGGAAAGGCGGGGGGGTAGCAGAAGGAGGAGAGAGAGGAGGAACTGGGATTGGTACGTAAAATGGAAAATCTTGTCTTTAAATTTAAAAAAAATCAAATTTAAAAATGTACACATAACCCAATATGTCATTTAACACAGCTTCCTGGGAGAAAGACATAAACATGGTTAAGACACAAGCCTCATTGAAAAGTTCCCTGCCCTCCCTCTGATGGGTATGATAAAGGCCAACAGAGCCATCTAAGGCTAGGAGGGAGGGGAAGAGAAGGAAGAATCCTGTTCACAGAGCATTGGCACGCTCACACACACACTAGTGACCCATACTGTTAATTTATAAAGATCGTGCATCTTTGGGACTATTGGGATCCTGCTGACTTGTTGGCCAACAGTCTCAGCTTTCATTTGCGTTTTGGTCACATGACATATCACAGGGCTTCAAAAAGGCGCTGTCCTTGGGAAAACAGCAATCGGATGGAGTCTTTCTGACCGCACTATGCATTTCCTCTCTGCACAGCTTATGACTTCCAGACTGGGAGACCAGCATGCACTTGTATAGATGGGCTGCTTGAGTTCAGAGCCTGGGAAACATCTGCATGCATAAATTTGAGCACGCTTACTATGCTTGACCTTTATTTTCACCAACGAAATCTACAATATTAAAAACCACTTGTCGAAATACACTTTCTTCCACAGACTAGAAAACTGACTATCTAAATGTTTAATCTGCATACGGAATTTGAAACTGGCTTTACTTGAACAGGGGCTACTGATCCCACGCACAGGGGCATGAATGCACACCAGACGCTATAAGGTCGTCATAACTCACGCACTTCTTAAACAACACCACTACTTTTACCAAGAACGGCGTCTTGTTGGACTCACCAAACAAAGCACTTTGATGGGCAGTGTTCCCAAGCCGTTGATGGTTGTGATCTTGTTGTCAGCCAGACTGAGGTGGGTCAGGCTGATGCAGTTCTCTAGCCCAGTGATTTCTTCTATCTCGTTGTCTGTACGTGACAACTATGTTTAAGGAAAATGTTATTCAGAGTCTTTGGAAACGTTACACACACGCACGCGCACACACACACACGCACGCGCACACACACACACACACACACACACACATCAGTGCTGGGCCAGGGAGATGGCTGAGCAGGTAAAGTTACTTGATGTCAACCCCTAGGTCTCACATGATGGGAGGAGAGGATCAATGCCTAAAAATGATGCTCTGACCTTCACACAGGCACCTTGGCGAAACACAGACACACATACATACATATACACTCAAAAAAGTAAAAATATAAAATAAAATCAGTGTTAAATTATCACTAGAAAAATCAGACAAGAGTTTGAATAAATGAATATTTTATGCCCCATATAGGACGAGCCCTACCTAACTAAATCTTATGTTTTTCATATAGGAGAAAACATCACTTCTATAAAATTTTAAAGGCATAGGATTTGTATCCACATGTGATTCATTTAATACTATGGACGAAAACATCAGTTCAGAACTGTCTCATGGGTGGTGTTTCTCTGGGTTAGTTAATGGTCTCCATGGGGGAACTCATGTGGCTCCCCTCAAGCAGGAGTTTGGAAGGCAGGGTCACCCCGAGGCAATGTGAACAGGGATAGATAGATAGATAGATAGATAGATAGATAGATAGATAGATAATAGATAGATAGATAGATAGGTAGATAGGTAGATAGGTAGATAGATAGATAGATAGATAGATAGATAGATAGATAGATAGATAGATAGATAGATCATCTTCGCAATGTCTCAACAGCAAATGGGCGTGTCTGGACGGCCAACACCCTCTCAGGGAGGGGAGCAGCCCTTTGTTCCCACTGGTATTGGCTTCCCTTCTCCCGTTCAAATACAGGAAGCCTAGAAGTCTGCTCTAATATCACCATCTGCTGTTTCTGTTCTCACTGATCACATTTTTAAAGTTTATCTCGTGTCCCAAGCTTGCATTCGGTCCAGACAGCAATTCCAAAGCTGAGTGTTCAGCTAGGCCTTTTCCGTCCTCAAACCGCCTGACTAGTTCCCTGGGATGAATGCCACTGCTCCACCAGGGCCCAGCTTTGCCTCCCAAGTAGCTGTAACATCACCATTTTCTCTCATTCTTTACAGCATCTAGTTAATCACTAAGACCGGATATTGATGCTCTGAAACCTGTCTTTAGGTGTCCTTGGTTTTCACCCAGCTGCCAACTCCACTCCCCTTTAGCATCAATGGGTTGCTTTTACAACCATTACTTTCTGCCCTCAAGAGCCTCGTGGTGGGCTGGAGAGATGGCTCAGTGGTTAAGAGCACTGCCTGCTCTTCCAAAGGTCCTGAGTTCAATTCCCGGCAACCACATGGTGGCTCACAACCATCTGTAATGAGGTCTGGTGCCCTCTTCTGGCCTGCAGACATACACACAGACAGACTATTGTACACATAATAAATAAATAAATAAATATTTTTTAAAAAAAAGAGCCTCGGGGGCTAAAATCAGGTTAATTATTTCAAAATGTTGATTGGATGTTCTGTCTAATTTAAAAAATTGTCACAGAGTAGGTGGGAGTGGTGGCTTACTGGTTAAAAGTGTGTGCTGCTTTTGCAGGTGACCTGAGCTTGGATGCCAGCCCCCACATCAGACGGTTCACAATCACCTGCAATGTCAGCACCAGAAAATCCAGTGCCTTCAGTGGGATCTACACTCATGTACACATACCCACACAAATACATAAACACACATAAATCAAACATTTTTAAATTTTAATAGAATAAATTCAAAACCCCGATCTGGTTTGCACAACCCTTCGCTATCAGGTTTGCCTTTGTAACATGGTGATAACACCGAGTTGGTATGAGGCTAGGAGTTAAGACATGGGGAAAAATAAATAAAGATTGGGTGTGATACTGGAGCAATAATGGCACGATGATTATGGGGTAACCAACTGTCTCTTTATTTGAGGTGCACTTCACAGGAGAGAATTCATGCTTGGTACGAACACTTGACTGAAAACCCACGGTTAGGCTCCAGGGGAACTTAACTGCTATTGTTTAGCTAACTTGACATGGAATCAAACTTCCTTCAAAATGTTCACATTCATGCCCATAAACAAACACAATGTTCAGTCTTAGTGAGAGAAGCTCCTCTCTGCAGGGAATGACTGCGAACACGGAGCCTCGTGGCTGATCATGGTGTTGAAAGTCAGCGATGGTTGGGTGTGCAGTCCTGAAAAGGATGTTTACACCACCCCTCTTGGGCTTGGTAAGTGAAAGAGGAAAGAAAAGTGAGGGCTGGAAGACAGGGGAAGGGTGCAGAATTGTCTTCAGGCCGTAACACAGCCATTACAATTGTGATCTCACAATAGCTCTTTGAGCCTGCACTGGGCTGCGTAAGACTGGCCTTGTCAACAGCCAAGGCGAAGAAGAGGCTCATGGAGCCCTACCCCTCTCTCTTAAATTGCTGGCTACTGATAAATTTTGGGAGTGGGGGAGTGTTGGTCACTCTTTTCCGTGAGTTGTGTACTCACTGGTTCCAGCAGGTTGTTTTAAGCTCATGACCACACAGACAGCCCTGCTAAACTAAGTGAGTCATCAAACAAAAAGACATGAATGTCAAGAAGGGACATGTTGGGGAGAGAGGGTACTGACCGGAGTGGAATGGAAATGAGAGAAGGTGGGGATAAGAATAGCCAGAAAATATGATATACATGCATGGAATTGTCTGAGAACTTGTTTGTTTTTTAAAAGGGTGTGAATGAGCTATTCTTCAAAACTCTAAGGTTCTCATATCATAACTACATTACAGACACATGGCCAAGCGTCACATTCTCTAATGTGTAGCATGGAAATGGATGAATCAAGGCTGGGACTGAATCCAAAAAGAGCTGGACTAAGGATAGAGATAAATAAGAAAATCGGATAATGTTACCAAAATCGGATAATGTTACCAAATGTAGCAGAAATTTCTAGGCTTCTCTTGCTGGTTCCAGATTCCAGCCATGGGCAGAAACACACGGTTTTGTGGAGGTCAATATGCCATTTCAAATCTCCTATGAGTAGGGTCTCTGCCAAAACAGCCATACAAACAGATACTTACTCACAAACACTGTCTTTCAGATCCCATTTTCTCTAGGCTGGCTAAACAATGGTTTTGGAAACAGATGAAGGCCAGCTCTTTGTAGATACGGGCTATCATGAAAGACGCGCATGAAATATAGGAAATGAGAGATTAAATTACCTCACACAGCTGTGTATGAAATATCTCTGCAGCAAGCAATCTTTGGTAACAAAAACTAAGCCATGAAAACTTCAAATAGCCATCTGCTCGGTGTCAGAGAGAACAAAGTATTTAAGCCCCGTTTAACAGAAACAATGGTGCCCTGGAAACTCTATCCCAACCAGAAGAAGATGCTCCGAATCACAGCAGAGTGAACGGATGCAGTGGGCAGCTGCCAGAAGCAGCCTCCTAGAAGCAGGCAAGAGCCAGGAGCTGGAACATAGGAGTCCTAGCCATGACGGTGACATCGGGAATTGGAAAAGCTTATTTCTAAGACCCCAGAGACTGTCTCAACTCTTCTGGTGCCTCCAGCTTCCTCTCTCCCTGTCACTGCTACATGTCAAGTTTTCTGAAATGAGAACTGAGAGGAGAGAAAGGAGAAACACCATGCCTCATTGCAACCACGGCCCTGGCTCCAACAGATCCCGCTGTGGCTGCTCAAGGGGTTCTGCAAAAACTGAGTTCAACCAGCATCCCTGTGGAGACCACTGCTCATTCCCTACCATCTCCTCCCACTTCCCAAGTCTCACTCCCCTTAACACTGAAGGACTTTCAGGCACCATAAGTTACTTGGGCTCACAAGTAAAGGATATGCTGGCCTGGTGTGGGATGCCCGTCTGTATGTTGTGAATATGTTTTGCTGCCATTGGTTAATAATGAAGCTTATTTGGCGAACAGCGAGGCAGAATAGAGCCAGGTGGGAAATCTAAGCAAAGGGAAAGGGAAAAAAGGAAGGTGGAGTCTGGAAGACACCAGCAGCTGCCAGAGAAACAAGATGTGAGCTAACAAGCCATAAGGCCACAGTAAAATACAAACTAATAGAAACGGGTTAATTTAAATATGTAGAGCTAGCCAGTAAGAAGCCTGAGCCATCGGCCAAGCCATTATAGTAAATAGTAAGCCTCAGAGTGGTTATTTGGAAGCTGGCAGGTGGGAGAGAAACCTCCAGTCATGCTGGCCCTGCATCGGCATAGATTCTACACCCTTTTATTCAGCCAATCAACCACATGATGAAAACGCTTGATGCGGAAACCATACAACTGTATCGAAGTCATACGGCTTTTTCCTTGTTATTATTCCCAACAGCATGTCGTAACAGCATGTGACATAGCATCTATCTCATGACATACAAGGGATTTGCGCATCCGTGGCTTGGACATCTGAGGAGTCCTGGGATACACTTCCCAGGAATGACCACACCCTTTACATGGCCATGCCTCTTCCCCTCCTTATTCCAGCAGTCATGTTACACAGCACTGCGGTGCTGATTACAATCAGTACGCGTGGCTGTGAGCAGCTCTCCGTTCCCAGCTAGGCACACTTCCCAGGCAGAATACCTTCAACCCTCTAATCCTGTCTTCTTATTTTAAGATCCTTCACGGAGGGCTTCTTGCCCTTCCTCCTAACATTATTATTTCACATTCTTCCCGAGGTCTGGGAAGTTTCTGATAAGAAGAAATACAATCTGATAAATCACTAAACTATTTCGATGAATTAGCTTACTGCATTAATCCTCTTAGGGGCATTATAATATTAAAGGAGGGCTATCAGGAGAAAGCCTCCAAGAACTCGCAATCGCTGCCTCGCTTTCCAGCTCTGAAGTTTTACCATTTTTGTGAATAAATCATTGACAGTGGGATTTTAGATTGTTATGGAAGCCAAGTGAAGGAACCCTGTGGCACTTAAGCATAACTTTATGACTGGGGCCTGGGGAACCCAAGAATATATTTTTACATTCCGGCATTGCTGTCAGCAGTTCATAAATGCTCGGTGTGAATTATTCACCAGTTCAGCATTTGCTCTTATTCATTTGTCTACAATCATAAAACATGGTTTGGGTGTACAGAAAACAGTAACTGAGAACTGAGGCCGAAATCCATCAGGATTCTCTTAGTGGAGAGTCATGATGGTGGCTTTAACCACAGCCAATCCTAAGAGATCTTTACCACCTTAGAAGGTGGTCTTTGCCACAGAAGTGAGTGTTAAAGGGGAAAGGAAATATGCATATAGCTTAAACAGCAGTGTTATAAAAACAGTAATCACTCAGTGGATTATAGCGTGCGCAAACTAGTAAGATTCAGAATGGTAACTTCAGAGTGATTTTCCAGAGAGCTCCAACAAGTTGACCTTCCCTGGGTCTCCAGCTCCTTTACCATAAAATAAGCTCTCAAATTCTATGAATCATGTTTTTAATTTATTAACGACCCATCAATACTTGTAAGGTAGAGAATAAACTACATCTTTACTTAATAATAAGCAAATCTACTTAACCTTGACTAAATTTCTCACCTTGTAATTCAGGATGATTATCAAGTAATCATCAATTATCTACACAGGGAAAGATAAAATAATCTAATATGATAAACTAAAAAATTGATTCCTTATAGTTAACAATGTAGTTCAAGATATTAATATAATCTACTATAATCACTTTATATTACAAGCATAATTGGTTTATTTTCAAAAGACTCAATTAAGACTTTCCACAGTTTGGGACTGGAGAGAAGGCTCAGCGGTTAAGAATATGTACTGCTCTTGCAGAGAACCTGAGTTTGGCTCCCAGCACCCACATGACGCAGCTCACAACTGCCTGTAATTCCAGTTCTGGGGCACACAACACCCTCCTCTGGCCTCTGTGGGCCTGCACACATGTACACATACAGAAAAGCAAGCATGTGTGGATGTACACACATTTGCATATGTGCACACACATATATATAAATAAAAATAAATGAAAAGAAATCCAGTTTTTAATTCTTGGATAGAATGGACTCTTAAGCTATATAAGGGAGCTAGGAGTTTGGCTCTGTTGTAGAACAGTAGCCTAGATGTATGAGATCCTGAGCTTCGGTTCTAACACATACACACACATACATGTGTGTGTGCGCACACACACACACACACACACACACACACACCTCCTGTTCAATCTTTGTGTCTACCTCTCAAAAATATATACTATGCTTGAATTGTGTCTTTCCCCTTTATACCTAGGTTATATTTATTTTTATTAGAATTCATCTCCTGGATGGAGAGATGGCTCATAGATTAAAAAGAGCTGCTCTTGCAGAGGACACAGGTTCAATTCCCAGCACTCACACGGAGGCTCGCAAAACATCTGTTACTCTAGTTCCAGGGGATCTGATTCCCTTTTCTGACCTCCCCGGGCACCAGGCATACATGAAGTGCACATACATTCATACATGCCGGCAGAACATTCACAAACATAAAATAAAACAAAGACTTGAGAAACCTTAAGAATTCATCTCTGCCAAACCCGTTGGTATATCTCACCCATCTTCGCTCCTATATCATTTGCTATGACCAGACAATAGCATAATTTATTTACATCTCCTACTGATGAGCAATTGGTGTGTTTTCATTTCTTTGCCATTATAGCCAACACCACAATAAGCATCCCTCTGCAAGCCTCCTGGCACTTGTGACTTCCTGTAGGAGTCGGAAGCGCCAGGTCATAGTGAGTGTAGACGCTCACCTTTATCAGAGAACTTAAGGCTGTCTTCTCAAAGTGGTTGAGCCAATGTCATGAGCACTGACAAGTTCCAAAGAGATCCTCTCCGTGTGCTCCCCAGAAGCTGATATTTTTAGATTCGAGTGCTTAAAATACTTGTGTAGAGAACATACTCAGAGAAAACACTTTAGTTTCCTGAGTTGCACTGTGAAAGGGTACTGAATTTGGGAGCTGGGAAGATGCCTAAAGGCACCGGGCACCAAGCTTGGTGGCCTGCGTTGGATCCCTGAGACCCACATTGTGGAAAGAGAGAAAACTAACTCCCAAAAGTTGTCCTCTGACCTCCGTATGGACACATGCTGTGTGCACCCACAAACATGCATGCATACAAAATAAATTATAAAATGTGATAAAAATTAAAGAATACTAGATTTCATTAAATTTTATATATCACTTGAGGTTTCTTTTTTAGGGAAAAAAGATTTATTTTCCTGAATCTGTTAGTATTAATTATAATTGTAAAGTTTCTGATATTAAACTACTTGTAATTTTGCTTCATTAATAACTCAAGAAGAGCGTTTGTTTTGGCTATTTACCTCTGCAGTTTTTCAAATACAGGTAAAGATGCTATAATATACCCTATATGCCCAGGCTCTGGATTTCCATAAGTCTTGATATAATTACTCTCTATATGTCAGTGATAAGACTCAACTGCTACATCTAATGTCAACATTTTAAAAAGAAAACCTAATTCTTTATCACTACATTATTTGACAGTCACAAAGTTCTAATATTCTACTTTTGTACATGGAAAGCTAAATTTATTTTAAAAAATTTAAAACCCCCATGATAGCAATTTTTTTTTTTCCGAGACAGGGTTTCTCTGTGGTTTTGGAGCCTATCCTGGAACTAGCTCTTGTAGACCAGGCTGGTCTCGAACTCACAGAGATCCGCCTGCCTCTGCCTCCCAAGTGCTGGGATTAAAGGCGTGCGCCACCACCGCCCGGCAATAGCAATGTTTTAAACAAAATCCCATATTTTGCTTCTAAAATACGTGAGAGTTGTTTTCGCTGGCAATTCCGGGCTGCACACTGAAGTATCTTTCCAGAGCAGAAGTTATCCATATCCAGCTCCGTTCTGTTCTCCAGGTACTCTGAGGCACAGGCAGGGCCTCTGAGTGCCGAGCCCCTCTGACAGGCAGGGCTTTAGAATATAGCCAGTTTCTTAGCTTTAACCTACACTCCAATTGTCCAGATACTTGGTTCAAATAGGCCTTGGGCAGAACAATAGAATCTAAATTTCTACAAGTTCCAGGCTATGCTATGCTGGTCCCTCTGGGCAGCATTCTCCCACATGGTCAGAGGCAAGTGGATTTCCAAGCCAGATGGCTTCTGAGTTCTCTCTCTCTCTCTTTCTCTCTCTCTCTCTCTCTCTCTCTCTCTCTCTCTCTCTCTCTCTCTCTCTTCTCTCTCTCTCTCTCCCTCTCTCTCTCTGTGGTTTTTTTTTTTTTTTTTTTGGTTTTTCGAGACAGGGTTTCTCTGTGGTTTTGGAGCCTGTCCTGGAACTAGCTCTTGTAGACCAGGCTGGTCTCGAACTCACAGAGATCCGCCTGCCTCTGCCTCCCGAGTGCTGGGATTAAAGGCGTGAGCCACCACCGCCCGGCTCCCTCTCTCTCTCTGAACATTCATTACATACCATGGTCAAGCATAAAGCCAAGGTTCTACAGGAAGGTGTTGCGTATGTGTGTGCCTCTGATCTGCCGTGGAAACATTTCGTTGACATCGTGATCTGATGCCTCTGTTGGGCTACTCATGAGCACCACCTAACAGCTCACTCGCTGCTTATTTCATCGATGAGTTTGAAAGGGAGTGGGGATGGGCTTGAGCATTCCTCATGAGTAGAGACTTTCTCTACAAAGTCCGCCTCTTGGATCACCACCTCTGCAAACCTCAGACTTACTACAAACAAGGCCGCTGCCTCATCCCTGGAATGAGACACTCAGGGGCAGTCAACCCATGCGCCATTCTGCTCCCCAAATTCTCAAGGGGGGAGAAAGACGCTTGCTGAGCAACAGAGAGCCCTGCTGGCTTATTACCCAGAGAACACCAGTCTCTGGTGTAAAGAGGAGATTCAAGCTCATTAGACACAAAGATCTTGAGTTAACCTTTTAGGCTCAGGCTCCACAAGTGGAAGTCTGCATTCTGCTTGCACGGGAGCGTGGTTCATGCAATGCATACATGTATGTTCCTGGAGGCAATCAAAAACTGGGCCTTTCTTTTGTTTTTAGTTAAATACATTTTAGCTGGAGCTATAGGGTCTGGAGTAGAGCACTTACCAAGCATGTGTGAGATCCCAGGTTTGATTCCCCCAACAAAATAAATAAATAACACACTAGAATGCCTTGCTTTATTTAAAGGCAGCAATATGAACTCCTACCAATTTTCCTCATGACAAATCTAGGTTTTTCAGACTCTGAATTTGTATAAAAAAAATAAGGCAAAATTTTAAATAAATTTGAAGATATATGTTCATTTAACAGAACTTCCCTAGGTCTATAATCAAGAAACAAGCTTAACATTCATGTCAAGGACCGTCCTTCTCTGCTTGCTGGGGTCAGAAGGCCACAGCAAGCTTTGGCCTGTAGAACGGGTCCTTGGTAAGCAAATCTCTTTCCGTGTTTTATGACTACTGGTTCTTATTCAGTTACACGAGCCACACACTTCAGGGCAATCACTTATCTGATACCACTTCGTGTAGACTGGAACACCCTCTCCAGTGGAGCAACTCCCCACAGCCTCCCCTTCCCGGCATCCAAAGGATACGGTCCAAAATGAGTTGAGTCAGAGTGTTGTATGCCGACAGGTCACACATTTCCATAATCTGGTTGGAGGAAAAATCCACCTTCTGGTGACAAAAGGAGAACATACGTTACACATTGCTTTCTTTCAGGCTTGCTAGTGTTTAACAGCAAAACCAGAAGACAGGTTTCTGGATGCAGACTTAGCACTGATGGCTGTAGGGGCTCTGCAGCCAAACCAGGCATCTCTCTCCGCCTTTTCTCGCCGGGATGTTATTGTCACCACCCCGAGAGACGGATCCTCCCTTTTCCACCCTTCCTTCCCCTCCATGGTCTCATTCACTATGCAGCCAAGGCTGGCCTGAAATTCTTAGAGATGAGGCTGGCCGCAAACCTGCAGAGATCGGCTGGGATTGAAGGCGTGTGCCACCACGCCCTGCCGACTCTCATGTGTTCAGCGGTTATTTTAAATCTCCTGGTCTCCTTCAGGATTCACTTCAGTTTCGCCTATATCACCATGCTTCCTATTTCTTCTAACGCCCAACAGACCACAGTAGCTTCACTCGGGTGTGCATCTGATTGTTCTGTTCTCCAGAGAGTCTCACACGCCGCCCCTCACCGCCAGGACAGTCCTTCTTTATCCCCCAGGCTGCACGGCTTCAGTTGTATCTGCCTTAGTTTGGGTTTTTTTTTTTATTGCTGAGACACCATGACCAAGGCAACTCTTATAAAGAAAGCATGCTAAATGAGGACGGCTCACTTGGTTTCAAAGGTTCAGCCCATTATGATCATGAAGGGGAGCATGGCGGTGTGCCGGCAGACAGACGTGGTGCTGGAGCTGAGAGTGCTCCATCATGCAGGCAATGGGAAGTCAACTGAGACACTGGGCAGTGTCCTGAGCATAGGAATCCTCAAAGCCTGCTCCCCAGAGTGGCACGCTTCCTCCAATAAGGTCAAATCTACTCCAACAGAGCCACACCTGCTAAGAGTGCCACTCCCTACGAGATTATGGGGGCCAACCACATTCAAACTACCACAGTACCCTTTCTCAAAATTGACTCATTTAGACAGGCATTTTCAGCAACGTCTGTGGACCCTGTTCTACAATGAGAATACATACATACATACATACATACATACTAACTAATTAAATAAAGAGCTTTGCTTAATTCATCTACTGGGGAAAATATCTTTTTTAAACAAAAGGTAAGAAAACTCAAGGTTTTGGAACACTATATTGGGCACTTGATGAGGGTGCTGTAACCTCACTCCAGAAGGTGGTCGAGAAGATGCTGAATAAACACTGTCCCTCCTGTGCCCTTTGAAACAGCGACTGCACTCCCCAAACTTACTAAGACGATACTTCCCTACACTAAGTCCTAGAAGGAACCGGAAGGCAGGAGTAGACAACTGGTGAAGGCCGTTACAAACGTAACAGGGGTGGGACGGGGATTACATGGTCAGTAAGACCCGAGCTGACAGAGCCTGGAAAGGAACGGCGCAAGCCGTCTAAAGGACCAGTCTACGCCTATGCCAGCGCCAGTCATTTTGAGCATCCCATAGAAGCCTTGCAAAAACTACCCAACAGTCACAACTGGATGCTCCAGTTCCTGAAGGCGCAGCCTCCTCCAGGGCTGTTTCACTTTTGCATCAGACTTTTTTGGGGCACAAAGTTTCTGTGAACGAGGGGGCCCACGTCCCTGATGACCTCGCTGAGAGGCTGTTCTAACCAGTGGGAAAGTAGAAAGGCTACTTATCGGTAAAAACACAAGCCTTCATTTACGTGCAAGATGGGCCCTGATTGGCCCAACACGCCTTCTCTGCTTATATAAGCGGAGGTTCAGGTTCCCAGGACAAGCTGCCTGAGAGACTTCACCTATGCTCATGCCATTGTTTTCCCAGCAGCAGGCCCCACAAAAGGCTTCTCTGGGACGGCTTTTGTTTCTGCCTGCTCTGGTAGTGTGGGGCGAGCTGGTGACACTGGAGAAAGCAGCAGCAGAGGAGAAGCAGCAGTGACGGCTGGGTCATCAAAGTGACAGCAGTCGCGACAGCTGCGCAGCTAACGAGCCAGGTTACAAAAGGTGGCTCCTTGGTAGCTGAAGAGGAGGCGGCTGGGCAGTTTGAGAGAATGACAAGCGCAGGAAATAGGGTGACAGAGAAACCAGAGGAGATGATGTGCTGGGGTTGAAGGAGGCTATACGAGCCAGGGAGGGGAGATTCTGGCCACTGTCGGGGGCTGGAGAGATGGCTCAGTGGTTAAGAGCATTGCCTGCTCTTCCAAAGGTCCTGAATTCAATTCCCAGCAACCACATGGTGGCTCACAACCATCTGTAATGAGGTCTGGCGCCCTCTTCTGGCCTGTAGGATACAGACAGAACATTGTATACATAATAAAAAAATAAATTAATATTTAAAAAAAAAGAATTTTAGAGTGCTGCTGAGTCTTCGGGGTCCAGAGTCAGAGGCTGAAGGCCCTGGAACTCTAATGCGAGTCACTCTCAAAGGCTGGAAGGAATCCCGCTATCCAGGCCTTACGTAATGGATGCAGCCAGCTACTGCCTGTGGAGCTCCGACTTTCCAGGCTGCACAAGGGTCAGACACACAGGCTTGCAGGAGCTCAGCAGCCGAGGGGACTACCTGCCGCTGCTCCCGCCTGTGCCCTGCTGCTGGCGGATACTACGAGGGGCAAAAGCTTCCAGACAGGAGCACTGAAAGAGCCTGCACTGCTCAGCCACAGTTACCATCTGGGCAGAGCCAGGGAATGAATATAAAAAAGTACTAGTTTCTTTAAAAGCAAAGGTTGGATAAGGGAGAGGACAAAGTTTGCACCCAGGAAACGCTTTACCACTGTCTCAGCTAGAACCACGCTGCTATAACGAAAGAGACACAAGAGCCAGTACTACAAGGGCAAAGGGGCTGCGTGTGGCGGCACGTGTCTGGACCTGCAGTCAGGAGGCAAAAGCAGGAAGGGCAGGAGTTTGAGGCCAGCCTGGACTGCATGGGAAGACCTACCGCCCCAGCCCAAAGAAATAACCATCAATTAAAATCTTCTTTTTAACTAAGAAAATGGCATAAATATGGCCAAGAGGACAGAAGGAAGCTGGTTCCTTGAATGTGGGGTTTCAGCAAAGAGCTCTCAAGGACCATATGCTGACAGAGCATCTCGGTGACACACTTGTCTGTATTTCAGTTCAGACACCTGCACTGTAAGCTGTCCTCCTGACTCACACTGGGAGCTATCCCCCTGACTCACACTGTAACCCATCCCCCCGACTCACACTGGAAGCTATCCCCCAGATTCACACTGGAAGCTATCCCCTTGACTCACACTGGAAGCTATCCTCCTGACTCACACTGGGAGCTATCCCCCTGACTCACACTGGAAGCTATCCCCCTGACTCACATTGGAAGCTATCTCCCTGACTCACACTGGAAGCTATCCCCCTGACTCCTCTCTATTAGTTCTCTCTTGCTTGTTTAAGTGGCAAGCCCTTACCGTAGATTATTAGAGTATTGATAAGTATACCTTGAGATTTTTGGGTGGCTTGAAATTGAAGAAGGTAGTCAGCTTGTTCTGAGAAGCATTTAGTTCCAGAAGATACGGCATGAAGCTCACACAAGACAAATCTGGGAGCAGAAAAGGTGAATCAACAAGATACTAGAAAAAAATCATTAAGCATGTTATATCAGAACACACATTTTTTTTTTCCAGACACGATCGCATTGTTCAGTCCTGGTTGGCCTGGAATTCACTATGTAGGCCAGGCTGGTCTAGAACTTAGATTCACCAGCTTTCTGTCTCCCAAGTGCTCGGATTAAAGGTGCTACCACACCTGGCCAAATTAGAATAACTTTGAATTATGCCCATTGCAAGCACATCTCAAATATTTCAGCTGAGTCAAATTAATAAAAATGAACAATGTGTGAAGTACTCTTTTAAAGTGTAGAACAGAGGAGAGCAGGGTGTAGGAGGAGGGTGGGGGAGACGAGGGGTAGACGAACCACAAAACGCACCTTGTTCTAATGTCGTAACAGTATCCACCACATTATAAGTTGACTTAAAAAATCATTTGGTGTGGGACAATCTGTATTCTGTCAATTATGCTTTAAATAAATGCTGATTGGTCGGTCAGTAGCCAGGCAGGAAGTATAGGCAAGACAACCAGACAGGAAGTAGAGGCAGGGCAAGGAGAACAGGAATATTCTGGGAAGAAGGAAGCTCTTTCTGCAGTCCCGCCCAGACACTGGAGAAGGAAGATGTGACCTACCCTGCTGAAAAAGGTACCGAGCCATGTGGCTAACATAGATAAGAATAATGGGTTAATATAAGTTATAAGAGCTAATAAGAAGCCTGAGCTAATGGGTCAATCAGTTTCTAAATTATGGAGATCTCTGTGTGATTTTCTTTGGGGTTAAATGGCTGCGGGAACTGGGCAGGACAGAAACTCCAACAAGCAGGCCCTCATGTTACAATCCTTTTTTTAAAAAAATGTGTAAAACTCTCTATAAGGCAGTAACTTCTCCTTCTCCCCCAGGCCCTGCCCACTTCTTCCATCTCTTCTATTTCCGAGATGTCTGAGTAACCCATGGCTGAAGCCTCTTGCACCCCCACTCATGTTCCCACAATCTACCAAACCCATGTGCTTCCAACAGCACCAGCCTTCCAGAAAAGGATGCGAAGCTAAAGCATTAGATGCTCCTCTTGGTAATCAGCTCCTAAATAACTGAATTAGGCCTTTTCAGAAGACTGAAAATAACACAATTAGGGAACTCTGTTGCTAATTCAATTTTGTTTTAGTTGGACTTAATCCTAAATCCCATTAATTATTTGAGGTGATTTAGACCCCTTTCTTGTTACTGTGCTTTGACTCTGGATCGGTCCAAAAGTGCATCTGAGTTCTGCATTTTATCTTAAGCATTCTATTCCCAGACTTGGTGCTAAATAAAACACTGTGCTAGTGGAGGCCCACACAGAATCCCACGCAAACTGTGATTCTGACTCAGCCTTTGCCATTCTCTCTCTCTCTCTCTCTACAGGAGATGCACACTGGGCATTGGAATGAAAGAATCCACATGGCGGGGGTTCTCCAGCCTTCTTGCTATAGGTGGTTCCTTTCAGTAAGGGGTTTGGTGGTAGCGCCCCTTTTCTCTCTCATTCTGGAGGACGCAGAGAACCAGGACAGCCATGCCAACCACAGGCAAAGCGAGACCATGCCAAGTGGCGCAGACAAATGCAGAGTGGGAGGAGGTGGCACACAGCTGTGTCTTGGGCCGGGCTGGCAGGGATGGCTGTGCCACCTTGCATTTGGTGATGGTTTGGATGAGAAACTGTCATCTTGGGCTTGCTGATGGCAGTGTTTGGGCTTAGGAGGTATGGCTTGTTGTACACTGGGGGCAGGCTTTGAGGTTTTAAAAGCCATACACCATTCCTAGTTCCCTCTGCTTCCCGTTTGAGGTTCGAGATGCGTGCTCTGTCCTCTCAGCTTCCAGCTGCGGTCACCATGCCTGCTCCCTGCTGCTATGCCGTCACCATTATGGGCTCTAATCCTCCGGAGCCATAACCATAATAAACTCTTTCTTCTAGATTGCCCTGGCCTTAGAATTTTATCGCAGAAACAGAAAAGTAATTGGTATGCCAGAGCAAGGCTCTCCAAAGCCAGATGATTCCCAGCAACGTCTACTTCAGGTCTGTGGATTAAACAATTGCCTAGCCGTGAACATCTCTGAAAGAGGAGGTGCGTTGGAATATTGCCATTCCGGTAGAAATCAATGGGTCAGTCAAGGCAGGCTGCCATGGGATGGAACCTATGGGACGTCAGATGCTTAGCAGTCTATACCTATGAGCCTGTCCATTCTGCACTCGGCTGCGTGTCTGTTAAAAGGGCTCTCAATTCGTCTCCACTGAGTCCCTGAACTCCTGCTGGAGTTCATCTTTAATGCCAATCGCATGGGTATTTGTTTTAAAGGAGAAGCATCAGCTAATATTTAGACCGATACAATGAGATGGTAACAAAACCTCATACTCTGTACATAGCTGGGGCTTTAAAAATCACTGTGACAGTGCTGACTTCCACGCAGTCACTCCTTGGTGCAGTAACCTCTTCGTCCACCAGATGGCAGGAGCACCTTACGGCTTCACTAATGGTTCTGGACCAGCCGCATCAGCCTTATCCTTGTTTACCTCAAACCAACCCTTACCCCAGTTCTACCAAGTCAGAAACTCTGAGGGTGGGATTCAGCCATCTATGCACTAACAGTCCCTGCTACACACAAGCTATTCTGCTGAAAACTGAAATGTGGTCTACCTCTGAACTCCTGTAAGGTGACATCCCCCAAAGAAAAACACACTGCCATACCAATACACACACTAGAGAGGGTCATGAAGAATCAAGGAGGTGTGGTCTGCATAGAGACTGCCTTCAGTGGCAGGCTATGAAGCTAGGTCTCTTCTTGCTATTGACATTGAACATCATCAGAGCCTTCCACGAGGCTGCAATTTCTTATTCAGTAAGAGTGAAAAATCAATCTCAGAGACAGGGATGAGCAGAGCACAACAGCCTTGTAGGGGTGGGGTGGGCAGAGCACAATCAGCCTTGCAGTGGTGGGGTGGGCAGAGCACAATCAGCCTTGTAGGGGTGGGGTGGGCAGAGCACAATCAGCCTTGTAGGGGTGGGGTGGGCAGAGCACAATCAGCCTTGTAGGGGTGGGGTGGGCAGAGCACAATCAGCCTTGCAGTGGTGGGGTGGGCAGAGCACAATCAGCCTTGTAGGGGTGGGGTGGGAAGACACAATCAACTTTGCAGGGGTGGGGTGGGCAGAGCACAATCAGCCTTGTAGGGGTGGGGTGGGCAGAGCACAATCAGCCTTGTAGGGGTGGGGTGGGCAGAGCACAATCAGCCTTGTAGGGGTGGGGTGGGCAGAGCACAATCAGCCTTGTAGGGGTGGGGTGGGCAGAGCACAATCAGCCTTGTAGGGGTGGGGTGGGCAGAGCACAATCAGCCTTGTAGGGGTGGGGTGGGCAGAGCACAATCAGCCTTGTAGGGGTGGGGTGGGCAGAGCACAATCAGCCTTGTAGGGGTGGGGTGGGCAGAGTAGTCCTGCCAGTAGCAGCTAAATGCCTTCCTGGCGGTTGGGTCACCACACATCTGAGCCTTGCTTTAAGTAACTTGGAGGAAGAGGGACAGGGCGGGGAATCAGAGAGAACAAGACAGGACCCCAGCTATTACTGCTCAGTATTCATTCCAGAATTTTCTCTGTTCGTGTTTGCTATTTTCTAAAATGGGTTTGGAAAAGCATGTCACAGTCTCTCCAACAGTGGTATTTGGAGTAGGATCTGACGCTTGTCTGCACTCAGGGGCCGGACTTTAATTATCAGAGTCAGATGAGAGGAAGTGGAAAAAGAAATTGAGAGACCATTAACAGCAGCAGTGAGGTCTGCTCTAAGGCAGCTGGAAGCAGCAAGCAGAAAGACGCTCAGTGGAGAGAGATCAGAAATAAGTATTTGCTTGTGTCTCTAGAAGTCTAAAGGAAAAGATATATAGTGTTAAAATCAAATAAGATCTGAAAATTCAAAACAAGGACCAGGCTTTAAAGAAAATACGACGATTTCAGAACTATGTTCATTAAGTGTGAAGGAAGGAAGGCGCAATGGCAAACACAGTCAGATGGTGTGGTCAGAGAGAGGGGCCAGGGCTGACACCAGGAAGCCCTGGGGCTTAACCCATAATAGAGGGAGCTAGCCAGGATGGAACAGAAGTGTAAAAGCCAAATAAAATGTCCATAAGAGGGCGGGGTAGCTAATTCATCTGAGCTAAAGAGCTAGCTGAAGAAAAGGGTGTCATCAAACATTCTGCGGGTACTGAAGGGATACCAACTCCTGTGGGGCTCCCTGGGTGCACCCCAACTATCGAAACACTGAAGGCCTACCTGTCTGCTCTTCCCTTGTAGATCATTGTCCTCTCTCTCTCTCTCTCTCTCTCTCTCTCTCTCTCTCTCTCTCTCTCTCTCTCGTTCTATCACTCTCTTTCTCCAAAGAAAGCAATAAGTCAATATTTAAATTGATCTACAAATCACTTTTATCAAGCTCAGTATTATAAAACCACATTAAATTCTGTAGATGGTAAATTTTCGCACTACTTCAGTGATCAATCCTCTTGACTGACAATCACGTACCTTCGATTTTGTTCGCTGAAAGATTCAACTTCTGTAGGTGAACATAGTTACACAGAATGCTGATGTCGATTAAATCGCAGTGCTGAGAGGAAGGAAAGGGGGAAGGCTTTAATATGGCATTTACCGCGTTCATGGGAGCCTTCACGCAACAGCTAGAAACAACGCCGACGGAAAGAAAGCCAGAGTTTCTTCCGAAGGATAGAAGCGAGAGAATAAACTCTAAGGCCTGCTACTAATGAGATCTCAAAACCCCACCAAAAAAAAAAATGTATTCCTTCTGAAGAAATTCTAGTCAGTTGGGCGTGGTAGCACATGCTTTTAATCAAGGTAGAGGCAAGTGAATCTCTGTGAGTCTGAGACTGGCCAGGACTGCACAGTCAAACCCTGTCTCCAATAGAAGAAGAAAGAAATTATTAGCCTAAGAAATTAGTGTTAGCAGCAAGGACACACCACATGAAAAGGTAAAGGACAGCGGTGTTCACGGGAGCCTTTAGAACAGTCTGAAATGAAATAAAGTACAGCAGTAGAGACCACGTTTTCATCTCGCCAAAGAGAAGCCAGTGTAAGTGACGTTTTAGGAATATGCCACAGGTCACCAGGAGACTGTTAACCACACAGCGATCCCAGCAGATCCAATAGCAGCAGAGCAGACAGGGCAAACACAGAGAGGGGTGTGGCCAAGCCTGTAGCCGCAAAGCAGCTTGGGAGTCGCAGTCTCCAGCTCCGCTGAGGCTCTGTCCAAAGTTCATGCCAGCAAGGTAGTCATGGGAAGTTCTGGTGGAGCTGGGAGAGAATCTAGCCCACGGGATGCCGACTTCTGCTGGCGGCATATGTCATTCTGTCGCAGGCAGACAACAAAGCCAAAGGCGATTAATAAAAAAAAAAGCCTTTTGACGGCAAGTTCTCACTTCGGGGAGTGATGGCTGTTTAAGGGAGGCTGCTGCAAGAGACAGGTCAGTACTGAGTGCCTACTGTGTGCATCATTGTGCCTAGTCTGGAGACAGGGAGGGGCGGAGTTCTAGTGTGCCTTTAAGAATTTAGGACTTGGGAAGGGGAGGAGATGTGTATACAAGTAATTAGAGGAAGTCAAATAAACAATAATAATCATTATATAATTATTATATACAATGATATTATATATTATACATAATTATATAACAATATTAATATATAATACTATTGTGTGATGCATATTATATATTACACATAATATATAATTATATAATAATAATATTGTGTGTAGCCTAAGTAAGATATGAGGAGGGGGAAATCACTGAACCAGTGAGTGTACTCAGTGAAACAGTTTATAGAGGCCAAGTAATTCAGCACGTAATATCTCAACAGTACGGAGGTCAGGGGCAAAATAAGTTAAGCTCCATCCCTCTGGCTGAAATAAGATTTAAAGGATTGCTTTTTTTGGCAGATCAATTTCAGGCCTGGCGCTACATACATAAGTAGACTATTGGTTACAATGGGCCTTGACGCAGCAGAACTGGCTGCTAGAATCACAGTCTCTCAATGTCTTACACAGTGCTGTGTGTACAGGGTGCTCCCGCCACAGCTGAGTGCCTGAGCCCTCGACAGAAGGCTAGCCACTGCCAGGGAGGGAAAAGCTGAGCTTGGTACGCTGACCCCGAAGGACATGCTACGAAGCCAGCACAGAGGACAACACCTCAGTAGTCACTGGATAGTTCAAATCCACGGCAGAACACTTTGGCAATGCATTAGCCCAGTCGGGAGTGAGTGAAATCAGGAAGCTGTAGCAAATTTTCCATGTGCTTTTAAAATAAAAGTACCTGTAGAGGGTATATCTGTACAGGTGTGGGAACACATGTGTGCAACCGGTGCACATGCGTGTGTGTACATGAGCCTAGTTGCCCCTCACCTGCTATACTGAAGCTGCCTCTCTCAGTGAACCTGGCGCTCACCCGTCCATCTAGACAAGGCTGCTGTGCCAGCACGCCTGGGATCCGAACCCCAGCCTTCGCGTTACACAGCAAGCACTGTAGCCGCTGAGCCAGCTCCCCAGCCCCTCGATGTCTTTTTTTTTTTTAATGGAGGCCAAAAGAGTTCAATTATTTTTCTAGGACTATGAACAGCAGAGAGGCTGAACTGTGGGTGGCCGGCTCTTGCACCCCCACACTGTCAAAGCTGAGCCCGATCCTGTGCTGCTCAGGGACTAGGACTGAAATCTTGAAGACTGGAGAATAACAATGGATTCTTTGGCTTTGACGGCAGGCATCTATGAAAATAAAGGACAGCTCAGAGCTACTCATTTCTCGATATGAGAGGAACATCGATTATCAGAATACTCAGTTCCGGGGATTCAGACACGAAATTTAGCTCTGCTTTGGCCGATCAGAGGGAAAATTCTTACAGGGTTTTTGATTGGTTTTACAAATCCAAACTCAACCTCCTGAAGAAAGCATTGATTACTATAATATAGACTACTTAGGATGAAAGCGAGTGCGGAGAAAATGGAAACAAAGGAATTTGGGGAGCTGATCCTGGGACGGCCGTGGTTCCCTGAAGCCTAACACTTAGCCATGCATCTCCATCGAACACAAGGCCCTGAGGTTTGCCGCCACGACAAAAGCTGTGAGTACCAAAGAAGGCGAATGTCATCTGTCTGTGTTGCCGCCCTGCAATGACCCTGTCATACTCACTGATAAATTCAGGTTGAGGTACACCTGCTCCGTCCCAGGGCCCGACCACCCCAACTCACTGAGTGCTTCGGCCACAGCCTCCTCTCTCAGGATCCCATCAAACTCCGCCTGCAGAAAGCAAATGGTGGACAAAGAATGTGTATTAGAAAGGCAACCATCTGCTTTGTCCTACCCCGCTCCCAGGGAAAATCTGACTGCCTGGAAGACATTCCATACTCCACATGGCTAAGTAAATGCCCACATCAAAGTCATGTCTTGCTGCCACTGACTTATTGGCTGGTCACTTCCATGGGGTGCTTGATGCTGAGACAACACTGTGGCCAGAGGAACGTCAGATTTCGTGGTCCTGTGGAAGAGCTCCTGACAGCCCCGGAGTAGGCAATTCTCATCTCCATTTTACAGAGGAAGTAACTAAGAGGTTACGTTGCTCAAAATGACATAACAGCATGTGACAGAGCTGGAATAAAAACCCAATCTGTCTGCCCCCAAGGCAATTCTGTACTGGGCTACCTGCCCACACCTCAAAGGATGCATCAAATGAAGGCACTAATGTCTCAAAATCTGGTATTCTTGCTGAACAAACCAAGTCCTCAGCTCATTTTCCAGAAGCTGTTTTTGTCAGATCCATCCAATTTACAAGATGATGTCGTGGGTGCCTGTCACTTCCAGGAGGAGGCTCGCCCTTTGGTCTATAGCCGACGGATGGGCATGGCAGTTCCCCTGTGGTGGCAGACAGAAGAGACGACACGCTAGTCTGTGCTGCGTGTCCACTGCCTTGAACTCTATAAGGGCCAGCAAGGACACCGGCATCAGCACGATGGCAGAAAACAGTCGTCATGGCAGCCACTCTACGGTACTTAACCACGATGAGTGTGTTAATGGTGATGGGAAAACATACACTCTTTAGTTCTTTACCAACCCAGGAGCCAAGAATGCTATTTGGGTTGTTGGTCCTGAGGACCTAAGTAGATAGACTCGTGTTGCTCTAAGAGTTTTTCTCCACAGGGACTATTGCCTACATGGAGACAGTACATTGTCCTTTGGAATCAGCTGGACTCGGTTTGAACCTCACCTCTGCCACGTGACTTGGGGGAGGTAAAGCTTTCTCTGAGCCTCACTTCTCTACCTATAAACAGAAAGTATGTTTTTCTTTAAAGACGTTCTAGACACACCGTTCCTCCAAAGTAGGCTGCTTTTGGGGATATTGATTGTTTTGAGTTGAAGGCACTTGAAAAAAACCAGTAAACGCAAGGGGAGGCTTTCTCCGAACTGCTTTTATCTACAGAGGCAGATCCTTCAAAAGGAACTTATTGTTAGAAATCCCCTCCCCGGGAGTTTCATCAACTGGAGGAGATTGACCCCTAGCACAGGAGCAGAGAGAGGCTGACACCACCGTGAGGCGAGCTTTGTCACAGCCCCTCATGGCTCCCATCTATTCTAAGAGCCTGTGAATCTTGCCACAAAAGCATCTGCCCCCCCCGACCCCCACCCCCTTTAGTGACCTACATTCCCTCTACCCTTCTTCCCCTGTTAACATGGTGTGGAAGCGCTCAAATCCCACATAAAAAATTTCCCAGGTCAGCTGGTGACTCCATAGGTGGAGGCACTCGCCTCCAGTCCAGAGGACCTGGGTTTCGTCATCAAGAGCCACGTGGTAGAAGAAGAGAGTCAGTTCCTACAAGCTGCCCTCTGACCTCCACATGTGTGACACACACATGGATAAATCATTGTAATCAATTTTTTGACATTTATTTATCTTATGTGTATGAGTGTTTTGCCTGTATATATGTATGTGCACCACACGCATCCGGTGCCCAAGGAGGACAGAAGAGGGTGTTGGAAGCCATGTAACTCAAGTTATGGATGGTTGTGAGCTACCAGTTGGGTGCTGGGAACCAAACCAGGGTCTTCTGCAAGTGCTCTAACTGATGAGTCCAGACCCTGTAAACATTTGTCTGTCTGTCTGTCTGTCTATTTATCTATCTACATATCTATCTATCTATCTATCTATCTATCTATCTATCTATCTATCTATCTATCAATCTATCTATCTAGCATCTGTTTACCTGTCTTCTATTTGTTTATTTTTATATGCATGGATGTTTTATCTGCATGTATATGTCTGTGTACCATATACATACCTAGTGCCCATGCAAGTCAGAAAAGGGCTTTAGATTCCCTGGAGCTATGATGTGGGAGTGATTTCTTTCTAATCTGTTGTTTTCATTGGTTGATTAATAAAGAAACTGCCTAGGCCCATTTGATAGGCAACCCTTAGGTGGGTGGAGTAAACAGAACAGAATGCTGGGAGAAAGAAGCTGAGTCAGGCATTCGCCATGATTCTCCCTCTCCAGACAGACGCAGGTTAAGATCTTCCCTGGTAAGCCACCTCGTGGGCTACACAGATTATTAGAAATGGGTTAGATCGATATGTAAGAGCTAGCCAATAAGAGGCTGGAACTAATGGGCCAGGCAGTGTTTACAAGAATACAGTTTCCGTGTAATTATTTCGGATAAAGCTAGCCGTGCTGGCGGTTGGGTGCCGGGAACGTAGCCCGGCCGCTTGCATTACAACAGAGCTAGAGTTACAGATGGGGTTATGAGCCACAATGTGGGTGTTAGAAATCAAACCTGGGTCCTCTGGAAGAGCAGTCAGCGCTCTTAACCACTGAGCCATCTCAGTAGCCCCAACCCTTCCTTATTTGGTACTGGAAATCTAACTAAGTACTCAGTGCTAGTGAAGTTGTGGCTATTGGAGGAGAATCTACAACCAGCAATGTACTAACTCAGCAAAACCCCTATCAACAATCTATAAACACCTGTCCTTATACAACCACAGATACATATAGTCTTCACCCTTCACCATGGAGACCACCAAAAAAAAAAAAAAACCTGTAATAACGAGTTTTTTGGGGTTGGTTTGCTTTTTTTTCCAGACAGGGCTTCTCTGTATAGCTCTGACTATACTGGAACTCACTCTGTAGACCAGGCTAAGCCTCAAACTCTAAGAGTTCTGGGATTAAAGGCATGCACCACTACCACCCAGCCTGTGTAATAAATTTTTTTAAAAAATCTTTTCCTATGATATCTCCGATGGATGTAATATTAAAACCAATATGGCCATGTCCTAGTCTGTTAACCTGTCCATTGTCACTTTATTTCATAGGTCCAGCTATGAAAGCTAGAAGATTGGGAAGGTCATCATTTCTCTCCTATCCCTTCTTTTAATGTTTTAAAGAGAAAGAAAAAGTAATATACAGAAAGCTCTTGGCACAGTGCCTGGAACACATTAAATGTTTCAATAAATGTCCTATGTGCCAATGGCCCATAGTTGTCTCGCTGCTCACAAGTGGGGAAAGCATTCATGCCTATACAGAAAGTACTGCTGGCCTATGGAAAACCTAGGAGGTAGTGGGGTGGAGGGAATGCTGCCTTCCTTCCGAACTTCCCACCTGGAGCGCCACAGGTCATCTGACCTCACCCCACTCCACTTCCGTACTTATCCCAGCAGGGAGACCTGTTTGTCACCATAGCTGTGGACATCAGGGTGGACACAAGTGCCAGCATTTTCTCAGATCCCTAAGGCAAGGCTCCACACAGTAAGCCCCTCTATAGCCTACTTTGTAATCCCAGGAACTGCCTTAGTCCAGGCTCTTCCTGCTCCCCTATAGATATTGCTAGAACCCTACTATCCTCTCGTCTAGATGTACGTAGTCACCAGGAACCGCTTATCAAGTGTGTGCCCAGGCAGGGCACGCAGCCCTCTACAGCCTACCCTACCTTAGGTACTTTTTCTGCTCTTGCCTGTAACCCCTGAGTGCAGCTGTACCGATCTCTGGATGTGACACTTTAGGTGCTAATTGCTGTGTCTTACTCTTATGTCACGCTGAGAGCAGGGACCATATGTCTTCAATCAGATTTTCATCTTCTACCTTAATAGCTGCTATCATTTATTACATCTGTAACTTCTGAGAGTCTACTCTAGCTACCAGATATTATATTGGAGACTTTAAAGTAGTCTCTTACTAAATTTGAAGTATCTAACTATCCCGATGAACAGGCGTTATCGCACGCCTCGAGTTACTGGCAAAGGGTGTGTCAAATTTTGGGCCAAGACACAGTCAAAGTGTGCTTTCTATTAAGCAATCACTCCATAAATGTTTGTTCAATAAGGCGAAAATCACTTAATGAGCTCTAGGTAGCTGTGTCAGAATATCCTGTTGGCCTGGCGTCAGAGGAATAGCAAGCAACCCCCCGCCAGCTATAAACCCTCGCTGGGCCATAAGTGGCGAGCTACGAGTCACACCCAGCCCTAATCAATCCTTTGTGTTACAGATACCTTTTGTTGCCCTATGTGAATCTTTTTTTTCTTTCCTTTTTGAGATTGTTTTAAATTTTTTTTAAAAAAAGAAAACAAACTATCTTTTTTCATTTTACATATAAATCTCAATTCCCACTCCCTCTTCTCCTCCCATTCCCTCCACCTTCCACCCCCCCAGCCCCACCCCACCCCCACTAAGGAGTGGTCCTTAGAGAGGATTAGGCACATTGCTTTGAGGAAGGACCTAGGCCTTTTGTACTACTATATCTAGGCTGAGCAAGGTATCCATCCAAAGAGAATGGGTTCCCAAAAAAGCCAGTACAAGCAGTAGGGGTAAATCCTGTGCCACTACCAGTGGCCCCTCAGTCTGCCCCAGCCATACAACTGTCACCCACATTCAGAGGGTCTAGTTTGGTCCTATGCTGGTTCCTTCCCTGTCCAGCCAGAGTTAGTGAGCTCCTATTAGTTCAGGTAAGCTGTTTCAGTGGGTGTCCCCATCATGGTCTTGACCTCTTTGCTCATATTCTCACTCCTCCCACTCTTCGGCTGGACTTTGAAAGCTCAGCCCAGTGCTCTGCTGTGGATCTCTGCCTCTGTTTCCATCAGTTGCTGGATGAAGGTTTATGGTGACATTTAAGATCTTGGAGCACCGGACAGAAATCTCAAGGACCAAATCAGGAGCAGAAGGAGAGAGAGCATGAGCAAGGAACTCAGGACTGCGAGGGGTGCGCCCACACACTGAGACAATGAGGATGTTCTATTGGGAACCCACCAAGGCCAGCTGGCCTGGGTCTGAAAAAGCCTGGGATAAAACCGGACTCCCTGAACATAGCGGACAATGAGGACTACTGAGAACTCAAGAACAATGGCAATGGGTTTCTGATCCTACTGCACGTACTGGCTTTGTGGGAGCCTAGGCAGTTTGGATGCTCACCTTACTAGAACTGGATGGAGGTGGGGGTTCCTTGAACTTTCCACAGGGCAGGGAACCCTGATTGCTCTTTGGGCTGAGGAGGGAGGGGGACTTGATTGGGGGAGGGGGAGGGAAATGGGAGGCGGTGGCGGGGAAGAGATAGAAATCTTTAATAAATAAATAAATTTAAAAAAAAAGATCTAAGTACAGGGCAAGGCCAGTTCAGGCACCCTCTCCACTATAGTTTAGGGCCTTAGCTGCAGTCATCCTTGTGGATTCCTGTGAGTTTCTCTAGAGCCAGGTTTCTTGCTAGCTCCATAATGGTTCCCTCAATCAAAGTATCTCTTCCTTGCTCTCCGTCCCTGTTCTTACCCCATCTTGACTATCCCTTTCCCTCAAGTTCTCCCACTCCCTTCTCCTCCCCTTCTACCCTCCCCTCCCCACCCCCATGATTCCAATTTTGTCAGGAGATCTTGTCTATTTCCCCTTCCCAGGGGGATCTATATACATTTTTATTAGGGTTCACCTTGTTGCTTAGCTACTCCAGGGTCATGGACTATAGGCTCCTTATCCTTTGCTCTACAGCTAGCATCCACTTATGAGTGACTGCATGCCATGTTCACCGTTCTGGATCTGGGTTACCTACTCAGAATGGCTTTTTTCTAGTTCCTCCATTTGCATGTAAATTTCAAGATGTCATTGGGTTTTTTTTTACCACTGAGTAGTAAGTACTCCATTATGTAAATGTACCACATTTTCTTTATCCATTCTTCGGTTGAGGGGCATCTAGGGTTGTTTCCAGGTTCTGGCTATTACAAATAATGCTGCTATGAACATAGGTGAACAAATGTCCTTGTAGTATGATTGAGTATCCTTTGGGTATATGCCCAAGAGTGATATTGCTGGGTCCTGAGGTAGGTGGATTCCCAATTTTCTGTGAAACCACAATACTGATTTCCAGAGTGGTGGTACAAGTTTGCATTCCCACCAGCAATGGAGGAGTGCTCACATTACTCCACATCCTCTCCAGCATAAGCTATCGTTGATGTTGTAATCCTAACAAAATTAATCTATAAATTCAATGCAATCCCCAACACAATTCTTCACAGACCTTAAAAGAACAATAATCAACTTCATGTGGAAAAACAAAAAACCCAGGATAGCCAAAACAATCCTGCACAATAAAGGAACTTTCAGAAGCATCACCATCCCTGACATCAAGCTCTATTATAGAGCTACAGTAATTAAAACAGCTTTGTATTGGCATATAAACAGAATGGCTGACCAATGGAATCAAATCGAAGACCTGGATATTAATCCATATACCATGAACACCTGACTTTTGACAAAGAAGGCTAAAATTATACAATGTAAAAAGAAAGCATCTTCAACAAATGGTGCTGGCATAACTAGATATCAACATGCTAAAGAATGCAAATAGACCCATATCTATCCCCATGCACAAAACTCAAGTCCAAATGGATTAAAGACCTCAATATAAATAAATCCAGCCACAATGAACCTGATAGAAGAGAAAGTGGAAAGTAGCGTTGAATGCATGGGCACAGGAGACTACTTCCTAAATATAACACCAGTAAGACAGACACTGAGAGCAACAATAAATGGGACCTCCTGAAACTGAGAAGCTTCTGTAAAGCAAAGGACACAGTCAATAAGACAATAAGGCAGCCTACTGAATGGGAAAAGATCTTCACCAACCCCACATCAGACAGAGGACTGCGCTCCAAAATGTATAAAGAACTCAAGAAATTAGAAATCAAAATTCTAAATAATCCAATTTAAAAAATGGGGTACAGGTCTAAACAGAGAATTCTCAACAGAAGAATCTCAAATGGCCAAAAGATACTTAAGGAAATGTTCAACATCCTTAGCCATCAGGGTGTGCAAATCAAAACGACTCTGTGATACCATCTTACACCAGTCACAATGGCTAAGATCAAAAATGCCCTATGCAAATCTTGTCTGAGAGTTTCCCATGGATACCAAGCCGATGCAAAACTTGGTTAAGGAAAACCCAGAAAATCGTGGTATACCTCATGAATCAGGTATTTGCACTTGGCAGCGTATTTTTGGAAGCTGCATTCAGATTGTTTTTGAGCATATGAAAATCTACTGGCTAAAGTGTAAACACAGATCTAAGGGAAAGGGCTTCAGTCCACGGAGATTGGAGGTCCCTGAGGCTGCAAGTCCCTGCGGCTGCAAAGGCTAAGCTCATTCTTAAAAGTGTCACGGAGTCTTCATTTCACCGACCCGCATGAACCCACACATCCGCACTGCGATACCTGCGATAGGGAGCAGTTAAAACATGGGAGTTACTATTATAGTATCAGGAATGTGGTTTGCACATGTCTGGATATCACAGGACAATTTGAGGAGCCATGTCTCTTCTTCCACCCACAGGGTCAAGGAATCGATTGAACACAAGTCATCAGGCTTGGCAGCAAGTATCTTTACCGGCAAAGCTTTCTCATGGGCCTTATGCTAAGCACTTTACTTACATATAGGATATCATTTAGTCCTCTTAGGAGACAGCAATGACTAGCAAACCTGTATTTGAGGTCTAGATAAGCTAAGTAACTTATTCAAAATCTTGCTACTAACAAAAGGTTAACACAGGTCTCAACCATAAAGCCTTTCATCCCAAAGACAGTGGGTGCTTGCTCCAAGCAGCTGGTCTCAACTGCTTCTCTTAAATTCATTAGGGCTCCTGGAGTTTGAAGCTAGCTGCATTGTTGGTTATGACTACCACATTATTACCCATAAGATGTGGGAAATAAACCACTCAACACGAATGCACACTTCTTTATAACTCTTCAGTTCAGTTTATAACTTTTCATTCCACATTTTAAAGCCTAAGCCATACCATGAAAAGCCAAAGTCAGTATCAATACCTAGAATGTAACTAGAATACATAATAAACTTTTCTTTCTCAGTGTATTCACCGAACCAGCAAGGACGAACCAGTTGAATGGCCCCTTCTATGGCTTGTTAATGACGTGCTGAAGACAGATTAACGATGGCACTAATGAACCCAGAGCCAAGGAGCTTTTGCTAATTAGAATCATAAAGTATGCTGGTGGTTCATTTGTGAATTCCTCTGGGGTAGAAGGTGGTGGAAACCATACAAACATTTCAAAGGAGCAAAAACACCGCTGCATTTGTGGTAGTCACAAGCTGAAGGCAGCAAAATTAACCAACAAAGGAAGAATAAAATAAATAATGGCCTTTTGTTTGTTTAAGTTTGTTTTCATTCTTTTATTATTATATTTAAGGCATGGTGTAGACCACAATGACCTCTAACTCAGGACTACCTTCCTATCTCTACCTCCAGTGCTGGGAGTGTAGGTAGGCACACCATTTCTGGTACCCTTCTAAGGCCAACATCAAGCAAAATCAGGATGGAACTAGACCACAAAGAGAGAAGTGTAAAAAGAGACAAAATGAGGGATGAGGGTGGGGGAAAATCAATCCAATATTCAAAGTGAACAAAAAGGCATTACAGACAAGAGCCCAAAGAAGAGCAGAATCAGAGTAACAGAAGGTTAGTGGAGGAAGAATAAGAAAATAAGACAAACCAGGAAAGGAGCTTATTCAAGGAATACTGAGAAGAAAAATGTTTGACATCAGGGAGAAAGGTGACTAGGAGATGACACAGAGGTCAAGAAGCTGAAGCGATTGATTTCTACGCCAAAGGAAAAGAAGGGGTCCAATAGAAAGGTAAGAATTGAAATTAAGAAAAATATTGATTCTGAGTAGCTAAAACAAAGAGAAAAGTCTGTGTGGGGGAGAGGAACAAATCAATTTATGATTTTGAAAAAAGAGCAATTATTAGAAGCCAATAGAAGGAAGAAGTGGAACGCAGTGAAAAAGGAGACGAGGGTAAGAAAAGGCAGCCAAGTGTGTGGGAATACAGTCAAGTGTTGAAAATGGGATTGGGTGAGTAGGGGGAAAAAGTATGTAGAAAACCAGCTAAGAGTTGGGAATGTTGAGAGCACTCCCACAACCCAAATATTCTCACGAGTGAGGGTAAGCTGTCTCTCTGATCATGCTATGGTTCCCCTTCTTGACCAGGAAGTGTGGCGAGTGCTTTAGTAGGCTTATACCCTAGGAGATGCAATATGTAAAACTTTTAAGTTATTTGGACTTTGTCGGGGGATATGGATTATTTCAAAAAGGCAATTTTTCACCCTGGAGGAAGGAGGAAGATGGAGCCCACAACTGGGAAGAGTACAGAAGGACTTCAGTTTGGAGAGACACACTGGGGATATAAAAAACCTCTTGATGCTAAGGTAGCAACTTTAGCAAGGGGTAATTTTGAAAGCATTAACCCCATAACCTCCATACAAATAACACAGATAATTTTTCATAATGGCAGTGGGTAATCTGACACATAAAAAACCACGAAAAGAAAGCAGATATTTAGAGGGTTTCTGTCCTCTCAAACCCCTGTGCCCCCACCCCGCTCCGACCCCAGAGAGGAGGTGAAGAACACCAGAAACAGAACAGAAATGAGCAGCAAAGAAAAGTCCTCGCCATCTGGGAAAGGGGCGCCTGGCCAGAATGAGTGGGGTGCAGAAGTGCAGAAGCGAGCTGCAGCTGAGGCAGCCAGGTTTGGCAGCTGGAGGAAGCCCGGGGCTGGGGTGAGGATGCAGATGGGAGTGGGAGAAGGCACACCTCCAAATTCAGCATTTCGGACTCCTCTGACTCTTCCGAGGATTCCTCTTCGCCCTGCGCTTCCGTCTCCGTTTCCTGAGAGCGGCGGATGAGCTGTTGGAGGAGGTGAGAAGAGGCGCTTTTGAAAGTCCCTCTTGCTCTCTGTCCCATGGGAAAAGGAGGCCATTGTGTCCGACGACGTTTTGCTGCGAGCGATAGTATTGCCTGGATTACAGCGCGAGGGGCGCCCAAGCCCTGCTGGAAAGAGGGCCCTTTCCCTCTCGAGGGACCGGTCTCGTAGGCAGCCATATTGTTTATATGCGTTACCTAGGAGATTGACGTCCTGACCAGCGGCGCCGCAAAGACTTCTGGGGATTGTAGTCCCACCCTCCGGGCTCACTCAGGCTGTTGGCATCTATGCGGGCAGTCACTTTTGCAGTACTTTTCCTGCTTCTTCTTTTATTTTCCTCTCTTCCCTACATTCAGTCGCTAGTTTTGTTCCTTTTGATTGTGTTTTTTGTCCTCCTTTTCACCCCTTTTCTTTGTCTCCTACTGTCTGCCTTTGATGACATTTATACAAGCATCTCCAGTCTTGCTTCATGCATACCATCGAACTTTGAAAGAGACTCAGTTAGTGTTTCTATTGCTACGACAAAGCACCATAACCAAAAGGCAAGTTGTGGGGGACAAAGGGTTTATTTGGCTTACACTTCCCTATTGTTGGTCATCACTGAAGGAAGTCAGGTTAGTAAATCAAACCATAGGATTCTAGAGGCATGAGCTATGGAGGGGTGTTGCTTACTGATTTGTTCCCCATGATTTGCTCAGTCTGCTTTTTTATAGAACCCATGGCCACCAGCCCAGGGACAGCACCACCCACCATGGGCTGGGCCCTTCCCTATTGGTCACAAATTGAGAAAAGAAAAGCCTTATAGCTGGATCTTCTGAAGGCATTTCCTCAACTGAGGCTCGTTCCTCTCTGATGACTCTAATTTGTGTCAAGCTGATGTAACACTAGTCAATACAGGAAGGATTTGGCATCCCTACCTCTGTCCGTGGGAAAACTAGTAAGGCTAGTTTAACACTATGCAGAGCTCGGCGGGAGGAGGTAAGGGTATAACGGAGATGACTTAGAAGACCTGACTCCACTCCTTTTCCTCGCATTGTGGACAATGAAGGGAAACTACCAAAGGACTTCTGAAGGCTCCTCTGCAGTAATTTACATTCCTATCCATCTCTAAGCCTAGTCCTTGGGGGGAGGGAGGACTAGGGAGGGGAGGGAAGGGCAGGGAGAACTAGGGAGGGGAGGAGAAGGGAGGAGAGGGTGCATCAGACTGGCAGTGTATCTGAAAGCCTCTGAAGAGCTATTAGCATCCATAAATAACTGTATTGGTCAAGTGACCTGCATTGGTAATTATTTTCATCCTGTTGGATAGATCTCTTTATAAGATGTTCTTGCAGGATTTAAAGCATGGTTTTATGCTAGTGTGATTTGATGAAACCCAAATCCTATAGCCTTAAGCTCCACAAAACGGTGATAACTATTATTGCCGCAATGATGACAACAGAGATCCGTACAAGGAAGTTGTCCTCATCCTCTGGCCTTCCAGGGCCTTTTCTCCACGCTTCAGTGACAGCAGTTACAAATACAAAATGATCCCTGCCAATGGTTATCAAGGGAGAAGGAGAAAAAAATCCTTATGGGCACTATCCATTGACTATTATCTTTTTTAGTGCTTGAGGGACTATTAAAACTGACATAAAGCTTTCAAAATTACCTTCCTTCATTATCTTGTGCTCATAACTGGAAAGGACACAATGAAAATGTCTCTCTGCTAGGTTTGCCTTGCTTCTTATTACTTTTTCTAGTAGGTACAGATTCTGACAAGGGATTTCTTTCCAACCTCATTGCCTCAGGGTCTGGTTCCACCTAACTAGGAAGGTTAGACAGTTTGCTCACCCCTTGCAAAAATTATAAAAATGTAAATCCTATGTGTGCTTCCAGTAACTTAACTAGCATTTACAGCGGGAAGAACTTTGCCAATGGCTACCTGTTGAGAAAAGTGGTAGATTCGTAGTCTATCAAAGTATATTCCAAAAAGATGTTTGTCATACAAACACTAGAGTGGAACACAGGGAAACACACTCAAGTCAGTCGATGGGGGAATGCTAAAGATGGCAACTGTATTCAGAATCCATAACTGGTGCCAGAGAATTGTGTGTATTCTGTCAATCATATTTTGAATAAACACCGATTGGCCAGGCAGGAAGTATAGGCGGGTCAACCAGACAGGAAGTAGAGGCGGGCGATGAGAACAGGAGAATTCTAGGAAGGAAGAAGCCAATTCCTTCCATTCCTGCCCAGACCATCGAAAGGCAAGCTGAGAAAGGTACCAAGCCATGTGGCTAACATAGATAAGAATAATGGGTTAATATAAGCTACCAGAGCTAATAAGTAGTCTGAGCTAATGGGCCAGTCAGTTTTATAACTTATGGAGATCTCTGTGTGATTTTCTTTGGGACTTGCCAGCTGTGGGAAGCAGGCAGGACAGAAACCCCAACAAGCCGGCCCTCATACAGAAACTCCAATGAGCAGGCCCACATGTTACAAATAAGAAAAGAAATTCTGATATAACTTTGCTAAGTCTACTGTTAGAAATAAGTTTGAGGTTCCAAAGACAGAGACCATCACTACAATTGAAGTGTCTCAACAAGGCAAAACTTTACTCTTGTTCAGGAGGGTGAACTAGAAAGAACGAACACAGAGACACACAGAGACAGGAAGTATAGATGTGTTTATTTTGACTCAAGTGGTAACTGTATCTTTTCCCCATTGGCTGAGGTCTGACTTCAGACTCCCAACAGTGCATAGTTTTAAAAGAATTGGAGCAAGATAAATGAAGGTGCCGGGGGTCAAAGATCTTAATCTGAGAATGTGGAGAGGGTCTTTGTGTAAACAAAGGTTTTATTGGGTAAGGGGTACTAAAACATTTGCATAAAAGTTATGGGAACTGGGTGGTGATGGCGCACGCCTTTAATCCCTGCACTTGGAAGGCAGAGACAGGAGGATTTCTGTGAGGTCAAGATCAGCCTGGTCTACAAAGTGAGTTCCAGAACAACCAGGGCTACATGAAGAAACCCTGTCATGGAAAACAAAAAGTCTTACTGGGTGGGGAAGATAAAAGATCTGAATTTCTTGTCCTAAAACAAGTTTCATAGTTGCTCAATAGAAAAAACTCTGTAATATTTCTTACAGAGACAAAACGGATTAATCCCTACAACACAATAAAACCTAGTCTTTGGCATGTAATATCGTTATGCATTTGGTCTCTTCATTTCTTCATTTTCACAGCTACCTTTGTCTTCATGTGATGAATGGAGCCCCTGAGGTTCAAGGAAGTTCAACAACTGGCCTAAGGTAGGTGTGTGCGTGTGCATGCATGTGCATGCTTGCGCAGAAAGCCTGATTTAGAGTGACCATCTCCATGGGCTGCCTTCAGTACAACTTTCTGCAGATGTAAAAAAGCAAGCAAGAAAGAAGGAAGGCAAAAAAAGAGGGATGGAAAAAGAGAGAGAGGGGGAGGGAGAAAGAAAGAAAGAAACAAAGAAAGAAAAGCTTCTCTGGAAAGCTGATCATAAAAAATTTACAGTCAGGTGGTGGTGGCACATACCTCTAATCCCAGCATTCAGGAGGCAGATCTCTGTGAGTTTCAGGCCAGCCTGATCTACAGAGCAAGTTTCAAGACAACCAGAACTGCTACACAGAGAAACCCTGTCTTGAAAAACAAAACAAACAAAATCCAAAAACAAAATAAACAATAATAAATAAATAAATCCTTTCAGTCAAGGTTCTTCAGTATAACTAAAGAATCCACAAATTCACTCCAAGAATCACTCTTCCATGTGGACTCAGGACACATTATACTGAGGAGGAACCAAAACATCTATCTGAAAACCAACTCCTTCCACAGAACGAACTGATGGTCCTTCAGGAGCAGTGACTGTCCTCAGACTGCCTATGCTTGAACTGCTTGGTGCTCACTAATGTGCCTGCCAAACTGGAATTATACTTATTGATGACTTAATTATAATTCTGTACACCAAAATGGAAGGTTTTGTCTTTATAAAATAAAGTAAGTTGACTTGACAGAAACCTAGGCATTTCTGGGAAGAGAGGATCTTAACGGAGAAATTGCCTCTGTAAGACTGGTCCATAGGCAAGTCTGTGGGGTTCTGTCTTGATTGATGTGGGAGGTCCCATCCCATGAGGGAGGGTACCACTCCTGGGCAAGTGATCCTGAGTTGCATATGCAGGCTGAGCAAAGTTTGCTTCCATGGCCTCTACTTCAGTTCTTGTCTCCTGGTTCCTTGCCCGGAATACCTGCCCTGACTTCCCTAAGTGGTGGAATGTGACCTGAGAAGCGGAAATAAACCTCTTTCTTCCCAACTTTGCTTTTGGTGATGGTGTTTTGCCACGGCAATAGCAGCCCCGAGATAACAGGTAAGGAGAACAGCACTAAGCAGAGGGTAGGCTGTGAGGAAACAGGGTATTTGTTGAAACTCTCAGTATAAAACACCAGTAATTACATCCGTGTATGCACAGCTTTCAATAAACCACAACTGTGAGAGATTAGGTGAGTGTGTGTGTGTGTGTGTATATATGTGTGTGCGTGTGTGTGTAGGTGCCAAGGTCAGGGAAGTCTTGGGCTAGACCAAGGCAGTAGGAGAGTCAGCTGGCAGCACAGGGTCTTCTGTTAGCTCTGTACCCTTCCTCACTGGGAGAAATGAGAACACAGAAAGATGGCACCATGACCTTTGAACTTCTCTCAAGGAGGCGCCCAGGGCAGGAAGCTGTTGGCAGAGAACCCAGTTACCTCCCTGTTGGACAGAGTTTGCTAATCCTGGCTCCGACTGCTTCCTGGCTTCCCCTCATTTTAATAAGTGCAGCTGGTGGCTCCCCCTTTCTGGATCTGGCACTCTAATGTAAGACATTACCTTGCTGGAAATAGAGAGAAGACAAGGTGGGTCCTCCACTGCCTAAATTTAAACATGGACGCAGGCCTGGAATGTGGGCCTTGAGCAAAGCAGAGGAAATGGATCACCTTCTTCTCCGCACACCGCTCCCCTTTCCCCATTCTGTATTAGGGAAAGTGGTGCTTCCTGAGTATGTTAGGACCGAAACACTTTAAAGTCAAGGTAATTGTGTGTTGGGGGGTACTATTGCTGGGTTTTAAAGATTTTATCTTAGGGTTTCTATTGGTGTGAAGTGACACCATAATCATGGCAACTCATAAAGGAAAACCCTTAATGGGGGCTGGCTCACAATTTCAGATAGCCCATCATGGTCACGGCAGGAACCGTGGCAGCATGCAGACAGACATAGTGCTGGAGAAGGAGCCGAGAGGTCTACATCCAGATTGGCAGGTAACAGAAAGAGAGAATGCCACAATGGGCCTGGCTTGAGCATCTGAGACCTCTAAGCCTGCCCCCAGTGACACACTTCCTCCCAAGGCCACACCTATTCCAACAAGGCCTCCTAAAAGTGCCACTCCCTATGGACCTACGGAGACCATTTTCTTTCAAACCATCACACGTTTCTTAACATTTATTTTATTTTGAAAGTTTTATACATTATTGTAGTAATATGGACGTGGCGGTGGGGCTGCGTCCCCAACACCCCAGCCGCCTGCCTGGCTAGCTTTTGCCCCGAAATAATTACACGGACACTGTATTCTTTTAATCACTGCTTGGCTCATTTCTACCTGGCCTCTTCTAAGCTAACTCTCGCACCTGGACTAGCCCATTTCTTATCATCTGTATAGCACCAGTCTTACCGGGAAGATTCTAGGTCGGAGCTTCATCGCGTGTGTCTGCCCGGGAGCGGGGCATGGCGTCTCTCTCTGAGGTGTCTGCTCCCGAGAGGAGAGCTGTCGAGTCTGAGCTCACTTCCTCTTCCTCCCAGCGTTCTGTTCTGTCTACTCTTCCCACCTATCTTCTAACCAATGAGATGGGCCAAGGCAGTTCCTTTATTAGCCAATGACCTTCCTCCATCACATTATTTCTTCCTCTCCCTCTCTCACCTCCAGTTCCCCCCAGGCCCTCAGCACTCCTCCTCAAATCCATGGCATCTTCTTCAATTATTTAATGTTTTACATATACACCTTTCTCTATAAATATAATAGGCAATGTGGATGGGAAAATCTCACAAGGCCCACTCTGAGATGAAGAGCTATAGGCAATTAATGGTTGGAGAGAGAGAGAGAGAGAGAGAGAGAGAGAGAAAGAGAGAGAGAAAGAGAGAGAGAGAGAGAGAGAGAGAGAGAATGAGTGGTGGTTTGACTGAAAATATTCCCCCATAGGCTCTGGCATTTAAATACTTGGTCCCCAGTTGGTGGCCCTGTTTAGGTAGGTTTAGGAGGTATGGCCCTGCTGGAGGAATTGAATTACTGAGAGCCGGACTTTGGGGTTTCAGAAGCCTGCTCTCTTTCTCAGTTTGCTCTCTCTGTTTCTTCAATGTGGTTCAAGACATGAGCTCGCCACGGTTCTATCATTTTCCGGTGCTGCCATGATGGTGTGGGACTCTGAGCTTGGCCATGTCATTTGCATTGGTCAACAGAACTGCAGCCAGTGTGGCACCAACAGAGACTTGGGCATAACTGGCCATTAGGTTTCCTGTGACTACTGGCCATTCTGTGATTATCCTGTGGAATCACTTGGGGGAGTTACTGGACATCAAAAACACTGGCTTCAACATCTCCATGGTCTTAGCCACTGGCCTTCCATCAATGGGTATGTGAATACGGGCAGTCTAGACCATCTGTACCAGAAGACTCGCCAGCCAATCCAGATTTATAGATCAAAAATGACCCAAAAGAACGTTCCAGACAATTGAAAGAATCGTGGCGACACACACGTGGCTGTAAGCCACTGAGCTCTAGGGGTTTGAAAGGCAGCAGAAATTACCTTATACAAACAGCGCTTCTGTTGTCCACTGTCCTGTGTAACAAATTGGGGTTAAGACCTTTATCTCGTAAGTCTCACTGAAGTGACTAATCCCATATTAGCCTTGGATACTATAGGCACTACCTTTTTTACTAAATGCATCTTTGCTAATATCAACTCCAAAAAGAAGCTACCCATCTTCCTAAGTGAATGAATTGGTAGTTGAGGTTCTTCAGAAAAATGGAATGGGTAATAAATATGTATGCCACATGCACACGAACACAGCACAGTTGTGCGTGTGCAAGATCTAGGTATGTTAATGAATTGTGATAGATAAAAATAAGAACTTAACTTGCACAGGTATGAAGCCTTTGAAGTCAACAACCTGCAGGCGACAAGCTAGAGACCCAAAGAGCAAGTGAAGCCCTTGGAGTATTTGAAAGTCTAAGGACCAAGACTCCTGGTGGTGTAAGTTCAAGGACAGGGGCAAACCAAAGTCCCTGCTCAAATAGGCCGTAGAAGAAATCCCCTCCTACCCAGGCCTTTTGCCACATTCAGGTCTTCAGTTGGTTGAACACACCCGCATGCTGAAGAAGGCAGTCTGTGCTGCACAGCCCACCGATTCATGAATTCATCTCATCCGGCAACACACTCACAGATCCACATAGAAAAGCATTTGACCAAATATCTCTGTGTCCCATGGCCCAGCCAAAACAGAAAAATGGCTAACCTCGCAAGCGCAGCTCTGAGTAAATGACGGAATTCATGAGAGGGGAAGAACCTGACGTTGTTACCGCTGCTCTAGCGGCCTCCTTGCCGACCAGCTAGGCTCAAGGACGTTTTGCCTGAACACTCTGCCATTTCCTGCACCACAATATACATAACACTCCTGCCTTTCTTTAGGTTTCTGAAGATGCAAACCACTATCAATATTAACAATCCTAGGACTGTATCACTTAGTTACCTTTATCACCATTATAACCAAAGTACGTGAGAGAAGCAACTTAAAGGAAGAATTGCAAATCTTGGCTCGTGTTTTCGGAGGGTTTATTCAGTCCCTGGTTGTTAGGCCCCATGCACTTAGTGGTAGGAATGTTATGGGTACAAAATTACCTAGGGGAAGACAGCTCGTTTCTTCATGGCCAAATGGAAAATGAGAGTGAGAGACAGGAAAGGGACGAGGAACAAGAAACCCTAAGAAACCTATTCCTAGCGACCTGCTTTATCCAAATAAGTCCCACCTACTGAAAGTACTAGAACATCCATCCCCAAATTTTGCCACTATTTGAAGACTGAACAGTCAAAGCATTAGCCTGGTGTTACGTGGGGGGGGGGGGGGGCATTTATATTCACACCATAACTAAGATGCACACAGAATTAATAACAATAAGAACCATGCTTGGAGAGGAGAGGTGTTAAGAGTTCTTACTGTTCTATCTGAGGACATAAGTTCGGCTCTCAGAACCCACACTGGAGAGCTCACAATTGCCTTTTTTACCTCCAGCTCCATGGGATTCAAGACCCTCAATGGCTTCCAGAAGCATCCGCATGGCAGACTTTCCAACAGACACATAAATAAAAATAAGTCTCAGAAGAGCCATGCTTTCATGGAGAAATACAACAGAAAACAGGCAACCTGCACTTCCTTTTCCCTTCAAATTACACATTAGGATTTCAAAGAGAAAATGGATGATTTAGAGAGATGCCTGACCCCGGGCTGTGCCGTAGGGTTTTGGTGAGTCATAGGACATTACATTGCCAGCATACATTTGCAGCGAACAAAAATCTGCAGCCATCAGAGTAGATAGAAGCCTGGCCATGGCCCTTCATTGCCCTTAGATACCCAAGTGGGAAAATTTGTGTTTGAATTATTTATCTGATTTATAAAGAGATGTGCAGACACAGAAAAGCTCTGTGTATGCATAATATTTTCGTTATAAATAACTAGAGGCTTAGGGTATTTTTCAAAGTTCATTAATTATTGAGACTGCCTCTAGCAGCTCTCCTTGGCATGGTTTGATTTTTTTTTGTTCCTGGCCAAATAAAAAAGTACTCAAGAGTCCAGCATGACCGAACTTATTTAGGAAGTAATTTATGGCCTCTTCAAAATTCTAAATAAAAATCATTTTGGAGAAATTGAATTTTGCCTCTTTCTATACTAAGTAGCTCTTCATAGTATGCTTTAAAGAAACGTGGGGTTTATCATGTGAGCATCTTTAAGTGTGCACTTCACTGGCATCCATGCTTTGCGCTGCTGTAGCACCATCAGCACCATCCATCTCCCGAGCTCTTTCATCTTCCCAAGCTGAAGCTCTATACCAATTAGGCAACGATTCCATTTTCTTCATCCTACTTTCTGTCTCTGGGAATTTGGTGCTGTGATGGTTAATGTGGTCAACTCAACAGGATCCAGACTCACTGAAAAGACAGCCCTCTGGGTGTGTCTGTAGGTGATTATCTAGAGTCGGATAACTGAGGTGGAAGGACCCACCCTAATTGTGAGAGGTACCATTCTATGGGTTAGGGGCCTGGACTGAATAAAAGGAGGGAAAGAGAGCTAAGCACAAACACTAATCTCTCTCTGCTTCCCGACTATGTGTGGATGTAATGTGACCAGCTGCCTTGAACATGGCAGAGGGCACAGCTGCCAAAGCCGGGGACAGAGAGCTGACATCCTCAACTCTGTGCACAGAGCAGGGAGAGCTAACTGTAAGTGGTGTGCAGCTTTTAATCTCAAAGCCCACCCCTAGTGACATACCTCCTCCAGTGAGGGTAGAGTACTCAAGTCTCCCAAAAAGCATCATCAAATGGGGACCGAGTGTTCAATGCACGGGCCTACGGGGGGCACATTTCTCATTCAAACTACCGCAAGTTGCTTCTACTTAAAGACTGTGATGAAGATGGGTTTGCCAAGATCGCTTCAAGATCCTATCATGAACGAGAAGTGCAATTGCCAGACCACACGTAATTACACAAGTATATTCTTAACCAAACTGCACAAGATTTCCAATTTTTTTATTTACTTATTTTATGTGCAAGAGTGTTTTGTTTCCATGTATTCTTGCATCACATGTGTGCTTGGAGTTCAGAAGAGGGCACTGGATCTCCTGGAGCTTAAGACACCACAATAGTGATGAGTTATCATGTGGGCGCTAGGACTTAGACTTGGGCTCTCTGGAAGGGCATCAAGTGCTCTCAACCACCAAGCCATCTCTCCAGCCTCAAGTTTATAAATTTTTTTAACATCTTCACCAATGCTTATTATTTTCTATTTCCCTTGCAGCAATCCTAATGAGTATGAAGTTGTATCAGATTGTGACTTTGATATCATTTTCTTAATGAGTGCTGGTACACAACAATTTTTTGTGCTTATTGGCCATGTATAGGTCTTCCTTGGCAAAGCGTCTTTTCAAATCCTTTCCATTTTTAAATTTGGTTTTTCTTTTTAGTTCTAGGATTTCTTTATATAGTTTTATACTAACTCTTGGCAGATCTATGGTTTGCGAGCACTTCCTTCTAGTCAGTGGTTTTTTTTTTTTAGTGTGGGATTTTTTTAAAATTTTTTTTATTGATAAAAGGAGAATAAAGAAAAGAAAAAAAACTAAAAAAAACAAATTTCCACCTCCTCCCAGCCTCCCATTTCCCTCCCCCTCCTCCCACTCTTCTCCCCCTCCTCCCACTCTTCTCCCCCTCCTCCCACCCCTCTCCCCTTCCCCCCACTCCTCTCCCCCTCCCTCTCCAGTCCAAAGAGCAGTCAGGGTTCCCTGCCCTGTGGTAAGTCCTAGGTCCTCCCCCCTCCATCCGTATCTAGGAAGGTGAACATCCAGACTGGCTAGGCTCCCACCAAGCCAGCACATTGCGTAGGATCAAAACCGCGTGCCATTGTCCTTGGCGTCTCATCAGCCCTCATTGTTCGCCATGTTCAGAGAGTCCAGTTTTATCCCATGCTTTTTTGGTAACAGTCCAGCTGGCCTTGGTGAGCTCCCAGTAGATCAGCTCCACTGTCTCAGTGGGTGGGTGCACCCCTCGTGGTCTCGACATCTTTGCTCATGTTCTCCCTCCATGGGATGTACTCACTCATAATTGGTTTCTAGCCATAAATAGGGGTCATGAAGTCTACAATAGGCAAATCTAAAGAAGCTAAGTAAGAAGGTGAACCCAAGGAAAAACATATAGTTATCCTCTTGGATAAGGGAAGTAGACAAAATTGCCGGGGAGAAAAGTGGGATCTTGGGGGTGGGGTGGGATGGGGGTTAGGGGAGATGGGGAGAGAAAAGGTAGAAGGGAAGGAGGGGAGACTTGGGGAAACAGGAGGATCGGGATAAAGGAAGGTTGGATAGGGGAGCACGGAACCACAATTCTTAGTTAAGGGACCCACTTTAGGGTGGGCAGGAGACTTGACCCTACAGGGGCTCCCAGGTGCCCAAGCTGAGGTTCCCAGTTAGTTCCTTGGGCAGCTGAGGATAGGGAACCTGAAATGACCCTACCCTAGTGATGGGGGAGTGTCATATATCAATCTGTTGATTTCTTTGGTTAAGCAATAAAGAAACTGCTAGGCCCATTTGATAGGCCCACCCTTATCCACCATTTGATACTCCACCCTTATGTGGGTGGAGTAAACAGAACAGAACGCTGGGAGGAAGAGGAAGTGAGCTGAGACTCGACAGCTCTCCTCTCCAGAGCAGACACCTCAGAGAGAGACGCCATGCTACCTGCTCCAGGGAAGACGCACGCTATGAAGCTCCGACCCAGGATGGACTTAGGCTAGAATCTTCCCGGTAAGACCGGTGCTATACAGATGATAAGAAATGGGCTAGTCCAGGTGGGAGAGTTAGCCTAGAAGATGCTAGGTAGAAATGAGTCAAGCAGTGTTTAAATGAATACAGTGTCTGTGTAATTATTTCGGGTAAACCTAGCCAGGCAGGCGGCTGGGGTATTGGGGACGCAGCCCCTCTGCCGCCCATATTACTACACCCTAGAGCAATACTGACGAATATCTTGCATATCATCCTAGAACTTTCATCTGGCGATGGATGGAGATAGAGACGGTGGGTTTTGATTTTACCCATAGATTACATCTTTTGAGGTGGAATAGTGTTTTTTTGGGATGGCAATATTCCCCATAGTCTACTTTATCTACTTTTACTTTGTTATCTGTGTTTTTAATGTCATATTCAGAAAAGAACTGCCAAATCCAATAACATAAAGATTTGTCTCTTTCTATTTAAAAATTTCAGTTTCAACTTACATAATTGACAACAATTCTGTATAGCTCGGCTATACATTTTGTCAGACATTGAAGGTATATGAAATGATCACCATGGTCAAGCTTATTAGCACATCCACCTCTTCCAATATTTATTTTGTTTTTCTTTTGTCCTTCCTCTCCCCCCTTCCCATTTCTGTGTGTATGTACATAACAACTACCTTCTACTCTTTTAAATTGCAAATTTAAAAATGTGATACAGTTTTATTAACTACGATTGTCATATTATATGTTAGAATACTAGAACTTATTCATCTTGCCTGAAACTGTACCCTGTGACCTGCATCCCTCTTCTTGCCCTCTCCCTAAAGCCCATGAAAATGGCCATTTACTCTGTTAGTTTGATTTGATTTCTTGAAAGTCACCGTATGAGATTGTGCATAATTTGTCTTTCAATGTCTAACCTATTTACTCCAGATTCACCCATGGTATTGATTGTGGGTATTATGTGTGTATGTATGTAAGTATGATGTGTATATATGTCATAGTTTACTTTGTTCATTCTGGATCATATGTTAGTTTTAATATTAAATAGTACTTGCCAGCAACCTTAGCCCTGACCTTCCCTCCTTAATAGTCAAAGTCTCTACAGAATTCTGAGCAAGTCTAATGCTTCCTGCCAGGCCCTGTCTGATAGGAATGCTAAGTGAACATAAACATAAACATGGTGTTTGAAAGGAGTCAGGGGAAGTAATTAGTCCAAAGTGATATTCACCCTGGCACTTGACATCCTGTTTTGAAGCTGTGGGTTTAGTGACAGAGGCCAGAAATCACCTCTTTATTTTTTCCTTCTTCCTCTTCTTCCTTTGTTGCAAGGAGAGGGCCCGCTTGTTCGTCCCGACCACCTGACTAGCTTACACCTAAAATAACCACACAGAAACTGTATTCATTAAAACACTGCTTGGCCCATTAGCTCTAACTTCTTATTGGCTAACTCTTACATCTTGGTTTAACCCATTTCTATTAATCTGTATATCACCACGTGGCAGTGGCCTACCGGGAAAGATTCGGCACATCTGTCTCTGGTGGCTCCGTGGTGTCTCTCTGTGACTCCACCTTTCTTCCTCCCAGCATCCAGTTCTGTCTTCCCTGCCTACCTAAGTTCTGCCCTATCAACTAGGCCAAGGTGGTTTCTTTATTCATTAACCAATACAAGCAACACATAGGCAGAAGGACCTCCTACACCATTCCTCCTCCTTTTCCTCTTCTACATTTAGCGACTATTTACGTGTGTGTGTGTGTGTGTGTGTGTGTGTGTGTGTGTGTGTGTGTGTGCATGTCCCTCCTGTAGCACATATGTGGCAGTGAGAGGATAATTTGTGTGACTGTTCTCTTGTTCCACGTGTGGATCCTGGGGCTCAAGCTCAGGTCCTGGGGTGTGGTAGGTGTTTCCACCTGCTCGGCCATCCCACTTGTTTTCTTTCTTAATCCTTTCTCTTCTTTTTCAATCCTCTCTTTCTGTCTCTTCTTTTTATTTCTCTGCATGGGGGAAAAGCACCAATGGAGAAGTAAGGAATGGGAGACACTAATGTTTTCCTTTTCTTATTGTATTGAGTTACATAAGGTCGCTTCCGTGTAAGTATCTAATATTTTTCCTTGTGAAGGCTAAGATTTCAAAGGGAAAACATAATATGAAAGAGTGAGCGCCCCTGGTGACCACTGATTAAAGTACTTATTAAAAGCTGGCTAATAATAAGATTTTATATTATCCGAGATCTGATGCAACTAAAAATAACACACAGGCTTCTTGGATTAAGCATCAGGCTGGAGTGTAGCTCCCAAGTCCAACACTTACCCAGCATGCCCAAGCCCTGGCTCAAATCCTAGCACCAAGTGGGTTTGGGGTTTGGGAGAATGAGGTTTTTGGTTTTGTTTTTTTTTTTCCAAGACAAGATTTCTCTGTAGCTTTGGAGCCTGTCCTGGAACTAGCTCTGTAGACCAGGCTGGCCTGCCTCTGCCTCGCGAGTACTGGGATTTAAGGTGTGTGCCACCACTGCCCAGAGAGAGTGAGGTTTTAATCATTGTTTATATACCACTCAGGCATGGAAATATGTTCACAAATCAGGCATGAAAGGCCAACTCGTGGCTGGGTTACATTACATTATATGTCCTATCAGAATGCAGGGGTCTCTGCAACCATCACGGCCAGCAGAGTAATGATCAGAGAGATGCAATAAGGTAGCTCAGTTCAACGCGGCTAAGCAGCTGGTTCAAACTTTGGGAGTCTGGCCCTAGGTAGTTTATTCTGGACATATTCTAAGCACGGGACACCTTGGAGGAAATTTTCCTGGTGATCATTGACTCACTCCCGTGAGCACAATAAAGCTTACGATGTGACCACATCAGAACTCTCTGTAAAGTTCACGTGATGTCATCCATGACAATGGGTTCTATAGATTGACAAGCTCATGATAAAGATCGGAGGGGCAGGAGGGAGATATCCAGTGTGGTCTTGACCACACAGATAGAGAATAGGTTCCCAGGCTATCAACCAAGTCCCCTCCCAGCCTTCTGTGGGAATAAAAGATTATCCACACTCCATTCGCGGTGACAACCCTGCATGTTTAGCAAGCCTGGCTCCCCTAGTGCTTATCTGTGAGCACAGGAAATGCTCTGCCTCCCCCGTCAGACATCACAGGCAAAGACGGCATCAATCTGGGACGGCCTGGCTCATTCAGTCTTGCCCATTTCGTCAACCTTCTCACAGGGACTATGGCGTCTTCTGGTTCATGTCTCTCCTATGCATGTGAACTGACTAACTGGGCATCAGTCAGGCCATTCACGATCAGGCCTGCCTCGGTTAGTGATCAGGGTGACTAAGTTAGTCTAAAATGAAATTAGAACTAAATCATCGCATAAGTCACATCCAGAACCTTCTAACATGAGGCTCACTCCTGGGCACACCTGTAGACAGAACTGCAGCATCTGCCGTGCCAGCAGCAGTGCTCATTGCTAATGCAGTCCTATGATGCATGCGACTCCCACCTTCGTAGACAACCTCACCATCTCCAGTAACAGCTATCAAAACCACACGGCTGAGTCAGACCTCAGATGCTATATTAGTTACTTTGCTTGCTGCGGTTATCAAATGCTTGACAAAAGCAGCTGAAGAGAGGAGGGATTTATCTTGGCCACCGTGGCAGAAAAGGATGGCAGTAGAAAGTTCCAGGGTGCAGGGACATGCAGGGCTGGTCTTACCCCTTCAGTAAATCATCTCTGGAAACATCTTCACAGATAAACACCCAACGTTATAGCTCCTTTTTCAACAAAAAACAATCTCTCTCTCTCTCTCTCTCTCTCTCTCTCTCTCTCTCTCTCTGTCTCTCTCTGTCTCTCTCTGTCTCTGTCTCTCTCTCTCTCTCTCTCTCTCTCTTTCTCTCTCTCTCTCTATATATATATATTACACTATACACACATACACATATATTATGTGTACTGGTGTTTTGTCTGCATATACGTTTGTGCGTACAGTTCCTGAGGAGCCCAGAAGAGGGAGCAGATCTCCTGGGACTGGAGTATAGACAGTTGTGAGCTGCCATGTGGGAGCTGGGAACTGAACCCAAGTCCTTTGGAAGAGCAGCCTGTGCTCCTAACCACTGAACCATGTCTCTAGCCCCATGATGTAGCCCCTTAAGGCACTAGGCATTTCGACTCCAATCAAGCTGACAACCAGAATCACCCGTCCTTCGTGGAAATAACCTACCATGTGCGGGACATTTTGTAAGCCTAACTAACCTCTTCCAAAAGTTACATGAGTAAATCTTAATCCTTTGATCGCTCCAAAATTATTCACTCCTTTAAAAAAAAATTAATAGCTACGAATCACAGTTTAAAAATCGTATCCCTGACCACTAAGCTCCTCCTTACGCAAATAATGATTTAAAGTAAGAGAAGACTTCTGAGTTTGATTCATATCTACCCATCTGACCATTTCTCAAAGGAGCTGCCACATCGTCTTAGATAAATCCTAAACAATATTTTACATTTTCATTATGCTTGTTTTTTAAAATGAAAATAAAAAGACAAAGTATTTTTCACTGTGGCAATAAAGCTGCACCGGCAGAGAATTGGATGTCACGGGCGTCGGGAGCAGTCACATTATTTAGCTGATGAATTAATGGGAGCTTGTGGAGAGGAGGTAGGGTTTTAAGTTAAAGCTGCATAACAATTAGACTTTGGTGTCATTAAAATTCCACTTTCGGCTGCTACTAATTTTCTTTCGGCCGCAGAAGACATTAGTTTTCCTGAGTAAAGAGGGAAAGAGACCTATATTGTTTTACAACTGTCCCCACCCAAAAGGCTGCCATTACAGTGATGCGGTTGCCATCTGAACTGCCCAGACAGGAAAAGACACGCAGAAAGAGAAGATGGGAGAATATGAGAACCGTCATCTGGGCAGGGTGAGCTAACTCAGCCATGCTGTCTCCAGGGGTAAGACAGCAGATGAGAGGCACCCAGAAGGACCAAGGGGAGGTGGTGCTTGCTAAGAATGCCAGCCACAGGGGAGGTGGGCAGAGCAAGAGGATGGCAAAATAAAGGCCAGCCTGGGCTACTTACCAAGCAATAAAACCAAGCCAAAAGCACCAACAGCAGACCTCTGCCTCTGCGAGTACCAGCAGAGTGCCCTGGACTCTGTCTGTCTGTCTGTCTATCTGTCTCTCTATTTATCTATCAAAGTATCTAGGGGCTGGAAAGATGGCTCAATGGTTAAGAGCTCTGGCTGCTCTTCCAAAAGACCTGGCTTCAATTTTTAGCACCTATATAGTGGCTTACAGTCATATGTCATTCCAGTCTCAGGACTTCTTCAGGCAGCAGGCATACACATACATGTAAGCAAAACAGCCTCGCATATAAATATGTACATAAATACATAAATAAGTAAATGTCAATTGGTGTGGTGACACTTGCCTTTAATCCAAGCACTCAAGAGACAGAAGCAGAGGGGGCTCTATGAGTTTGAGGCTAGCCTGGTCTATAGAGTGATTTCCAGGTAAGTCAAGGTTTTTCCAAAAGCATAGTGAGAATGTATCCCAAAAATTTTTATCTATATATCATATCTATATAAAATCTATCTTATCTAGATAATCAATCTATATCCTCCCCACATCCACCACAGACATTCTCACCATGGGTCGAGGACTGAATTCTCTGGAAATGTGAGCCCAAACAACAACCCCTTGCTCTTTCGTGTTATGTCAGGTATTTGTTGTTACCATTGTAAAAAGTTTACCCCTTTATGGAACTATAAGTTGTTTAATGTGTTTCTCCTGAAAATAAGTCAGAGATGTCACTCTACTGGCCTACTGTAAAACAATCCCTAAAACAATAGGTCCCAAAGGATTAAGATTTCACGAGGAATCCGGAACTCGGGAGGCAAAAGCTAACGTCTGTATCCGCATGTGGAAGACAGAGGAGGTCATCTGTGTCTTGCTTTCTACCTCCTTCCTCTGAGACAGGATCCCTCCTAGAGCCTGGGTGATCAGAAGACTCACTTGCTTCTCCTCTCTCCAGCCCCAAAGCACTGGGGTTCAGGTGTTCCTGCCATCACACCCCTGATTGTTTCGCATAAGTGCTGGGATTTGAACTCAGATCCTTGTGCTTACACAAGGACTGATGGGGGAGTGTCATATATCAATCTGTTGATTTCCTTGGTTAAGCAATAAAGAAACTGCTAGGCCCATTGGATAGACCCACCCTTAGATGGGTGGAGTAAACAGAACAGAACGCTGGGAGGAAGAGGAAGTGAGGTCAGACTCGACAGCTCTCCTCTCCGGAGCAGACGCAAGAGAGACGCCATGCTACCTGCTCCAGGGAAGACGCACGCTATGAAGCTCAGACCCAGGATGGACTTAGGCTAGAATCTTCCCGGTAAGCGCACCTAGGGGCGCTACACAGATGATTAGAAATGGGCCAGAGCAGTGTTTAAAAGAATACAGTGTCCGTGTAATTATTTGGGGCATAAGCTAGCCGGGCAGGTGGCTTGGGGTGTTGGGGGACACAGCCCTGCCGCCCCTATTACTACAAAGGACAGTCAGCTGCCGAACAATCTCTCTCTAGCCCTCCTTTGTTCTTGAAGTTCATGGAGACTAAACGCTCCCTGTTCATATGCTGTGACTCATTTTGTTTTCTCTGAAGCACGGGGTGGGAGGTGGGGCGGAGGTAGGGGAGGAGGGGGGCAGGGGATGCTTGTTCATCAGCCATAGTGCTTTGTGGGTCAGCAAAGTTTTGAGTTTTGTCAAGGAGCCTCAGGAGAAATACTACAACTTCAGGATCGGGAGGTTTCCCTGATGGAAGAGCGTGTTCTTCCTCAGAGGCACTATTTCCTCCCACTGGTTAGCTTCTAAGCTCCTCGAACTCACTAGCTGCTTTCTTAGTCACAGGATGGGCTTTGGGTCCACAGGAGGTCACCTGGGATTCTGAAAATGGCTGCCTTTGTTTAGGCCAAAGGCTGGCTTGGATCTTTCATCATGTCCCTTGGTGGTAACTGCCTTTGGATATTTCCAGGGCTTAAACAGTGACTTAAGCTATTTTGCCTTCCTTTTTCCTACTCTGGCACAGTTAATCACTTCCTATTCATCTCTCATTTGTAATCTAGAGAGCCTTCTCTGTGAAATGCAGCGTGATTTTGAAGGGAGCCACGGGGAACTTCTCTCCCCCTGCTTTCTTCTTTGTGAGATCAAATAGGTGTCTGTCAACAAAGGGCAGTCATCCTGTGCTCAGGCTCTCCAGTGTGAAAATACGATAATATTAGTCTCAGACATCCCAGGGTCTCTTCATGGGTCTGTGGACAGCATCCTGTCTACACTTCCTCCCAGTTTGGTCTTTTCAGTATCCTCCCTGACTTGCCTCTTTCAAGGACCAAAACATTTCTCCATGGTCTGTGTTCTTTGCAGCTTTTAGTCCTTTTACAAGATACTTAAGATTTTTGTCATTCAACTCACCAGAAGCTGTCCAGTGCCTACTATACTCAGAGATGTGTGATGGTGACTGTAATGATCATGTAATGATCTGTTCTGTCCCTTTAAGAGGCAAGCCCCTCCCACTCCCTCCCCTATCTCCTGAGGCAGGCAGATCTTTCTTCCTGCTTGCAGTCCAAGTCTCTCCCCTAAGAGGCATTCCTCACTCCATTCTCCCCACTGCCCCCTCTGTTTCTCTCTGTTCTTCCCCCCTTCTCCCCTTACACCCCTCCCCTTCTCTTCCAAAACCCACTAAATAAATATCCAACCTCACTCTGCGTGGCGTGTCTCTCACCCACCACGTGGCTTCCTGCCCAGGACCATCAGCCACCTTCAGAGATCTGGGGCACGGTCTCATGGCATGCCCATCTGTCTGTCTCTCTTTGTGAGACTGGCTGCCCCATCAAGGTGTCTCACCCACCACGTGGCTCCCTGCCTGGGAATCATGGCTGCAGCCACTCGGGGAACTGGGCCATCCCTGCCTGGGACTGACTACTCTCAAGACCTGCTGCCCACTGCCACTGCTTGGAGACCTGCAGCGTTTCTGCCGCTGACGTCACTGGAGGAGCTGCAGCATTTTACTTAATCCATGACTCGGATTAATCCACTACAGCGACATTTGAAGGACAGCACATGACAGAAACGTGAGCATCAGTCATGCATGGGTCTACACACGCACTCTAATACGGTGGCTGTTAGAGAGCAGGTGGGCAAAGTGTAAACCAGGACTGCATCTTCAACCAGCAGAGGTGAAAGAGGCTGGAGAGAAAGCACAGTAGCAGTTGCCACCCCTTTCCCAGCCTGTAGAGCATGACCAGCTCTCATATCTCCCCTGTCTTTCCCCTCCTGTATTTTCCTTCATTATATTGCTTTCCTATGCTGAGGATGGAGCTGCGGACCTCACATAGGACAGCTTCAGGCTCCACAGAAAGGCAGTGTTGCTCACCAGCCCAGCTGTCTTAATTACTTTTCTCTTGCTGCGACTAAACACCTTGGCCTAGGCAGCTTACAGAAAGGAGGGTACAGGTCCAGAGGGAGGAGTCCATCATGGTGGGGAACATGGCAGCAAGGAGACAGGCATGGTGCTGGAGTGGTAGCCGAGAGCTCACATCTTGATCCATAAGCAGGAAGTAGAGAGAGCAGCCTCTGAAAGCACGGATCTTTTGAAACCTCAAAGCCCACCCCCCCAGTGACACACCTCCTCCAACAGGACCACACCTGCTAATCCTTCCCAGACATTTTCACCAACTGGCGCACCAAGCACCAAATAGATGAGTCTATGGGGGCCATTCCCATTCAAACCGCCACACTAGCTGACTCTTCTTTTATTTATCTCTTTTAGACTCCATCTTTGCCTCCCTTTATTGAAGGGCTGAATCATTCTTTTCTGCAGTGACCTTGGATTCCACAAATGATGAGGCTGATCAATAAACATCTCTCTGACGAGAGCCAGCAAGAACTCAAGCAACAGTGAACCTCACAGGACAGATCATAATGGTATTCCTCCCCTCAAAGTCATTCACAAAGGAGAGACTGCACCCTGGAAAAGGACTTATCTCATGGGTACCAGATTGCTCCCTGAGAGTGATGGCAATGATAACAACTCCTTTGAAGACAAAAAGTCAAAATAAACAAACAGGTAAAACAAACAAAGAAACAAAGGCAAATTGCCCCACTTTCTAGTAACAAGATCCTGACTGCTTAGAGCCTGACCCAGTGACTTGTGATACCCTACATAAATAGAGTCCAATTCCTAATGACCTCACGTGCCTCATCCCAACCCCTGGTGCCTCATCTCAAATGATCAGTTTCAGAAAAGACAAATGATATTATAATATTTACTACCCAACCAGGGATTACTCACCTCTTATGTACTCAAATATGACTCCCCACAATTGGCCTAGGAGTAAAATAACTGTCATAAATTCCCTCTCAGGGGTGCGATTCTTGCCATGAATTTGCTTACTGTGCTTCTGTCCATTGTCTAGTCTTTATTAAACATTTTATATCAATTCTAGTCTGAGAAATACTTCTACCCTGTGCCCTGGGCTGTCACTTCCAGCATGGCATTCATGGGAATCCCTTGCAGAAGCAGAATTGAGGCAGCGCTCCTCCATCAGCCTGACTCTCACCGCCTGCTCTGTCTTGGCTAGGCAGAACCCAGCCTCCTCCTTTGTTTTCCTTTCCTAGAATACCTCAAAGTTCCCATCATCGTCCTGAACCCTTTATCCACCCTTCCAGACCTGGTCACACTCTGGCATTTTTCCTTCTCTGATTCGTGACTCATTCTTTGCTCAAACTCCGCTAAGTTCATTTTGTTGAAAACTTGTCTTAGAAGCAAATCATCACCCGTTTTGAAGGCAAGGCTGAATCCCTTAAGTAGAGAGCTGATAAATACAAATCACTTGGTTACTGAAGTTTGGGGCATGCTGCCTGAGTTCCTGTGTTATTTTTATGGAGGAATCAGGGTCCCCTCTTGGGGTTCTTAGTTTTCTTAATGTGATAGTTTGAATGTAATTGGCTCCCATAAGCTCACAGGGTGTGACGCTATTAGGTGTGGCCTTGTTGGAGGAAGCGTGTCACTGTGGGGGCAGGATTTGAGGTTTCTTATGCTCAGGATACCACCCAGTGTGCCAGTCATTTCCCTGTTGCCTGCAAGATGTGGGACTCTTAGCTACTTCTCCAGCACCACGTCAGCCTGCATGCCGCCATACTCCCTGCCATGATGATAGTGGACTGAACCTTTATAACTATAAGTAAGCCCTCTCGATTAAATGTTTTCCTTATAAAAGTTGCTGTGGTCATAGTGTCTCTTCATTGATGGAGGAGGGTCATTTGTCTACTTGTTACTTTCATTGGTTAATAAAGAAACTTCCTTGGCCTTTGATAGGACAGAAAATTAGGTAGGCAGAGTAAACAGAACAGAATGCTGGGAGGAAGAAGGCAGTGAGGCAGACACCATAGCTCTCCTCTCCTAGATGGACACAGGTTAAGATCTTTCCTGGTAAGCCTCCACCTCATGGTGCTACACACATTATTAGAAATGGGTTAATCAAGATGTGAGAATTAGCCAGTAAGAGGCTAGAGCTAATGGGCCAGGCAGTGTTTAAAAGAATACAGTTTCCTGTAATTATTTCAGGTGTAAAGCTAGCCAGGTGGCGGGACACAGCCCACAGCTCCTTCTACACTTCATGACAATAGAAAACCTAAGGCACTTCATAAAAGAATTTAAGAATGGGTTCACAAGGGAGTTCCAGAAAACACTCTTTCTATGGCATCCAAACCAAAACCAAACCAAGACGAAACAAAACAGGGCAGGCAAGTTGTAATCTCAGCAGCTGCCAGGAGGAGGAGAGTGGAGTAGAGGAAGAGAAAAGAGCAGTCCAGTTATTTGAATTAAACCAGCATGGCAGTCGTTCATGTAATGGGCTAGCAGGTACATGGGGGATGGGAGCTTGAGAGAAAGAGGAAGGAGGCCAAAAGTACCAGGAAAATCATACTTTGGCTCTGGCTAGCATCTCTGAAAGAAAAAGACAAAAAAGTTAAGAAATTGAAAGACCAAAAAAAAAAAAAGAAGAAAGAAAGAAAGAAAGAAAGGAAGGAAGGAAGGAAGGAAGGAAGGAAGAAAGAAAGGAAGGAAGAAAAAGTTAAGTAAACCCAACAGAACCTGTGGCAGCTCATAGGGATCTGGGAAGGAAAGGATGTGATCTCATTAAAGGCCTAATTCTCCCCCTCCCCCCGCACTACCCCCCATTCCACACACCAACCCACACCCTGCCGCTTTAATACAGCTTAAGGTGTGCCTGTCTTCTGAGGGGCGGTTTCTTGACCAGGCAACTGACAGGCCCAACTGGATGAGTCTCATGGGAGACAATGGCACATCTCCACCTACAGGTGGATGTCATTCTTTGAGCCAGGAGGCAACAGCATTCCCTTAACAGGCCTTCAGCGCTAGTTTAACACAGGGCTCAAGGGCCAGGTTGTCCAGTAGGTGGCTACTGGCCACTCACAACCACTGACTACCCAAAATGTGGTCAATATGATTGACATGTACTTTTGGGGTAAAACGCACCCTGGTTTATGAAAACAACACCCCCCCCCAAAAAAAGCTTCAATAATTTAAAGCTGTGTACTGAAACAATAAGATTTTTATATATAAAGCCAGATAAGATTAAAGGTAGTTTCAGTTTCTCTTTACCGTTTGAATGGGGTTATTAGACTATTTGAAGTTACACATGGTTACTACTTCCTTTCGTTGGATTGTTCTGCACCGTTGAGCAGTTTCGGTGACAGACCATTCCTGTGGCATCGGTCACAGCTGCTTGGCTTGACAAACTTTAGTGACAAGGGGTCACACATGATTCACCCAAACCTGGCTACATAATCACGTAAGTACTGAGGCGTTTGTGGTGGGGTCCGAGGTAGTGATATTCTAGGACCCTTCGCTGCTTCCCTTACCCATGACTTCCTCTCCTACACTGCCGTCAAGAAGGGACTTGTGGAGCTAAAAGCATCCAAGATCTGCAGGAGGCTGCCTCTTTTGTCCTTTCTCCGGATGCAGCAATTAAAAATGCTTTAATGATCCAGCTCCCTCTCTGGCCCAGAGCACAGACTCACCGGCTAATTAACTCTCTGAAGAAAGCCAGGAGCCTCCTCACCTTGGAGCTTTCTGTGTCCGCTTCCACAGTGGAGAGTGACTCAGAGGGTCCTGCTGGAGACACTGCTTTTAGTTTGGGTCTAGACCTGTCAGGACAAACAACACTTCCTGTATACTTTTGTCCTTCCAAAAAGAGAGACAGACGGACAACTCGTTAAATGCACATTTCGGTGTTTGCAAGTGTCGGGGCCTTTGTGGACAGTGAGGAGAGGAAACAGTGCTTGAGTTCAATGGGATTTGCCTCTCGCTTCAAGTGAGCTGTGCCTCAGGGGGGTTAAGACCCTGGATGCTCATGGTCACGCAAAACTTCTACTGGGTCAGTGGTCTCTGGGTTCTTGTCTCGTGAATTCAAAGAATGGGATTTAGAGAGAATGAGAAGATGGGTTCAGAGAGGAGTCTTGTTATGGATCTGTGATGAGAGTTTAAGTCAGGACAAGCTAAGTCTGGGCAGGTCACCCAAAGGAAGTTCTTTACTTCCAACCATTACCACCTGCCAGAGTAGAACTCGGCCATCGAAAAGTTTAATAAGAGGCCTGAGTCTCAGTAGTTTACCCTGAGGCAATACCTGGTTGTAGGAGGAACCACAAACTGAGATTACCTAGCACCACCCAAAGACAAACCATCCAAAGGAAATGCCTAACATTCCAACTGCGGTAGATAGGATCACCTGCCAGTACATCTCACCAGGACACCCCTGGACAAATGTCAGCCAATCAGAGATCCTGAATCTCAAAAACCCCTCCCCTCTACCTTCACTACTATAAAAACCCAATTCTAACTGAGCTCGGGGCTCTCCGTTTATTCCAATATGTTGGACGTGTGGAGAGACCGAGTTTGCAAACTTGATTAAAACACGGGACTTTGCTTTTACATACAGGACTCGGTCTCTTTGTTGGCTTTGGCAGGACTTCGTGGATTTGGAGTGAGAAAGCAGAGAGCGGCTGCACAGTCCCAGTGAGCCCTGGAGATGGGATGTATTTATCTGCTACGTGGCTCCTAGCACAAGCCACGGTGACTTATGGACATGGGCAAGAGCTGTGCAATCCAGTTAGCCCGACCAGGAGGTGTGGGTGCCTTCTCTTACTTTTGGTCACATTCTGGCATACCACTTCCAGGCCCTCTGGTATCCCTGGCCTCCTGCCAAGGCAGAGGTAGAGAAACTTGGGTTTAAACCTTTCCGGCAGCTCTGACATTCTCTAAGGACAGAACTATGACAGCATCAGGGGCACATCTAGCTTTTATCCAGGGGAAAACTGTTATCGTTTAGGGTCCCTGAGTAGTTTCTGTCCCCTGTTCTTGTCAGCAGTATTTGGAATAACAGAGAAACAACACATTTGGATAGCTTGAGCGACACAGGCCAACATCTCCTCCCCTTCTGTTACGAGCTGGGGGACTTCAGCTCCAGGTTCTTTTCGAGTAATATCTATGAGGACTCTGTGCCCTTCTCCCCAGAGAGTGATGAGTAACCAGATCAAGCAAGAGAATTGTTTTTATGATTCTTTACTAGCAACTTCAATATCCAATGCATCAATGGGGTTACAATCTTAATAGGCATGGGGAATTGATAATGGGCAACACACAGGCAATTCAATATCACAATTATTAATCCTACTAAACCTAATACATAAAACCAATTCATAACCTAATCTAACTTATCACTTATCCATAAAACACTTCTTAACCTTAATACATCTATCCATTACTTATCTATAAAACATTTCTTAACCTTAACTTATCCATTACTTATCTATAAAACACTTCTTAACCTTAACTTATCCATTAACATTTCCTAATCTTATCAATATCCATAAGATATCTCTTAACATTTCACACACTAAACATATGCATTAACACGTCTATGCTCTTCTCTTAACGTCTCATACACGCATGAAATAGCATCATACGACCTGGTATTCTTCAGCTTAAAAAGGACTTTTTGAATTTCTTCAGGCTTGACGCCTGACCGCACCAGGGGCTGGATAGTGAGGCTCTACTCTTGACCCCGTAGTCTGTGCTCAGGAGATAAGGTTCCGATGTCCTGTTCTGGGCTGGTATCCGGTGCTGGATCAATCCTTGACCGCATAGTCTGTGACCTTTGGACTAGGCTTTTTCGGGTGACCAAGTCTTTTAGTTCTCTACTCTCAAAGACGAAGCTTTGCTCTCGGGATGGCAAAGCATTCTGAAAGGCAGAGTATCTTGTCTGTTCTCGGGAGACAGACCTTCAATGTCCACTCTCAGGAAATAAGGCTTTGCATTCGGGATGCAAGGCGTTAAATGTCTGTTTTCGGGAGATGAAGCTCTGTACTCAGGAGACAGAGCATTAAATGTTTGGGTAAGGCATTTAATATTTCTGCTTTTCGGGAGGCAGGCTTGGAGAATCTCTCTTTCCACAGAGGCCTGGTGCCAGAGCCATTGTGAGAAGTGAGATGACCGTCCTGCTTCAGCCCTCTCTTTTATTCCAGTTCGACATTGCCCCTCGTTTGATCCTTCTGATAACCAGGTATCCTAAGTTATCAGTATCGACTGGCCACAGAAGGGTGGGGGTCCCTCTTGTGTGGCAAGATTACTTCGTTACCACGGTTGCTGGGTGCAGCCCCCACATCTGGCAGGACCAGATGGGTGTGGCAGCCTTCAAGCAGGCAAATGTTCTCTTAATATTTCACCTTAGTAATTTTCCACACCACACACAAACAGAAATGCTTTTACATTACACCAAGTTGCATTCATTCTTATTCTATAAATTTCCTGCTCTATCTACACTACAGATTCCCGTTTTTTCATTCATTCAGAGGAATCTGTTTCCATGCTCATTACATTTCCATTTCATTTCCTGTAGAGTAGACTGCTGTTTTCCGTCTGACTTCAACATTTGCTTCTCTCTGAGACAAAAAACAAAACACCAAAAACAAAACAAAAAAAAACCAGTATTTTTGCTCAAGTTCAATTGCTCATTGGATTCCTCTGCTTTAGGCCTACAGACACCTCCAAATCAGTATATACAAAAGGCCGCTTTAAAATCCCCTACGGTGCCCACTTCCTCCTTAGAGCTGACCACGCCCATGCTCTCCTGGTGTCCCAGCTCAGAGCACCGATTAGACTGAGCCAACCCTCTCCCTTGACCTTGCTTACAAACTTCTTTTGACCCTGTCAACACAACAAAAACAGTACAGTTCTCATTGGAAAGAGAGTAAGAGGGGCCATTTGAGTGAGCACGGCACAGGAACAGGCTTGGGTTATCCCAATCCCATGTTCCAAGGTAGAAGCAGTTTCTTAGTTTTCCTGGATTTAGAAAGTCCTGAGTCAAGGAAGTTTCTACAGTGGTGGGCACATCAGGGTGGTTGTTACAGCAAGAGGGGAGCAAGATGCTTTTTCACAGACCTGAGATTCCGTCTGATGGTGTGTTTTTAGTTTTGTGGTCAGGGAAGCCAGTGGTCTGCTTAGTTAATATATCCCGAAAGGTTTTTATGTGTTAGTCACAGGATGTTAGTTCCAACGCAGAAATGGGCAAAGAATGACTATTCCTAGCTAAGGCTAGCCCAAGACAAGGCTGTTAGGACCTATGACATTTCAATTTTCTCCACACTGTCTTCAAGTTGGGAGGGGAAAAAGAGCAGCAGAGATGACCTTGGGAAGAACGGAGTGTATATTGTCAAAATACAGAGTAGGCATGGGTGAAATTCTTAAATAATTGCAAAACATATACTTAAAAATTTAACGAATATATTAGGCTTATGTCACATATTTATGTGACAGGAGTGCCTCTATAAATGCAGGGGGAAATGGATGTGCATAAACCTTTATGGAATAAGAATAAGCTCCGAAGGTCATAGACTGGGGTGGGTGCGGGAACACAGCAGGGCCTGCTTACATAGATTCTTCTCGACGTCCAGATGTGTGTGAGGTTCCTTCCCTCCAGCCTGAGGCAGGACACCTGTCCCATTAAGGTCTCCTAATGGATGCAGGTAGTGAGAGGAGATGGAGAGCAGCCTCCTTGTGTTCTATGGCCTGCTTCAGAGCCGAGGGTGAGGGGCAAGGAAGAGTGGCTTTCCCGCTTCCGCTTTCCTCAGATGTCAAGACGCCATGGTTGGGGGAAGCAGGATCCTCACCCACGCTGCTACGTTGCCCAGTCTCCAGATGAGAGCGTGTTCTGAGGTCTTAGTTACTTTCTCATAGCTGTGTCTGTCAAAACACTGGTCAAAAGCAACGGAAAGAAGAAAGGGTTTGTTTTGTTTGGCTCAGTGTGAGGTTCTGAGCCATCCATGGCTGGGGAGATGGGGCAGCAGGAGCGGGAAGCAGTCTGGAAGCAGAAGGTGGCGGATGCTCCCGCCCATCAGCCCTTTCCCCTTTTCATTCCGTCTCAGACTCCAGCCCCTGGAAGACTGCCGCTCACAATTAGGGTGGATCTTCTCATCTGGATATACCCGATCCAGATACTCCCTCTGGGGCTGCCCTTAGGTTTGATTCCATGGTGATGGTCAGTCCCACCAAGCTGACCTACCTAAACGATGTTCTTTGTACCAAAGGGTTATCTTTTCAGTATACAAATGTTAAGAGATGCCGTTGAACCCACAGCATCATGCTTTTGGCCAAGTCCAAATGCCTTGCACTTCCTGGCCTTTCCATATTTTCCACCCTAAATTTGAACATAATCTCTATCGCTCCCTGCATACCTGTGACGTCATAATGCCTCCAAGTTTCCTAACAGAAAACACTGAACTAGCACTTAAAGCAGTCACTTTTGCTGAACATCATTGTCTTGGACACACAAGGTAACTGTGACCCAATCAAAGTCCAGTGTGACATCTCCGCTTGTATTTTATGCCTGTGCTTGGCTGAGGGTACTCAGATAAATTGTAGTCCTTAATCTTTCCTCTTAAGTCACCTTGAATTCCAGGAAAAGCGCCCAGAAAGAACAGACTGCCTCCGCCTCCAGACGAGGACAATTACCCAAGAAAGGAAGACTGCACCCTCAGCAATTAGCCGTGCGAAGATTTATTGGGCAACAGTTGGGGTAGCATGTATCGGCCCACCTTGCAGGATAGAGTGGAGTTGAGATAATGTTGGGTCCGTGATGGGCAGGACTATGCCTTGACCAGGACTACTTGCTTATACATTATGCATACCTCGTCCCTTGTTTCAGCCTAAACCTCATCTCAGTTCCCAGAAGATGTGGGGGTCACTGGATGCGTCCATATTGAATTGAAGGCTTTTTGCCTTCCTTCATCTCTTCAACAGGCATATGGAGATGAGTGGCTAAGTCTGCCTTGTTTTGGTGGTGGTGGAACCTGGATGCGGATCCTAAAATCTCTAGGAACAACCTTGACATGGCACCTGGTTCAGACATCTGTGAGGTTTAAGCTGTTTTCTAAAGGGAATGCTAGAGACCTTCACCAGGAAGTCCCTAATAGTCACAGCCAGTGACTGGTCTCTTGGAGGGCATAGGACAAGAAGCATTGCTTCTTCAACATGCATTCTCCTTGGCCCTAGAACATGCTGGGTGTTCGTGGCCATTCTCTGCCATGACACTTGTCTTAAAAGGTAGCATTACATTCTAAAGACAGCTTTGCAGACTCCTTGAACCCTGATTGCTGAAGGCAGCCCCTCCCGTTGCTCCTCCCAAAGGGAGCCATCCTCATCTACAGCAGTTAATCTGATGTTTTAGATGCAGCTTCTGATTCCTTTTCAGGGCCCGCTCAGCTCCTTTGCAGTTCCGATCAGGAGATAGCGCCCCGTGCACGAGAACTAGGTCGGGTCACACCATTTAATAAAGCTATCATGGCCAACGCGAGCGTGACACACAAAAGGGAACAGGAGTGCACAGCTGTACTCTTTGTGGCACACAACCAGGCAGTGTGCACTTGGTAAAGACCTTTTCGATGTCACGGCGTGAGGGATTAAGTCATAATTATGTAGATCTAAATTGCCTTCCAGCGAGCCCACGGGCGGATCTTCATTAACATCACAGCAGGGTCTAATTCTAGTGCAGACTGAGCATCCTTCTTGTGCCTGACACCCAGCCTGCAGAATCTGTTCAGAATTAAGCAGGGACCTGAGCTGGAAAGAGCACCAGGTGCTGTCTTTCCACATTTGCCTCAGTCGTGTGCTGATGAATGGGTGTGAGCCCCTCTTTCTCCTTAGCGGGCTGGTCTCACACATTTGGTGCCAGTTCTTAAGGTATTGGAATCTGACCCTCCAGTAGTTACTGAGATGTTGGAGAAAACGGATCAGTTGAGTTTTCTAGGTAGGCCAATGACAACTCAAAATTTATTTCTTAGAAACGTTTATGACTGAGATGGTTGGCTATTATCACCACAGATCTAGATCTCAAATAACTCTTCAAATGCCCATGACATCTTCGTGGAGCTCCCCAGGAAGGGTGAGGCAAGGTTGGTGGGGGTGCTTATAGCTTATAGATCAAAAATGCTCATCTGGCAGCTAGGGTGTTTCTGTCCCATATAGGAGTGAAGGAGGATCCCCAGGTGATAGGTAAGAAGCCTTGGGATTTAGTTGACTCTTGTTTGGGGCCACTCAGATGTTAGTTAGTCTCACTTGGGAGCATCTATGAGTCAAAAGCAATTTCCCCATGTTCCAGTGGGATGAGCCCAGAAGACTGCTTGACCTACAGTTTAGCTTTAAGGCACTGCAGGGCAGCCCGTATCAACAGTGAACTTGCCGCTGTCCAAGAAGGTGGGCCCTGGCCTCCACACATCCGCTTTTTAGGATCACCTGCCTGTGGCCGTTTCTTCTATCCATGTTAAGGAATCTGCAGCTGACTTTGCACAGTGTTTAGCTTCTAACAGAAGCACTGAGATGATGTAGTTGCGGGGGGGGTGGTATGGTCTAAGTCAAATCAAAGTTAGCTTTGCACCCCCAGGTTCTGCTGTGACCCACAGACTCTCGCTTCTGGGGACTTCAGTGTCTTTCTCCCTTGCGGTTTTGTGATATCAAGTTTCCGTTTGCTGCAACTCTCCTACTTTTCCGTCGTCTTTGATCGCTGCTCACATTTCTTCGATTTTGTTAATCTTGAGGCTGGCTTTACTGCGTCACTCAGGTCGGCCTTCAACGTCGATCCCCTTGCCTCTTGAGTGATAGGCATATACCACCGCACCTGGCTTACTCTTAGTTTTTTAATCTTTATGTATCTCTTTCACAATCCAGACTACTTTACAGTCTTTCTGGAAAGCAGATGGTGCAGGCAGGATCAAACTGTGAGTAGCTGTGAACTCAGAGGGCTCCTCTAGAAAAATTCCTCCAGGGACCAGAAAAGAAAACCACATCCAATGTCTCCATCCGTCTTCAGCTGACAAGTATCACAGTGCTTTAGAATGGTAAGGATTCCATTGTGAGCCGCTCAGAGGGTGTGAAATTCTTCCTTGCATTAAAACGCAATTAGCAGCGTGGTAATGTTTTCCTATTTAATTCTGTCCTTTGATTGTCTAGAGAATTCTTCCTCTTAGCTTGTATTAGTTATGATTTCTGCATAACAAATCATTCCAAGCTCTAGCTACTTCAGGACCAACAAACATGACTTCTGGGATACATACACAGCTTCTGAGGGTCAGGACCCAAGTGCAGACAGAATGGGTGTAGTTCTAGCTGAGCCGTTCTTCTGAACTCTCTGGGGATTGGCCAGAGCTGGACGGCCTGCTCACAAGGTGACCCACTTAACTGGCTGAGGGGAGGAGGCTTCATTCAATTATTTGCTGGTTCCTGGTAGGAGGCCAGTCCATTTTCACAGGGCCTTCTCCATGAGGTTGACATGAGTCTCGGATGCACGGTGCCAGCTTCCCAAGGAGGCTGAGCAAGCAGTAACCACAAGGACTGCAACGGCCAACTCTTGTATTCTGTCATCGCTGTCATATTCCAGAACTGAGCTGTGGGCTACAAGCAATGAAAGGAAAAGGACATTCAAACTCCATTTTATTTTTATTTATTTATTTATTTATTTATTTATTTATTTATTTTGGTTTTTCGAGACAGGGTTTCTCTGTGGCTTTGGAGCCTGTCCTGGAACTAGCTCTGTAGACCAGGCTGGTCTCGAATTCACAGAGATCCACCTGCCTCTGCCTCCCGAGTGCTGGGATTAAAGGCGTGCGCCACCATCAAACTCCATTTTAAAGTTTTATCTTTTAAATGTGTTCTACCATGTTACTGATATTCTCTATTTGATGAGATATCAGTTTTGTGCTTTCCTTTAATTCTGTATACACAATTTCCTTTATTCCTCAAACATGTTTTCATTGGTTGATTACAGTTAAAAATTTTCATCTTATTACTATTATTGTATGTGCGCGTACGTGTAAGATATGTGTGTAAGGGAGGGATTGCAGCTGTAACCTTTGGGAGTCCATCTGCTCCTTCCACTGTGGATTCCTAGGATCGAACTCAGGTCATCAGGCTTGTACAGCAAGCCTCTTACCCACTGAGCTTCTTCTTCTTTATTATTCTTACCCATAAATAATAAAAACTCAGAGACAGAAATTGGGATTCAACCCCAAAACCAGAACAGCAAAGGAGTCAAGCCACTAGAGAAGTCCTACCTCTCCCAAGACTGGGAGACCGCAAACTAAGCAGACTAAGGATCTCTCTCCTCCCAGTTTATATTCCCTCTAGTGCTGAGTTTAAGGGCGTGAGAAGACTCTCTAGTACCACTACCACCTGGGGATTTGTTTCTGTACTGATCTTGTATAGCCCAGGGTGGTCTTGAACTCACAGAGTTCCGTCTGACTCTGTCTCCCAAATCCTGGGATTAAAGGTGTGTGTCACCATTGCCTGACCTCTAGTGGCTTTAGCTTTGCCTCTGGTCTTCAGGCAAGACACAAACGATAGACCACTACACTGGGTGTGTCCCGCCCCCCCCCCCGTCCCCTCTCCGCACTTTAGAGATTGTATGTAACGTGATGGATTTTAGTGTACACAGATTGTACAATATTACCGCCATCTACCTCCAGAGTGGTTTACTGTCCTAAAAAGAAATTCATGCCCAGCCATTGCAAAATCGGCTATGAAAACAATGCACCCAGAATGCTGCTGTCTTCTGACGCTATTGCTGTTTGTCACATCTTTCCAGATGACTTCTCTAAGTTAAGTCTCTGCTCAGCCGACCAAGGGAAGGGTGACTTCCTCAGATTACTGAACCCACAAGTCTTGCATCTTTTCCAAAGGCTTGTTTGTATCTTGGGCTACGCTTTGGATGCCCCAGACCTTTGTAACTTTCTGTGTGAGTTCCAGGGGAGCCAGAGGTGGGGCGTTACAGTTGGATCTCTCCGCAGCACACCCAATTCTGTATTTGTACATGAACTCTAGCCCATCAGCCATATGTCGGAGCTTTTCAAAAGTCTCTGTGAACATCTCCTTCCCAAGAGCTTCTTTTTAATGTTTGGTCGCGCTCATGTTTGTCCATTAGCTACTGTAGTCCCAGACAGCTACATTTCTGTTGCTGTTTTTGACCCCAAAAGTTGAATGAGCTCAAATAATATCTCACGAGAGGGACTTTTCCAGGGAGCTGAGACAGATCACCACGGGGACAATTCTAGGGAATGTGCATTTTGTGGAGCTTTCAACACATATTGCCTCTTGTGGGAGTATAAAGCAAACTTAAGCAAACTTACTTATTTTCTGAGCAAAACAAGTCAAAATACAAAAATTTTGTTCTCTCTCTCTCTCTCTCTCTCTCTCTCTCTCTCTCTCTCTGTGTGTGTGTGTGTCGGGGATAGTTCATCTATAGGTGTACATGTGAAGGCTGAAGGTCAATGCCAAGTGTCTTTCTCTTTCTCTATCTCTTTAAAAAAATATTTTTTATGTGTACATCTGCATGAGCATAGACAGATTCACTGACCTCTCCTAAAGAGAGGTAGAGATGTTTCACTACCCTATTATCTTTTGACCTTTAGAGTATATCCAGAATGATGCATATGCCTTGGAGGAATTGAGCTTCCTACATAATAGCACATTACTTTCAAGAAAGCAAAACCAAAATGGAAGTCCTTATAAAACCTGGCATATGCTGGAGAGATCATTTGGAGATGCCATGGGATCTTACACACACACACACACACACACACACACACACACACACACACACACACACACGGCGGGGTGGGGAGGGGAAGGAGAGAGAGAGAGAGAGAGTGATGGAGATGAGGATAAGAACCTCGGCTAGAGTTACCTTGAGATTGGTATCCACTAGGGTTTCAGATTTGTGAGAACAACCATCCTGGGTACTCTAGATTGGCCCAGTAACATTAAAGGACTCCAGTGGGCATCACATGGGGTAAAAGGGTCATCTATTTTATCTTGTTAAATTTCCCACCATCAGAATCATGGGATATAATAACGGTTTTAAGACACATTGTCTTGAGTTATCCAGACACCGACTGGAACAGCGAGCCAGTGCCCTTCTGTGAGAGGATATGCCCTAGTCATGGGCAAGGGCTTGGAGGCAGACACTTTCTCTGCATCACAAAATGGTCCTCCTAGAACCTAGTTGGGTGTGCAAGCTGATCATACCCAAGTCCTCTTTGTGGACAGCAAATCTTGTATGTGTGACCGTCAAGTCAGTATGTAGAAGGGGAAATGCTGGGTCATGATGGGTAATAGTCTAAGCTTCATACCTGCACACTACCAAATTTGCTCCAGAAGGTGCCAGCAATTCCAAGCTCCCCCCACAGTCTACAAGGGTGTTTGTTTCCTGCTCACTCGGTGATGCAGACGATCGCCAAGTGTGGCAATAATTGTGATCTTATGAATTACATAACAGCTGTGCATGACCTCCCTCAGACGATTCACCTTTATGTCCATTGTGCCTGGAACGGTGCCTGGACAAAATTAACAATACAATAAGTATTATTGAAAGAATAAAGCCCATGGAGCCTGGCTAAATCTCTTCCTCCACACCAAAGCTTCCTCCAGTCTACCTGCAACTTTTGCTAGTTGTTCAGCAAGCAGGTCCCTCAGATTGGTTCTCCTCACCCCACCCTCTCACCCCCCACACTGCTTCTCTCCCTTCTGTGTGGCTTCTGTCTCATGAATGACCCTTCACCCAGTTACTCTGCCTAGAAATGCGATGTGGTGGTTTGAATGCGAATGCCACCTGCAGGCGCATGTAGTTAAACACTTGGATTCCAGCTGACAGTGCTGTTTGGGAGAGGATGTGGAACTTTTAGGACATGGTGCCTTGTTGGGAGGAAGTGCATTACTGGGGGTGGGTGTGGAGAGTTTACAGACTCACCCCGCTTACACCTGGCTGTCTCTGCTTTCTGTGTGTGGTGGGAGATGCGCTCTCTCAAGTCTTGGCAACCTTCCTTCCGCCATGCTCTCCCTGCCATTGTGGACTCTGACTTCGGAACCATACACTCCCCCCCCCCGTAAGCGTCTTTGGGTCATGGTGTTTTAACACAAGCACAGCTGGACAGCCTCCTCTGCCCCCTAGCCGCACTCACCCACTCACCTGCTCCTGTCCAACCAGTGACGTCAACCAGTCTGGTCGATTCGCCTCCACCGTAGGTCAGTCTCCACATAGTTATTGGACATCCTCTGTGTGCCAGTGATTGAGCTAAGATCTGAGGACACAGTGGAGAAGGGAGAAGGCCCCACCCCACAGTTCAGTTACAGAGCATGTCAGAAGGCAATGAAGCTGTGAGGAACAAGTAAGAAGGCTGAGATACCGGAAGGACCTGCTGCTTTAAATAGTGGCCCAGTAAGGACTCACTTAGAGGGCAAAATCTCAGTAGAGACCGAAGATGATGGAGGAGTGGTCATGTTTAGGTATTTCCTAAATGTGTCCACTTCTCTCCTTTCCCGTGCCATGACCTCAGTCTTAGCCCTATATCTCTCGTCTTCCGGATACCCACTTTCGTTGTGTGTCCTCCTTTCCAGCGTCATATTCCTAAATCAAAATCTCATGCCCTGCTCTTGCTTACAATCATTTTGTGATTCCCCAGAGTACAGAATTCAAATTCATTAAATATTGTCACCTGTGAGCCCTTGTGTCTGTCTCCAGCTTTATATCGCCCAAGTATCCCAGCGTCCTTGCATAGAACTTAAAAAACAAACAAACAACCTCCCCCCAACACTCTTGAGTCTGTTTTTGTTTTTCTTTTTTCTCATTACACAAAGAAAATAAGGGGCCTTTGTTGTTCATCTGTTGATTGTCTTTTTCACTTGGGTTTGAGGCGCACCTTAGAGAACCTGGCTCCCTTTCAAAGAGACATTCGTTCAGAAAGGGCAGGTTTGTGACGGGATGAAGTTTCTAATCAGAAAGCTAAGAGCTAATCATGCAGATGAGCGACGTTTGTATCTTAATGCAGCCAGGAATCGACATGCATTATTAATAAGCCGAGGACTGGTGTCATGGCCTGGCTATTAATAGCTCCAGCTAGATGGACACCAAGGCTTGCCGCGGTGTGTGTAAGCTCAGCCCCCCGGAAAGGGAACCTGCAGGAGCGGCTTCTCTCTTCCTTCCTTCCTTCCTTCCTTCCTTCCTTCCTTCCTTCCTTCCTTCCTTCCTTCCTTCCTTCTCTCCCTCCTTTCCTCCTTCCCTCTCTCTGTCTCTCTCTCTCTTTCCCTTTCTTTCTTGTTTTTTTTTTGGGGGGGGCAGGAGAGGAAGTTCGCAAGATCTTTTGGTCAGACTTCCAGATTTGATGGTGTGTGTGTGTGTGTGTGTGTGTGTGCGCGCGCGTGCGCGCGTGTCTGGAGAGTTCAGTGAGTTGGGGGAGCAACAGCCACAGAGACAAGGCAGAGCCTTGTTTTCCGAGGAGCTTATCCTCATCTTTGTGCAGTGACACAGGCTGGGACTGCATCCTAGATCCTACTTTGTAAATCTGAGCCGTGGTTTCCAAGGACACAGGCAAGCGAGTGCCCGTAACCAGGAAGGTAACAAATTAGTAGACGCCCCATTTGGGGGCTAGAGGAACTGTAGGGTGGGATACTAATGAGGGGCCCATCAGCCCAGGCTGGCAGTTCCCCGCAGGAAGGTGAACTCGAGTGTTTTTCCAAACTCTCACTACTGGAGTGGACATGGGCCAGTTTCTCCAGAATTGACATCTAAACTGGAACAATACCAAAGCGCTGGCAAAAATAGACGCATTATAAGTGAGTATGAAGGGTGTTTAATACATGCAGTTGTCAGGTTAGATTTTTATGAGCTTTGCTGGGTTTTTTTGAATGAAGCTAAAAATAAATTAATTCGCTGAATGTGATGCAGCTGTACCCGAGGACCCTGACCTCCCAGAACCGATGGAGCAGTCTGGTGCCTGCTCTGACTAGGAGGTGGGTCTCATCCTACTGACAGAATATCTTCCTGTTTGCTTTGGAGTAGATGTTCCAGCGACCCGGTGGCCAGAGAGTAGGACAGGCTTACAGCGTGTTGAAAGGTGACCTGTGTGCTTGCTTGCTGACATGCTGTCTGTGGATTGCTCACTTTGTAGCTTGCTACCTGCTGCCAAAGTTGTGGGGAGGAGACATCTCTGCCATCTCTCCTCACAGCGGAAGCTAATGATGTTTAGCCAGCCCATCCGAGGATGCTGCAATGCTGTAAAATGGTCCTTCCTGGAGGCTCGGGCCATGGAGCAAAGCAGAAGCTCACTTCCCTTCTGAACTCTGAGTGGGGGCCGGGAGAGTGAGTGACCACCATGGGTGTCTGCTGGATAGGGTCTGTCTGCATCCAGAAACCACAGAAGTGAAAAACATACAAGAACGGACTGACAGCTAACACAAACTCAATCCTAACGCTGTCAATCACGCATGCGCAGACACTGGTCAGCTGTGTAACAAAGTAGCAAGCCACAGCGGTCTCAGGGCCAAAAGCTACCACCTGGAGCCTTCTTCTTAGAGCTGGCCACGTCAGCAGCTCTTTGGCTTTTTTTAAAAAGTGGCAGGTTTCGATCTTATTTAAATTGCAGTAACATTTGCTTCCTTTAGGACATCAGAGAAGTAAGGAAGTCGCAGCTGTTGGGGAGGAGGGTAGAAAAGCAGAAGAGGAGCTTTCTACCAGTACTTTCATGGGTGGTGAATGCGCTCCGGGTTTCTAGAGGACAAAATTCTCAATTGTGAGGGATGACATCGCATGGTGAATAACAGAGACATGCCATACGGAAAAAGGGGGCGGTTCTGCCGGATTAGATCGTGGGAGTAGAGAAGTATGGCCTCTTGTTGGGGCCTTCAGGCTTTGGTGGCAATTACTTATTCTAGATAGCAGGTTTTTAAAATTATATATTGGATTTTTTTATAGTAGGTTTCCTATGAATAATTCAAAATACTGACCCCAGACCTATGCGTGCGGGCTTGCAAACACTAACTGAGCTAAAAACGAAACAAGGAGACAGAGGATGGGAAGGCCTGTGAACTGAGATCCAGGGTCAGTGCTTGTGATGCTGACTGGCCGGAGAGGCCTGGGTAGCCCATAAATGTTGTTTCTGGTCCACCTGAAGATTAGCACCACCTTATTACAGCCAGAGGACATCTGCCCTTATCATTTTGGGAGGGCACTGCCCAGTCTGTTGAGGGCTCTGGAGAATAATAAGCCTCTTTTTAACGCAGGTTTTTCTTTTAGTGTAGGCTGACCTGGAACTTGCTCTGTAGCCCGATGCTCCTTCTATCTCAGCCTCCTGAGTTCTGGGATCACAAGCCTGAGTCACGATGCCTGGTTTTCATTCTTGTCTCTTTTCAGCTCTTGCCTTTCTGCTTCCCACCGTGTGGCAACAGGGCAAGATGACCTTTGCCAGATGCCAGCCCCTTGGTTTTGAACTTCTCAGTTGCCAAAACTGTGAGAAACACGTTCTCGCTCCTTATAAAGTACCTGGCTCCCGGAATTCTGTCATCACAGTGCAGAAAGACAGGGGCTCCTCTCTCTTGAGTTCTCACAAGTTCACTCTGTTGAGCCCCTTGTACCGAGCGGCTCTTCAGGTTCGCCTTCACATCTCACTATGGTAACCGTGCGGCTGTCAAAGTGCATCCTTCATCTCAAGGACCTCAGCTGACATCCCAACCCCACATCCTTTTCAATACCTAATGTATTGAAATGTCTAACCACAGGCACCTCCATTAAGTTGTATTCGGCTAACAGTTAACTACAGCCATTGATCTTCTTGCTGGATTCTGCAAGGGTTTAGCCTGGTCCACAGTGCCCTTACTTTGGGGTGCTGGCTACAGTACTCCTTATCTGATCCATGGTCTAGTTCTTTCTATGAGATGGATGGGGCCTTGCCTTCTAATTTTCTTCTTTTCACCTAAAACATGCAGGGTCCCCAAATGCAACATCCCTGGGGTGTCAAGGCCATGAGCCCTGGATGCTAGTCCTGGCTCAATCACTGAGTAGACATCTCTGCTCTCTTCCCTTGGACTTTGGCATTTTGCTGCTCTGAGAAGTTTGATGGTTGGGACCAAAGCTCTGTAAGTCCATCCAGTGCTTTCTGCCCACAGCGGGTAACACACCAGGATAATTTGCTCAGAGATGTCCCACACAGTCCCTTCCATTAGAGCCTTGGTCTTCAGCTTGGCACTGTTGGAGGCAGCTGAACCCTGAGGAGGCCTTTATGCAAGGAGCTAGGATACTGGGACTTTGCTCCTGGAGGATACTCTGGTGTCTTGTGCTCTCTGTCTCAGTCTATCTTGGTCTGTCTGTCTGTCTGTCTGTCTGTGCTTTCTGGCTGTCATGAAGTGACAATGAAAAAAATGACAGACTGCTAAGAAAGCCGATCTCTGAGGAAGCATTAATTCCCCTTCTTCTCGTATTTATTTTATTTTTGAGATTATAATTTAATTACATTCCCCTTCCCTCCCTCCAAACCCTTCCATATTCTCCTTGAAATTTATGGCCTTTTTTTTTTACTAATTGTTGTTGCAATTATATATATATACACACACATATATATGTATATATATTCCTACATATAACCTACATAACATATATGTTCAGTCCATATAATGTTACCTTTATGTATGTTTTCAGGGTTGACCACTTAGCACTGGGCAGCCATTGAATGTGTGCTCTTTCCTGGGGAAGTTTACCTTCCTAGGGAACATCTTTTTCTGAAAATACCTTTGCCTTCAGAGACTGAACTTTACAGACCTTGCAACCCACCAAGTTAATAATACACCCTGAAAATTTTCCCTGGAAAAACTCTGCCCCTAAGAAACCCAATATAAGCCCTGTACCTGTCCAGTTTGCAGCTGCTCTGTACCCTGGAAGGGCAGCCACTCTCCTGGATTCTTCCCTCCCAATAAATGAAGTTTGGATGATGACCTTCTTTCTCCGGAGCAGAGCACGGTTGCAACACTTGCACTGGGGAAGCCTTTCCCTAGCAGCACCAGTTGCTACAGCTTCACTGGGGAAATCAGAGGTGGAGGAGCGGAGCAGAGCAGGGCTGTAATACTTTCTCTGGGGAAAACTTCCCCTAGCAGAGTGGAGTTCTTACACTCTGGGACACCAGAGTTGAACTGTAACAGCTTCGCTGGAGAAGCCTCTCCTGCTGGTGCAGAGGTGTTACATTGAAGAAACCTTTCCCTTGAGTAGGGCTGTAAGCTACTACGCTTACTGTGCCCTGTGCTATTCTCTGGCCCCCCATTGCCAGAATACTCTTCCATCTGAGCTGTAACACTTAGTATTCCTTAGCTCCCCAAATGCCAGGATCCCTTTCCATCCAAACTGCAATGCTTATGATTAGCAATTGCAATCAAACTTTTCTCAGCAAAGATGGGACAAGCAAACCAAACTTCATGCCCAAGCAGAAGGCCATTCAGCTTGCCAAGGCCTGGCTCCTCCAGGGAAGTGAAGCCCCGAGAGTTAATGAGATATACAGAAATACATTGACTGGCCATGAGACGCAAAATCCCACTAACAAATTAAAGGAAGAAGGCGCAAGGAATCAGTCACCTAAGTTGTCCTGTCTGGAGGAAGGGTGGGGCTGAGACAATCACATAGCAAAAATTAGGACATTCTGTGTGTTTGGCCTGGCCTAGCTCTTCCAGTTCTCTGGTTGTTTCAGGCATGGAGATACAACAGGTGTTTGCGGACACTCGGCCTTTCTAACCGGAAGTGGTTTTATTCTTTATTCTTTAGCCACCAGAAATGAGCAAGTCTTCTGAGGTGTGTCCAAGGCTCCTCAAAAAATAAACGTGGTAGTAGCTATACTGTCGGTTAAACACACACAATATAAATACATAATATTTGTTACATGTCTGGCAGTGAACACATATGCTTTATACAGCATTGCTGTTGACCGGGAGCTATTGTCACGCCCTCCCATGTTACAGGTAAGGATGTCAAACTTAGAGACAAACCCCTTGCAGAAGATGGCCTGGGACATACTAGCCCAACTCTCTTCTAGGAAGAGCAAATGTTCAAATGATGTAGAACCCAAGGAGCCCTATGAAGGACAGTCTTTCTGGCCTTCCTTATCTTGTTCCCCAGGGCGGGCATCTCTGACCTTCTCTGAGAGACACCCTCCCTATACCTAGAGGTTTGGGGCTTCCATATTTTTGAAGATGCAGGAGTACAGCAAGGAAGTGGAACAAATGGGCCTTCCTGTTTCCCCCAGTTGATCCACGTCCCTTGTCCAGTACTCCGTGGGGTGATGTGAGCAAGTATATCTTCCCTTCTTAACGGGGTACCAGTTACAGTCCAAAGCATCATCTACCAAAGTCCAAGTTGTGGAAATAATGAGTTTATTGGGCTTACTTACAGAGCATGGATGAGGGGTTCCTAACAGGAGTATGGGTGACCCCAAAGCAGCTGCACCTCTGGGAAGTCTCACCGGGGCTGAATGATGACTTCCCTGCAGCTGTATAGATCGACACCTCCCCCTTCAGTTAGCGTCCATACACTATGTACTCGGCCACCTCCAAAGATCATGGGGCCAAGGTCAACTGGGGCAGAATTACACACAGTGCACGGAGGTGTAGGGGGGCGTGGCTGGACTCTCCTGGGGTGGTCCAATGACAGTCCAGCACCTTCTTTCTGAGGGAAACTTGGCATTCAACAGAGTCCACCACAAGGGACTCTGGCAGTGGTCATAGCCACTCTGATGGAGATGGGCCTGTTAACTCTGCGGGAGAGCTCTCCACAGGCAGGACAGAACAAACCCCAACCATCTGCTCACTCTTTTCTGCAAAGATCCTCATGCCTTATAAAACTTGAGCACACCTGCATGTTTGCCTGCGCCTTTTGACACAGATGCCACAGCCAAGGAGCCTTTTCTCCCCTGTACAGGCTAAAGTGACATTCTGAGCCATGGTTCTAGAGCCATGGCCTCTACTGCCTTTGGATGGAGTGGGGGTCATTTTCAGCCGTCATTTCAGCCTCCAGTCCTTCAGAGGTTTGTGTTTCTCAGGTATTTTTTCTTCGTAGGTGTTCTCACCCCACGTTATTCCTAGATAGCTAGGCCCAGAGAGATGGGGAAATGACTTCTCAAATTAAGCCCAGTGTGCGTCGCTCAGGGAGTCATAGAGAGGACAGAGAGACTAGAAGAACCGGACTGCCAGAGAATGTCACTGGAGCTCAGAGGTGGCGACGCTCTTTTTCTTTACCACACTGGACAGAGTAAAGAAGGTGAGAGGGGCTCCTAACTCGAGCCTTGGTGCCAAGCAGAGCAAGTCCACATACTTTCTGGGTCTCCCGTATAGTCCTGATCTAAGTCTCCATGTGTCCCCAGTCAAGTGGGGATGATGGTGTCTCTCACAGGACTGTTGTGGAGATTTGGTGAAATAGTGTGGTCAAACATTTAACGCATAGTGGACGTATTACATGTTCAAGAAATGGTGTTTCCCATAATGCCTAGCAATCAATCACAAACTAAAAACAACAGAAGCCAGCTCATAACACTTTCCTGATCTCTCACAGTAAGTAAATCCTTACTGGGTGGGGGAGGGAGCATGCTTTTTCTGAGTGCAGTCTGGTTCCTCCTGGGACATCTGCGCAGAGTCAGCAGGCGTCTGAGGCCACCTTCTGCAGGGGATCACGGATAATGAGAACTCCGCTTACCTGCAAGTACCCAGGCTCATCTTTTTTTCAGCTGTTTATGCACACAAACTGTATACACATTTCCACATTCCTACATGGTTTTTACAGGTCAGTGAATCCTTGGGATCCCAGGGACCTCTGCTCCACGTGTGTGAATGCCCTGGCATTATTTTCCACCGCAGACACGTCTTTGGCTAGGAACGTCCCAGTAACCCCTCGGGTCACACGCCCCCCCCCCCTACACACACACCTCGTTCTGTTCACCGAAGTCCTTTCTGCTATTTGCGTCTTGGTTCAATTTCAGAGAGATTTCCAGCTCGGCTCCGGTGACTCTCACATCTCATTACACTCTTGGTGATTAGCTCCATCTCATTACCCCAGCCTGGCTGGAACACGATGACTTGTTTCCAGGTGTGAACCTGCGTGGCGTGTACACCTCTTCAAAATTCCAGGCAGGCCTGCCTTCGCAGCCGAGGCAAGACAACCACTTCCAGCCACGTACAGTTCATCACCACGTCCGTGTCAGGAAGAGAACTCCACTGTATTCCACATCTGGTCACATGCTTATTAATTATGCACTTCTTATAACAACTGTGTCTAATTAGGACAGAGAGGAGACCTCCGCGGAGCCCAGCGATTCCTTATGTTTTCTCATTCTTGGTACCTCATTACCTTCCCTCCAAATTACACCCAATTTGTTTTACATCCATGCCACATTAAGACAATTGCTCTCAGGTGTGCGCTACAACGCACGCTCTGCTTTTCAACCCAGACTTTCTTGACCAGCACACTCCTCGTTCCCACAGCCTATGGAAGGCTAGCCATTTTGTGGTCTCTGCTCACATTTTCCCTGGATGGAATGAATCCAGCTCAGATTTGCTGAACCCCAGGGCTGGACTCTGGCCTGCTTCTTTCTTGTCCACCTATTTCTGTGCCCAGGTCCCGGGAAGGCAGGCATCACTCGTCTCAGATCAAGAATCTTGACTGGAATGGCCCGGGTCCATTCGCAGAGCCTGTGAGGCAGGAATTCATTTGTTCCATCAGGAGTTGGTGAGGCGTGAGCTGCCAGGCTGTGCTGGTGAGGGAAAGCACCCTGAAAATGGCAGTTCTGAGCCTCCAAAACTTCCTACAACTCAGCCTCACAGCAGGGAGTCGGGCTGAAGACTTTCGGTTCTCAGTCCTATGCGATGGCTTCCTAAATGAAAGGCTAGTGTTAGGGGATTGGAGTGGGAAATCTGAGGTGGATTGGAGTGGGAACTGCGGACTTCAGCAAAAGCAGGATCACAGTGAGCGGTCTAAGAAGCCAGCAGAATCACCAGATCACACCACAAGGTTGCCTCCGAGTCACCCCGTGTCACCGAGCTGTAACAGGCAGCCACACCCTTTTGACTGAACGGCTGCCTCAGTGCTAAGAAATCATGGAAACAACTTGACGGGGAGAGACATCAGGGTTTGCTTGCCAATTTGACTTCTCTGTGGTGAGGCTTTCTTTCTCAAGCTATTTGAAACATAGAATAATGACTATCAGGTTCAGAAAACATTCAGACAAGAGTGCAGTCGTGGAGAGGGCCTGGGACTCTGAGTGAAGCCTCTTCAGGGAGAGTCCCACCACAGGGTCTGAGTGGAACACGCGTGAATAACGTTGCCTTTGAGAGCTTGCAAACAGCTCTTCGAGGGCAAGAGGCCACAAAGTGTCCTTGCCAAATCTCCAGGACCTTTCCAGTTGGGAGAGAGGGAAAGTTCTAGCTGGGTAGTGAGATTAAAAGACCCCATTGTGAGCCAGGCAGTGGTGGCACAAACCTTTAGTCCCAGCACTCGGGAGGCAGATGCGGGCAAATCTCTGAGTTTGAGGCCAGCCTGGTCTACAGAGCGAGTACCATGGTAGCCATTGTTACAGAGAAAAACCCTGTCTTGAAAAACAAAAACAAAAAAAGACACCATTGTGAGGCAGGAATAAAAGCAAAATTCTACAATGGGCTGGATGCTTTGGGAGGAACTGAATATGGCAGGTTGGTTAAATGAGTGCATGGGAGATGAAGGGCACAGGAGAAAGCGCAGTTAGAGAACAGGACTCGTCGAGAGGCCTCATGAGCGCCGTTAGATGGTTTCTTTTTCAAGGAATTTATTCTGACGGTGGCTAGGTTAGAACACAGTCATCTAGCAGTTTCTGCATTGGGCATAGAAAGAAAAGAATAGCTACGGTGTGACTTGTGGTAAGGACACCATGGGAAGACATGTCAAGTATGTGGAGAGGGTGACAATATAAGAGACACTGTCCCTGGGAACTGCTTCGGTTTGTGTGGTGACAATCTCAGCTGCCTGCAGAGGCCAGGCAGGGTGGCGGGATGCCCTAGACTGCAGCTGCAAGCAGTAGTGTGCCTCTGGCTCTGCACAGCGACGAGTCCTCTTAACCATTGAACTCCACACTTTGCCATAAAAAGGGGATATTTTCCTTTTTAATGAATACGTATTATTCCTCCTGTTACTCGCTAGCATTGATTTTTAAATAGCCACTACATACATTAATTGTACATGGAACTGTTAAGACTTTTTCATACATGTATATACGTACATGGAGCATCCTTTCCCCAGAAGCCTTTGCCCTCCCACCCTACCCCTGTACCTCCTGATATTATCCATTGTTCTTTGGGACAGTTTTGTTTCTCCTCCCATGTCATATATACACACATGATTCTATATAGCTTTATAAGATCTAGACACTGCATGCACAAACTCTCAGCAATATGGCTGCCCACAGGAGACCTGCATGGCAGCAGCAGCTGCCATGGTAACAAAGTTTTGTCTGAGAGTGGCTTAATCTGTTTACTAAGATTATTTCCGGTTACATCCATTTTCCTGCGAATGACACCTGTTCTAATGGCAACCTCAAGAATCTGACTTTTTTGTTTTTGTTTGTTTTTCAAGACAGGGTTTCTCTGTAGCTTTGGAGCCTGTCCTGAAACTAACTCTTGTAGACCAGGCTGACCTCAAACTCAGAGATCCGCCTGCCTCTGCCTCCTGAGTGCTGGGATTAAAGGCGTGCACCACCACTGCCCAGCAAGAATCCAACTCTTAAGAATCCCTCTCAGGGTTCAATTAAAGACACTATAATAAGCAAAGGGAGCTAGAATCTGAGGGCTAAGAAAACTACTCACAACAGGATCCATCTATCCATGTTTCCTCCTCCCCCTCCTTCTCCTCCTTCTTCCCCCTTTTCTTCTTCTCCTCCTCTTCCTCATCCTCCTCTTCTCTTCTTCATCCTCCTCTTCATCCTCCTCCTCCAGTAATATATACCCTTATAACCAGCAATTTCCCAGCCCTCTCAGGTTCCAGGGCTGGAACTCTTGTTTCCCATGAAAAAAAATCAGATAAGAGTTTACACACACACACACACACACACACACACACACACAGAGAGAGAGAGAGAGAGAGAGAGAGAGAGAGAGAGAGAGAGAGAGATCCCTAGCTGTCAGCTCAAAGATGGTAGTGACTTAGTGAACTCTGGTTCACTGGTATATCTGATGAACTCCTTAATGGAGAAAGTTAGTTAAGAAAGGGATTAAATAATCAGGAAATTCTAGAGGGGAAGGCTAGTATACTACACTATATTTTTAGGTAGTTAGGTAATGAGCTAAAAGGTTTATTTTCAATAAAATTATGAATAGGGCACGGATTGTTTTTTAAATCAGCACGCAGTTTGTGTTTTCTCCCAGCATGCATAGAGGATATTGGGTAACCAGGCAACCTACGCAAACAGTCGGGGGGAAGCTAACGGCTCTTGATAGCACATTCACCAGACACTACAATTCCTCCGGGCCTAGGTCTGGAGTTTGCACTTATTGCTCTAAGCAGTAGAAGCAAAGAGGAGACCCAGGTCTTTAAATTATCAGTTCCGGGGTATGCTCTCATCAGCCGTTCTGACTGTGGATGTGTGGGTCTGTGGCACCAACAGGAAGTCTTTCTCTGGGTTGTGGTTAATAATCTCTTCTGCTGTTCTTGAGAGTAAAACACAAGCAGTAAATTTCCTGAACTAAAATCATCAGTGAGCTGAGGTGAAGGCGAGTGTGAGGAGTTAGGAATCTTTTAAGTGAGGTAAAACCAGGGCATCTTATTCTTCTATCTGAGCAGCTATGAATCAGCAGCTTCGGGTAGGTAGTAATTCTGTGTCCTTGGATAGCTGTGGTGAGTATCTTAAATGGAATGCTCTTGCCTGGACCCTAAATGCTGGCCAAATGCCTGTTGGCTGCAGGAAGGCCGATCTCTGCCTGCATCTAGAAGAGAGGAACGCAGGCCTGTCAGTGGGAAACATTTCACACATAGCTAGGAGAATGTGATCAGTAAACCCCCAAAGCATATGAAAGCTCTGAACTGTGGGAATTAATCCCCAAATATGTAACAGAAGGGGAGTCAGCTACAGCGAAAATCTACAGCAAAAGACAACCACTTCATTCACAAAGCAAGAACACCAAAAACCCCTTGAATTTTGGTTTAACCTGTCAGGGACCATTGTACTAAAGATGATAGCAGGGACCATTGTCCTAAGGATGTTTGCAGAGAGCCCCACATCCCAGCTATCTTGAGAACTGTTTGTTAACGGAACCACAAAAAGAATGTTTCTGCTTACACAAAAAACACCAGGTGTGCTGACTGGTGACCTTTGCTACCCCCTACCCCCCACCCCAAGCCAAGTTCCTCATTCAAGGGCTATATAAGCTGTAACCATTACCCTAATAAAGTGAGACCTTGACAATTGAATTCTGCTTGGTCTCCTTCTTTTCTCTCGCCCATCATTCTTACAGGTAGAGCCTCTTCAGACCCTGAATAACTGGACCTGCTGGACGGGTCATTAACCTTCACCAAAGCCCCTGGCTCTGAGGAGCTGCTGATGAAAATATGGCTGAGTGACTGCTGTAAAATGTTCTTTGGAGTCACAAGACACCCATCATGCAGCGACAGCATGGCTCCTTTACCCACTCTTCCACGGTTGGGGACCTGGGCTGGTTCCATCCTCAGCAGTGTGAATATGCTGCAATAATCAGTGCTGTTCGAGGATCACAGCCCTGTGACATGTGGACTTCGGCCCTTCAGGAAAGTACCCAGGAGCGGTACAGCTGGGTTTGTGGACTTGAGTCCTTCAGGAAAGTACCCAGGAGCGGTACAGCTGGGTTTGTGGACTTGAGTCCTTCAGGAAAGTACTCAGGAGCGGTACAGCTGGGTTTGTGGACTTGAGTCCTTCAGGAAAGTACCCAGGAGCGGTATAGCTGGGTTTGTGGACTTGAGTCCTTCAGGAAAGTACCCAGGAGCGGTATAGCTGGATCATATCATAGATCTATTTCACTTCTTTTGCATTTCTACACTTTTTTAGACTTTCATAATGAGCACACTGTATTTATATCATCTCCACCCCCTTCCCCTTCTAACTCCTCCTGTGTTCCTCCCCTCCTCCTCCTTGAATCCATGATCCCTTCTTCTATAATTGTTACATACACACCCTAACGAGTCTGGTTAGTTCTGTTTGTATGTACACGTCTTTAGGGCTGACCACTTGAGACTGAACAATCCTAGAGAAGTCTGATTCTCCCTCTCTTAGTAGTCATTGACCACGTGTGGTTCTTTAGCAGGGGGAAAACCTTGTGAATTTCTCCCTCATCCAGGCTGGTATGTCAGCTGCTGTTGTCCATGTATGTCTTGCGTAGGTAGCCATAGGTGCAGCATCTCCTGCCTTGCAGTAGCCATAGGTGCAGCATCTCCTGCCTTGCAGTAGCCACCCTGGCCCTCTAACTCTTACACTGTTCCTGCTCTCTCTTCCGTGATGTTCTCCAAGCCTTAAGTGCAGGGGTTAAGTGCAGCTAACCCAGCGGGGGCTGGACACCTCACGGTCACATTATCTGCACTTTGACCAGTTGTGAATCTATTTAGTAGCCTCTGTCTGCTTTCAACAAGAAGGTTCTTTGATGAGGAGTGAGGGCTACACCTGAGAAAGTGTGGGATACAGCAGCTTCTGGGTGTGGAGAGGAGGTGCAGGGCAAGGGCCCCGGACAGACTTGCCGATCTGTTCCTACTGTTTCGGGTCTTCACAGTGCTCTCACAGTGACTGGACAGTCATTCCCACCAGCAGTGTATAAAGGTTTCCTCCCGCCCATGTTCTCGCCGGCACTCGTTATTTGTCTAAGGGATAGTCTGTTCTACATTTGGTTGAGTCTGTGGAGGGGGATCATGGGAAGCTCTGTGAGCTAGCCTAGGCCCATCTCATCTGCCCCACATTTAAGAGAAAAGGGTGAGCTCTGCTTTCAGTGCCCTCCTGCTGAGGCTTAGTAGTAGTTTTCTCTCCTGCAGCAGTACTTTTCAGGGAGTGGTTGTCATGGTACAATGTAAACTCTTGAGGCTATGTGTGTGGCTGGGCTCTCTGTACTGACTCTAGGACATTCTAGTAATGACCGTGAAGGACACAGAATCCTTCTCACAGAACATCCCTGAAGTAGGGCCATACCATGTAGAAACATTCAGTGTGTCCCCAGAGGGGGCAGCTTCTGAGGTGGCCATGCCATCCAGCTGTATCCACTTATCAGCTACTGGCTGTGCCATTGGTTTTGACTATTTGCAGAATAAATATCAGCGAATTACCAAAGATTTGTGCTTGAAAGTCTTGGACAAAGGCCCCTATGACCTTTTCTGTATAAAACTGGCCTTTCTGGTCGGCCACTGTTGTAGCAAGGTAGGGATCCACTCTCACAATACTCTCTGCAGCAGCTCCTGGGCCTGGTACTGCTGGCTCTCATGATTCCACTGTCCCTTTCCACACCCAGGAAAACCATCCCCAGTCAGGTGGTGGCACATGCCTTTAACCCCAGCACTTAGGAGGCGGAGGCAGGAGGATCTGAGTTTGAGGCCAGTCTGATCTACAAAGTGAGTTCCAGGACAGCCATGGCTGTCACACAGAGAAACCCTGTCTCAAAAAACCAGAAAACAAAACAAAACAAAGATCCCAAGCCTTCAGAATAGGCAAGGAGAAAAGGAGAAGGCAAAGTTCTAAGTTAAGTGGCCATGATCACTACAGCAAAGCTTCCAAACACAAGTGGTCCCATCCAATAGCTCTCTGACACTCTGGCCACTCTTGCTTCTTGGGTAGACTTATGAGAACCTTGTTCCAGACACTGTGCTTCTCCATGATTGTCTCCTGTGTGTATTCAACTTCTTACCCGTCAGGATGCTAAACCACACAGTTGTGGAGCCCTCCTTCCTCTCAGAAGGTACTGGAAAGTTATTCTGCAGCTGCCTGCTGGCGACTTGTCTTACTGCAGACCTGGTTTCCAGCTCAGTTTTGGGTATGGACTTGTTGGGTTTCAAGTCCAGTTTCTAAATGCTAGATAAGGGTGCCTTCTGTCTCTGTATCTGGCCTGTGGTGGTTTGAAAGAAAATGGTCCCAAAGGGAAAGGCACTATTAGGGAGTGTGGCCTTGTTGAAGGAAGTGGGTCACTGTGGAGGCCACCTTTGAGGTCTCATATATGTTCAATCCACACCCAGTGACTCAGTTCACTTCCTGTTGCCTGTACAAGATGTAGAACCCTCAACTGCCTCTCCAGCACCATGTCTGCCTGCATGCTGCCATGTCCCTCCATGATGATAATGAACCAAACCTCAGAACTGTAAGCCACCCAATTAAATGTTTTCCTTTCTAAGAGCTGACTTGGACATGGTGTTTCTTTACATCAATAGCAATCAATTCTAAGACATGGCCCAAGTGTAGCAGCACGCACCATATGTTCGGATCCCAGGAAATGTTTGCTGAATAAAGACTATAAGAAAAACAACAAACAACATTTAAGCTTCTCAAAACAGTTTTTAATTTTTGCTTATTCCCATCCAGACCAAAGCTGTTACAAGCAGGTGTGAAGATTCCCTCCCACGGGGCCTAAGAGCCTTTGAATGGCACCAGCCTTTCTGTCTCTTCTTCCCATGTATGTTCCAGAGGCTTCCTTGTCTTTGCACTGATGCCTCCTGTGACTTGTGACCCTTGAGCAGCAGGATGATGTGGGGACCGGGGGCAGAGGCAAGATCCATACTGCCGCAAACATTGCAGGTACCATATTAGAAAAGGGCAATTCAACAAGAGGCTTTGCAGCCGGGGGTGGTGGCATATACCTTCCATCCCAGACAGATCTCTGAGTTCGAGGCCAACCTGGTCTACAGGGCAAGTTCAGGACAGTCAGAGCCACACAGAGAAACTCTGTCTCAAACAAACAAACAAACAAAAATTTCAAAGTCTTCATTGGTAGCGACACAAAAAAAAAATGTCCTGTCTTCCTTGCTTTCAGCTGAGCAGGCCTGAACTCTATTGCTTAATATTAAATACTTGTATTGCTATATTCCTCTCTGAATTTTTAAGTAGATTCAATGTTTATTGTAGTGATAATTGCTTTACTTTTTCATTGTCAAATTCTTTGAAACCTTTTATTTTTGTGTGTCTGTGTAGCTAGTGTGTGTGTGTTGGTTTTGGCTCGTGGTTTATCACAGCAACAGCGACCAACTAGGACTTGTCTGCGAATTTAAATCAGATTAACTGAGGTGAGCAGGCCCACTTGGAATGTGGGGGAACCATTCTGGGGTCCTGGGCTCCATCAAAAGGAGAAAGCCACCCGAACACAAGCATCCGCTACTGTTTCCTGAACGCAGAGGCAGTGTGAGCAACTGTGAGCTCTGGCTGCCATGGCCTCCTGGTTATGACAGGCTTACCCTTACTGTTAGCCAGAAACCTTCCTTTCCTGGGGAACTTTTGTCACAGCAACAAGACAAGTTACTAACATGGTGTGCACGGGAACATCAGGATGCCCCTCAAATTTACCCTCTGTGAAGTGAGAGGTGGGAAGCTCTGCAGCTATTATTAATGTATTTATAGGGTCAAGTCAGGGAGGGTGGATCACCTTTCACACTTCCACTTTCAGCATAAGTTTTGACTTGATTTTTTTCCTACTTTATGTGTTAAGTATTCTGGCCTGCACACGTGTTTGTGCACCACATAGACATGGTACTTGCTGAGTCAGGAAAGGGCTTCAGGTCAGGGGGAACTGAAGTTACAGATGGTTGTGAGTCTCCGTGGGCGGGGGCTGAGAACTGAACTCTGGTCCTCAGGAAGGGCAGCCAGTTCTCTTAACTGCTAAGCCACCCCTCCAGCCTGACTCTTGGCTTTAATGCAGAAGGAATAAAACAAAAAGGTTATAAAACCAACTAGCACCCGTGTACAAGCTCTAGAGTACTGCCCATCCCTGGTCAGGGAGAAAGGGCTTCCTCCCCAGCCTTGAGGAGATCTGTTTCTGGTAGGGAAGCCAGCTGAGAAGCCTCTTGTTTGATTTTGGCAATGGAGACAAAGTAATGTGCACACACTCACCTCACTGAACTACAAACTGACAAAGTTAAGAGAATAAAAAGCCCCCTGCTTATGCCATAGACCTTACTAAGCAGTTTCAGGATGGTCCGGAAACTCAGGTAGCAGCTAGCTTTCCTTCATTGCTTTCTCAGGGTCCAGCAACTTGGCATGCCCTCCGTCTGGTTCCACCCTCAGCCCTTGGGAATAGGCAGCACTAAAGTAGTCACTAGGCAAAGCATTCTGTACTGCAAACTTCCTTAGAGTTCATATAGAAAAGCAAAACTAAGGAGAAGTAATCCACCTTCGTCCACTAAGCATCAGTGTGGACAAAACCAAGTCAGCTCACGCTATGCTGGGTGGATAGAGCCTGTGGCTGCACACACAGCGAGCCCCACCCACACCCGCAGCAGGGAACACCATCAGACGGTGGTTATTTTCTTATCCTTGGTGGCTTGCTTGATGGCAGCCTGCTCACAGATGATCTCCTTGAGCCTCTGCAGCCTGGTGTTCTGGACGGTCTGGTCCCCGACGCCGGTCTGGCTGCGGTGCAGCAGGGTCAGGGCATGGATGTACTCTAGCTCTGTGTACTTCACGCCCTGGTCCACCACCAGGTTCAGGAGCTCATCTGCTGTGTTGTACAGCATCTCGTAGTACTGCCTGGGGAAGCAAGACAGAGCCTGGTTGAGTGTTTCCTCTATCAGCATGGTGGCTGGGGACATGCACATGCTGGTAATTGTATGCTAATATGTTTGCTTAGTTCACCAACAGCTACTGGCTACCTGGAGGGCAAGATCTGCCCCATTCAACCTCTCCGTCACTCACTCACTCAATTATTATTGGAGACTCTGGGAAACAAAGATAACTTTCTTCCCCACTGAAATGGGATGAAATGCTGCCTACTTCTTCAGGTTTCATATAAAGCACTTAGAATGTGGTGTTCCATGAAGATGAACTCTTTTTTTTCTTTTTTTTTTTTAATATTTATTTATTTATTTGTTATATATATACAATATTCTGCCTGTGTGTATGTCTGCAGGCCAGAAGAGGGCACCAGAGCTCATTACAGATGGTTGTGAGCCACCATGTGGTTGCCGGGAATTGAACTCAGGACCTTTGGAAGAGCAGGCAATGCTCTTAACCACTGAGCCATCTCTCCAGCCCCCGAAGATGAACTCTTAAAACAACAATAGGAACACAGTAACAGTAAGGGACAGAAGAGGCTTCCAAGCACGTGGGTCACCTCCTTCCTGCCATGAAGCTTTACTAAGGTGGAGGGGCTAGAAGCAAGCAGCGTGTGCCAAGGAGATGTGGGCAGTAAAGAAATCCCACACATCAGGACTGCTGACCCAGAAACTTGTGTTCCTGCACTCTGGGCCTTGAGTTTGTTTCTTCTGCATCAAGAATATCTTGGGGAAAGAAAAACCAAACACCAAAGCAAACCAAAACAAAAAACCCTCCAAACCTCCATTTTTATGGGGAAAGGAAGCAATTCTTGGGTATGGGAATATATTTCAAGAGCTTTATGACTGCTGTTTCAAAGAGGGAGTGTTCATGAAGGGTTTTGATGTCTACTAGCTTTTCTTTTCCATTGCTATTCCATTAGAACAGGGGAAATGATGCCCTTGAATGGTACCTAGAAGGGGTGAAATGAGCCTGGTTTTTTCAGATGGGCAACTTCATGAGCGTCCTGGGAGCACAGTTTGGCCCAGTTGTGTCCTCTGAAGATTAGTGTTCTGTTGTGGTTTCAAATGAGGACGTATTTCAGCCTCACGAGACCTGCTATTGCATACTGTGAAATGCTCCTACAGGTTCATATATCTGAACATTGTATCCCAAGCTGCTGGGATTGTTTTAGCAGGCTGTGGAAGGTCTGACTGCAGGAACTAGCTGGCAGATGCAGGACATCAGCGGTGGGTCTATGGGAGTTACAGACCAGCTCTGTGTCTTCCCAACACTCTCTGCTTCATGATCCGTGGAGATACGAAGACATGGCAGTTGTGAGCTCTCATTGCCCCAGAGTGAAGAGCCAGGCCTTGTCCACTAGGACGGACGGCACTCCTTCAGCTGGAAGCACAAATATCACCCTTCCACTTTTAGGATGCTTCAATCGGTATTTGGTCACTACAGAAAAGTAATGGGACACATAACCAGCTATTCAGAAAGCACTGCCTAAGCATATCCTTGGATGTGGACAGAAGTATCTTTTTGAAAGAAGAGGATAAAGTCACTTGGAGGATTCTGGGAAAACAGTAACAATAACCAGGAAACCTTTTGAGGTTGCACGTTTAGCATAAAATCCATGAGCTTTATGTTATAGTCTTCAACATAATTGTTATAGTTAAAAATATTTCAGTACGTTTCCCTAGCGTGATTCCGTCCTGCAGGTCTGTTCTGAAGAGCAGCAGGCACTACTCCCCACCTGACTTCCCTCCCACCAAAGTGCACGCCTCCACCTTATGGAAGACTCGATGGATACTGCCAAGGACACGAGCCCTCTTAGGCCTCAGAGCCACCTGTTGAGCTGTGAACTAAAAGCTGCTCACCATCTTAAGGTGGGGAATGACGAGAATGAGCACTCAGATGATTAGTTCAGGTGCTGGGGCAAAAGACGAATGACACATCGCAGAGGGAGAAGCAATGAACCGTGAAGGCAGCCCAATTAAAGAAACACTGACAACTTAGAAAATGTCTGCACAGCCAGCAGTTCCTCTCGGGAACTCTGAGATGATACCGGCTGTGGTTGAAGTGTGGTCGGGGCCTGTGCACACGAGTGGACAGCACCTAGTAGCTGTAGAGGAAGATGCAGGCAGAAGATGAAGACGAGGAGGACACAAAGGTCTTGAGTTTGTCTAGAAAGTGATCTGCTCCTGGAGGTGGCAACAAGGTTCCACAAAAAGAAGTAAAACTCGAGGACGATGAGGATGATGATGAAGATGATGAGGATGAGAGGAAGAAGAAAAAGAAGAAGATGACGAGGATGACGAGGATGATGAAGATGATGAGGAAGCTGAAGAAAAAGTTCCAGTGAGGAAATCTGTACAAGATAGCCCAGCCAAAAATGCACATAAATCAAGCCAAAATGGAAAAGACTTAAAAATCATCAACACCAAGATCAATGACTCAAAAACTCCTAAAACACCAAAAAGGATGTAGATCTGGAGAAGACATTAAGGCAAAAATGCATGCGAGAAGAGAAGAAGCTCATTGAATAGTCCTGGGCACTACTGGCAAATTAAGCCCAAAGATGGGGAAAGAGGAAAAGGAGAAACAACTTAGTCCATACTGAGGACCATCAACAGTCCTACTGCGGTCCTCGTCCTCTAGTGACAGCTCTGTGCCCTTTCCTGATTGGAAGCAATCTCTTGTTTTCCTAAAGCATTTTTCTTCCACTCTTGTGATGCAGAGATCTCTACTGCTTTCTACACTTGTACTTATGCCTCATCTTTGGCCATGTTTTAATACCTTTGTATCCTTAGCTGTTCAATACATTTCTGAATAAACCAAAAAAATATTTTAGAGAAAAACTATGCTGTAAGAAGATGTTTCATACTGTCCAACAGCATCGCATGCTTTGTGGGGCACAGCAGCTTCCTCCCTGACACTTTCCTCATTCTCTGAGTTAAGGACCTATGCTACATAGTTCTGTTTCCCTTGGGTGCACAGGTGTGAGATAAAGCTGTCTGCTTAGGACGCTTCCTGAAAACATCCATTTTAAATATTGCTCAAGAAGAAGACATGTACAAATTTGGAATTACCAAATGGACTAAGACCTTAGGGCCCTTTGAAACCTGGACTTTCTAGCCTAGATGCTCCCAAACTTCAGAGTGCTTCACTGGGGACCACCTAGGAGTACAGGAGTCTCACACCCTGGCAGTGGAATTGTCAAAGCCACTCCCACCTCCAGGATGCCCAGCACCTAAGCAGAGGCTGCTACTGAGGCAGTAACTGGTTTATCATACTTCTCGCTGAGATTAAGCCAAAAGAATTGGAGTTCTTTGCATTATGATATTGATATTTTCATCATTTATCTTTAAAAGCAATGCTTTTAACGTCCATCAGCCCAGACAAAATTGAATTTCTTTTGAAAAGTCTGATGGATTGTTTCAGGGAGACTGGTTTTCTACAGAGATTGCCATCCCACCCTGGGAAAAAAACAAGACAAAGACACGAAGATCTCTAGGCCTGGATCTTCCAGTGTGATGAGTGCCGAAGAGCACCCCACTAAAGTACTTAATGCTTCAATATCCTCTGTGCACTCACGACCTTCATAAACCCCAGAGTGACACTCTGAAGGCAACGGAGAGACTAAAGGAGTTCTTAAGAGTCTCCGATGAACAGTGCACCAGAATTGCAAAGCTGAGTTATTAAACAAAATTGACAGGTAACTGATGGCATATTTTCTATAGTTAGGGGAAAATTCCCCTATAACCATGATGATATATTAGATCATAAAGAAACATAAATATTTAAAGACAGAATGAAATTCATTTATCTTTCAGAACGCTACCTCACCCAGCAGCGAAGCCTAATAAATGGGCGGAACGACTGACACAGATGTGGGAAGGTGTTACACGATGCCCTGAAGAGAAAGTGGGAAAATGCCCCAGACCATGCAATTAAAATGAGCTTCCATGATAAACACTGACAGATTGAAATGAAATCATGTAACCCCACAGTAATAAATAATTGATGGGTACGTATGAGACTTCAGGAAAATAAAAGCATGGTTTCTACCATCAAGCACTAAAACCACAGCCATAGCTTCCAGGGTACCCTAGCTTCCAGCAGATGGGATTGTATGTGGCTGCCTGGGCTGCATTTGTGAACACGCGTGTGCTGCAGATGTGGCTTAGCTCACGACTCACAGAGGGGGTCGCTTTATGAGAACCCCTTAACACTTAGAGGCCAGCTGCTAGCTGTGGGTTGAATAGCCTATTCTCAGGACCAAAGGAGTATGGCGTCATCCTGGTGATGACTGGAATTCTGTGATCAAGTCTGTGCCTTCCGATAGTTCCTCTTGCCCTTTGCTGTGTGCCTTTTGGTAGCACCTCCCAGTGTCATGAGCACACACGGCGTATGAATGACTTTTCTGATGCTGGGCTGTACTGACGCAGAGGGGCACATGAAGGAAGACTATTTTTGCACACAGTTCTGCCGTGGATCCGCACAACATTTCAGTGCATGCAGTCAGACATGTGTGCACATAGGAACTGCTTGAGCCTTCGCTGTTAGGGTTAGGACCCTTCTGACTGCCCTTTACACGCCCCTTGCACGTTTCACACACAAGGTTCAGGAAGAGCTTCAGTCCACCCCTGTCCACTTCCCACTCTGGCATCCTCAGTTCATGTCTCCCGTGTCCTGAGCTTACTGCAAATGGTTATGGGTTTCCTGTAGGTAAACCGGGGGGGGGGGGGGGAGGAAGAATGCCCTCCCTCAGGCCATCTCTTATAGCCACAGACATTTTTCCTGTGCCTATAGCCTCTCACAGCAGGTGTGTGTGCAGGTAACAGACAGCAGGGCCCTGCTGGGGCTGACCTAAATCCCCGGGTATACTTTTACCATCTGCCTTTTTTTAACTTAGTAAAATCCAGAGTACAAGATTCATTTCTAAATGTCTCTTAGTTACTCTGGACATCTGGGGGCATTAGTGCCAGTATCCCCAGGTCAAATTCTCTATATAACATAAATAACATAATATTATATGTGTTATATAATAACATTGTATTATTAAATTTATATATCAAATAAAATTATATTATATAATATATAACATAAATAACATAATATTTGCATAAAACTTATACAGTCTTCCTGTACATTTTAATATTTTGAGACACAGTCTCACTATGTAGCCCTGGAAGGTCTGGAACACACTATGCAGACCAGGTTCACCTTGAATTCACGTAGTTCCTCCTGCTTCTGCCTCTCAAGTGCTGGAATTACAGGCGTGCACCTCCATGCCTGGCTCTTCCACACATTTTAAAATCCTGTCTAGGTTATGCACGCAGCACAATGTGCACACAGTGCAAACAGCTGTTACAATATAGTGTTGTGAGAACAATATCAGAGTCTGCACATATTTTTTCCCTGAATATGTCTGATCTTTTGTTGGCTAAAGCCACAGATGGCAGAATCTATGGATAAGAACCTGTGCATAAAGACGGCTAAATGTCAACAGCTATGGGCTCCTGCTGTGTTTTGGAGCTGTATTTATTGTAGTAATATTGGCAATATTTAACTTGTAGATACATCTGTGTATTCAACCTTCTGAAACAGGTATCACAATTCACATTGTACACAGAAGCAACTCAGCTGTAGAACATGAGTGATTTGTTTCAGGTCTCAAACGAAAGGATCTTAAGACCTAAGCCCTCCAAAGCCAAGGTAATACAGATATTTGAAAGCATAGAAAGCAAGAGTACCAGCTGCCAATAGTCTGTCTAGCTAACGACATTCAGCCAGGCTTTTGTACAACTGAATACAATTCCCAGACTCACTCCAGCTAAGTCTTCTGTTGAAGTGCAGTGAGCCTGCACTGTGGCTGTCCACACTTTGTTTAGACAGACCTGACAGTTACAGAGGAAAAGCTCTCTCTAGATCTGAAATCCAGGACTCCAAACCTAAACTTTAGCATTTAACTCAGGCGCTTTTCATTTTGCTACCCACTTTATTTTTCCCTGTTTGTCTGTCCAAGGTGGTAATGGATAGGTAAACATTCTTTTTAAAAGTTGATCACCTTTCTGATTGATTACTTCCTTGAGGAGGCAGATAATCATGTGTTTTCAGTGTGGTGCTTTAGGAAGGGAATTTTCACGCATTGGTGGTGGCAATGGAAATTAGTACAGCCATTGTGGGAGTCAGAAGATATCGAGAGTTTTTAAAACACACAGGAATCTCCTATGACCCAGCATCCCACTCGGAGCTCTATACCTAAAGGACATTAAATCATTAATTACATCAAAGTTGTACTTGCACGTTCTTCTTTATTGCAGCGGTATTCATAATAGGCAAAATACAGAATTGATTCCAGTGTCTATCACTGAATGTATGAATGAGGAGAGTACAGTGTATATACCTAACAGGCTATTACATAAGAAAGAATAAGATCCTGACAAGATGGGCTGGCCTGAATCTAACAGTATTGACTGGAGCTCCCCAAATTACTTTTTGGTGGGGACAATGAGACGGCTCAGTAGGTAAAAAGGTGCTTGCTGCCAACCTTGGTGACCAGAGTTTAATTCCTGGGACCCACATGGTAGAAGGAAAGAACTGGCTTCTACCACTTGTCCTTTGATCCCCACATGAGCATGATGTGGGAGTGATTTCTTATTAATAAAGAAACTGCCTAGGCCCATTTGATAGGCCAACCCTTAGGTAGGCGGAGAAAACAGAACAGAATGCTGGGAGAAAAAAGCTGAATCAGTCAGTTGCCATGGTTCTCCCACTCCAGACAGAAGCAGGTTAAGATCTTCCTTGGTAAGCCACTTCGTGGGCTACACAGATTATTAGAAATGGGTTAGATCAATATGTAAGAGCTAGCCAATAAGAGGCTGAAACTAATGGAACAAGCAGTGTTTAAAAGAATACAGTTTCCGTGTAATTATTTCGGGTAAAGGTAGCTGGGTGGCGGGATGCAGCCCAGCCCACCGCTCGTATTACTACATGAGCACTGTGGCTAAGTGGGTTTGCAAGCTGGGCATTGCTTTTCTAACACATTTAGAATCAGAAATGTTTGGCCTCAGGTGATTTCGGGTTGGGGACTATATGCACATACATAGTGAGATATCTTGGCAATGGGACTTGATTCTCAATTAACATGTTTCCTACACATCTGTTACGGTGTAGCTTATGGCCTGAGGGTCTCTTTGAAGGCTCCTATGTAAGAAGGCTTTGTCCTCAAGATGGCAGTACTGGGAGTGGTGGGCTCTTTAAGAGCCAGTGACTAAGGGCAGGTTCTTGGGTGCCTGGTGGTACTGCCCTCTCAAAGGACTGCTGTTTTATAAACACAGTCCTTACAAAAGCCAGAGCCTGATCTCCAGGTTGTTCTTATTTTTCTCTGTCTCAGATCTCTTGTTTCTATATAAACTGCAACCATTGCTACCTGCTGTGATTGATGGATCTGAGGACATCCTTACCAGAGATGATGCAGGCATGGTATATTTGAACTCGTAAATGAAGCTCTTTTCCTCATTAGGAACTTGCCTCAAGTACTTCATTATAGTAATGAAAAGCTGGCTCTTGGGAAGGCAATTTTGTGCAGTGTTTTAGTGAGGCTATGTTCTGACTGCAATCCCTTTACAAGGTTGGAGGTGGGATTCTCCACTTGTGGCATCAGGTTAGTACCCAAAAGATTTTGGCGTTTAAAACATTTTAGGTTTCAGATTTCAGATTAAGGGTGTTTAACCTGAAACTGGAGTATTTCAAGCACTTTAATAAAGACCCAGTAGTAAAAGGTAACTAAATGAGCAGGCTAAACACTGAATTCTGCTTCCTTGATTGCAACTATAACAACAAACACAGAAATGGACAAAAGAAGAGAAAGGAATTGATTAACCCATAAATAACCGAGAGGAGTCTCTTACAGTGGGGAGCCTCACTCAGCAGCCAGGCAGAGGTTCTGACTGTCTTGCCAACCATCTTAATTGGTCATGTGCCTTTGGACAAATGCTGTCATTTGCTTCCCAGCTGAGAACCTGAGAGGCTATGGCAGGTGCTCTTTTGGGTTTTATACTGATACAGAGTCCCCTGCCCCCTGCTTGGTCCTTTCACAACACGGGCTGTCATCAGGCTCACTGCTGCTAACTACTGCCCAGCAATGGCAGGCAAGGATTACCAGTTACCTGCAAACACTCTCAACAAGGGAGGCTTAGCCCAGATACTTTCCAGACCAATAATAAAACAGATAATAATCCTGTGTATCAGAAGAACACATTAGTGTATTAAAAATAGAACACAGTTGTTATTTGTCTTCTCCTTCAAAGAGCTTAGAGTTTATTACAGACATGATTGAAAATTTTAATTTGAGATGCAGCCAAGTTATTTCCGTTTCAGGAATGAGAAAAGGTAGAGAAAAGCTAAATAAGTTCCAGGCAGTTAATGGCAGGTTTGGATGAGTATTTGATGTTGGGATAGTCTTTAATAGCCTCAGCAGATTAACCTGGTTTTTGTCTGGGGCATGTTGCTGTAGAAAAGATTTTAGAAAATACGTTGCCCATATTCTCTCAGCTGATGGCAGCAGATGGATACAATTTAGAATTTTGAGATTTGCTTTGTCTTTTTGGAGACTCGTTTGTTCACTCCCATGATCAATACCGAAATGACTGGGGATGTAGCTCAGTGGTAGAGCACTTCCTCAGGTGTGACGCCCAAAGCTGGGGAAGTGGGGGGCAATAAGCAGTTATTTAGCGGTCTTATTCTGATAACCTCCACACATCTGCAGTTCCGGGGTGCCCACATCAGCTGTGTTCACTCCTCCCCGCAGGTGTGTCCCTCATCTCTGCACTGGGCAGCTGCAGTCAGAGCTTTATTTCTCTTCAGAAAACGCAGTTGCTTAAAACAAAGGAATCCCACTGAGTCCATCCATCCCTGTCCCTGCTGAGGTGACGGCGGCGTTCCTGTCACGGTGGCTGAGGCGGGGAGAGGATGCCTCCCCATGCTCTTAGCAACACTGTCCTCACTTCACCTTTGCGACATTTCTGAATCTATAAATATCTAAGCTGAAATCCCACACCAGCAGCTTAAGGGTTCCTGTCACTCTTCACTACAACAGACAACGTTTTAAATTAAGGCTTCTACAGCAGAGCTAGAAGACAATCTAGATTTTAAATTCAGTACAATTAAAACTATGTCTCTTCGGTCTGGCACTACCCTTGGTAAAGCCCGTTTATATGAATAATTATTTACTACATTAAGAAGTCAGCTCAAGTCCTTCTCCTATTCTGAAGGTTTTAATAAATATTGATCAGGGCCATTTTTGTTTGCACTTGCCAAAGCAATTCTGATGGATTCATCGTCTGATGTTATCAAATAATGAAATATGAAAGAGTGAATAGAATTACCCTCTTGTTCCATGATTTTTTATTTAGGTCCTTCATTTTACTTTCATAATTGTGTTTGTCTCATACTTCTGTAAATGTTCTTTTGATTATCCAAAGGTGAGCCTGGGTTAAGGAGAGCTGTGCTGGGCTGAATAGCAGTTTAGAGTCTTTTCAATTAAAATAGTTTATCAGATAGCACTTTGGAGAGCTTTCAATTTTAAAAAATAATTTGTCTAATATCACAGACTGAAAAAGGCACATAGCGTACTGCCCTCCGGCAGTCACGGAGCTGCAGATTGTTTACTAATTAGTAAGAAAATCTTAAATTGTCTATTATCTATATTTCATAGACTGGAAATCTGGAGGCAACTGCTGGTGTAAGCTGAAAGATAATTCAGAGACCCAGTGGCTTTTTCATCTTTAAGTAAGGCAACAGAAGCTGTAACTTTTCAAAAGGTAATGCAAAGTGTTGCTTCAAAGGGAGAACGGACCTTGTTACCAACGCCGAGAAGTCCAGTAATACTACAAAGGACAACATCACAGGGAAGGCATGGCCCTTGCTTTTAAGAAGCTTCTTTTATTTGCTCTTTCAAAATAACATCTAGTCAACACTATCTCGAAAAACAAACAAACAAACATAACATCTAGTCTAGGCCTGGGTCAAAAGCATCCACCGCAGAAGTCAAATGTTTAAGTTTAAAGCCAAGCCAAGCCAAGCCAGGGCTTGCTAGTCTACCTGCTGGCCAGGGCCATTCCTCATGTACTGATTCTTGGGAAATGGTAGAAAAGTTAGAGACCATAGACAAGAGACAAAACTAGGGTTTGGTGCCAAGTAATGATGGGATAGAGAAGTGAACGCGTTAATGAGATTATGGTTCCTGCATCTATCTGCCCATCTGTCCATCCACCTGCCTGTCTTCTATAGAACCCAGAGCCTCTCATGCATTCTAGGCAAGGGCTATACTGCTGAGCTATGTAGAGCGAGCTTGCTGTCTGCATTTATAACGTGGAGATCCTGCCTACCTGGGGCTATTTGGGAAAGAAGATGGTGGAACTGCATGGGATCGCACGGCTTTGCTCAGAAAACCCTCTGAAGAGACCAAGGGAATGACTTGATTATAGCAGACGACAGCTGTGTCAGTTCCATCCAGCCTCACAGCTGTCAAGACAGGCCGGGTGGGGGTGGCAGGACGGCCTGCTGCAGCCAGCATCACTGTCTCGCTGCTGCTCGGCTCTCATTCGCTGGACTCTTCACTCGCTCAGCCTCCCACTTCTACTTAGAAATCTGAACACTTGGCAGAACGGTTGGGGGATTCTCCACTTTGTTGACACAAAGACCATCTATTTCATGATTAAAAGATCTCTATTGGGGGAAAAGGTTGGCACCTGGGTATGGTGGTCCACACACTTGGGAAGTAGAGGCAGGAGAATCAGTAGTTCTGACTTTCATGAGACTATCTAACACATACATACACACACACACACACACACACACACACACACACACACACACACACACATGGGGTGGGGAGGGGGAGGGTTGCTGGAGGAAACCCAGCCCCCTCTGAAATCCACAATTATTTGAGAAGTGTAAGCATATGCAAATCAGCAGGTCCCAATAGCAAACACTTGAGGGTGTATTAACTAAATGCTTAGGTTATTTATGAAGGAGAGAAAAACCTAAATAAACCAAAGCTCCAAAATGGGCCACCTGAGATTCAAGAACATGTGACTCTGGAAGGCTGTCAATTAGGAAAGTAATGGAGTAAGGAGGGGGAGCTAATGGAAGTATGTACAGCATCCAGCAGGGCTTAATTAAAGACCCAGAGACGCTGACAAGTGTGATGGATAGCTGTGGGAACTGTGGGTTTGGTGGGTGAAAAGACCACTGTGGCTGAGACATATTTGGCTGTCAGCAAACTGTTTGATACAGTGAGTCTAAAAATTGTCCCTAGTAAAATGAATTTCTTCTGAATGGCTACCCATGACAGGACACAGGCAGAAAGCCCAACAAAGGGTAGTGATAAATGCAAGTCAACAACCTCAGAGAAGGAAGCTTCTGTGGAATATCGAGGACATTGGCTTTGCAACTGGTCTCACTTAATGCCTTAATTCGTGTGCAGGACGAGAAGAGAGCAGAGGAAAGGTCAAATGTTAGGAAACAGCAACAAAGGAGAAACACAGAATGGACTCCAGAGAATTCAGAATCGTAACAAAAGGAGGTCCATCTTAGGCCCACATGACCATGGCAAGAGGAATTCTAACCTCTGCTTTCAAAGGTTGGCAGAAGTGAGAGCAGCCTTGGGAGCCAGTCTGGTCGAGGACGGTGGGGAGGCCAGTTTCAGGGCAAAGAAGCTATGGCAATCCTTTCTTTGGTGTGCTTCAGCTCTTTTTCATTTGTACCTACATAAGCCAAATAAAACAAGCTCAGAAAGGAACATCAAAAGGGAGCAAAGGGACAAAGGGCTGGAGACCAATGAAAAGATTTAGCTCAGTTTCTGTTCTGATGTAGCCCATGAATAAGTGAGGGTTCCCCTCTCGCCTGCCTCTTTCTCATCCAAATGTACGCTACTACATCTGTTTCCATCCTCCAGAGTATGTGTGTGTACCCAGGGGTAGAGACCTGCTATGGTCCTTGGTTAAGGTCACCAGTAGCCGTGGTTTATCTGACTTTGGACAACTTGCTAATCTTTCTGCATCTTCTTCTCAGGAAGAGAAACAGCACCACGGGCTGAGATGCTAAAGAACACAGGTTGGATGAGATGAACTAGAGGGAAATACATCTTAAGCGCCACGGAGTTGGGGTAGCTATTTGAAGAGAAAGACAATTCTTTAACAAGTCCTTTCCATACAAAAAGACTAATGCCAGGATTTTTCATCGACTCTCTTAAGTCTATAGATAAGGAAAGGGCCTTTGGTGGGAGGAAATTTAATGGCATTTACATTTCTTCTATAGAAAGAGGGCAACTGTGAGGAAGTTGGAGCAAACTGTATGCCTCTCTTTATCTGTTTAATCCTACCCTACACCTCTAGGACATGCATCCTTCAGTTCCCACCTGTTACAGGGTATGGCTGGCATATCTTGTCCCTTACCCTAAACTTCCCCAGCTGCCCTCATCTATATAATCCAGCCATCTTGGTTATGTCATTATCTTGGTCGGCCTCTTGGTCCAGACTGCCCCTTGTGGTTAGCAGCTCCTCTCCCTTCTCCCTCTCATAGCTCAGGTCGACTCTGGATTCTCCCAGATGTCTCTGCCTCTTAACCATAATAAACTTTCTCCTGCACCACAGCCAGAAGCAGTCGCGTTCTTCCCTTTTATTTCTTTCCATTCACAATACACCCATTTTTTTCAAAGACTAAAAATAATTTTAAAATAAAACCTTACTTTCTTTAAGAAATGGCTTATTACTTGTGAAGAGCAAGCTAGGCATAGAATTTAATATAATTTTGATCAGATTTAAAAGTAATCTGGTGACAAGACAGGTGAGGGGACTCCAGAGAAGCCAGCATGGGGTTCCAGGGCTATCTGCCTGGGTGCCCCTCTAGGCCTTGGCATTCATGGCACCTGACCTGGGAGAGAGGTTATGTGTGCCCTGCCCACTTTGATATGATATCAAGAGATCTCTGCTGTCTGGAAGGAAAGCCAGGGACAAGAGCAAGGAGGCAGCACAAAAGGCAGGCAGCTGGCTCAGAATGGCAGAAAGGAAACGAGGGTGTGTGGAGAGCTCTTGAGTGGTTAGCGCTGCTTTATTTTATCCCTGGGAATGATGGCAATGAAAGGAGGAAGCCCAGGTGGAGGGCTGGAAGGCTTGCTCTGAGCTGGGGCGGACAGCGCGGCTTGACTGGTGTGCACTGTCTACGGATGAACACTGAACAAACCAGAACACTGAGGAAAATAAAACCCTGCCCTGTTTGGGATATCCAGGAGGGGGCCGAAAGGATGCTTTGGGGGGATATTTGATATTTAGCACCCGGTGATGCTCATGAGCTCATGTATACTTCAGGTTTCTGCATCTATTCATGTAATTTATTCATTTCAATAAAAACATGTTCTCAGGGGCTGAGGGCACAGTAGGTGGAATGCCTGCTTAGCACCAGGAGGACAAAGAATTAGTCCTTAGCACCAAACAGCAACACCAACCAACCAACAAAACAAACACCAAACCCCAAGGACAACAAAACATGATGCCAAACACGGTGGCACACAACTCTAATCTCAGCACAGCGGAAGAATTAGGAGGTACAGGTCATCCTTGGCTTTACTGTAAGTTGAAGGCCAGCCTGGGTTATACCAGGAGACATTGCATAAAAACAAAATAACACCCACCCCTCCTCCAAAAAACAAACAAACAAACAATAAAAGACCAACCAACAAATGAAAACCACAAACCCACAATCAAGCAAACACAGACACAGGGTAGGGTGACTCAGGGTTAGAATTGCCTGCCTAGCACACAGGAAGCCCTGATCCACCTTAGCTTCTTACTCCCTAAGCTCTGCCCCCACAAACAAACAACAAGAACCAGGAAGGAAAGAGAAAGGTTGAGTGTAGGGGTGGGTCCCTGGAGACACATTTAATTCAGTCAGTTTCATACTGCAACTTTAAGAAATGCTAATGTTTTGAACTTTGAAAGTGCGATGCTAATTGAAAGAAGCTGGCTGGAAAAGACCACTTACTGCCTGATTCCATTTGTATGATACGTCCAGAGGAGACGGGAAGTAATTAGTGGTTGCCAGGGGTAGGGCTTGCAGAGGAATGAGGAGTGATTGCTAATGGATACGGGGTTTCTTTGTGGGGCAATGAAAATATTCTAAAATTAGCCAGTGATGATGGTTGCACAACTCCAGCTCGACTAAAAACCAGTGAATTACACACTTTAAAAGGGTTAATATTTATGGCATGTAAATTATTACTCAATAGAGCTATTACAAAAATGCAAATTTTATGAACTACAACCCTGACTTAAGTACGTAGAAGACGTTAGTCCACAGCCAATAGTGCTGCGAGGATTTACCCATCAATCAGGGCATTGGCTGCTGCTCAGCGCTTCCCTTTGGTAACTGCAGCAAAGATCTCCCAAACTGACAGATGTGGAAACACTGTCACTAAGTGCCCCTGAAATGCACGGAAGCCATTTCTCAGGCCTGCACACTGTTGCAGGTCAAGTGAGTAGTAGCCTTGTGCACTGTTGTTCTCAAGAAAACTTTAGAGTAGCAGATGATGGATAACCTTTACTAGAAAAATGGGTGCGAATTGGGACAGTTCTGTGTGCATAATTACAGAGTAATAGAAACATAATTGAGCCAAAGATTCAGTAATGATTGTGTTAATGCTCATAATTAGGAAGGACATTAATTAAGGGAGCAATTAGCAGCTGACAATTACTCCTGCTGTACTCTTTTCAGACAACACCTGACTTCGAAGAGGCTCAGAAGGGCCAACTACCTGCCTAAGGTCACCTGGTCACCAGCAGTGAGACAGAACTCTCTTTTTCAAGATGGTTTTGATTATATAACAACATACTAGCCTGATGCCACAGAACATTCTATTCAAACTCCTGAGTCGGCCTATGAGTACACAGTTTACAAACAGAATCGAGCTGAAGGAGATAAAAACTGCTTACCTCTCAAGAGAGCACCTAGGTCAGATCTGTGGCAGCCTTTTGGGAATGCACACACACGCCTACCAGTGTGAGTGCGGTGCTGCCGTTACCACACAGTCACGTCTTGTAGATATCTGCTTTTTGCACAGATGGCCTTCAGACCCATACTTACAGCCAGGAGTAACTAAGTCTTTACAGTTGAGTTTAAGCTGTAGTAGAGAGAAAAGTAGGGGACAGGGCTGCCTGAGGTCCCAGAGGTTACAGACTTTAAAAGTTAAAGATGTTATGCCCGTGCTTCTGTCTGCACGTATGTGTGTGCACTATGTGGATGCCAGTGCCTGCAGAGGCCAACACAGGGCACACAACTCCCTGGACCGAAGTTACAGGTGGTTGTGAGCTGCCTGATGCTGCTGAGAACTGAACCCAGGCCCCTGAAAGAGCAGTATCCACTCTTAGCTGCTGAGCCATCTCTGCAGTACTGAGGATACAGGTTTTTAAAGAAAATATTTATTGATCCCTAAAAGGAAAAAAAACAGTCATTTAAAAGGTAAAAACACCTGGATGCCTGAGCTAGTTTTTCTCAAATACAACCAAAGGTGGTGGGTAGGACAGATGGCACTGTCTCGTTTCCTGTACATGAGGCCTTCACAATCAGAGTCTCAGCTTGTAGTGCTTTAAGAAAGTATACAGAACTTTATCAGGTACAGCGGGGATGCTCATGACTGGATGTAGCCTCTCTGTTACCTCCCTGTGTCACACACACGTTGCTCTTATGGCCTCCATTTCTGGGAGAAAACTACAGGGAGGAAGGTGGAGACAAGGGCTCCTGGAGCAAATACCGTGCACCTCCCTCTGAGCCTCTTCCATTAAGCTCCATCCAGTGGCAGGATGAGTTATTTGAAGTCAACCATGGGTCGGAAATCGAGTCAGAGCTGGACCTACTCTGCCTAGAACTCACGTTACTGGCTCCATCATGATCAGACCAGGGTTATACACCACCAATGTAGAAGCCATGGTGGGGAGTGTGGGGAAAAAGGAGGAGGCAACAAAGAAAGCCCTACCTGCCCCCTTCTGTGATACTGCTCGGGCCTGTGTCCTGCCGCCTTGCTCCATACTTCCTTCTCGACAGACTTTAGACTCCCGGACAGAGGAGACTCACTCACTGCAGCGCCAGTCTCTGCACATTTTAGAGTTTCAACTCAAACAATGCCACAGTTTAAGGTGATATGTGGTGGTATTTTGTTCGTGATCTAACAAATAAAGCTTGCTTGAAGATCAGAGTGCCGGGCTAGCCACACTAGTTCACCATAGAGGCCAGGCAGTGGTGGCACACACCTTTAATTACAGTATTGGGAGTCACAGGCCTTTAATCCCAGCACTAGGGAGGTGCAGACAGGAAGGGATATGGCTGGGCAGAGAGAGGAATATAAGGCAGGAGGAGACAGGAGCTCAAGGCATTCAGTCTGAAGTTCTGTAGAGACAGCATTCAGTCGGAGGATTCGTAGGGACAGGACTGCCCCTTTGGTCTGAGGATTCAGTAGAGGGAAGAACTAGTGGGTGGATGCTCTGCTTCTCTGATCTCTCAGCATTAATCCCTATATCTGTCTCCGGGTTTTTATCATTAAGACCAATTAGAATTTGCGTAACAGTGATGCTGCATGTCTCTTATGGGTCAGCAGGAGACAGTGATGCCTCAAATGTCCTAAAGCAAGCATCCGACTACATCTTCATTTCAGTCTGACGTTTCTCTGGGACTCGGGTTTCCCGGCACACGCTTCTAATGTTTTCAGAGAGGAAACATTTCAAATGTGGCGAGACAAACATTAGCTTGTGACCCAAATGTTGCTGCAGAACATTTCTCAGGCTGGGGTGTGTGAATATTTGTAAACCAGCTGGGTAGAAAAGCTGTGGGGAATGTATTCAGGAAGAGCCCCTGAGGGGAGACACTCCCAGCAAGCGCAGCCAGGATGCTCTTAGGGTGACGCCTGTCTGTTCTTTCACATTCTAAGTGGGGGTGCACACACAGTGCGACATTCCTGATACGCTTCTTCCAGTCCTTGTCCCACCACTAGTGGGTGATGATGGCCTCACTGCTCAATGCCAGTGTGCCTCAGTTTCCATCTCTGGAGACCTAAATGGATTAGGTTACAATAGATGGCATCTAAAACCACTGTAATCCACAGGAGGACAGCATGAGGAAATGGGCAGCATTATTATTTCCATTTTCCAGGAAATGCAATTTATGCAGAGAGAGATGAAGAGATGGGGTCCTGGGTCACATAGCTCATCAGTGGGAGGGTGGTCTTAAATCTGCATCTCCTGAAGCCTGTAACCTTCCATTATATCACACTGGCTCACAGCAATCTATTTGCTTTCCTGGACTCCCCGGGGCCTCGGTACTAAATGACAGTACAATGGGTTGCAGATGGCCCCCATTTGTTATTTGTTCTTTTAACTTGATTTTTCTAGTATGCATTGTGTTACTTGGTTGACACACATAGACACAGGCGCGCGCGCGCGCGCGCACACACACACACACACACACACACACACACAGCTTTGACAAGAGCATAGAGCATGCTGGGAAATGTGGGTGATGCAGCTTTACTTCAGTGTATATTCAATTGGATATAATGGCAGCTTCATTGTAATAAAAAGCTTTATTGTGCTTTGTAATGAAGACACAAAGCACTTAGTGGAAATCACAGTCTTTTAAACTAATCTGCTTTCTACTCTATTGCAGAGATGCAGATACAGGGGAATTCAAAAGTGGTTTCTACAAAATGATGCACCCAGAATAGTAAAATCTATAAGTGGGCACCCAGGCTTTGCCCACGGTTTCTCGTCTTTTTCCAGAGATGGGTTGGGGTGAGTATCTGTCCTCCTTCCTCATTGTGTTTATGGCAGGTGCGCCCCGAACTTTCTGTTTTATCCCTAGTAAATACCCCAGGGACTCTACGGAATCTGTGATCACACTTTGGTGTTCTATTCTACCCACTAGTCTGCACACACACACACACACACACACACACACACACACACACACACACACGGGCGCTCCTGCATTCACACTGATGGCTGGCTCAAGGGAGAAAGGGGATGAGTTTAAAGCCTTTAAATAAAGACTGTAGCTGTTGTTGGACTACACACAGATACAGAGTAATTAAAAAGCTCTTCAAAGAATAGAATAAGTCCATTAAATCCAGTTAAATTTTTTTTTCAGAAATAGCGCAAGAGATACTTCTTGCTGTTTCCTTCCCTCACAATGACTAGAGGAGGAATATCTCATTTTCCAAATGGAACTTTATGGAGTTTTCAATAAGCCCCCTCAGCACTTATCTAAATCTTTAATTAGTTCTATAATATACTGATGATATCAAGCCTAATTAAATTTATATAGATAAGGAGCAATGAAATTCTAACCAAGTGAGCTGGAAAGCATATATTAAACAGTAAATTTAAATGGTTCAAGCTGATAACTACAATTTTATATCAAAAAATTAAATTCAATTTACATGTTGTATTCAAATTGATTTTGAGTGTGCAAATTATTGGAAAAAAATCTCTGAAATATATCAGTAAAATTGCTAATCTAGCCTATTTAAATATCAGTTATTAATGCCCAAATTTGCAAATAAGCCACACACATTTGATTTCACTGTATATAATAAAAAAACCTAAATTTTATGATATTCAGTTAAAAATATTCAGCTTTTTAAAATTTTTGACCCATACATAAATTAAGGAATTGAAAAATGACTCTAAAGAAGAGTCAGCAATTCAACATGTAGCAAGTGAAAGAGATGGCACATTTTTGCTGACTGAAGCAGTTTATGTTGTTCGCCACGGACAACAATCACAATGGCAGAATTCTCCCTTAGGACCAACTGGAATTAAAGCATCCACAAACATCTGATGACATAATCATCAGATTACCTTCGGACTGGGTGGCATTTGCTGTCAGGCTGGGAGGGAAAAGAAAACAGATACCTCTGCTCTCACGGAGGTAATGGCACACAGCAGTTCCTGGCGAATAACTACCCGATTAGGGAGCCAACCACATGGGCATGTAATCTGATCAACAATGCTTTGATGCTGAGGTTCCATACTCAATTGCCTGCATCTTAGAAGCATTAGCCTTAAACATGCGTATGTCTTTTTTTCTCCTGGGATGGAAATGAGAACCATTTAGAGGAAGAAAGAGGAAGAGAGTAAGACAGTCCATGGAGGGGTGTTAGTGACTTGTGTAATTGAAAGATCGGGGTTGGAACTAGGTTCAGCTCTGGCAGATTTTGAAGCTGCTTTTAAAGAGAAGCAAAATTAAAGTGGATAAGGCTGCAGTCTATTAGGAAGAGTTGAGGACCTGGGTGAGGAACAGCTAGGAACCATGTAAGGAAGATGGTCCAGCAGCAGGAGTCAGCAAGACTCCTCTCCTGAAAGCAAGGTACTGGCAAACTTAGACATGTGGACTTGTTTAAGCAGAGAAGAGTTGCTGGGCTCTGTTTGGCCTGAAGCCTTCATGGAATGAGAGGCCTTTTTATGTTTGTTCCTTCTCTTGGGATAGCTAAACAAAACGGTACGTGAAAGGCTGGAGAGGTGTGATCAGCCAACTGGAGGACTCTGATGGGGGCTGTGGCAGCAGGGCACACTAGCAGGCCTGGAAGGTGGCTTTACTTTAGCATGCTTGTGGCTATGTGCTCCGATCCCTGGATGTTTGATTCAAAGAAAGAAGGAGAGTAAACCCAGAGGGTCAAAGAGAAGGGACTGAGAATGCTATAGCATCATTTGAAAATTTTCTAAAAGCACAACTATCCTATCAGAAGAAAATTCATGGATATCCTCACAGATCTCCATCTGGCCATAGGTGCTATGGACTTCTGACACGCTACCATCCGCTCTAAGGATGTACATTTTATATGTCAACCAGCACACACATGCGTATGTATGCGTGCATCTAAACACTTAACTTTTCTACGTGAGATGCACCATAGCTAAATGAGTGCATATAAATGCTTATAGCCCATCTTCATGCTTACTGCCTATTTTCCTAGCTACTCTTTTGTGTCTTTGTATGTGTGTGCACATATGTACACATGTAAGCCAGAAGACAACCTTCAGTGAGGGTTGTTCTCTAGGCATGTGTGCCCTTTTCTTGTTTTTTTTTTTTTTGAGACAAATTCTCTCGATGGTCTGGAAATTTCCAGCCACCCTCAGACCTGTCTCTCTCTTCTTGGTTGCACCAGTATAAGAATACTCCATCATGCCAGGATTTTTACATAGGCTCTGGGGTCGAACTTGGGTCTCTGCTTGCAAGGTTAGCACTTTATTAACTAAATGACCTCCCCAGATCCATCTTCCTATCTGCTATCTAGGTCTTATGTTATACACGCTTCTATTTCTGATTAGTCTGGATTTTTATCTAGATCAGAAGGAGGCAAAAGGGGGCAAAAATATAAAGGTGGGCAGATCTTACTCAGGCAGGTAAGGGCTGAACATGGGACAGTGGAACAAAGACTTTATCCATGCCCAATGCTTTGAGTCTCTGGGCTCTCCCAAGTAGAGCCTGTGAAGGCCACGGGTCACAGAAGAGCTCCTACTGTGGAGCAGCAGGTGCAGACAGGAATCCGCCTGTGCGCCACCTGTCTGCTAGGTCTGGGTTCACACTACCACCTGGGGAGTGAGGGTCTGGGGGCATGGGCTATGAGAGAGAAATCCGGGGCAGGAAACAGAGGAAGTCTATCATAAAAGTGAGTGTCAGCTATGAGGCGAGAATCTGGAAAGAGATGCCAAATCAGAAGGAGCTCAGAGGGAGTAAAATTAACACACCACCAATGATTTCTCAAAGATATTAACTTATCCATATAACCTAGCCTGGCACCTTAAGGCAATTTAAAGGATATAAAACAAACCAGAGGGGCCAATAGCTCCTAATACCTGACTATACACAGGGGCTCTCAAAGAGAAGGCATGTAGATAGAGGTGCCCAGAGTATCAGTACAGCATTTGGGGAAATATTTTTATTCTGTACTCCTAACACATCTCTGGAACTAATAAAAGATTAAAACTTTTATTGTGATCACCAGCTCTTTTCATGGGAGAAGTCCCAGGCTCAGGCCCTTTAGATTGCATATTAAAATCCTAAATCTGCCCTGTGGAAGTCCAGCAAGGCCAGTTCGCCTAGCCTCTGTTGGATGCAGCCCTCACCTGCCAGGGGAGCTAATCCCTCTCCAATCAATACTGTGGCTGCTTAGCTGGGGCTTCTCTGCCTCAGGAGATGGGACATCTGCTCCATTGTGTAGCTGTGGCAGAGGTGGAGGAGACCCACCTGCACTGCATCCCATCCCTACTGGACCTTTTAAAGGCAGACAGAGGAAAGAGGGGTCACCTGTTCATTCTAGGTATTTAGAGAAGAACCCCCTTGATTCTGAGTCAGAAGAAACTTGCACAGGTGAGTCAGGACACCCCGTTCTGTTATGCTGTGGCGCTTTGTTCTACAAACGGAATCTAGGGCTTCTCACCTGAAGACAGGCAGTGAAGGAACCAGGAGGATGAGTTTCGGGACCAGGAATGCTCCTGAGGAGGGAGGGGGCAATCCAGTTCTGAACTGTGTCCAGATGTTAGTGGCAATCATAAAGCTGCAGGTGCCAGAGCTGCAGGCATGTTGCTCAGTCCCATGGCCTTGGTGGGCTGAGAAGAATGCAGAAGCCAACACAAGCCCTCATCTCCACTAATGGATGCTGTGAGTGAGTAGCTGAGATGCTAATTTGAACTCCTCTGCACCCTTCTGCCAGGAGAGAATGCTAGAGAATCAATGATTATTGAATTAGAATCTTACAACACATTTTATCCACCATCTCACACCTTTTGATCATCTGATTTCCTTTTATGATTCAAAGTCTTTCCGTGAAGAAACAAAGCTGCCCTGATCTCCTTCTGGGAGGAAGCCATCCCACCAAAGCGCCTTCGGTGGGGCTCGGCAGGGTCCAGTTCAGGGCACGCAGTGAGAGCAGCCTGCTCTTTGATTGAGAAATATACTCAAAAGCATGGTATCGCCTCCCTTTGGTCTTTATCCTTTCTGCTTTTCATCTCTCTTCTTGTTGCTATATTCATGCTTCAATGGGAGTTAAATACGTCTTGTCCCTAATTTGACTCACTTTCCAATAGTATCAGCCTTCTATAAAGACTACAGAAACTAGGGAACCTAATACTAGGTATCCCATGCATATTACAGTAGGAAGGAGACTGGACAGTGAATCACCTCCTCTTTGTATATGTACTGTTTTTTTAAAGATATTTTTAATTTTTTATTGATTTTACTGAGCTATACATTTTTCTCTGCCACCTCCCTTCCTCTCCCCTTCCCTTCTACCCTCTCACATGGTCCCCATGCTCCCAATTTACAAAGGAGATCTTGTCTTTTTCTACATCCCATGTAGATTAGATACATGTATGTCTCTCTTAGGGTTCCCATTATTGTCTGAGTGTTTTACTTTTGTGCACCATGCTCATGGAGTGCTCAAGGTGGCCAGAAGAGGGCGACATATCCCCTGGAACCGGAATTACAGACTTGTTTGCCACTATCTGGATGCTGAGAATCTTTTGGTACTTTTGGAAGAGTACCCAGTGTTCTTAAACAAGCAGCCATCTCTCCAGTCCACTGTACAGTTTCCTATTGCATATTTAATGATCACACCTTGCCTAGAGTATAAATAGGGTAACTCCAAGCTATGAAGAAGGCAAGTAAAACTTTAAAAGCTTAAGAAATTTTGGTGGTTATGCAGCTGTTAGCACACACAGGGCCCTGGGGCAAACCACCAGCTCTGTGAAGACAAACCAAGAAGTCTATAGCATTCCTATTGCACAAAACATTGATAGATTACAGAAAGAGGTGAAGGGTCCTTTAACGTGTATGAATTATATAAAGATACTCAAAGAAAAAATTCACTCAGAAGTTCTGAGGATCCTGAGTTGATATTAACCTTATTTAATTAATTAACCTGTATTTCAAGGGAGGATTTTGGAACAAGAAACTAGACACTGGCCATGACCTTTTTGTTCCAAATGAGTTCCATAACTGAGTACAAAGCTAACACAGACAACCATGTCTTGAACAAGTCTGCTGGCATGAACACTAATCAGTTAAGGAGCATACAGTTAATAGACAACTTGTGCTGAGACAGACATCACTGTCTCCAGGGACTTCTTCCTACAGAACCCAGTCCACTGAGGACTGGGGACCGGCTTCGAGAAGGCAGCTTCCATTTTTGCTAGCAACTAGATCAGGGTTCGCATGTGATAAAATTTTGACCAGGATGAGTCATGAGAAATCAGCTGATGGACTTCTAGAAAATGTTCCCCTGCTGGCAAAAACAAAACACAGAAAAGGAAGACTACTCTTCCAGGAGATGGTTTTGACACTTGGGTATTCAGCTGCTAACCTCGGACCACAGAAGCCTCGGTGATGAATGAAGGCTCTTCCAGGAGGAGGAAGAGCAAGAGATGGTACGAACCTGGTTCCTTAATGACATCAACGGGACAATGAATTAGCAGGCCTTCAAGCCCTCCTACAGGAGAGGAAACATCTACGTTTGAACTGTACATTTCCGTCAGACGTGGTGGAATGTGACTGTCACCCCAGGAACGAGACTGCGCAGGCTTGCACATCACCTGCAATGCGGCACCTGAGGCCAGCCTGGGCAGCACCCCGAGACTGCCCTGGAAAAAGCTTCAAGTCAGGGTTTCTGCCATAAGCAGTCAGAAGCACCCTAATAGGGGCCGAAGAGACGAAGAGGATCTGGATTTGATTCTTAGCACCTACATGGTGGCTTACAACCACTTGTAATTCTAGTCCCAGAGGATCTGATGCTTTCTTCTGACCTCTGAAGGTTCTCTACACACGAGGTGCACAGATATATATGCAGACAAATCACACATTCACATAAAATAAAAATTAAATGAAAAAACATCAAGAAAGCATTTCAGTGGATGAGAAAGATCTGCTTGGCCATGATGCTGAGCCCTTTTAGTAAGTATTTCATGGGTTAGCGTGAAGACGTTATTCTTTGAAATTTAGCTGCACCATTTGTTCCCAACTTAGCTGTTCCCGAGTTTGCGGTGAGGCTACCACTGACTCTCTGAACCCTTCTCCCTCCTTTTCCTGCCTACCCCCTCAGCCTCCGTGTCTTTTACTCCTCTGTTTTCTCTTTACTCATGTCCCTTTTTCTGCAGGAAGGTCAGCACTTTGCACTGTCCTACAAGCACAGCAGAGTCTTGAGCCTTGGCTGCACGAGGATCCATGAAAACCGAAAGGACTGATGTCACCATGAACATACATACTGGTGGGGGGAAGGGCTGTGTTCCTCCATGGCCAGACACAAGCCCTAAGTCTCTCAAATACAATCATCCCAAAAGTTCGTTTCATATGAATTGAATAGTTTTTCTTTTGATCATTTCCAATCTGCTTTTCTTTCTCTTATCCTTCTTATATTTATCATGACTTGCTTGTTTTTAGCCCCTTAGTAATATTATCTATTTTCTTGAGCCTATTTCCCCTCCCTAGAGACCTTTCCCAGGGGAACTGTACCTTTCTTTTTCAACTTGGACAGGTTCATCTCGGAGCTGCTTCATGGTTCTGCTTGCACTCTTTCTGGGAGAGGGTTCCCATGTTTGCTCATTCCTATTTCCTTTTTTTTTGTTGTTGTTATTTTTGTTTCTTTGACTTCCTTCCTTGCTTTGCTTGAATATAACCCCCCTTTGATTCTTAGTTCCCTAGGAGAACATGAGAGGCTTCCCAGCTCCTTATACTTCTGGAAGGGCCTGTCCTGGCCCAGAATAGGTTGCTGTGCTGAACAGCTCCAGGATCAAGGATTCTTCCTCAGAGCTGGAAGGCTGCTCCATTATCTCTGGGCACTTAGCACTTTTCAATCACGACTCTGATGCTACCTGACCTTTTTGAGCTTTTTGGAGGCTCTTAGTAGTTTGTTTTTACTTCTGGCATCCTGAAAATTCATGAGGCTGGTTTTCCAGTCACAGCTCCAGGCAACACAAGATCCTTAATGGAACTTGTGACCTTCTTGTGGCTTAGAAAGGCACTTCTGCTGTTCTCCAGGAATTTCACCTCCCTCCACTGTCTGTAATCCTTTACTGGGATTCCAAATTGTTGGCTCTTGGCCTCTAAGCGCAGGGAAGGTTCATGTGACCCAAGGCCCCCGGGACCAGGGTGCTCCTGTGCTTGGGAGGGCGATGTGAGTGACGTGAATGGTGCCAACAGGCAGGGGTCTGGGGGGAGCAATGGATCCCAACCGTCTGGCCATTTTTCCCTTCCATGTTGGATTAGGAGAGCTTTATTCTGGAGCGCTGACCTTCCTATCTGAAGTCTTGATGCTCTCTATGTGTTTCTTAACACGGATCTTTCGAAGTAAACGTCCTAACTTTCCAGACGGAGGAGAGCAGCCTCACAGCTCTCCACTGACTCTTCCAGTTTTAGGTGATGAGCTTCGAACTTCCTGCACTTTTCCTTGTTGCTTCGTCTACTAACTGTGTCCCATATTCCTCTGGCCTCCCAGAAACCTGTCTGTATCTCTCGTTCACAAGTAAACACTTCCTGTTTGTGGTCACGTGTGGACTCACTCCTTGTTGGTTCTCCATAGAGCCTGCCATATTGTACCCAGCATTAGTTTAGGCCTCATAGGCATTTAAAAGTGTCAAAGATGATATAAGATGCTGTCACTAACTCTCTCTTTCTGACAGGGTCTCACTATATAGCTCTGGCTGCCCTTAAACTCATTATGTAGACCAGGCTAGCCTAGAACTCACAAAGATCCACCTGACTCTCTGGGCTGGGATTAAAGGTGTGCTCCACCACGCCAACTGTCACATATCTCCCAGTGGTCAAGGAGGAGAGATTACTGCTTCCTGGTGGTATCTAAGTTGGAACACTGAGGAGGACAAAGGGGCCATTGGAGTTATACAGAAGAGCTTCATTTCATCCAGAAACCAATAAAGAAACTGCTGGGGTCTGCAATGATAATACCTAAACATGAATGATTCTGTGATTCCCTAGGTGCAGCCTCACTGAGTCACCAGCCTAACAGGTAGCAAGGTGACTACCGCATTCCCGCCATCGAAAGGCTGGCCAGCTTAGGCTGGGCTGGTCTCAGCTGGCAACATTGCTGGGAAGGTGAGAACGAACAGTGCCAGGAAAGGGTGTCAGCTGGCTCTGTGCCTGGCAGGGTGACAACATCTGCACCTTGATGTGGCGTGGAGAGCTGCCAGTCAGTCCCATTAGCAGCAGGAAGATGGTGGCAGGGGCAATAGCTTGTATGTGAGGGTGATGACAGCCACAAACAGTGAGAGCAGGCTGGGAGCCACGGATACTGAGAAACAGCCCCTGGACAGTGACAGCAGCTGCAGCCACAGGAGAAAGTGCTGACAGACACAGGCAACGCACACCCAATGCCTTAATGTAATAAAGCAAAATTGCTTTCCATACATAGGATATTGCTTTCTAGGTGATGTGGTTAGAGGAGAAGACTTCAGCAGTTTAAAAGATGCCTTGACAAGGAGCTGTTTTCTGATTTCAAAGCCAGAAGACATTATAAAAAAAACCCCATTATTTCCATCTCTGCATCGTGAATCCCCAGTCCACCTCTGGGAGAGCTAACTCGTCTCTAGGAAAGTCAGTCTTGTACTGGGAGGTGCTCTTTGTTGTCAGCAGGTGGCAATAGAGAGTCAGGGCTCGAATCGAAGACCCGGATATCAATCCACACACCTTCGAATGCCTGATTTTTGACAAAGAAGCAAAAAAAAATATCAAATGGAAAAAAGAAAGCATATTTAACAAGCAGTGCTGGCATATCTGGATATCAACGTGTAGAAAAATGAAAATAGACCCATATCTATTACCATGCACAAAACTCAAGTCCAAATGGATCAAAGACCTCAACATAAAGCCAGCCACACTGAACTTTATAGAAGAGAAAGTGGGAAGTACACTTGAACGCATTGGCACAGGAGACTACTTCCTAAATATAACCCAGTAGCACAGACACTGAGAGCAACAATTAATAAATGGGACCTTCTAAAACTGAAGAGCTTCTGTAAAGCAAAGGACACAGTTAACAATACAAAACAACAGACTACAGAATGGGTAAAGATCTTCACCAACCCCACATCAGACAAAGGACAGATCTTCAAAATATACAAAAAATTCAAGAAATTGGTTATCAAAAGAACAAACAATCCAATAAGAAAATGGAGTACAGTCCTAAACAGAGAACTAAACAGAGGAATCTAAAATGGCTGAAAGACACTTAAGGAAATGCTCAACATCCTTAGTCATCAGAGAAATGCAGATCAAAACAACTCTGAGATGCTGTGGGACAATGGTCTGCCCTGCCACTTGTATTTTAAATAAACACGGATTGGCCAGTAGACAGGCAGGAAGTATAGGTGGGGCAGCCAGGCAGGAAGAAGAGGCAGGGCAATGAGAACTCTGGGAAGAGCAAAGTTTCAGTCTGCAGTCATCACCCTGACAGAGAGGAAGCCAGATACAGAGCAAGCAAGGCGTGACTGCCTTGCCAAAAAAGAGGTACCAAGCCACGTGGCTAACACAGACAAGAATTATGGGCTAATTTAAGTTATAAGAGTTAATAAGAAGCCTGAGCTAATAGGCCAATCAGCTTGTAAATAATGTAGACCTCTGTGTGATTCTTTTGTACTTAATGACTGTGGGAGCCAGACAGAATAGAAACCTCAGTCAATACTGAGATCTCATCTTACACCTGTAAGAATGGCCAAGATCAACAACACTGATGACAACTTATACTGGAGAGGTGTGGGGTAAAGGGAACACTTCTGTATTGCTGGTGGGAGTGCAAACTGGTACAGCCCCTTTGGATATCAGTATGGTGATTTCTCAGAAAATTAGGAAACAACCTTCCTCAAGACCCAGTAATACCACTTTTGAGTATATATCCAAAGGATGCTCAATTGTGCCACAAGGACATGTACTCAACTATGTTCATAACAGCATTGTTTGTCATAGCCAGAACCTGGAAACAACCTAAAGCCCCTTGACTGAAGAATGGATAAGGAAAATGTGGTACATTTATATGATGGAGTACTACACAGCAGAAAAAAAATAACTACATCCTGAAATTTTCAGACAAATGGATGGAGCCAGAAAACATCATTTTGAGTAAGGTAACCCAGACCCAAAAAGACAATTATCATATGTACTCACTCATTAAGTGATTTTTAAACATAAAGCAAAGAAAACCAGCTTACAAATCACAATCCCAGAGAGCCTAGACAATAATGAGAACTCTAAGAGATCAACATCTCTTAGATCTACATGGATCTAGTCTACATGGGAAGTAGAAAAAGACAAGATCTTCTGAGTAAATTGGGAGCATGAGGGTTGAAGGAGAGGGGAGAGGTAGGTAGGAAAGCAGAGAAAAAGGTAGAGTTCAATAAAATTAGGGAATCACACCTGGAACATTCCCTAGCATGCCTGTAAACTTACTATTGACTTATTAAAATAATCAAACTGAGAGATTCAGCAACACACGAAAGCACACAACAAAAAAAATCATTGCAAACAGAAAACAAAGGAATTCTGTCATACTTCATTAGCTGTTTGAACTCGATGGATTTATTAATATAAGGAGAATTCCTCCATTTGCAAATAAGTTTCCCTGTTCTGGTGTAAGATGGTCCTCCAGATCCTTGGAGCTGCCTATGAGACTTGGAACTGGCGACAGCTGCCCCACTCTCCCAAGCATCGTGCCCTCTTCCTTTAGCTCCAAGTTGTTCCGTCCTATTTAGCTTCACAAGCAATTCTTAATAACAGGATTACTGAACGGATTCCTTCATTTCCGGTCTGTCTGCCTTGCCGCAACCACGCAAGTTTGTGCTCCTCCCACTCCCGGCTCTCTCTGCAGGGTGGGAGTGGAAGAATAGTTCTTTGTCACTCAATTTCTCTTCCTCTAATTTTCTCCAGGTAAACAGCTTTATTGATATAAGATCCTCCTAACACACAACCTCCCATCTCGTGTGTCCAATTAACCAGTGGGTTACATATTTAAAGTATGTGTGTGGAATCATCACCACAGGGAATTTTACATTTTTATTTCCCTAAAAGAAATCCTGTATCCTACAGCTACCACCACCCTGCCTCCATTCCCACCCACCTTATGTAAACACTAGTTTACTTTCTGTCTCCTACAGGCTTTTTCCTTTTCTGGTCTTTTTACAACTGAAGAAATGTAGTCTTTTTCTTATTCGCTCAGAATAATATTTCATAATCTCACCGTGTACTTACAGAACCTATTAGTGCTTCAGTCTTATCACACCCACATATTGCTGTGATGAATGGCTACATCACAGTTTAAAGTCAACTTACCATGGGTGGACATAAGGCTTGTTCTCCCATTTTCAGATGCTTCTGCATGGAACTACACTTTCATTTCTCTTGGGTATGTACCTGGGAGTGAATCTTGTGAGCTGTATTTGATCCGCTTTATTCTTAGGAATCTACTGCTCACATCACTGTGTACAGTGTGTTCATATTACTGTGGACAAGTAGGGGCCATATATTTGTCTTTCCAACTCCAAGAATAAAGTGAATTTTCATTCATCAATGTATACCTTCAATGGACAGTTAATATAAATGCAATGACTCATTTCTAGCTGACCTGTCCTGTGTACCCCAAAGAAGTGAATTTTCCAGGAACTGCTTTAGATGTTAAAATAATTCACATAACTTGGTTATATTTGGCTCTGTCTAGTAGGCAAATTTGTGTTAAGATGCTCCTAATGGTAGATGACTCCCAAGATGTAAAAGCCTGAGAATGGGCAAATTCAACAGGGTCTACAAAGGCGGGAGAGGCCGACTGTACAGCAAAGAATGCACTTTATATAACGGGGATACAGCATCTCTTCATGGAAAATGATTACCCAATAGATGAAGACCTTGGTCTAGGCAATGCTTTTCCCTTAGTGTAGTAACAAAACTACTGTGTGTATCTTGTGGCCATGAGGTCTGCTTTCCTCTAGTCCCTCCCAAGTCATCTGAAACACTGCTGAAGGGGCCCAGGACCCTCTCATATCTATACATTAGATTGGCCAACACAGAACAATCTCAGTTGACAATCAAAGGTGTCTAGATTAAACCAGAGAGACAGTAAAACTTTGCAGATAAACCTCACTCTTTTTTTTTTTTTGAGACAGGGTTTCTCTGTAGCTTTGGAGGATGTCCTGGAACTAGGTGTTGTAGACCAGGCTGGCCTCGAACTTACATAGATCTGCCTGCCTCTGCCTCCCGAGTGCTGGGATTAAAGGTTGCGCACCACTGCCCAGCTAAACATCACTCTTCTTTGAACTGATCAGTGATACATTTTCTCTCTTTATCCAGGCATTTAAGGGGGCATTTTTACATTATGATCATAAACTCTGGGGCTCAGGACCAGCACCTGCTCACCCTGGGAAGGACTTGTCACTGGAGACAGGAGACAAGCACCAGGTTACACCTGCCAAGATAAGTGATCACACTCACGTTCTTATGGGCAACACCTTCAGAACTAAGCCAGCTTCTAGCCAGGCTAATTTAAGAGCCCCATGCTCTGCTTAAGATTTGGCTTTATTTTCCTGGAAAAAATTCTTTTCTATGACCTCTTATCTTCATATAATCACAGTTCTTATATTTGTTTTGACTTATAGTTTAGTAGAATTTAGATTGTAATTAATTGTACTACAATTTCAATTTTTAATTTCCTTAGGAAAAAAAGATTCAAATTGATGTGGGCAGAGCAGATATTTTATAGCTGAGTGAGAACAGGGCCATAGCAATATCAAAGCTAATGAAACTGAAAACGCCTGCATTTGCTTAGGGATGATCAGCTCAGGCTTTCTCTGAGGACCTGATGTATAGAGAAGGAACACGGCTCTGTCTCTAAAACTAGGCATATACTTGGCAGAGCTGGTAATGGCCTGGGGCCAGGGCCTTGGGGGAGCTGTGACTTCAGAGCTTAAGAACCCGACTCTCCCCACTGTACAGAACTATGGTTATCAGTCCCAAGGCTGCTGTGTGCTCAGTCTATAATGCTCTTGAGATACTGTATTTACCTTATGCAACGTTGTTTAATTAGCTAGTTTCTGCTCCCTTTGTCCCACATCCATGCCCATATCTATTGCCATCTGTTTCTTTTGCCCATTTTGACTGGGTTAAAATGAAATTTCTAAGTAGTTTTAATTTGCATTTTACTGATGGCTAAACATATTGAACATTTTTTAAGTCTCCCTCAACTATTTGCCTTTCTTTTTTTGAGAACTCTTTGTCTAGATCCATGCCTTATTTTTAAATTAGGATGTTTGTTTTCTTGGTATTTAGTTTTTTAGTTCTTTGTATACTGTTGACACTAATCCCCCTGCCGGGTGTATGGCTGGTACAGATTTTTTCTCATTCTGTAGTTTGCCTCTTGACTTGAATTGCCTTTAATGCACAGGAGAGTATTAGTTTCACATGGTCCAAGTTGTCAACAGTTAGACTTAAAGCCAGTGCTACAGGGCCCTGATCAGAAAGTCTTTGTCATGCCTATATGCTGAAGTATACATAGTCTCCACTTTCTTCTTTATGAGATTTGGGGTATCAGGTCTTATGTCAAGGTCCTTGATCCACTTGGAATTGAATTTTGTGCAAGCTGAGAGATAGGGATCTAGTTCATTCTTTTATATAGTTATGCAGATTGATCAGCATTTGTTGAAGATGCTATCTTTTTTCCAGTGTGTATTTTTGGCTTCTTTGTCAAAAGCCAGGTGGCCATAGGTGGGTGAACTAGAATTGGTCCTCAATTCTAGTGTTTTTATATCAGCATCATGCTATTTTTATTATTACAGCTTTGTAGTATAACTCAAACCCAGGGATGATGATACCTCCAACAGTTCTTTTATCGTTCTGGGTTGTTTGGCGTGTGTGCGTGTGTGTGTGTGTGTGTGTTTCTAAACGGAATTAAAGAATAATTTTTCAGCTTCATGGTGGGAGTAATTCATCAGAGTTCCCCTGCCACAGCAAGACAAATAATCCCTACTGAAAAGGGACAAACTGAGGAGCTGGAGAGATGATTCAGCAGTTAAGAGCACTGGTTGCTCTTCTGGAAAACCTATGTTCAATTCCCAGCACCTACATGGCTGCTTATAACCATCTGTAACTCCAGTCCGAGGGGGTCTAGCACCCTTTTCTGGTCTTTGTAGGTACCAGGCATGCATGTGATATGCAAACAGAAATGCAGGTAAAACACCTTCACACACACACACACACACACACACACACACACACACACACACATAAATAAATAAATAATTGGTTCGTTTTTTTTTTTTAAGAGACAAACTGTTCTTAAGCCATGAAAGCAGGTTTTACAGAAGAAAAAGATTCCATGGAAGAAAGAGAAAGAAAAACTTCCTATACTAGAATAAGTTGAGTACAGACTAAATGCAGAAATGCTGGGGGTGAAGATCTTTTGGTGAAGAAGAAAGAAAGGGGAGGAGGAAAGGCTATAAGGGGAGGCAGGAGGAGAAGGAGTTTGCATTTTACTTCCTTAACTCAGGAGAGGTGTTAAATGAATTCACATTCCTGGCAGCCTTCAGCTTCACAGGAGGGCTAGAACACAGGAAACTATTATTTCTGGTAATTTAAGTATATGTTGTTAGTCAAAGTGACAGAGGAGAAAAAAATGAATACACTTTGGAAAAAGCTTTTCTTTGACAGCAATCACCTCAAATGCTTTATTTTTGTGTGAGCCTCTCAAACCCTGAAACACTCACTTGTCACATTCAGGGTTAATTTTATGTTTCTTGGAATTGACTGAATCTGAAACAATACCGTGTAACACAGCACAATTGACCAACTCTTGATTTCTCCTACAGGTCTAGCAGTGTTAGAAAGGCAGATAAAGAAACCCCCAAATTACACTTAGCAAATTCTATTTTATGGCATTAGGAGAAAGCTCTCCTTACAGTACATAATCTGAAAAGTCAGGCTTTTGCTGTGTGTGCATATGTAGCGGTCAGGGCCCCAGCTGTAGAGAAACGGTTGCTGAAAGGGTCCCGGAAACTCACACCAGCGTTTCCTCTGACTATTTTATCCTCCTTCCTTTTCAGTCTTAACCATCACAGTACAGTTCCAAACATGCTTCTTCACGTCTCTGAATTACTTCAATCAACTCTGAACAGTGTACCCAGCATCCTCTTTCTTTCCGTAAAAATGTCTCTATCGGAGCTGACCCCGAACCCTCAAGGGAGAGCTGCCCCCTCCCACCCCTCACCACACAGGGAGTAGGGAGGAAGAACTGACCCTGAGGGCCTATGCATAGGGGAGCTGGCTCTGCCCCTTACCTAAGGGGGGTGGCCCCGATGGTGAGGACTGACCCACGGTCAAGCCTGGGGTTGGCCCACCCTAACATCTGCTGGAGCTCAGGAAGGGACTGGTCCTGGGAATGACAGCTGCAGGGTCTCCATGACTTGGGGTGGCTGTAGGGTATCTGAGAGGAGTTCCGGTGAGGATCTAGGGATGATGGTGGACCAGAAACCAGAGGCCTTGAACCACGCCAGTGACTCACTGCCATGAACACAGGACAGCAAAGCTGACTGGACAAAGGGTGTACTGTGTGGCACACCAAGGCCCCCGGCACCATCATAACAAATAAAGAGGTACTGGAGAGGTGGGAAAGATGGAGGAGCAAAGAGGCCTTTTGTTTTGCTTTGTTTTCTTTTGTTTTTGTTTGGTTTAATATTCTAAAATTTTCTGGGTGGGAGAAGGCGCTGCTGAGGTGAAGGGAGGATATGGAGGGACTGGGAGGTGAATGGAATTAGGGTGTGTGGTGTGAAATTCCCGAAGATTCAAAAAAGAAATTGTAAAAGAAAAAATAAAGAGAGAAAAGCCTCTCTAAATGTGACTGCTCTGAAGCGTGTGTTGCCTTTGACGCTGCATCAACGCAGTCTGCGCTTTAGTGCCCTTTCCTGGCTAAACTGTGTCCACGCAGCACACCGCTGCTGGGTGCGGCCTCATGGCTCCTTCCTGTGTGCCCGGCGTCAGCCCATCTTGCTTGGTGACTGAACCTTATCTTTGGAGCGTGTTCTCTGAGGTCCAGGTTAGACTAATCAGATCTCCACATCAGACGTGTACAGGAACTTGGCCAGTCCCACCACAGTGTACATCCCGCCTGCTTCTAGCAACTTGTTCAGAAATGGACACAGAGAGGAAAAAGGACTTGCTCTGTGCCTTTGCACGAGAGAAGGTAACTACTTGAATTCAAGCTATGCATGTAATGTGCATTTTGGCTACTATCTTGCCACCACGGGGAGACAGGCTATGTGGTACAGATAAGTAGATTCGAATAAATGCATGAGATGCCGGGAGAAAAGGAGTCTAGCTGATATAGTTAGAATCCTGGGATAAAAGCAAGGCTAAAACCAACTATTTCTTGTAAATCTCAGTTTCATGATTTAGGACATTTTTTTTTCCTTTTGGCTTAAGGGACTTTGAATTAGGTTTCTATTCCATGAAACTGAAAGAGTCTTGACAAAAACATTGGGTGGGTCTAACCGTACCTGGCTGAGCTAAGGGCATCTGACCTGGATCCTGTCCAAAGATAAACCCTAACAAGCCATGTCTCCCACCATTATGCCTTCAATTAATCCCCTCTATGGCAAACCTGGCAAGCTCTGTGACTTGCTCAGGAATGGTAGAAGTGACTTGGTGCAGGTAGTGCAGCTCAAGATTCATAAAGCCTAGTGGTTTCTGCTTCATCCTTTCAGAGCCCACACTGTCAAGGGTGTGGTGCCCTAACAGACACTGAAAGCTACATGGAGAAGGCGGCACTGTGAGACAGTGTAAAGGGAGTGGGGGCCTAAGGATCCTGCATCCCTGTTGAGCCCGGAACTACAGTTAGCCCCAGCAAGTCACCATAAACGTGAGGCAAGCCACTCCAGACATTTTAGCCCCGCTGCCATCAGACTACAGCAACTGGAGAGGCCAGGCTATCTAGAGAAGTTTACAGTGGACTTCAGTGACGGCTGTTTCAAGAGAATGGATACTGGTGGTTTTGTAGGTACTGAGTAAATGGGGTGATTTATTACACAGAAATGACAACAGGAATAAATGTATAGATTGAAAAATTAAGTTTTGGTTGGATTGTCAACCTTTATGGGTACAATTAAGTCCATTTTGCTCTTCAAGAAAAAGAAAATTCTTGATAGTTATTTATAAGGGCATTGTATTATTAACCAAGATAAAGAAAAAGGATAGGATCAAAGTTTTAATTGGCAATGAATAGTATGGATAAACTGGCTTTTTCTGTGCATATATGTGTGTGTGTATGCCATAGTCAGGGTCCTCAGTTACAGAAGGGTTTATTAAAAGGGCATTGGGAGACTCATAGTTCCAAAAGAATGGGACTTAAGAAGTGAGCAAGAATAAGTCAATCCAGGTAGCAGCTAGAATCAAATAACTTCAAAATTCATTTTTGAAGTCAGCACTGCTGCTGCAGAGGGAGGGCCATGTCTTGCTCTGTTCCAGCATCCCATAGCCACGGTTGCTGCTACCACCAGTTAACCAAAAGTTGCTCTGTGCTCTGAGGGTCCAGCTGCCTGACCAGAGTTTGCAGTAGGTGCACTCAACTGGTCTAGACTGGATTCCATACAGGATTCAGGTCTTGATTTCTAGGTTTTTAAGATAGAAGGCAAACTCTGTCTCTTTGCAAACCCAGGTGCTAAGCAGTTCTGTCAATCATATGTAGCATATTTCTTTTAAAAGGGACTTGGTTTATTACTGGTAAAACAAAAGACATAGTTCCTTGTGATTTAGACTAAAAACACTAGCGTCCTTGAGAATCTTAGCTGTCACCATTACTCCCTTGGAGTTTACTGATTCTTTGGGAATTGCTCTTGGTGGCAGCCTCACTCTCTTCAGATCGCCTGGCTCAGTTTCCTCCCTGACTTGGACACTGTCAATGCTGCTGCAATATCAGGCCCTTTTGAGATCTCATACCCTTTCATGTCTCATTTGATCCATCAATGATGGTAGTCACTTCAAGATTGGACTTAGGTGTTATGCTAAAATCATTTCTCATAATCTTTTGAATGTGTTTTGTTTACCCTTGTATTTTTTTTCTCATTGCAAGAGTAGACACATAATAAAGCAATTTAAAGAGGGTTTACTTTGGCTCACTCTTTGGTGGGGAAGTGTGAGGTGGCTGGTTATATTGCCTCCACAGCAAAGGGGGAAGCATCTGAGGGCTGCCATTCACGGTTTCTCCCTTCTATCCAGTCAGTAGAATGGTGCTCCTATATTTGGAGGGGGTCTTCCCTCCTCGGGTAAACCTCTTTGGAAATGATCTCACAAACATTACCAGAGGTTTATCTCCAAGGTAACTCTACAACCTGTCAAGCTCATGATCACTATTTGCCATTACATCCCTCTATCCTTCTGACCACTGTCTCCTTCCAGTTTCTCTCGGAGATGAGAAAAGGCTACTACACACCTCACTTAAGCACTAGAAACACCCCATCACCACTCTTTAGTAGAGTCAGGAAAGGCACCAGGGCTATGGTTGTCTTCTTGAAATATAGTGCATCACCATAAGCCATCTACATTGACTTAGCTGCAGGCAGACATGCCAGTCAATCATGGTCCTGCCATCTACCACTAGTTTAGATCCTGTGCTACTCTTTCAGAGACCTGATTTTTTGCACTTGCAAAAAAGAAAAAAAAAAAGAAAAGAAAGAAAAAGCTAAAGCTAATTCGTAAGCACATGAGGTTAGTGAGGGCTTCACTGAGATAACACATGCAAATCACATAAGTAGGGTGCCTTCCACAAAGTATGTGCTTAATCCATACTGTCATTAATAGAACTGCAGTAACAAAGTAATACCAAATACTTATTTAAAGCTCTATTGTTACTATCCAGGGTATAGAGAAAACGTGAAATGTTCTGACAGAGGTACAGAAGGGAAAGGGGATACACTGCTCATGCTGGAGTATCATGCTGGCTTACCACTGACAGGATACAGTAAACTCTACTCAATGATTCAAGCATCTCTATGTAGCCATACCTTTCTTTGATAGAGAGGTCTTCTCCATTCAAGGGAAAACATCACACACTCCAGTTATCACTGCAGTGAAAAGGTTCTACAGCCCCTGTCAGCACCATTCTCTTTTCATGTTTCGTTCTGATCATAAGTAATAATTCAAAGAAAGAGATTAGTATTAGAAAAAGAATAACTTACTATTTCAAGAAAGGCAGGTGTGGTCTATGAGATGAGGCAAGCCTCTCTCTCACTAGGACCTAGCAAACACTGCTCAGGAATGGGCAGGGCAGATTAGACAGGACAGGAAAGCACAATACCAAGCTCCACTGAGAAGACATGTGAACATGAACGGCTCATATTGTTAGTGTTTGGCCAACTTCAGTGCAGGCAGCAGGACGCCGCCATGTGCTGACACTTTATGTTGGTTAGCGTGAGCTCCCCGTGACACATCTGCCTGGTGAGGGCCCCCATACACAGCTGGCAAAAGGAATCTCTCTCTTTGCCCAGGTGAGCAAACTGAGAGGTCAGGATTTTCCAAGCTGATCAGTACAGGTCCTAGTGGAAGGGAGGGGCTGAAGAAAGAAGCTGCGAGAACTGTTGGAAACCTGCGTTACTTTTCATTTAAAACAGGGGAAGAACAACTCCAGGCTGTGGTTTAAGAGGGCACTGTTTCTGGTGAAAAGAAGCGGAGGACTCCTGAGAACCAATGCACCCTTCTGCACAGCACCGGGTACATAGTGGAGGCTCATTAGGGGAGCTGGCCAATAGCTGCTAGCCAATAGCTACAGAGCTTTAAACTAAGGCAATCAGCTCCCTGGCAGACATATGCTTCTCTTGTTCAGATGCTATTTAGGTGTCATTACCATTTCAATACCTACGTCCCTGGAGAACTAAGAAAACCAAGAAATGGAAAAAAAATCCAAATTTCTGGAAAAAAAAATTCCTCTACCCCATAATTAAAGTTAACAAAAGAAAACAGACAGACTGCCACATCCACGGAGCAGAGAGAAGCTGAGAGGCTTCAAATGACTGATTTACCACAGCAAGTAATTACTTTATGTTTTTCACAAACATTTGAAACCTATTATTACTTTCACAGCAGCGCACATCAACAGAAGACTGTCACCTAAGGGAGAAACGGGGAACTGGGCTGTAATTAATTTCTGGTCGAATATATCACGAAGCCTTTAATGTTGTCAATAAAAGGCTCTAGCCACTAAAAATCCCCAGCCTCTCCCTCCTCCCCCAATCCCCGATACCTCCAAAATATTTAATCAGCTTCTCTGTGAAACAGATTGCCTAAAGGGGAGTGAGACACAGTGCTCAGGCCTGCTCAAAAGTTGGGGCCATTGATCCATCTTCCCGACTCCGGGTATCGAGACAGGGAAGTCAATCAAGTGCTGGCCTCTCCTACCCCCACTTGGGCTTCTCTCATTTCACTCCATCTGCAGGTGAGGAAAATAGAAGGCACAGTTCTTTGGAGGAATCTGAACATGCAGATGCCGGGCAACAGAAATCATTACAGCAGCAACTGAAGCCTGTGTCTTTAAAGGTTAGAACACAAAGATTAAGAGTGCCTCCGGGGGAAAAGTGCAGTGGCTGATCTGAATAAAACCTTTCCATCAGCTGGAAAAGCACAGCACAGCACAGCAGATGAAGAACTTCGGTGGATGTGACATTTATGTTTATTTTGTCAATTACTGTTTGGAGCCTACTAAGACCTTTATAGGTCATAGGCAGGCAGTAGCTACCGCCGGGTGCATCTATCTATCTGTCTTGCTCTTATGCAGGTATTTGAGAAAATGCTACGTGCACGGTTTTGACTATGGATAGACACAGGCCTATACAACTTCCTCCCTAATTAATTAATTAATTCACACGTGCATTAGTTGGAGAGCCAGTAAAGAACTGCACCTCTCAGAAATCTTCGGCTTCTTTATGGAAGCAGACTGGAATGGACTGCTTTTCTTTGATAACCTCTTTCAAGAACGAGAGGCAGAAGCAGAGCACCAAGCCTCTGAATCCCATCTCTGGTGTATGTCATGTGACAGCTGATCTAGTCAAAATCATTTTATAGATGGAAAAACTTCAGCCAAAAGAGCGAGATCACTCACTTAAGTTCATATAACGATTAAGGGCTAAATTTGCTAGTCACCCACTAGGCAAATGAAATAGACACATCTTTCCTTGTAACAGAGTTATGCTCCCATGAATCAATTGTACTGTAAGATGCAAATGCATTTACTATACTAACTAATGGTTGGTAATAGCTCACTTAGCCTAGCCAGCCTTAACTGTAATTGTAACACTCACCTCCAGTTGGGCAGAGTCATGACACAACATCTCTGTTTTTCAATAGTGCTTTGTATCTCAGGTACATTACTGAGTATGTTACTCAAAGTGAAAAACAGAATTGATGAATGGAAGAAGCCTTGGGAGAAATCCTGAGCATGAACCCATCCCCCCCCCCAAATACCAGAAAAACAGAATTTCTGGCTTAGATATACTTTGCCACCACCACAAAGTTGTAAAACCTATATCAAGCCATTGTTGGCTGGAGGCCTTTACTCAACTCCAGTGTTCCAGGCATACACTCGGACTGTCTTCATTTCTGCACACAGATGCAGAAGACAATAACGTGAATGCCCTGCAGGCCAGTTTCAAGAATATTTAACTTAATCCAGGTTAGCACTTTTAGTCATTTTGACTTTCTTTGCCTTTGTGGTAGTGGAAGGAGGGCAAGGAAACAGAGTGAGGGAGAGGGAGAACATGAGCAAGCCTTAAACAAGAATAAGAGGGTGGGCTTTCATAGTAGGATTTGTATGGATTTCACCGGGAGGTCAGGTCAGTATTTCTCCTGGGCTGTCCAGGAACCGTTCACAGGAGGACTCTCATGCTACATACAGACACCTAGGTAAACTCTCAACCATCTGTCTAGAATTTTTAGGGACAGAGTCCAAAGACTCCATGGAAACCAGTATCCCTGCTCTTGCCTTTGGGAATCACTTGTTAGCTGCTTATTGTCTTAGCAGTGCAGGTGTATGCATTTGGGAGCAAAGCAAAGTTTGTCAGGAAAATGGATGAGCAAGTGGTGGCTCTAACTGGTGCTATGGCAGTGAGGCAGGGTCTAGGGCAGTAAGCAAGTGCTACTCCATGACAGGCATCTGGGAAGACAACAGAGGAAGGCTGAGCTAAACTAACCCTGTAACACAGGTCAGGGTGGGAGGAATCTGCAGAACTCTCTTGAAATTGCTAAGTAAAGCTATTTAAAATTACCAATTTAATTTCTACCTGCCTTCTACATACTTAGCCTTATATCCATGGATGAATGTAGTTCTCATCCCTTATCAAGCAGTCTCTTTTTGCAGCAAATGGAAACCAGTATAGCAAGCCATAACTGGTCACAAAGCAAAGAACAAATAAGGGTGGGATGTCCAGCACTAGTGGACACTCTACAGTGAAACCCCAACATAACTCAGGAAACATGGAAGACGGGGCAGAAAGATGTACGGGCCAGAGGGCCAGAATGTCTGCGGGGAGCCTGTCTTCTCTAAAGGACAGGAAAGCTGACAAGACTTGGAACACCATTTGATATGCAGTGGGGAAGAGGGACATATCACAAGAGTCCACTCCTAGATGAATAGCTATAGGCAATTAATGACTGCTGACATGGGGGATTAGTCTTCCCCAGGGGTCAGCATCTGGGTATCTAATACCAGTTAATCAGTTCTAAAAATACATACCTATGGGCAACATCAATGGACTCAGACAGTTGTTTTTATACATTTCTCTCTCTCTCTCCCTTTCTCCCTCCCTCCTTGTATGTATGTAATGGGAATATTAATGAAAAAATCTAGTCAGCAAATGCCATAGAAATGAGTGGGGGAAAACATAACTAGAAAAAAATAAAGGAAAAGAGTATATTTGTATGTTAATAGTCTAATTGAAAAATATATAAAACAGAAACCTGATGTTTTACCAAAATGATAGCCTTAACTTCATATGGCTTATTGAAGTCCAGTACCCCAAGTGTTATCCTATATCTATTATTATATGAACTGCAGATTTACTTAACCTCTGAAATGTCTCCCTTTTTATCTATAAGATGTGGCAATAACAGCTACACACACATTCTTAAAGAGCCAAGGTGGAGAAAGCATTCACTACAGTGCATATACCCAGCTCAGCTAAAGAACAGCAACAATAAACATTCACTACAGTGCATACACCCAGCTCAGCTAAAGAACAGCAACAATAAACATTCACTACAGTGCATACACCCAGCTCAGCTAAAGAACAGCAACAATAAACATTCACTACAGTGCATACACCCAGCTCAGCTAAAGAACAGCAACAATAAACATTCACTACAGTGCATACACCCAGCTCAGCTAAAGAACAGCAACAATATTTATTTACCACAGTAGCGTATCTTCATTATCATACACAAAAGTAACAAATTTAACCTTGAAGATAATTTACAGCAAATCCAATTGTCTTTTAGGAGCTGCCCTTGTTTTAGAGAAAGCACTTTATTACCACGGGTCAATAAGGTTAGGTATAAAAATTATTTCTGGGCAATCTATTTGCATTTGTTGATGAATGCTCTCTGAAACAAATACAAATTCATCTATACAAATATATTTTCAAGCCCAGAACATGTTTATAAATACTTTCAATTTTTGTGAGCCTATTACAAAGAAGAGAGTAAATTATGAGACAAACTGTAGACAGCCAGAAACGAACACTAAACAGAATCCTGGTGACTAGTAACAAGAACTTTATGGTTCTGTGAGAAGAGAGAATGTACTAATAAAAACTGTGAGCAATAAGATATTAAAATGCAGGGAAAAGTGAATGATTTAGTCTAGAGAACAACTTTAGACCTCATTCCTCAGTTGTCATCCAACTTCTTTTTGAAAAATACAGAACTTATTAAGTTAGTGAGGCTGGACAAGCCTCAGGAATCTGTCTCCACCTCCTCAACGCCGGAATGACAAGTGTGGGCCACTACACTCAGATATTTTTATATGTGTTCTGGGGATTGAACTCAGGTCCTACACCCTAAATCACTTTACTGAATGGACTGTCTCTTTGGTCTGTGCGTCTGAATTTCAAGCATGTAAAATTCAACACTACATCTTGATTCAGAAAACAAGAAAGAGGTCAACTTCCAGGTTTTAGTAAGAATTCTACTAGAGTAATACGTGGCCATAGAACAGTCTAACTCAGCCCTTTCCTGGTAAAAACATGGCCTTATCAGCAGGGTTACATAAGCAACAATGGAAAGACTGTCACTGTCTGCCAATAATTTTGAGGAACCCCAAGTTATAAACTGACTGTAGATTATCATGACAAGAACGGATAATTTAGGGAAATCTTATTTAATCAAGGTCTTCACACACACGGCATGTCTATGGGAACTCAAACATTAATTACAGACAGGCATTTTTCTGGGAAGATTAGGAGTACTCATTGTTCTCGGTCGCTCTGTGGAGGATACGCAGGCTGGTGAGGCATGCTCACCTGCATGCAAAGAGCCCCAATTAAATGATTAATTAGAGACCAATTAGTTGCTGCAATGTATGGGGGTCTACATAAGTATAATTAACTTAGAAAGGCAAGACTAGAAGAAAATAATATAGGCAGATTGGGATCAAAAGTCAAAAGGAGGATAAATGAAAGAAAAGTAACATTATTTAAATATACTTAAGAAAAGATCCTCAAGAAAACACTTTCAGAAATCAAATCACACACATTTTTGTTTTATGACTGAATTTTATTAATAGGTACCTTTCTTTTTACTAGGTAGTAAAAGCTACAAAACTCATCACTTACCAGCTTTTCCTGGCTGCTAGGAGTTAGGGCTAGCTTTTTATCACTTCCCAGAACTTTTAGAGGTCATCCTCATTAAGAGAACTTTTTGTGGAAGACTAGCTGCTCGTATTTGATCACAGATCCAAATGGCTAGAGGTCAAATGACGCACTAAAGGGAGACTTGCAAAAGAGGCAGGAGCCAGGAAGACATGGCTGTCAGCAGGGTAGAACTGGCCTAAAAGTGGCTGGTGAGAAGTGTGCAGAGAACATTTTGCTTCTTTTCTCAGAAACAAAATTTCTCTTCTGGCCAAGCAAGGGGAGGCAGTCACTGTTCAGCTCCATCCCTGAAGTCACTTCAGAGCACGGTGTTTCCAGTAGGTGGCAGTGTGTCATCGCTAATTCTCTAGCAAGCTATGCCCTGGTCACTCCAGATAGGAAAACTTAACCTTCCTGCAAAACCCACAACATCCCTCTGGAGCAAGCCTATAGAATATACATGTTCATAACAGGCCCCATTCAACTCTCTCCGGAGGAATTCAATATTCTCAGTCATGACAGAGATCATTCCTGGACAAAGTTCAAGGACAAAGCAAGGGTCCCACTTAGCATGTTAGGTGTCCAGGCTGGCCTCCTAACTCGTTCTGTTACTTTGAGGAAGAATCTGGGTAGGTGACCTTACTGGGGATGTGGAGGACTTAAAAAGAGATACCTATTGTCTTCATTGGGAGGGAGGAGGCTACACCCAGCTGTGTGCTTTGTTGGCTTTTTTTTTTTTTTTTTTTGTATCATTCTCTTTCTGTCTTGTCCTGTGGGCCCTTCCTTTCCTATGTTCTCCTGGAGCTCCCTCCTTCCCACACCCTTTACTGTCAGGTCTTCCTCAGACTGTTCTCTGTCTTTTCTTTCTCTTCTCTAAGAGCTGAAGAGGGCTCCACGCTGACGCTTCCCTGGTCTGTTGAGCTCCTAGCTGTGCCTGAGACATTTCTGTTCCACAGTCCCACAGACATCTTACACTTGTGCTGGGCTGAAGACCCTTCCCACATCAAGCCCAGTCTTCCCATTGTGCCCATCTTACTTGCGGATGCTGTGCCCATGCCAGACTCTCCAGAGTCACACTTGAATTCCTGTTCTCTGCCTTCACCATTTAGCCATTCCTTAAGTCCAGCTAGTTTGTTTAAGTCCTTCACACTTCCCATCTGTGTTTTCATCCAGCCAGCTCAAGCCTACTCATCACCTACACACCACACCTTCAGCAATCACTTTCCAGTTGAGGACATTTATCTAGTGTGGGTCCTGGGATGAAGCCTGGCCTATGAAACTTTCATTCTGCTGGGGGAGACAATGTATGGATAAGCAGATATGAAATGTGTTAGGCTCATAAGAAGAAATGAATTAGGGCAAGGGAGATGATAAGGGGTATGTTTTGAGTTGTAGGCCTCATCTTTCACTGTCCCTCACTTACACTTGAATGGCTCTTTCCCCAACTCCGGATAATTCCACTTGGTATTAAAATTAGGTATCACTTCCTTATAAGTCCTTCCTTGATTGTTCACCTCTCAGGATGATTAGGGAAATACAAAAATGCATAGGAGGGCTGGAGAGATGGCTTAGAGGTTAAGAACACTGACTGCTCTTCCAGAGGTCCTGAGTTCAATTCCCAGCAACCACATGGTGGTTCACAGCCATCTATAATAGGATCTGGTGCCTCTTCTGGCAGAACACTGTATACTTAATAAATAAAATCTTTTAAAAAAAAAACAAAAACAAAAATGCATAGGATATTTCCTTGGCAAAGTTCTCTGTGACTGTGAGTATAAAACCTGAGCTACTCATTTTCTGTGGAAAATCATTTGGGATGTTCAAAGCTTTAAAGCTCAACATTAAAAAAACTCGCTGCAATATAATGCAGCTCCCACATAATTTCCATATTTGAAGTACAGAGTTCAAGATCATCTAATATGTTCATAGGGTTGCACAACCACCTGCAGAATCCACTTTGAACATGTTAGTCATTCCCCCTTCAATCCACATCTTCATTTCCTCACAACCCCAAAACAGTAGTGACTGCTAGCTCTACAGATTTGCCTATTTTGCACATTTCACACAATCACACACACTGTAGTCATTCATGACCAGCTTCTTCCAATTGGCCTCATGTTTAAAGGTTCATCATATATTATGTGGCTATATTTCATCTTATTTTATGGCCAGATACTATCTATTTTATGGAATCACATTTTGTTTATCCACCAGGTAGTTATGAATAGCATTACTATGAAATTTGGGTAGAAAATTTTGAGTACATGTATTTTTCCTTTCTCTTGGGTAGAATTGTTGAGTCATATGATAACTGTTTTGAAGAAACGATAAACTGTTTTTCAAAGCTATTGCACCTTTTATTTTCCCAGTAGTATAAATGAGGCTTCTAGTTTCTCTATTATCCTTTCAATACTTAAAACCTATTTATCTTGATTTTATGTATATGGGTGTTTGCCTACATGTATGTCTGCCCTTTGAGTGTGCACTGCCCATAGAGGCCCGAAGAGGGCATTGGATGTCTCCTGGAACTGGAGTTACGGATGGTTTTAAGCCACTCTGTGGATGGTGGGAATTGAACATGGGTCCTCTGGAAGAGCAACCAGTACTCTTAACCAAAGATGCAGCTCTTTTCACGTCTTTCTTTTCCTTCTTCTTTATTTAGTTGTTGCAGTCTTATGGGTATGAGTGGCACTCACTGTGGTTTTGGCTTTCATTTCCCTAATTTCAAATGATGCTGACCATCTTTTCATGCTCAACATATATCATCCACTTGTAGATCTTCATGGCATAAATATCTTTGACAATGATTTAAGAGACTATAATTTATAATAGATTTGAATCACAAAAAGTTGAGAAGTTAGTACAGACTTCTCAAGTAATTTATATTCATTATTCCCATTAATAACATCTTATATTAGTATGGCACATTTATCACAACTAATGAACCAATATTAATATGCCAGCATCAACTACAGTCCAACTTCATTCAGACTTCCTTTGTGTTTACTGTACATTCTTTCTATTCTCAGACCCCGTCCAGGATAGGACAGATTTAGCTGTCATGTCTCCTGGGCTCCTATGGCTGAGATAGCTTCACTAACTTTTTTGTTTATTTTGTTTCTAATGACTTTGATGCTACAGCGGAGTGCTAGTCGAGTATTTTTGGCTTCCTTTGCATAAGAATCATTCTCGTGTCTTTCTCATGATTTGAATGTAACATGGGCTTGGGGAAAGACTACAGAGGTAAAGTACCAATTTCATCACATGGTATCAAAGTCACATATTGTGAACATGATTCATGCATGTTGATGTTGACCTGGATAAATGAGAGGCTGACAATATGCCCTTTATTATGTTGTAGTACAGACATTTTGGTTTCATTTCATTTGCTCTAATCACATCTAGGCTACTACAAAATAAGAGAAACCTGTTTCACTTGAGGATGATGCCCACTCTAGACAAATTATATAGGAAAGATGAAGGACTACAAACCAAGATATTTTAAGTCTCTGGTCAAGTCTAAGAGCAGCCAGTTCTCTGCACTGAGCTAATGTAACCCAGGAACGACACTCGACACAAAGCATCCTTTCCAAGCTCTCATCTGGACTCCAAGACATCTCCTTTCCCAAGCCACTCACCTCCCTCTGCAGCTGTTCGCTCACTCTCTGCTGCCTCTTTTTCAGCACCCAGCATCCAAACGCAAGGCAGTGACTAGGCCCAGTTCTCAGACAGCATCTTTTTTTTCTCTACTTGTTCTCCCAGCAAGACCTCACTTGTTACTTTGTCTTCTGACTTCAAACTCCATGTATAAGCTAATGGTTCCCAACCTCTTCTCTCTAGGCCAGACTCTCCTATACTCCAAGTTTCTTGCTCAAGCCTTTCCTCCTATCTCCATTCATATCTATAGGAGACATATCAAACTGAATGTATCAAACTCAAGCTCTTGGTATCCCCCTCATCTACCCAAACTCAACTAGCTTTATCCATAGTCTGCTTCAGGGCAGTAAACACTTGTTGCTTTGACTTGCTCAGAAGAAAACAGAGTCACTAGCTCACCCTGTCTAGACTAGATTGAGAGCAACCTAGCTGACCTCTCCTTTTTTCCCCAGTTCTGACTTGGTTTGGATCACCGCTGTTCATCTGGTGATTTTCTAATGGATCCTTCTGTTTATGTGCTAGTTTTCAACTTCTTCTCCCCAATGCTGATTTTCATAAGAGCAGACAGGATTCAGACTGTGGTAATCTCTGCCTTCAACTCATTAGCAGTTTTCTACTTCCCAGTAAAAGTGGATGACATTACAATGACCTTCAAGATCTGAGCTCCTTTGCACACATTTATGATCTTACCTCTCCCTGCTTGTTCTAGCCACACTCCCCTTCCTGCTGCTTTCCCAGTCAAGCATCCCCCCCCCCCTGCCCGGGGTCTGCATCCTTAGACTCCCTTTCTTATATGGTCTTTCCCTAGATACACTAAACACATGTTCCCTCTAGGGCTTTCATGAATAAGGAAATTATACCCTGGCACTCTCAATTTTCATTTCTAAGCTTGGTTTTTTATAACAGCATGTCTGAAAAACAGACACATTTTGCATTCTATCCGCTAGTTTGTATTTCGCCTCACAAAAATGCAGGTTCATCAGAATTACACACTCATCTTCTGAATTACTTTGCAGTTTGCCTATCTATTAGTTTATACTTTGCCCCACAACAATGCAAGTTCCTCCAGGGCATGACCCAGAGAGGACACACTTTCAAGAACTATCTGTTCCCTGACTACAGGGATAATAATGTAAAGAAATGTTGTATCCTCCATTTTAGAATTGGGTTCCTTGCCACTTCTGAACCTCGGCTTTCATTTCCTTCTCTTTGTGATGTTTAAATGAAGACATTTGTTTAAGGAAAGGCAAAAAATAGTGTGTGTGGGGGGGGAGGGGTCGGGGGAGGAAGTGGCCATAAAGCAAGAAGCAAAGCGGTGTGGGAAATGCAGAACAAAAGAAAGAATTGCCAGGCTTAGTAGCTATGCCTTCAAAGCCAGCACTCGGACACCAGTGAGTTACAGGCCAGCCAGTGCTATGTATTGAGACCCTATCTCCAAAAACCTAAATAAAAACAAAAACCAAAAAAAAAAAAATGCCCCAAACAAAAACTATAGATATCCAAACAAACAAAAACCAAAACCAACCAACCAAACAAACAAACAAACAAAAACATCCAACAAAACCCATACCAAACCCAAACAAATTATTATCTATTCCCAAAAGAAGGAAGACTTGAGAAAGAGAAGAGGAGAGAACCTGGGGGGAAAGCTCTGGGGCATTCTTATCGAACAAGGGCTTCACCTCATCTACAAAGACTGCAAGACAAATCCTATCAGAGACCTTGCTACACTCTTGCTGCACTTTCTATCTTCCTACTACATGGTCCATGGTGGCTTTGGTGGCTTATTTCTGTAAATGAACACTGTAGCTCAAATTCAGATGAGCTGTGGTGGATGTAAACACACACACACACACACACACACACACACACACACACACACTCTCACATGCATGCATGCACGCGCACACGCACACCACACACGCACGCGCGCGGGTACACACACACACACACATTTAGAGACCCAAAAATTTCCAGTTAATCTGCTATAATTTTCTTGGTAAGAAGTTCTTTTTGATTCCAAAAATCAACAGTGGGATAAAGAATCAAAACTACAGCAAAACAGAAGTGATCATCACCATGGAGGACAGAGCCCTCAGTAATCCTGGGCCATGTCCCATCAGAAGAATCAACAGAAGTAGAATCATTCCTATACATTAATTCTTTAGTACAGAAGGATGCTATATTTTTGACTGGCCAGGAAAGCAGCTGCAGAAAGAAAAAAAAAACCCACAAGTGCTATACACCTTCTTGTTAAGTCAGTTTTCTGACGCATGGTGACTGGTGATTAATTACTTGTTAGAAGATAACATTTCTATAGAGTCCCTGGAAACACAAATGCCGTTATCCATGCTTGATTAGACACTGCTGGAGGAATACCGAGGCACACTGCTGCAGTCTGTTAATTCTGGCGATTTTGGTATCTATTTTACACAACTTCAAATTTGGTAGAATTGATGGAGCCCATTTCAGAAAACCAACTCCTAACTCAAAAAGGAGGGGAAAAATAAGGCTCTAAAATACGTTCACATGAGAGCAAGCGCAAGTAAGAAAGGAAGAGAGCATGGACTGGCAGGGCTACATTACTACTTTTGGTACTGTCTTCTGTTTTATAAAATTGACACACTCTTGTTCCTTATGAGTGGATAGAAAGTAGACTATATTTGTTGACATTTTATAAACTCTTTGTCAGCCTTGAGCTGGCATCTACTCACGTTCTCACCATATCTAGTGATCATTCACTCTGTTCCAAACACTGAGGAAACTGTGTGAAACTGCCCATTTACTAAGGAGAGACAGTCTCTGAATCTCCTGGAGCATAGAATCCATGCTACATGCTCATACCAGCTTACATAATCCATTACAGAATAGGGATAACATTGGACACTCCCTCCCTGGTGGTGATGTCCACCTTTTACGTACTCCTTGGACATAACTCAGAAATCCAACTGTGAAAGGCATGACTGAGTTGCCATCAACTACATCCTGCAGAAGCCCCTCACTGGACACGGCCGCTGATGCCAATCTCAGTGCTGCCCCGGCAGTGCTCAGGATGCAGACGCTGTGTTTTCAGTACGTGTTTGGGCCCCATACTGTCTGCCAAGAACTGTGTTAATTTACTTATTTCAGCTAAATAAAAAAAATCATTTAAAAAAAGATGATTGAATTTAGGAATTATATTCCTCAGAGAATTAGTAATGGCTCTTTGTATCCCTCAGGCCTCCATGTTCTTAACTTCCCCTTGTCAATGTTATTATGGATAGACTAATTCAATAATGAGATCATTTCCCCTAAGAGCGGCCAAATAAATGCAGCATTCAGTCACACCTGGTTTCTCTAATTTGAACAAGGAAGGCTTTCCACCAAATCTATCCTAAAACATGGAATTTAATGAACACACACACACACACACACACTTTCCTGCAAATAGAGAAAAAAAATATAGGGGAAGAGAGGAGCAGAGAAGCAAATGGGTTATATGTGGGCTACTTTCAAAGCAAAGAGCCCCCAGTGCAAATGCCCGTCATCACTGTCAAAGTTACATGGTGCTGTATAATTCTCTTAAGTACTCAAAAACTGTTTCAATTTTTCCTGAACTTCTAAAGGAATCTCAAAGTCAAATGGAAAAACCAGAAATAACAAATAAGCAGAAACATTCCAGACTACTAAAAACAAACATTTTCCCAGCTAAAAAAAGCTTTAAAAAAATGAAGTTTATGGACTAATTCACCTAACTGTAAGTAACAGAGCATGGGGGGAAAGTGGGGGGTTTGCTAATGTACTGTTATCCATATTCTACAAAACAGCTTGACCTGTCAGTAAAGCACCAAAGGTCTGATTATTTAATGTACAATGTGGAGACCAACTGGAGTAAAATAAAATTAACCCTAATATTTGAAAAAGTGTCTTAAAAGAGAGCATTAAGAATTGAGACAAGTAAACCTTGAGAAGAAAAAGGGCAATGACTCCTCTCCCTGTTGGAAGAAAACTGGACGGGTCTCAACTGGGTCAAATTAGAAGCAGCGTCAGAACAGGCACATGCAAAGCTGACCCCAGTACTTGTTTGTCATTTGTCATTTGACAAACAAAACGCAAAACTGCTGACAGCCAAAGTGATTAGAAAACAAACTCCTGTTAATTTATACCATGGATTTTGTTCACTTATTGAAAGTAGTATTTTCTAGAAGCATTAGTATTTGAAAAATCATGTTTTCAAAGATTATTATTGATATGGTAGAATGCAAGGAATACAGTTTAAGTTACGTTAACATAGTCACAAATTTGTAAAAAGGGAAATTATATGCATGTGAAAAGTCACATATGTTTGTATTGTTTACATATACGCAAAGGCAGGAGAAGATAGGCCAGATATCACTATCTGTAGGCCAAAGGATGATCACCTTACATTTACTGTGAAATGTTTTATATTACTCTTTTACTCAGTAGAAAGTCACCAATGTAATAGTATGAAAAACTATTTGAGGCCAGCGAGGCAGCTCAGCAGGCAAAGTCTTGTCACCAAGACTGATGATGCAATCTCAATCCGAGAACCTCCATGGTGGAAGGACAGAACCACAGGTTCTCCTCTGGTCTATCTCCATAAACGCTCTATGGTATACACTCCTCTATCCTGCTCTTCCCTGCCTCTGTCATAAAATAAAGAAAAGTAAAAAAGATTTAAACTCTGGTCCTCCTGCTTGCACAAGTGCTTTAACTGCTGAACTATTTCTCCAGCCACATTTCTTGTTTGTTTTTTTTTTTTAAATAAGGTTTTTAGCAAAGAGCAGCTCATTATAGGCAATGAGCTTCAGAGTAAGAAACCTGGCCCAGTATTTCCCTGTACCTTGCAAAGTCCAAGTCTGCTTCCCGTGACATAGTGATGTTGGTCAAATTCTGCTGAAGAACAAAAATGTTCCTACACATTTTCTTGATGCCAGACTCACTGATGCGCCGGAAGTACTGGGCCCCATTAATGAGGATGCAGGAGATGAGGTGTCCCAGACCTGAGGGGTCAGCACAGTATAGCGAGAAGACAAGAAAGATATATTAGTGGCATCTTGCTTAAACTTGTATATACGATTATTCTTTTTCATCCTGCACAGATTTAAGTGACTCAAGAAAACATGTAGCCCAATTGCCATAGCAAATCTTACAATAATTTTATGATACTTCTACACAGAATGGAAAACCTACCGTAGTCAGCTAAATTTGGCATATTCCCAGCCCAGCACTGTAATGTTCACCTAAAAGTCTTACCATAAGGGCTTCAAGAAAAAGCCAGGGTGCTATAAGCTAAGGACATACAAAGGAACTGTACTGTATGTGCAGATATTTGGAGAGATCTGTTTGGTCTCCTCTACTCATGAAACAGAGGAAAATAAACATTTGGCTCTGAACATAATTGGGAGCCTACATATATAAAAGCAAATCAGTCCTAAGTTGAGCACTATAAACAAAATGCTAATAACTTGCTTTCTATCATTAGCCGTCTTCTAGTAACTCGTCAAAATGACGAACACGGGGGAGAAAGGAGGGGCGCCTACTGTATGTTCTCTGGGCCTTTTAGGTAACATGGCCATACACATACAAACCTACAAGAAAGGTGATATTGTAGACATCAAGGAAATGGATACTGTACAAAAAAGGGGCTCATAAGTGTTACCACAGCAAAACCAGAAGAGTTTTCTAGTGTCACCCAGCATGCCATGGGCATCACTGTGAACAAACAAGTTAAGGGTTAGATTCTTGCCAAGAGAATTAATGTGCAGACTGAGCACACCAAGGATGCGAAGAGCTGAAACAGCTTTCTGAAGTGGGTGAAGGAAAACAATCAGAAGAAAAGGAAAACCAAAGGCACCCAGCTTCAGTTGAAGCACCAACCTGCTCCACCCAGAGAAGCACACCTTGTGAGATCTAACAGAAAGGAGCATGAACAGCTGGAACCCATTGTATATGAAAGTATAAAAAGAAATAAAGGAAAAAAAAAGAAATTAAAGGACCTGGACGGTAAACAAACAAACAAACAACAAAAATGTCAATTTTAAAAAGAATCAATCAATAAAATAAGGGCTCCTGGCAAAAATGCTAATAGATTTCAGCATTGGCAATAGGGTGAATATGTAACACAGTAACAGATACAAACAGAGCATTTAGGAAAAATAGATTGTGAGTTGACTGCTAAATTCTCAACAGACATTTACAGATAGCTCTGGGGTCCTGTAAATGGTTTGTTCTTACATTTGAAGGACTGTTCTATTATCTTGCTTTGTTTGTTTGTGTGTATATATATATATATACACACACACACATATATATATAGAGAGAGAGACAGAGACAGAGACAGGGTCTTACATATTATGGGCTGACATCAAACCCTGACCCTCCTGCCTCCACCTCTCAAATGCTGGGATTACATGCATGTGTTAGCATGCTAGGTAGGTTTATATATGCTAAAGATTGATCTAAGGCTTTTTGTGTACACTAGGTCAAATATTCTACCAACTGAGCCAAATTTCCAGCCCTTAAGGACTGCCTTATAGTCTATGAAATTTGGCAGAGGGTATCTGAAGACATCAGTAAACCTAAAAGGACTCCTTTGGCCTTTCTGGTTGTGAATCTCGCCTTTAGTGGCTGAGCCATCCTTCTAGCCCCAGGACTCCTTTGGATAGGACATATAGACTGAGGAATGATGGATGGTTCAATACTACATAAAATAGTTATACGTAAATACCTTTCAAAAGTACCCTCCCGCTCCTAGACACAACGGCAAGCTCTGACCTTCAAAGATATACTGGAACTTGTGCTGCTGAAGGCTGGCGCTCATGGCCTCTTCCATGGCACTGATGTCTTTGTTGAGCTTGACCACCAGAGGGTCATAATCCATACTTTCCACATTGGCAACAATGGCATAGTTCCCCTCCTTGGCCAGAGGGATGAGATAGTGGAAACAATGAACTCTGAAAGAGAAAGGGGAGAGCAAATGAAATCGAAAATTTCCCCGTGAAGACAAGGGTCTGCTTAGGAAGGAGCACCAAACTATCTGAAGCAGCTGTGGCCTTGTGCATTGCACCTAGACTCCCAGCAGGGTTTTTTTTTTTTTTAAAACCAAAATGCTATCTTAGCTATACAGTTGAGAGATTTTTTTTTTAATTAAAAAAATTTCTGCCTCCTCCCCGCCCCCCATTTCGAGAGATTTGAAGCAAGCAGGCATCTATGAGGTTTTTTCATTTAATACTTGATAAGCAGTAGATGACTTCTGGAATTCTTTCAATGACAAGACTGTGTGGCTGGGCGGTGGTGGCACACGCCTTTAATCCCAGCACTCGGGAGGCAGAAGCAGGTGGATCTCTGTGAGTTCGAGGCCAGCCTGGTCTACAAGAGCTAGTTCTAGGACAGGAACCAAAAACTATGGAGAAACCCTGTCTCGAAAATCAAAAAAAAAAAAAAAAAAGACTGTGTACAGTAGCAGAGCCAGGGGGTATCCTTCAACAGATGTTGTTATGATGACAATGAGAGGTTGAATTTCCATCCTCAATGCTATGCTTTTGTGGAGACCACTGATTTTTGTTTCCTATTTTTGACACTTATAAACTGTGTAACTTTAAGGAATATACCGGAGTCTTTCTATGCCTCAGTTTCCCCTGAACTAGGCACAATAATAACTTCTGCCTCAAAGGGCCATGCAAAGCATATAACAAAGAGTCTGATGTGAAGAAAGCACACAGTAAAAATTGTTATGTCACTAGTTTTGTGTTAATCATTGCTAATTTATCATGTGACTAAGTCATGGGTGGTACATACCTTTAATCCCAGCACTCAGGTGGATCTCTGAGTTCAAGGTCAGCCTGGTCTACAAATTGAGTTCTGGGACAGCAAGGACTAAACAGAGAAACCTGTCTTGAAAATCCAAAACCAAACCAAACCAAACCAAAACAAAAAAATCAATAAACAAATCAAAAAGAAATCTGCTAGAGACTATGCTAAAACCTGGAACTGTTCTTGTTACCATGCCTTCCTGTTCATGACAGACTATATCCCTTCAAATGGTGAGCTGAAAAAATCCATTTTTCCTTAAAGTGCTTCCAGCTTTATGTAAACATAAATTTTTATTCTCCTGAGTAATTACTTAGAAGTAGGCTTCACTGAGTCAGAGGCTAAAGGCACCTCCAGCGTTAGAAGCAACAAACTCCCGTATTAATGAGCTGTGCCCCCTACTAGCAACACACGACTGTTCTAGTCATTTGTATCTTAATAAGCACTCAGTGTGCCAGTTAAAAGGAATGTTTTTGTTGTTTGTTTTTTTGTTTGGTCATGCAGATGAATTATAGTATCTCGTAGTGATTTTAATTTTCATATTTTTAAAGAGCAACAATGTTGGATTTCATGTAGTTCTTTCTACCCATCTATGGTGTGATAGCACTTCCAACAGCGGGTCGAGTGCTTCTGTATCAATTAGCAAGCAAGACAATGCAGTGACACCAGGTTGTGCAAGCTGATAACAGAAAACAACCGAAAAAAAGCCACTGTGAGTCTTCTACTGCTCTCTACTTTATTATCTCGAGACAAGGTCTCTCAGCGAACTGGAGACTGTTTTGGCTCTACTGACCAGTCAGCAAGATCCAAGGATCAACCTATCTTTACCCTCTGCCCCCAGTGCTAGGGTTATAGGTACTCATAGCTACATCTGACTTTTTACCTTACATGGGTTCTGGGGATTAAAATCAAGTTCTCATGTTTATACAAGTGCTCATATCAGCGAGCAATCTTCCCAGGCTCAAGAAATATCCCTAGGATTTTTAAGGAAATCTAAATATAATACAACTGCAGCTCATCTTTTACTGATATGTGCTTATTCTCACAGCTGCTAACTAATAAGCAATGCCACCATTAAAAAGCCCAATCTGACATTCCTGAGTTAATTGGCAAAGAGAACACTTTTGATGAAGATTCAACTAATGGCTCTGGTCACAGGCCCTCTCCAATGTGATCTTTCTGATGTAATCAAAGATGACCCACTTGGGAGTAGGACTCTTGACTAGGGAAATTAATCACTACCTTGCAGAAATTAAAATGAAGTAGCATTAGCTGAAATACAACCACCTACACTAAAGAAACTTTAAGTTACGGTAGCATAGTCACACACAGTAGGAAGATCATGCTAAAAGGCATGAAGTTGGACACGGGCAATGGCTCTGACCAATAGTGAGAAGTTCCTTTTTGTTCCATACAGATCACAGAGAGAGACGTGACAAGAGCTTAGAGACATGGGCGGTAAAATGTCATCCTAGGCTTCAGAGGTCATTAAAGGAATGTGGATTTTATGCAAGGAGGTTTAGGGAACCTTAAGAGAACTTTACAGATTAATTAAAAATTTAAAAAAATTTAAGTATGTGTATGATTGTCCTTGTGTGGGTATATGCACATGAATGCAGGTGTCCAAAGCTGATGTGTTACCTGATATGGGTGCTGGGAACTGAACCCGGGTCCTTTGTACCTACTAATAATCAATAAGCCCTTTCTCCAGCCCCAAGAGAACTTGAAGTAGTAAACTGATAAAATCAAATACTAGCTTTGGCACACAGAAAGCGTAGACTGATGGTGGAACACGGAGAGCAATCAAGAAGAGACGGGCTTCTGAAGACTCGGATACAGCGGACGGAGGTCAGTGCTCGTGAGGGTCTACGGCTGCAGCCCGAGAGGAGGGACAACCACTGTCACGACACTACTTTATTTTCCCCAAATGGTCAGAAAGAACTGTCAGTGGTGGGGATCAGATCCACTAAGGTTTTATTTTCCTCTGGGTTCTGGTGTGGCACTGCTGACCTTCGTCTGACTTTGGCATTCCAGTTTCTGCAAACACTGCTGATTGCACAGCAGGATGGGTGGTTTTCACACAGCGCACACTCAGGATCCCAACAGTGACAGGCAGTCGCTGTTGAACCCACTTAGAGCCCTCCTGATGCTAAGGGAAATCAGCTGATAAAGGTGACATTTTTGGCATTGTGGACTCAAATGGCAACTTAATTTTCTTTTTCTAAAGTTCAAAGATGAAAAAAAAAAACCTCAACAACTTTTAATGGTCTCACCATGTCTTTCATTTCTTGGTGGGGGGGCGGGGTGGGTGTCATCTGCCTTCTGCCTCAAACTATGGAAAGACAGTGCAGGGTGGTTAAATATGACCTACAAGGACGTGGGTAAATGTCAAATGCTATCTGGATGGGTTCTTCAGCACAGAACCTGCCGGATTTGAGAACCTTTTTAACAGTGTTAAAGAAAAATATGGGCTATGGTTATAAAGATATTCTGGGAGTAAGACAGTCTGGCATGTGAAGTTCTTCTGGAGCTTTGCTGGGCCAACCCATTCATATATTTTACATGGCTTTCATTTTTCTTTGGTTCCCGTTGCAGAGTTTCCGCGGTTATAAAATGCCAGAGAGAGTATCACTTTTCATCATGCCAGCTCCTGGACAGGGCCTCAGCTGTGATTCTCTTTCACGATATGCTATGGATAAAGTAAGTATTAGTGAATTATCAGAATGAGGATGAGGTTGGCCACAGTCTCTCTGTAGTGCTTTGGTGAGGAATGTCCCTCACAGGCTTGTGGATTTGAATATTTGATCACCAGTTGGTGGTGCTATTTGGGGAGTTTATGGAATCTTTAGGGGGTGGAGCCTGGCTGGAGAAAGTTTATTACTGGGGGAGGGCCTCGAGGGTTTATAGCCTCCATGTACCGCTTTTCTCTTTCTGTTTTCTATGTGTAGATGAAATATGAACTCTCTGTTGTCTGCTCCTGCTGCCATGCATGACTGGAACTGTAAGCTAAAATGAACTCTTCCTTAAGTTGCTTTTGGCCATGACCTTTTATCGCACCAACAGAGAAGTGACTAATACACCCCTGTACTTGCAGACATATGTGGTTGACTTGCAAGTGGACTATCATGTGAAAATGCTATTTATAAACCAACTCATTGACTTTCAAGAACACATTTTGTTTAGGAGAGCTGAGCTTATTTTTTTAAATCTGGGTTTGGTTTAAAGTCAGCTCATTCTTAAGAAGAAATCATGCAGGCATCATGACTGGCTCAATTTCTGGGACCATTTATAACAACGAACAAGACATACCAGAAGAATGAGTGGTTTCTTCCACAACCTTGCACTATGGGTCCCATAGCATCTGACGGCTTGTTCTGGTATAACACCCATACCCTACCAACGTGATGACTGGCATGGCATCCGTTTTGTTCCTCTTCTAACCTCACCACTGTTCCCCCACCTCTACTGGCAATGTTACAGGCCAGAACAGAGTCCCAGCATTCACCATCTCAGTGATAAACAGAGAAGTCTATTGTGAACCACACATTAAGAACAAAGACAAAATGGAGACACATTCATAGAAAACAAACTGAATGTGGGAACCAGGGTTATAGGAAGAAATAAAAAAATGAACTTAGTGGTCTCAAAGTAAAGGAAAAATAATTCTATATCTAGAGCACTAAAACTCAGGCTGAAATTACCCTTTCCTGTTTTAAAATTAATATTAAAGGAAGTATGGAAATGAATATTACAACTGTGTGATTTCTTATAAAGTTGACAAAACATGTCTGGCATTGTAAGAATAGTATTGCTAAGAAGTACAAACAATAAAAAAAAAAAGACAGGACAGGGGTTAAGGATTTTAAAGATTTTACTGAAACGTGCTGAAAACATCCCGCCTGGAATTAACCGCACACAAGTCGGTGATTCCGAATGTAGAACATGTCCTGAGACTGCACAATCAATAGCATAAATTCTAGGAGTTGTGAGAGTAATTAATTTGCTGTTCTCTTGTTTTGCTTTGCAACCCGGGGTAACAGCAGCCTCAGAATACTACTGCGTGTTTTTTCTTCTTTCCTTCTGTGTCTATTGCATTTATCTATTCATAGAAAATGTCTGCTTTATTTCATTATCAGCTTGAAAATAAATAGAAAACAAATCTAAAAATTATCGTAAAACAAATCAGAAAACACACAGTGAGATGCTTTATTTCTGGACAAGTTAATGCAAGAAATAAACTCAGGAATAATGCTGAGCACGCCAGCTTCCAAACCTGCAGGCTCCTTCTTTTGTTCTACTCCCAGGGTGCTAACAAGCAGCAGAGAAGTAGCTCATTGGGGGAAACAGAAGAATGCCAAAAGCAAGGGACATAAAAAGGAAGTGCCATTAACATGCCTCGAAGCCATCCAACTTTTAACTGGAATCTAAACACATTCCAAAGTCTTAACTATGAACCAAACTCATGTTATAGTTTTAAAACATGGATGTCATAGAAAATTCAAATGAAAACATTTATCCAACTTGAATATTGTTAAAAACACACAGAAGAAAATGCACTACACGCCATGCCAGGCTTCCTGATCCTGGGCTTTCAGAAGTATTTATGCAGGGGTCTAGTTGGCGTTGCTACCTAGGTATCAGAAAAGCTCCTCACAGTGAACACCTGAGTACTTGCTTTCGAAACCTCTAACCCACACCCCGAACTTTCTGTTCCTTCAGACTGTCCTGTTTCTGTCAAATGACTTTAGGCACATCCAGGGCGGTGCGGCCACAGACAAAGGTACAGTACAGGATGCTCTCAAACTCATAATGCTCCTGTCTTGCCCTCTTCAGTATTTGCCTACTGGTATTCATAGACTTTGCAGCCACAAATTCTAAGACTCTCAACTGGTGGGTTTCTGTGAGTCTTTTTCTCAGTGCCACCAAATCCTGAACCCAACCTAATCTGTCAGTAAGTTCTAGGATTTCTACTCCAGCATATGGTTCAAGTCCTACATCGTTCATATTTCCACCTTGTCACTTTGACGCTCCTAATTGGTCTCAACTGGTCACCCTGTTTCCTGTGCAGACACATGTCTATACAGTAGCCAGAGCAGTCCTTTAAAAATATCAGCTACCATCTGTCCTCTATACAAAGCCTCGCCGAAGCTCCCTAAAGCACTTCGAACATGAATGGACAAGACCCCTTGGACCTGAAGACCCCCAGTGTATCAGGCTTACAACTGCCACGATCAGGCCCTAGCCCATCTTTACCTTACTTACTCTACCCACCCTTCACACCTGCCTCATTCATCTGGTACAAATGTAATAGGTTCTTCTCCGTGCCTCCAACTTGCCTGGACTAACTGCATCTCAGGACCTTTCTGAGTGCTGCTCCCTGCCTGAATTTCCTTCCTCTAGGATTTTGTTTGGATGGCTTTGGTCGCTCTGCCACAGTCCTCTACCTAAGCAACTCCCTTCCTGGTTAACCCATATACTGCATTTTCCATTGCATGTTTGCCACATGTAGCTACTGAGCCCACAAAGTGTCCTCACCATGATGTACTCTAAGGATAAGCTATGATTATGTCAAGGCTTACCACAGAGAATGAAAAGTAGCTCAGTGTTTCCGTGTTGACACAGTAATACACCCCCCCACAGCATTAAATATAATTCATGCTGGGTGGGGGTGGTGTACACCTTTAATCCCAGCACTCGGAAGACAGAGGCAGGTGGATTTCTGTGAGTTTGAGGCCAGCCTGGTCTACAAGAGCTAGCTCCAGGACAGGCTCCAAAGCTGCAGAGAAACCCTGTCTCAAAAAACCAAAAAAAAAAAAAAAAAGAAAAAGAGAGAGAGATAAGCTCCTCCCATTCCCTACTCTTCTTCTGAAGACTCAAGCAGGTCTCTGCCTCTCTCTCCCTCCCTCTCCCTTTTAAAATATATATATATTATATATATAATTCATTTTATCTGCTTCTCTCTATATTTTCAAATGCAACTACTGTTTGAGTATGTCTTATCTAAAATATTTGGGATCAAAAGTTTTTAAATTTCAGAATACGTGCTTACACTTATTTGGCCGAGCCTCTGAAATGCTCTTAAATCTGAAGAACAGTTCCAGATTTGAGTTTCTGGATTAAGGACACTCAATCTCTAGAGAAACTTTCTATGACCTACATGGCTTGCGTTTGCAGTTATGTTATCTAAATAATAATGTCAGGATATTATTAGTTAAAATATTTATTTATTAATTTGTTTCTGTGAGCACACCCATGAGCTAACGAGTGTGGAGCTCAGAGGATAGCTTTTCAGAGTCAGGTCTCTCACCATGCGAACTAAGGACAGCGCTCAGGTCTTCAGTGGCAGGTGGCTTACCCTCTGAACCACCTTGCTGGCCTCGTATCATATTATTTTATCATTTCAGCTATGATTGTCTGAAAGTATCTTTTTTGTCTTATCTGTGACTGGAAGGTATGGGAACCTGGGATATTTTGCTTGTTGCTATATCGCAATGTTTAGAGACCCGTTTAGCTGCTTCACAACGACAGGACAGCCGAAGATGCTCTGCCTCTTCCTCTCGTCTCTCACTTTATTACACACATCTACATGGCCAGTGTCTTCCTGCTGCAGGCGAAGGAACACGGCATCCCTGAAACCCTTCTCTTGGACCATACTTTTCCTCATTCTCCTCAGCTGGGTTTTAAGTTTGTTGACGGGAGGCTTCCTTTCTGATGTGCAAAAATAGCAACAATAAAGTCCACACATTTTGACTTTAGTATGTGACAGATACGGCACAAATGACTCAAGATTTCTCCATAACATCTATGGTAGAAACTGCTATTTTCACTATAAGAGGAAACTGAAGCTTTGCAAAAACAGCCAGCTAGCTGACCTTCAGATCACCTACATGGTTGGTGTGCACATGCAAATCCACATAGGCCACACCACCCTTGAGTCTCCACACTCACGGTCCAGCATATGCTCACATCCTGCAAGGACACTGGATACTGCTAAACATCATGCTCATCATAGGACACAGAATCAACAGCAAAAACTGAAGACTGTGGTGGTCTGCCATGCATCCAGAGACAGCACCTGACATGTCATGGGGGGCTCTGACACCACAATGTCCTGTGCTTCTTTGGGTCATACCTCACTTCCAGATGTAAGACGAGCAGGCAGCGGTCAGCCATATCCTGGAAGGACTTGGCCAGTTCACTCAGTGTCTGCATGATCTGCTCAGATACTGGTGGAAGGTCCATGTTCACATGGCTTTCTTGAGCAGGAGACAGCACTAGAAGAGGAGAGGAAAAAGGGATCATTTTATTAAACACCAGAATGTATATTATTTATTAATCTTGCTGTTTTTATTACTTTGACAGCATTACAAGTCTAGGATACATTAGACTCTGGTTTTACTTTAAAATTTATTTTATTTATTATTCCTGCTGTGTGTAAGTATGGATGCATGTGTCTGTGTTGTCACAGTGTGTGTCGTGGTCAGAGGCAAACTCCGGAGAGTTCATTCTCTTCTTTCATCATAGGTTTTAGGGATCAAACTGAGGTTGTCAGGTCTGCACAGCAAGCACCTCTATCTACTGCGGCAGCACGCCTGTCCTGCTGTGTTCTTCCTTAAACAGTCACCTGCCTCAGTCAGTTTACTGACACAGAAGCAGCTCTAGAGTTGTGTGGCCTGTGGCTACGTCTCCTGTACATTGTTCAAGTTGCTGTTCAGCTTCTAGCTGCACACTCATGGCAGTGCCTGTGAAGAGAGTATCGGTACCTCTGAGCCAGCTGATTCTGCATCAAAATCCTGGGTCTGTCTTCATTAACTTCCAAGAATTTCTGCTTAGCTCTGCAGTCATTCGCAAACATGACAGAACTAAGTATGGAAGACACTTCTTTCGGCTTCTACGAAATCTTTCCTTTTCCAGGCTAAATTTCCCCTATTCTAAAGAATGAATTACTCTTCAAATGAATGGACTAACTTGTTTCATAATTCTCAAAGTCTTCTGACCAAGTATTCTCTCTGTTCAAGATCACTCCTGAAATGAAGGTTGCAGAATCAATATTACAGACTAATATGTCTACAAGGCGTGGAGGCTGTGACACTTGTGCCATCTGGGTGATGAGACAGAGGGAGGTGGTGATGGGCTGTATGTCTTTTTAATTCACATGTAACTTATGAGCAATGACAGGCCCTAGAAGGGCTTTTTAGGATACTGGTATAGCTAATTTCTCTAACTTTCCAAAGGACGTCATATCTTAACTACAGAGATACTTGGGCATCCATATTCATTGCTGCTATATTTGCAAAATCCAGGGAATAGAATCAAACTGATGTCTATCATATTGATAATGATAATGTGCTTAATTACACAATGGGACATTCAGCCATAAAGAAAATGAAATTTTGAAATTCCCAGGTAAATGGATGGAGTTGGAAATAATCCCTCTGAGTGAGGAAACCTAGATCAAGAAAGACAACTGCCACGTTTCCACTCAGATGCAGGTGTTAGCTTTGAATCTTAGGTATACATATTTAACCTGGAGAACCCATAGAAGCTAAGGAACTAACAAAAAGTCAAGGGGATTTCAAGGAGAGGGGGATAGAATGTGAGTGATATGAAGGTGGGAGGAAGAATAACAGAGCAGGAGGACTAAGGTAGGAGATGAGGGTGGAAAAGGGAGTAAGGGGAAGAATAACACTGAAGTCCGTTGAAAACACCATATAGAAATCTACTAATATAGAAACGCGCGCGCGCACACACACACACACACACACACACACACACACACACACACGCACACACCCCACATGAAGTTTAAATGAAAAAGCCAGTGCCAGGTATTGGTTACCTCTTTTTGATTTGTTAGTCAATAACATCTCATACATGTTCCCAAACATTACAGGCTACTGTTACTGCTATTGGTTACTTGATAAGACCATACTGCTGAAGACACTGTATACCTGAGTTATAGGACATGGAAAAATCAAGCTGATAATGACCTGGTAGTTTCATCCCTACTGGCTAGAGTTCATAGTGCTAGAAGGTTCTATGCATGCTATGAAATGAGAAAAGTCATCAATGGTCTCACCCAGTGAACCTTATAGCTGGGCTGGCAAGATATATGGAACAATGCAATAGTGGCAGGATTATCATGGGCATAACCAAGTACTTTCTGCTTGGACTTAGCTCATCCCACAAGACGGACCTCATTCCTAGTACCATCAACTGGACCAAAAATCTTTGACTGATTAAGTCAAAGGCAGAAGAAGATAACCTACTACTATTATTGTGCTAAATCAATATAGTACTATGCACCCCTAAGTTTTTATCTTTATATCCATAGACCGATTTCCTGCTTAACCCTTATTATACAAGCTTCCTTTTGCAGTAGTGGCAATTAATACAAAGACCCACAACTGGCCAACATGCAGAGTCTACGGAGTGCTCAGGTCTAAATCTCAGTATTGCTTCTCTGTCTGAAAATCCTTCCCTCTGCCAGAGAACTTGAGTCTTCTGGAAAAAGGATCCCTGGACTTGAGGCCTGCCTCAGTGCTGAGACACCACTAACTCCAGAAACAGGGAACCAATGATTGCCCAAGCAGTGTCTAAATGGGATATCTAGATCATATCCTTTTCTATAAAGGTTTGATGCTCACTGAGGAAGAAGGCACGGAAGGACTGTAGGACTCTGAGAGAGTAGACGTCTGCAGAGAAACAGTGTTTGCTGGACATGTAGCACAGCTGCACACATAAACTCACCGTGGCTAGAACTGTGTATTCACAAGGCTCATACAGGCTCAAGTCAGACAATTCTAGAACGGATGGGGCAGGTGCTCATGAAATTCCACCTCTCTCTGAAGAGCTGTTGGCATCTGATGGGTGTTGGGGAGGGAAAGCCAGCTTTCTGTGGGTAGTGTGAGGGTTTTGAGCAGCTACTCATCCTCCTGTACATGGTCCTACACCGAGCATGTCAGGTAGTACTAAGTGGACGAAGGGTATTCAAAAACTTAAAAAGAAAGGAGAGTGTACATGAAGTTGGGAGGGAAAAGTTGAGGACAAGGGAAAAGTTGGACAGTAGATTTGATCCAAAGTTAGATGTATATATTAATATTAAATAAAATATTAAAACACTTAAATAGATTCCTTAGGAAAATACTGAGCTGCGGTAGCGGGAGTGTTGTTTACTTGAGCTTCTCCAGTTTCTTGGAGATCATCAACAGAATTTGGGCCACATTAGCCAAGACTTTTTAGCTCTCTGGATTCTCAACTGCTGTACATTGTCTTCTCGCTACCATATAGCAAGAGCCAATCTCTTTAAATATTTCTGCCTTAGTCTTTTGTGTAAAATAGGGACAACTTTATCACATACTGATAAATGGATTGACATAGGAAAAATACAATATTAGCACATGAAGTTTTCTCAGTATTCATATAAGTCAGAAACATAAACAGTTGTTATTCTTCCTTAGTCTTTTATTTGTTCAAGTGAAATCTTAATAATTACATCCAGAAACAATCCCATCCATGTCAAAGTTCAGTTTCTAGTCGTCTGTACAGTTTTGCTTCTTTGGCAGAGAAGCCTTTTCCCTTTTGGAGGATGTGGATCTTTGCAGAAGAGATCTGTGGGCTTGGAGCACACCATAGGACCCAGAGACATCAATAACTCATTTTATAGGATAGTAGTCACCACCTGCCCAAGTCAAGTCTATTATGATTATGTCTTTTCCTGTACTATCAAGCCCAGGTGAGGGCCAGACATGTGACCCAGGCATGTAACTTTTAAGGCTAAAGTTTCCTTTGGATCTGCACCCTAAGAAATTAAAACAGCATCACATGAGCATAAACAAGTGAATGTTATTCACAGGAACTGGCCTGTCAGGAGGAGAATATAGTCACGGAGATTTAAAATTCCAATAATCCCTGAACTGTCCTAGCTGTTCACAAACTCCATCTGCCAGAGACTGGCTGTAAAATACTGCATGTCCCCTCAAATGTTACTGCTATTCATGGTGTTTTGTGGCAATGCAGCATCACTGCCGTCACAGCGTTTCATGTGGCAGGCCAGATGAAAGCAACTTCAAGTGACATTATTAGAATATTTCAAAGCACTTTAGGGCTTTTAAGGCTCTGAATTCATTTTGTATGTGATACAAACTTGGTCTACAGAGTTATCTATATACATCAATGAGAAGAGGCAGAGATCACTCTGACATTGTACTCATGATCTCAAGCTCCCAAACACTATAACTGACCAAATACTATAAAAAATATTTTGGGTAAAATCCATTAAAAAGCTAGAAATTTCCCTTTTTTAATCATACAAACAACTAACTTCACCATGTGAAAACTGGCCACTCCCCAAAGTATCAGAAACAAAAATAAATACAACAAAACTAAAACCCAAAATAAAATGCACAAACGGCAGGTTCAGCTGCCAAGTAAAGCTTGCAATGGGCATGGCAGGAGCAGTGTGGAATAACGGAAACTGCGTTGTGTCTGTATGGTACAGCAAAGCTGTGGCGTGATAGTAAAGTAACATGGCAACTTATGTCTACAGCTTCCCTGAAATGCTGGCTTGTCAATTCCTGAGAGCTCCCTCAAGTTTACGAAGCTTTCTAAAATAAGAAGAAATATACCGAGCAAAGAAATGCTGAGCATGGCAAAGGCAGCAGAGAACAATTAACTGGCTCTTAAATGTCAAGTGACAGTGTTGATAGATTTTGTTTATAGTTAAGAAATGAGATTAATGGACAACCCCTCCCCCCACATCCACAAAACACTACACCACACCCCCACATCTACACACATCATCCTTAGCCACCCACTCACCACACCACACACACCCTTCTAGAGACTAAGTGATTATCTATCTGTCTTGGAGGCTGCTCTTCATTCTGCCACAGCCCCATGGGTACTGAACTTTTAAAATGTTAGCAGTTGATCACCTCTTTAAGACATGCACCCTGAGCAGCTGTTTCTAGCCTGGGGGAAGGTTGATATCTGATCATCCATAATGTGACCACTATATACAAGCATGTCTCTTTTAAGATTTCTAGTTCACCCTCATGCTGATGTTACTGGGGCTTCCTCTATTAAGTCCACACTGGTCTAATGGGAGGAAGATGAACCTTGTGCTTTTTGCTGAGACAATAGACAGGGCAATTTCATGTCCCACCTTCACTCTAGCATATGAAATGTACACTATTGGAAGCCCTGGAATTACAGAAAGAAGTGGCCCTGTGTCACAGTCTGGGAAGCCCTCCAGCAGAATTCTGTGCCGCCCCTCAGAGACTCCTGCTTTTCTGATAAAAAGAGAGGGCTATGCTGGTGCCACTCCTTTCTCTCCGGCTCTGCCTCTTCCTGATTTGGGAACTACTGGCCAGCAGTGGCACTGACTCTAAACTTCTTGCCCTATCAGGAAAACACACACCCTCTCAAAGCCCTGGAATGAAAGAATAGCAGCTGGCTGGTGAGTCTGGTCTGTGTCCAGCTTCTGAAATGGTAGGTCCTAACACCACAACCCGTTCACAAGCGTTCCTCTTTCAGTTCTCTCCTCTGCTTGCTTGTTTGCAATACACCAGCCACGCAGCTACAACTCAGAAATCCCTCCACTTTCTCCTTTGAAGGCCCTCAGCACGGATGGCAGAGCTGAGGCCTCAAGACACCCTTCCACCAGAAAGCACGATTCCCTCAGTCTTCTTTTGTTCTATTGCCTTAAGGCTCCCTTTGGCCCTGGGCCAGTCTTACACCCCACTGTCATGAAAACAAAAGAAAAATCAAAGAGCAGAACATTGCCAATAGGAAGTTCTTGATTCTAATCTCAAAAAAGCTTTCCAAAGTTGATGGTAAGGCTCTGTTGAGAATGGTGCACAGAAGCCACAGCCCAGTGTTTATGGTGCTGGAGGGAGCTCTGCTTGCTACTGGAGGAGGAAGGTAGTCAGTATTACAATCCAGCAACTACAACAGTCAGCCGGCTGCAAGATACACTGGTACAACCACAATACAAACATCACAGTAGTAATCAACCACTATGTGACTGGATCTAAGGTTCACTTCATGAGATGGAATTCATATCAGGATATCCAACAGTGCTAAAGTGTCTAAGAACCTGAGGTAGGTCATGGGTGTAGAAGAAAACCTAATGCTATTCTGCAAAATAAAACAAAAATAACATCACTTCTAATGACATATTACTACACTCACAGACCAGTGCCTCACTCAGCCCCCAATAGCAAAGCTTCTCCTTGCTGTAGATGGGCACCACCACCGGTCAATGTTCAGAAGAGTGAGTGACTCTGGAGCGCTCAGAGAGAGAATACAAAGTTGTGTGGTAGGGAGGTGGGGACAATCTGGGAGGAGTTGGAGAAGGAGGAAAACATCATCAAAATGGATTGTCTAAAATTTTTTAAATTAAAAAGTACCGCCCATTACTTCTCAGCCATTGTATGAGCCAGCTAGCTACCCCTTCTCAGTGACTTCCCCACTCACGGCCCTTCCAGTCCTCCCCACTTCTCTCAGGAGATCTCAGATTCTTGCGGGCTGGCTGAGAGAACTTCCAGCAGCTGCTTGATCTACAGGCCTGCCTACTATTAACTCCTCAGTGGGCCACAATCTGATTTCTCCTTTCACTACCTTAGTAAAAGTTATTCTGATATCACTCTATGAAATTCAAATTTCCAAATTCGTGGGATGCTTTTCGATGCTAATGCCACCTGAGCTTTCTGCTACATAGAGCACCACCGGCCATTTACTTCTTGAAATTACATCTGCTCCGGCTGATGTCACACCATGTTCTCGGGAACACTCTTCGGTCTCTCTGGCATTCCCGAGGCTGCGTCCTTTTCGTTTAGCCTACTATAACTGCCAGGCTTTCCTGGGCCTGAGAGTGGAGCTCATCCATTTTCGACACTCCTATTATTTATGAATTCATAAATTCAGGGCTCTAAAAACTTCATTTAACCCTTTATAAAAACCTCTCTACTTGTGCACATTCCACAGGCATCTCAAAACTAAACACGTTATGGTTCCTTGGAGAATTTATTTAAATTGCCTTCCTACCAGTGAAATATAAACTGTATTATCTTTGACTTTTTTTTCCACTAAAGGCCAGTTTTTACTTATTCTAATTAGCAAATATTTTCCCAATATTTGTTTTCTCTTTTCTACATCAACTGCCTCTTCCTTGGTTCAGACTTCTCTTTTTCATGGATCTTCTGAGGTCTGTTTCATGTTTGACCTTTTAAATGCAACAAAACATGAAGCAGGTAGGAGCTAATTACCCAAAATATAAGTATAGTGATGCTAATTTCACTGCATTTTCTAGTGCTTGTGTGATCAAGCCCTGGCTCCTTAGACAGCTTTTCATGACTGCTGTCTTTTCAGTGCTGGGGATCAAGCCTAGAGCTTTTCACACCAGGCACACATTGCAGCATTATGCTGTACCCCAACTCTCTATAATTTGTCTGGCAAAATACTCCAGTCTGTCTGTCTTTCTTTCTTTCTTTCTTTCTTTCTTTCTTTCTTTCTTTCTTTCTTTCTTTCTTTCTTTCTTTCTTTCTTTTTTTATTTTCGAGACAGGGTTTCTCTGTAGCTTTTGGTTCCTGTCCTGGAACTAGCTCTTGTAAACCAGGCTGGCCTCGAACTCACAGAGATTCTCCTGCCTCTGCCTCCCGAGTGCTGACTCCAGTTTTTCTTAAATGCGCACAATTTTCTTTTCTTCAACTCATCCCTTCCCCCAAAACTTACCTTTTGCCTGCCATACTTTAAAGCAAATCTCTTAATTCTATCATGAGGTTCTATTAATCAATAGCTGTGATTTTTTTTTTTTGGTTTTTCGAGACAGGGTTTTGCTGTAGCTTTGGTGCCTGCCCCAGAACTAGCTCTTGTAGACCAGGCTGGCCTCGAACTCACAGAGATCTACCTGCCTCTGCCTCCCGAGTACTGAGATTAAAGGCTTGCGCCACCACCGCCTGGCTGCTGTGATGGTTTTATCTTTTCAAAATTTCTCATTCATCTGAGTGGGGGGGGACAGTGACTTGTCTGCATTTTCTCCATCTAACTCTAGTCGAGCCGTGATCATGTCCCATTCACAGATCATTTATTTATGCTTGTCTCTTAACCACACCACTAATTACTCATGTACTTTCCATAATCAAAGTAAGAAGAATAACTGAAGCCATTATATAATTTAACATTATGCTTTTAGTTAAACTGACGGAGTGATTTTAATTGACCAGCATAAAACAATAAAGAATGCACACAATAACTGGCTGTAAAGACCAGAAAAAGGAAGAACAACTGACCATTTACTACTCTGTCTTCCTCTTTAGTTTTCTGGGTACACTATAGGGAAAGAGTGGGGATGAAGAAGTCACTTGTTATAGATGTTTTTATGGGGGGACTGTTTAGGAATCTTACAGAAATAAAGTTTTATTCAATTCTAGCTAATTCCTACAGCTCATGAACTTTCCCTATAGGCTGCACTGCCTCTTGAAGCCTCCTTATTTTTAGAACTAGTTAGTCCACCTTGCTACAACAGAGATTTGGGCCCCTTTTTTTCTGTCGACATAAAATCCTTGGCTTGTCAAATACCCAGTTTCTCTCAAGGAAAGCCAACCCAGTAACTGTCATGGAGAAGCAATCAGTCGAGGGCATTAGGATGTCTCAAGTGGCTCCGCAGCCCAATATTAACCAGACTGAAATCTGTTTAGGTCTTAAAATTAGTCAAAATTGGACTCATTCACACCCGGAGGAGCATCTGCTTTCCAGGATGCAGCTGCCACACTTTCAGTGGTGACTTACTGTGGCTTCCTTAATTGATTCGTGGGAGGACATCCTCGTACATCTGTAATATCTAAAATTGTTACAATATTAGCTTAGGCTTCTATCAGCTGTCAGGAAAGGGATAAACTGAAAAAAGAGAGACAGTTATCATGGCAGGAAAAGAAAGGTTAACCCTGTAAACGCAAATCTTTTAGAGGATAGAAAAAGACACTGGAGAATGATCCCAGGAGACTTCTCATTGGGAACAGCTTAGGAAATCAAATTTTGGTAGAGTAATTATTTCTGAATCCTGTTCTTATGTGTACAGAGATGACAGCCACCACGTAATGATGTCTGCTCTCACCTGAGATCAAATTACTTAATTTCCAGTCTTCAGTTTTCCTATTTAGAAAATTGTGGCAATTACATCTTCCTTGCTCTGAAAGTAATACGTTATTAGGTCTTGTAAATAACTCTGAGATCCTTTGACGGTGTTATCAGGCTGAACACTTTGGAATGATGACAGGGTGTGAAACTCAGTCAGTGGGGACAGTGAGAGCAGCCCCTCCATCCTCTTCTTCCCAGTCCTCAGATGCCTATGTAACATGCCGCTAGTGAGCCTAGCACTGCTGGTGGACTTTCAAATGTCAGCTACTTCCAGTTCCAGGCTACACTTCAATGCAGCTAGCGCTATTTGTTGTCTTTATAAACTTTGCACCACTACCCATAGTTTTTATCCATGCCCTTGGAATACTTGCAAACACATTCAAGCTTAACTTCCTCCACTCCAATGCTCTGGGCTCTGTAGACATTTTATAACTGTTAAGTGATTTAGTTATTTACAAAGCTTCTTGGCATCTGAAAAATGCAAGTGATCTTCACTGGATCAAGTATCTCTTATCCAATTAACTTCACCTTAAGGTACATTTTACTCTATTCTAAATGGAAATTTCTTGGCAACATTTTTCATGAACGTGTGTACATGTATGTGCATGTGTGGAGATCAGAGGACAACCCTGGTGTCATCTTCAGGAATGCTGTCTACTTATGGGGATCTCTCTTTGGCTTGGAACTCACTCATTAGGATAGACTGTTTGGCCAGTGGGCCCTAGGGCTCTTCCTGGCCCCTCCCCGGCAGAACTATATAGGTTCTGGGAAATGAATTCTGTCTTTCATGCTTGTGAGATAAGCACTTTACTGACTGAGCCCTCTTAGTAACTTCAGGATTACTCTTTTATGATAAACATTTATTTCCACAACTAGGTTATTCATTTATCTTTAATTAACTAATGGTTTACTCTGTCTGACTGTTTGTCTGTCTGTCTGTCTGTCTTTAAGATAAGGTCTTGGTCAGCGGCCCTAGGTGGCCAGAGTTCACATGTAGACCAAGCTGAATTTTGCTATAATCTTCTTGGTTTATCGAGTGCTTGGATTACAGGTATGTTCTTGGCTCATTTAGTTCATTTATTGTTCTTTCCTCCCCTTCCAAATTATGTATTTTCTAGATTTTTGGGTTTTTTTGGGGGGGCAGGACCTTAGGTAGTCTTAACTTTGAATTTGGTAGAGCTGAAGATGGCCTTGAACTGATCTTCCTGCTGTTGTCTTCTGAGAACAAGGATAACAGATGTGTACCACCACACTAAGCTCAGGCAACCTAGTGATTATAAATAAAGACAAAGCTAAGGTATATGCATGGGAAGTTCTCTCATCTTACTTCCTATTTCAAAGGCTCATTTCTTGCAAATATAAGTAGCAATTCAGTTTAAACTAGCAAAGTCAATTGACTCTGAAACCAAAGTGTGGACTGGCATGTTCTTTAACCAATATCATTCTGACTTCAAAGAATGGCAACATATCCCCATTGTTCAGATTAGCCCCCACACACGGAAAAGCTTGTAATCAGTTCTAGAAATACAGCTTTCCTATGAGACTGCCAGTCAATATGCAGGCCAACTCCTAGCAGTTCATTACATTCCAGACTGGGTTTGGAATGCTTGTTTCCCAGCGGGTGGTGCTATAAGGGGGAGGAGGGAGAGTGTGGAACCTTCAGCCATAGGACCTGGCTGGTAGAAGCTGGTCACAAGAGGTGGGTGGGTCTTTAAATTCACAGCCTTGGCCCCTGGTTCCAGTTCTGATTTTTCTTCTTGGTCTGCTGTAAGGCATCTCTGTCAAACACTTCTCACCTGAGCTCCATGTTTACCCTGTCCTGATGGACCGAGAACCCTCTGAAGCTGTGAGTCACAACAGACCTTTTCCCCACAGCTGTTTCTCTCAGGTGTTTGGTCATAGCAACACAATGATCACTGTAGATGGGGGCTCTCTTTGGTCCATTCTCATGGAAGAACTGGGAAAACTGAAGGGATTCTTAAAAATAAAAATTGTTGTGGATATTCCTTTACATTATGTGAAGATGTATCATTGTGGATGTTTAATAAAAAGCTAAATGGCCAATAGTTAGGCAGGAAGTAAAGGTGAGACTTCTGGACAGAGAGAGCGCTGGGAAGAGGAAAGGCAGGGTCTCCAGCTAGACAGGGAGAAAGCAAGACATACAGGAACAGAGGTAAAAGCCATGAGCCATGTGGCAGGGCATAGATGAATAGAAATGGGTTAATTTAAGTTATAAGAGCTAGTGGGACAAGCCTAAGCTATAGGCCAAGCTTTCATAATTAATAATAAGTCTCTGTGTCATGATTTGGAGGCTGGTGGTACAAAAAAGCCTGATATAAAAATTACAGTGGAGAAAAGTAGAAGTTCATTACCAGGAAAGAAAAAAGTAGTAAGGATGTGGGAGCCTGGGGGAAGGTACAACATTCTTCTCTGCTTTCCTTTAATGCAGTCACTTAGTTGATGACATATTTATGCTACAGACAGGTACTCCCTGACTCTGAAGGGAACACTTTATGTGGGTATACGAGGCAGAGTTTTTCCTTTCCTACAGTACTATTTGCTGTTTAAATGACTGAACTTTACATCTCTTACTACTATTGATCATAGACCAGGGATATGGTAACTTCTAAGTGTTTCATGGAATGTTTTTTTTTTGAGAAGCCATATATTATTTTATATATAAAGTCTGTCTGGAGACGAACATATGTCTGTTCTATTCACTGTAGAAGCTTAATATTTCAGATGTCTGTAACATTTATTTGAGATATTATTGTAGCATGAGTTTTAATAGGTCTTAATAATAAAAGCCCAGAGTCAGATATTGGGGAAAATGCTGAGAGATCAGAGAGATGAAAGTAGAAAACCAAAGCCATCTTACCTCTCTGTTTGTACAGGCCTCTAGACCTCTATGTTTAGCTAGTGGCTAGCTCTGTTCTCTGATTTTTAGGCAAGTTTTATTTGTACAAACAAGATATTACCACATTAAGGTCTGTCAGATACGATAGTCCTGTAAGCCGAAGATGGATGCCCCAATGTGGCAGAGGAACCTTGGGCGACTGTCTATGCAGTCAGCTATTTCTGTCATTTCTCACAGTTTTTGGAAGTTGCTTGCTTGCATTTCCTGCTTACTCAGGTAATATTATTTCCTTTTTGGGTCTGATGGAGTTGAAGACTTTATAGTTATAGTTTTCCTTGTTATGAGATTCAGAAAAGAAATTCACTAAAGCAATATAAAGTGTATAAGGTTGAGAGACATAGCTAGACATTGTTGAAGTATTCATCATCATATATAATTATTGTGCTTGTTGTATGTAGTTTTTCTTATGCTAGTTACAATCTTTTCAAGTTTTTACACATAAAAGGGAAATGTGGTGAAATCTTGTTTGTACAACTAAAGCTTGCCTAAAGGTCAGAGGGCAGAGCTAGCCACTAGCTAACCATAGAAGTCTGGAGGCCTGTACAGAGAGACAGGAAGTGATATGTCTAGGCAGAGAAGGGAAGTGATAAGGTGGGAGGAAAATGAAGCTCACTCTTTTATTGGCTGGGAAGTTGAGAGGTAAGGTGGCTGTGGTTTTGATCCTTCGCCTTTCTGAGTATATTCCTCTGTCTCTCTATTGTATACTTGGCCTATTTCATTTTTTACTTTATCCACCTGTAAAATCCCTAGGAAATGCTTAGATATGTGCCAATAAAATATTAGCCCTTTCTTCTCAGCATGATTCACAATATACAGCTCTTGTTTACAACCAGCAGATTCCCAATAATACTTTCTGAATTTAACCTTCAAGTTAAGGACAAACCAAAGAATTTTACATCCATTACAAAAAAAAAACCTGTATCTTTACAATTGTTTTAATCTCATGTCTTCCTAACAGTCATTAGTCTAGCTTATAATTCTGTTTCAGGGAAGAAAACTGAAGTTCCGGGAATGTGAGCATCTGAGTGAAAAATTACAAAGGGGACTCATGCGAGGCCTTCTGAAGAGTGAAACAAAAATAAGAGCCAACTTAAAAATGGATTGTAGTTGCCCTAGGCGACCATGGGATAAGAGGCCAGCTCTGAGTCTGAAATGCACAATGCACACAGCAGGGTTCTGTAGAGAGGCTGCTGTATTCAGTACTCATAAAACACTGCTTGATGGTTACAAGTCTGAGCAAGTTCTAGGGCCTCGGAGCAGTTAGCTGCAGGGTCCTATCTCCATACAGTGCAGACCAGTGTGGACACATGATGTTTATAGCATGTGATTGACAGTACAGACCTCACCTATTTCAGCCCTGGGCAGAACATTGAGATTGATTTTTTCCCCCTTTTATTCTAAATAATCTTCCTGGAGGCTTGGCTGAAAAAAAAAAAAAAAGAAAAGAAAAAAGAAACCAAGAAAACCTCATTATCTACTAAAAAGGCTTGTGGTGTGGCCAATTTAGCTTCTGCAGATATTAAAGAGCAACCAGGGAGGGGCAGCTACGGAACAGCTCTGGTCCTGCGGATTGCACAATTATGGAGCTATGTTAAGTCCATGACTGCATAAAACCCCAAATCACAGAGCATCCCCAGTGTTAGGTGAAAAAGGGACAGGCTTCCGTTTTAAGGTAATTTTTGAGGCAAAAAACATTGATTGGTAGAGAGAAAACATTTGTCTTTGTTCAAACAGGATTCCTGGTGGTCTCAGCCTACACTCTCGGGTCACATCCATCACTGAGGGAGTCAGGGCAGGAACCTGAAGCAGGAACTGAAGCAGCAGTCATAGAGAAGTGCTGCTTATTGGCTAACTCCTCCTGGCTTGCTCAGGCTGCTTTCGTATATATCACACTGATGGAGGAAGGTCATTGGCTAATAAAGAAACTGCCTTGGCCCAGTTTATTGGTTAGAACATAGGTGGGTGGAGTAAACAGAACAGAATGCTGGGAGGAAGAGGAAGTGAGTTCAGACTCAACAGCTCTGCTCTCTGGACTAGAGGCCATGCTCCCCTCTCCCGGGCAGACGCCATGAAGCAAGCTGCCAGGTCAGATATGCTGAATCTTTCCCGGTAAGACTGATGCTACACAGATTATTAGAGATGGGTTGATCGGGATATGAGAATTAGCCTGTAAGGGCTAGAGTTAATGGGCCAAGCAGTGTTTAAATGAATACAGTTTGTGTGTTGTTATTTCGGGGCATAAGCTCACCAGGCAACCAAGAGCTGGGGCGGCAGGAACGCAACCCGCTGCTCCTATTACAACATCACACGGTCATCTACCAGGGTTGGCACCATCCACAACGGGTTGGGCCTGCATATACTATTCATTATGTAAGAAAATGCCTCACAATTTGCTCAGAAGGCAAGATGATTGGAGCCATTTTCTCAGTTAACATCCCCTTTTCTCTGATCTGTCTAGGCCTGTGTCAACTTGACAAAACTCAACCAGACCAGTGTCCTTCAAACATATGGATAAAGCCTAAGGTTGAAATGAAAGATACTGCTTTTTGCCATTAACAAGAAAGCCATTTGTAGGAGGCTGGACTTGGAACATTATTTTATGTGAAACCAGCAACCATATATCAGTTTACTGCTAGGGATATCTGATCAACCAAATCATGGCTGACACACTAGGGGGAGTAACCACCAACCTATTACATTGTAATTTTTCCTATATTATTATTACATGGACTTTCCTCTATATTGGAATTATTCTGCTTTCCCCCTCTTATTGAATATAGTTTCATTCTCACATAATGTATCCTAATTAGGTTTTCATCTGTTCCTCCCAGTTCCTCTCCACCTCTCCTCCCATCCAGATCTAGCCCCTTTCTTTCTCTCATTAGAAAATAGGCTTCTAAAAATAATAAAATAAAGTATAATAAAATAAAAACTAATACATCAGACTAAGACAAAACAAACAAACAAAAGGAAAAAAGTCTAAGAAAAGGCCTATGAAACAGACAGATTCAGAGAGTTACTTGTTTACACACTCAGGAATCCCATAAAAACACTGAACTGGAAGTATAATATATATGCAAAGAACCTATGAGCGGGAGAAAATATATAAATAGAATAAAATAAAAATGAAAAAGAAAACAAAACCAAAAGCCCTGACACAATGTTATGAGACAAGGAACCTCCAATGGTGCTGTTGCATTTTCTTTGCTGGCCACCTCCTGCTGGGCAAGTAGCCTTGAAAGTGCTTGTTTCCCCAGTGAGACTCCCTTGGAGAAAACTGAATTTTCATTTGCAAGTGGTTACTAATTGGAGAAAACTTCTGGGTTACAGTTGTGGGCATGTGTCTGCTTCTTTAGGCTCTAGGACCCTATGACGCCATGTGGTACAGACCCCTGCAGGCCCTGTGCACGCTCAGTCTCTGTGAGTTCATATGTATGCCAGGTCTACTGTGTTTAGGAGGCTTTGTTTTCTTAGTGTCTTCTATCCCTCTGGCTCTTACATTCTTTCTGCCTCTTCCTCCACAGAGTTAACTGAGCCCTGAGGAGAGGAATTTGATTGAGACATTCTTCCATTTAGAGTGGTGTTCCATGGTCTCTCATTCCCTGAATAATATCTGGCTTGGATCTTTGTATTGTTCTCCTCTATTGTAGGAGGATTTATGATTTATGAGTATTTCAGAATGTCATGAGAAGTCATTTTAATGCTACTTAGAAATGTATTTATTTATTTTGAAGAACAGTAGTACTTGGTTTTACACTAGGTCCCTGGGTTAACTAGTCTCAGGGTCTTGGTCACCCAAGCACTGTCAGCTATGGGGTCCATCTAGTAGAGTTGCTTGTTTACTCCTACAAGCTTTATTCCACCATTGCACTAGACATGTGCAGACAGGACAGCATTGTACGTCAAAGGGTCAGACAGGATTCTTAAAGCTTATTGCCTGTAAATCTTCCAAAGAGCCTTAGGGCATGATTAATTCACTCTGCAAATGAAAACATTAGGCTTATTTGCGAATGGTGAAACAGGAAACAACACTAAGTATGGTTCCCAATACACAGGCCAGATGGCAAGCCCTACAAATGGGGACAAAATGAAGTAAACAGCCTGATAACCCATCCCGGATCCTCTTCTACTGAATGCGTTACAGTTCCCGCTTTCCAGGCAGTCATATCACTCATACACTGGGACGGAAATAGGAAATAATCATGACTTTCTAGATTGGCAGTAGGAACAATCTTGGTGTCCTCAGCAAATAACACGGTTCCTAGAACAAGAAAGTATCAAACACATTGAATGAGATGCCCTCAGAAAGACCCGCGTTCAAATTCTCACTGTCTCATATATTATTTGGATCACCTTCTCCATAACAGATTACGAGGTAATTTTTTTTTTATTCTTGAGAATTTCAGGTATACGTATAATGCCAAAACAGGTTCGTCACCAATATGAAAAGGATTATCATCCTCACAAGATTCTGATGATTAAATAAGAAAATTCATAAAAGACTAGAACAGAGTTGGATGCATAACGCTTAGTCATGGTATTCCTGTTACTAATATTATTATTTACCTAACAAAGATACGGTAGATGGAAGATACCCTCCCTCTAGCGTAATGTATACATTGGACCATTTGGTCAGCTTTCCTTTTCATGCTGAAGCCTGAGAATAACTGACTTCAGGGAACAGCCAACTAGAAGCCTAGAAACTTGGTCCTCAGATCCCTGCCTATCATCAGGACAATATGCAAATAGCTGGTTTATGGAAGACAGAAAGACACGTGACATCACTGTGACTAGCTATGTACTGGCAGCGGCTTCTCTCTGCATCTTGGCAGTCAGGGATGCAGAGAGAATTGACCTGTATACACAGAGCAGAACCCTCAGGCATTAATCCTGCTACTATTTTTCTTCAGTGACTACCTCTCTAGCATGTAGCAAATATTACAGCTGTCTATTTCCCTTCAATCTCTCATGTGTCAAATGTGCTAGCCATACACACATGGACTAGTGCCTTCTGAAAGTTAATAATGTATGACCACATTTCTGTCTTTTTACATTAGTCACACATGAAAATTGTTCATGTATTTATTCCCATGTCATCCATAGAATAATTCACAGTTCATGTATATGTCTCCACAACCAACTTTCTTAAAAACTAAAATATTAGGCGGGGCAGTGGTATCACACACCTTTAATGCCAGCACTTGGGAGGCAGAGGCAGGCTGATCTCTGTGAGTTTGAGGCCAGCCTGGTCTACAAGAGCTAGTTCCAGGATAGACTCCAAAGCTACAGAGAAACCCTGTCTTGAAAAAAAAAATCCCCTCCTCCAAAAAAACCCTAACAAAACAAACAGCTAAAATGTTATCAATCTGAGTTTAAATCCTTTATGAGGATGCAGTTGTTTATCAGCTGGTTTATATAATTAAAAACTATTCTCAAGTGGCTGGAGAGACAGCTCAGTGGCTAAGTGATTGCTCTTCACAATTCCCAGCATCCACATGGTGGCTCACAACCATTTTTGATGCCATCCTTTGGCCTCTACAGGAACTATGCATGTAAGTGGTACCGAAACATATGCATAGGTAAAGCACTCATACACATAAAATAAATCCTTTTGATGTTTTATTTTGTTTGACACAGGGTTTCTCTCTATATCCCTAGCTATCCTGAAACTCACTGTGTAGACCAGGCTGGCCTCAAACTCAGAGGTTTTCTTGCCTTTGCCTCCAAAGTGCTGGGATTAAAGGTGTGTATGTGCCACCACTGCCTGGCAAAAGTAAAGAAATCTTAAAAAAAAATACTTTCAAAATCTAACTACTTTTCTCAAACAATATATGAGTGGTTTTCCTTTTCCTTTGTTCCTTCCTTTGAGACAGGGTATCTCTATGTAGCCCTGGCTGGCTGTTCAGTAACTCACTATATGGGCCAGGATGGATCTTGAATTCACAGAGCTCTTCCTGTCTCTGCTTCCTGAGTAGTGGGAATAAAGTCATGCACTACTATGCTCCACATATGTGAATGTTCTTATATTTAGTTATAAACCAACTCCTTATCTTCTGGAACGTCCTAGAAAGCAATGGCTGAACTCTGATTTCAAGCACTTACTATAACCTTGGACAAAGCAGTAAAACTTGTGAACAAGAGTGATGACTTCAGTCACTATAAAGATGCAGTGAGATTTTAAAAACATAGCAGTACTTGAAACAATGACAGTACATTAGTAAATGCTCAGTAAACCTAAGTTATTGCTGTTAAGCCTCCTGCTAGGCACCCAGGAGACTGAGATTCCTAGATTCCATTAAAAACTCTGGAGGACGGGGAACTTACTGTTCACAGGGGTGGTGGCCAGAAAAAAATGATAGAGAGATAAGACATTTGTACTGTATAAAATCGTGACCTTTTGGACCGGATCACAAACCTATGAGAACAATGACATAGGGAGAAGGGGACTAGCGATGGCAGAGCTGAATCATCTTTCAGATCCCACGCTTGTGTGACAGGTACTGTCTGAGTCACCTTCCGGCTCCAAGTCTGGCTATGTCATCTGCTTTGTTGGAAACGGTTTCCCCTCATATCACCCTAAACTGCATATGCCGCAGGAGTGGAGTGGGGACACCCGTGCACATTTGTCTGCCGACAACATGGCAACTTTCCCAGCTGCTTTCCCGGAAGCACAGGGAAATTTTCCAACTCTTGCAAGTAGGGTTCGGGATTTGGGTTCTGCCACTAAAACTGCTCCCCAAAGATGTGTAAGAAAAGGAAAGCACCATTCTCCTCTTGCAAGGCTAACAGCAGATACGTTGGCAGCTGGCAGGGAAGAGGCTGCGGCAGTTCCCACTGCAAACATCTGCTTCCTAGCTCTAGGTAGGCGGAACCCTGGGTTGCATTTCCCGATTTCCTGAAAGATGACATCCACTTTCCTGGCTTCTCGCTTCCTTCCAACTGTTTTCTAAGCTCTCTCAGCAATTTTTAAAACATCTAATCTTTTCTTGCTTGAAATAGCTAAACTGCTTTTCGTATTCTTCACTGTGCCTTGACGAATGAAGATAACCTTCTCCTTGTGAGATATTTGTGAACTATGGCAAAATTTGGAACAGGAAAGAGTGGCGTGAAGGGTCACCAAGGACTTCTGGGTTGGGAATGGAAGTAAAGTGCCTTCTAAGCACAAAAAGTCATGGGTTTGACGTGCAGTAGTACCACATAAGGCATGCATTGTGGCACATGCCTGTAATTCCAGCACTTGGAACACTGAGGCAGAAAGAGCAGAAGTTAAAGCTATCTTTGGCTACAAGGTAAGTTTAAGGCCAGCTTGGGATACATGAAATCTTATCTCAAAGGGGAAAAAAGATTCCTTGACTTCCTCTTTTATGGAATGCTGTAAACTCTAGGCTAGACTTCCTGAGAGTGCTCTCTAAGGTCCTTTATCCTGCACCCCATAGCTCCTCACCTTCAGCAGGGAAGATGTGCTAACATTGTCTAACCCGGTAAGATCCAGAAGGAGAATGCTGCTAACCAACAAAAAACCCAAGGATTTCTAAGTCATGGATCTTGAAAAGGAAGACTTTGGGTATAAGTGAACAGGTTTCCAGTGTACTTCCATGTTGTCAGTCAAAGCGGCGTGCCTGTGTGTGTGCCTCTGTATGTGTGCCTGTGTGTGTGCCTGTGTGTGTGCCTCCGTGTGTGTGCCTGTGTGTTTGTGTATGCCTGTGTGTGTGCCTGTGTGTGTGCCTCTGTGTGTGTAAGATTAACATTTAAATTAGGTTCAAGTGTCACAGGCTGAGGAGGAGAGGCAAAACATAAATCATATATATCAGAAATAAGGGATCTGTTTTCTTCTTTTCCTTCATTATTTGAATTGCACAATCTCCCTTTTCTACACTGTTTTTCTTACTCTTTTCTGTATTTATTTAATACTCACAAATTATGAATTACGTTTATTCTCAATAACACTTTGTAGCATTTCTTTGCAAAAAAGATTCAGCCTTTCCTTCAGAAAAGTATTTACAGAGACACTCTGCTTTCTGGTTTTCTAGAAGATTGTGCCCAAAGTTTCCCTGCTATTTCTAAACACACACCAAGTCGAAGATGCAGGAAAATGGAAAGCTAGGTCGATACTATATCTCGACTATGAATATTGCTGCCATCGGCATGGACATGGACAGGTGCAGCTTTAATATGCTGACTTCCTTGCCTTTGGATATGTGCCCAGAAATGGGGTATCTGAATCAAACAAATGAAAGATATGTTTTTAGTTTTTTGAGGAAGCAACGTACTGGCTGACTGGGTTAAGACATGTCCCTCTGTCTCCCGCTCTCCGCCTATTCGGGGCTTACTCAGTCATAAGGAAGGACACATCCTGTCCTCTGCAGCAAAATGGATAGAAGTGAAGGATGTTATGTTAAGTGAAATAAGCCAGATACAGAAAGGCTGCATGCTTTCTCTCAACCACGGGAACTAAACATCAAACAGTAGCTACTACGGAAGAGAATGGAATGGGGCTGAGGGGCCAGAGGGAGGCTGGACAACAGCATCTAGTGCTCATGCCGTAGGAAGAAACTAGAGTGCACGACAGCCTGTTATGTATTTTATGAGGACCTGGAAGAGGCCTGAGAGAAGTGCCAAATACAAATAGAGGAGGCGGAACATACTGCCCCGACTGGATGTACGTGCTTGTATACATGTGTTAAAGTGTCACACAGAGCCTGTAAATATATGTGAGTGCTACGTACCCCAAAGAGGCAGACCTCAACTAAGCATATTCCAAGGTCACCTCCATGGACCTGCTTGCAATGGCTCTGTAAAGATTTCCCTGCAAAACTGAATGTATCTTCCAGTCAAACTGCTTGTTCTTGAGGACACAAGGGTGGTTACAGCTTTTAGGGTTTGTGACTTACAAGCCAATCTTGTAGCATTGTAGGTTTAAACGCTGGGCATTAATAATGAATGACGTACTGAAGCAGACGAGTTTAGCTGTGCTCGTTCATCAGACTACTCGCCTTTAACAGTGAATACTGGGTGAGCATCCCTTCCAAGACACTTGGGACCACAAGTGTTTTGATTTCAGATTTGTAGGGATTCTGGAACATTTGCGTGCTTTACTGGCTGAACAGCCTGCAGAAAATCCGAAATGCTCCAAAGTCTGGAACTGCTAGCCCATCAGGCTGTATATCACTTTGACTTTTTAGGAGTGTTAGATTCGTGATGCTCAACAGCATCCAAACTCTCACAGTTTCCTCTTCTGGGTGATTAAGTAGATTTTCATTATCGGAGAAATAATGAGTTGGTATTTCTAAAGGACATACAAGCTGAACTGATTCAGACCCTGTTTCTTCTTCCTAAGTTCCATGTGCTCTCTTTCAGGGGCCTTGGAGACACTGCTTTTTGTGAACTATGCTGGCTCTGGTTACCGTCACAGCTCTTCTGCATCCTGCAACTACACTGGCTGCAGGGATGGCTGTCTAATTGTGCTCAGTGGAGTTCATAGTTTTCAGAGTTCTTTCATTGTGCTGAGAACAAGGATACTCGCTATCATCTAGTACTGTGCTATATTTCCATAATCTACAATTTTCAACTTTAGCAAATTTCCTTAACACTCTTAAATCCATTTGAGGTTACTTTTAAAGTAGCTAGGTGTCATCGAATCTCACCATGACCTGTTCGGTCGTTTGTTTGATGAACACTTGTCTTTTCTGCAGCAGGCAGAACAAAAGAGAAGGAGGTTGGTGTCTATTGGCACCACACGATGGTGCCTCTCTATCCCTTGCTCTGTGTGTGAAGGAAGCCACAGACTGCACCTTCCTGTCCTCAGCAGCACAGGGTTGTTAGTGTGCTGAGCTTGCTTCTGCCACTGCACCAATGGTTCGGAGCACATGCTGAGTGCATGCCCTGCACTCATCTACAGCGACACATCTTTTCTCTCAGGTTTTAGTCAACATTTTCTATTTGTCCACACCAAAGTTTTCTCTGGATGACACCCAAGTGGTGAGCTATTTAACATATGTGCTACAAGGAATATGGAATAGGATCAAATGCTGCTAGTAGCTCAATATTTCAATAGCTATGTGTACCAGTTAAGTTATCTCACTCCGTAGGGCCACACTTCCCTGTACTTAAAAGCGATGATGACTAGGGGATGAACTGAATGATACAAAATAGCAGGATCTCTATGACCCAGGGCAACAACAGGCTATCCAAGAGGAGCCCCAGTGAAAGCCCATTATTGGTAGTGTAGCAGAGACCAGAGGCCTAGGCCGACCAATGACTCCTGGCAATGAACACTTGCAAGTAAAGGATAAACTGTGTAACTCAATGGGCTACAGCCTCCATGGTAAGATTCTTGCTGTTGTTTCGTTTGGATTTTGATTTTGTCTATTGGGGGAGGTTGCAAGGGTAGAGGGAGGATTGAGGGGACAGGGAGATAGGGGGATTGGAATTCATGATGTGAAATTCACAGAGAATCAATAAAGTTAAAAAAGGAAGAGAGGAAGAAAGGAAGAAAAAAGGAAGGAAGGAAACTAAACAAGGGATAGTGGGCAAATCTGTAAGCCCAGCACTGCCTCTGTTTCTGCTTGAGTTCTTCTCCTGACTTCCCACAATAACGAACTGTGATCAAGATATGAAAGCCAAATATACCTTTTTCCCCTCCCCTCAAAACAGTAATAACTACAGAATCTATGTAATTAGTTATTATGGAGATAAAATGTACAATGTATATTTATGTGTACAGATGTGCATGTTAAAATACTCTATATCATACTGCATTTTTGATAGTTGGTCATTTCTAATATGACTGTTTGAAATCTGAAATTCTACACCTTTCCAAAAAAAAAAAACTGTAATAACAACTCAAGGTGCCCTGAAAGCCTTTAAGTCATGTGTGTATATGCTGTATAGAAAACATGAAATTTGTGTGTAGATTTGGGCCCCATCCTCTTTTATTCTCAATGCTGCTGACTGAACCAGGGCCTCAAGCATGCTAAGCCCCCTATCAGTAAAATATGCCTCTTGTCCTGACATTACTCAGCATTTTATGCTTCAGATTTGATGTAGAATTTCTCACGTCTCTTCACGAGTTAGAATTATTCCTCAGTATCTAAGGAAACACCAAGGTCAGTGTGTGTTCTAGTCCATTCTATAAAATGGTGTTCTATTTGTTCTTGGCTTATCCACATCCTCCCATACAGTTCACGTCAGTTCTGGATTATTTATAATGCCTGATACAATGTAAGACATCTGCAAACACTTGTTACACCTTACTTTTAAGGAACTATTGGCAATGAAAATGTCTGCACACATTCATGAGGTTGTGTTTTTCTTGAATGGTTTTGATCTGGGATGGGTTGATATCAAGGAAATGCAGGGCTAACTGTATTGGTTTAGTAGCACAGAGCAGAGGTGGCTGTTACCATTTTTTCCACTAATGCATCAGTTCTAGCTCTTTGTTTCAAAAGTTATTCCCTGCAATCCATTCTCTATCAGTCTTAGTAGTAAAATCCTTCCAAATCCTTATTGGGTTACATCTCTCTAGTGTTTTAAATCTTTCAATAGCCTGACACCTCTGTCCTGGCTCACTCTTTAGCTTCACTATTCATTAGACCCCCCATATGAATACATAAAATACTCTGAATACATTATTTTCTTCATAGCCTTTTCTTAATTTTACTTGATTTCTGCTTTATATAATTTTGAAATTACCTTTTTACCTGGCTAATTACTATTTATTCTTCAAGACCCAAATCAGAGGTCATCTTCTTCAGAAAGGCTCGCCTGAGCTGTACATTTCCCTAAAGATACACACTTCATACATGTCCACCACACTGTGTGCTCCCTTCATATTTGGCAATCACTATTATGTAACTACATTCACAGCTAGCTGTCTTTTCATGACTTACTAGCCCCTACAAGCAAAGACTGGGTCCTGTATGCTCCTGGGTCTATGTCTTAGCACATAGTAGGTATTGCTGCTATTAAGGTCTTAATACAGAAATATCCCTGGAAAGAATATCTTCCCTGCTGGTCCCATAAGCTAGTGCTCCACCAATGTCAATTAACTGCTACTGGAAAAGTTCCAAGGAACACGTGAAATACGAGTCCTTGTCTGTGCATGTGACCACTGTGATTATTAAGCTGGTTGGCTACATGTCCATTTCTGGGTTCAGCTACGATGCCCACTGGAGAGGGCATGGAAACAACTGGTAAGGCAGAAAAGCACAACAGACAAGTCAGGCAAAAGGGAAAAAGAGGAAAGCAAAATTCCTCCCTCCAAGTAAGATCCATTTTAGCATTTCCCTCACTATCTGCAACTCAAAGAACTTACAGTGTAGAATTAAAAAAGAAAAAACCAAAACCCTCCTAAGTAGACAGAGAGCATCTTCAAATTTTTGCATTTTAAGTGTTTATCTAAGAGGGGCTTATTCAAATATAAAAATATAGACAGAATCCTTCAAAAATACAGAGCACTGCACTATGTTTCCAAATGTTCTCATCTCTGGGAAGTAACAATGACATCAACTCAGAAACCATAGCACAGGAATAGACCAAATGTCTACAATGCAGGGTGCAGAGACAATGGGAAGCACAGAGCAGGAGAAGGAGGAGAATCAAGGCAGGCAAGCTCTCATTTCCAGTGATGACTGTCAGATCACAGGCACCATTAATGCTTTCAAGTTTATCATTTGTAAAATGAGAAGAAAAAGCTTGCCTTCTAATTGGCTGAGCGCTCTGAGGACTAGATTCTGTATGACTACTATATGGTGTGTATGTGCAGGGCGAGAGAGGTTTGGCTAAGATGCATCAAGAAGTCAAGGACTGGGCCCATTTCTAACTTTCTGCTCTGTCTCCTTGGCACCCCTGGATTCTTGATTTGGAAGAAGAAAACAGGAATGCCCAGTGAAGCTCAGAGAGGATGAAAACTCATTTGAGATGAGATGTGATAAGCAGGCCTGCCCACAGTCCTATCAGCTCAGTAAACACCAAGGGCAGAGCTGGTACAGACCGCCACCAGTGATAAAGGGCCAGCTAAACACTCGATTAGTTTTTCATTTTGTGAATTAATGTCCTTCATGGAGTGTACACTAACCGGTAATGAATTGTCTTCTTCCAGCTGCCTGGGGTACTCCTCACTGACTCTGCAAGGAGGCATAAATTTCACTTGGAAATTAGTGCTTTTAAGGAAGCAATCATTCCGTAAAAGAGTTTTCTATAAGTCTCTGCAAACATCTTGCTTTAAGAAAATCTACTGTTTTCCCCTAGTAGCATAGATATTGCGAGAAACAATAAATGGGACCTCCTGAAACTGAGAAGCTTCTGTAAAGCAAAGGACACGGTCAACAAGACAAAGTGGCAGCCTACAGAATGAGAAAAAGATCTTCACCATCCCCACATTGGACACAGGGCTGATCTCTAAAATACAAAAAGAACTTAAGAAATTGGTCTTCAAAAGAACAAATAATCCAATAAAAAATGGGGTGCAGACCTAATCAGAAAACTCTCAACAGAGGAGTCTAAAAAGGCTAAAAGACATTTAAGGAAATGCTCAACAACCTTAGCCATCAGGAAAATGCAAATCAAAATGACTCTGAGTCCATCTTACACATGTAAAAATGGCTAAGATCCCATGCTTTTTCAGACCCAGGCCAGCTGGCCTTGGTGAGTTCCCGATAGAACATCCCCATTGTCTCAGTGTGTGGGTGCACTCCTCGCGGTCCTGAGTTCCTTGCTCGTGCTCTCTCTCCTTCTGCTCCTGATTTGGACCTTAGGGTTGTAGTCCGGTGCTCCAATGTGGGTCTCTGTCTCTGTCTCCTTTCATCGCCTGATGAAGGTTAATATTCAGGAGGATGACTATATGTTTTTCTTTGGGTTCACCTTCTTATTTAGCTTCTCTAGGATCACGAATTATAGGCTCAATGTCCTTTATTTATGGCTAGAAACCAGATATGACTGAGTACATCCCATGAAAAAACATGGGATAAAACCGGACTCGCTGAACATAGCAGACAATGAGGACTACTGAGAACTCAAGGACAATGGCACTGAGTTTTGATCCTACTGCACATACTGGCTTTGTGGGAGCCTAGGCAGTTTGGATGCTCACCTTACTAGACCTGGAAGAAGGTGGGTGGTCCTTGGACTTCCCACAGGGCAGAGAACCCTGACTGCTCTTTGGGCTGATGAGGGAGGGGGACTTGATTGGGGGAAGGGGAGGGAAATGGGAGGCGGTGGCTGGGAGGAAGCAGAAATCTTTAATAAATAAATAAATAAAAATACAAAAAAGAATGGCTAAGATCAAAAACACTGATGACAGCTTATGCTGGAGAGGACGTGGGATAACAGGAACTTTCCTCCATTGCTGGTGAAAGTGCAAACTGGTACAGCCACTTTGGAAATGTGTATGGCAATTTCTCAGAAAATTGGGAAACAACCTACCTCAAGACCCAGCAATACTATTTTTGGGTATATATCCAATGGATGCTCAATCACACCACAGGGACATGTGCTCAACTACGTTCATAGTAGCATTATTTGTCATAGCTAGAACCTGGAAACAACCTAGATGCCCCTTAACAGAAGAATGGATAAAGAAAATGTGGTACATTTACATAATGGAGTACTACACAGTGGAAAAAATACATCTTGAAATTTGTGGGCAAATGGATGGATCTAGAAAACATAATACTGAGTGAGGTAACACAAACACAGAAAGACAAATATAATATGTACTCACTCATAACTGGCTTTTAGACATAAAGCAAAGAAAAACCAGCCTACAATTCACAACCTCAGAGAACCTAGACAACAAATAGGACCCTAAGAGAGACATACATGGATCCAATCTACATGGGAAGTTGAAAAAGACAAGCTCTCCTGAGTAAATTGGGAGCATGGGGATCATGATAGAGGGTAGAAGGTCAGGGGAAGGAAGGGAAGAGAGTGAAGAAAATAATATAGCTCAATAAAACAATAAGAGAATTTACTGCTTTCTTATAAATTGGTGTAGTTTATAGAAAAGAAAAAATAAAATAATCCCTCATAGGACTCTATCCATCATCCATCCATCCATCATCCATCCATCCATCCATCCATCCATCCATCCATCCATCCATCCATCCATCCAACATAAGGGCCTAGGTATGAGTTGGAATAAAAAAAATATCACCCCACTCCCTCAAACAAAACCTAACAAATTAGCTGGGTGTGGTGGCACACACCTGTTATCCCTACACTCAAAGAAAAGGTAAGAGAATACCACAGCTTGAAGACAGCTTGGTTGACGCTGAAGAGTTCTAGCCTAACCAGGCTAATAGCCAACCCCTGTGTTGGAAAAGCAAGATACCAAAGCCAAACCAACTGAACTTTGAAGACCTATTTGTGTGTCTTCCATAGCAATAGAAGGAAGCCAGTTTCTTCTTAGTTGAGTCTTACATATTACCTGGCAATAACAAGGTTTTCTCCATCTGTTGAGAATGTCTATATCTTCTCTACTTGGCAGAATTAGAAGCTTAAGGCTAGGTCTATGCCCATAACAGTGTTTCAGTGTCTGGGGTCTAGTACTCTTCCTGCATCTTAGAAAGAACTGTGCAGTTATGTTTAGAGGCTCTTCTCAACCTTAGCCAGCTTCTCATCTGGAAGATGTGCCTGATGATGCAGAAGTCATCTGTCAATGATTTCAAGGTCTGCAGAAAAGTCATCAGACTGAAAAAAGGAAGATGGTTCTGGGGATGGTAGTTAAGAAACCAGACTCTTCTGGTGGTGACAGTTACTCTACTGTTGATGATCTTAAACCACTGAAGCACAGGCTGATGAAGCTGAGCGTAAAAACCTTTGTATATGCATGTATATGTATATGTGCATGTGTATGAGTATGTATATGTGTATATACAGCTGCAAGTCTGTCATAAAGACCTAGACAGGGAGGCAGAAGGTCTCAGTTCTATGACTGGTTCCTTTGCTGACTTTTCTAAGAGGGTTTGGGATTTATGTACAGCCTATTTTCCTAAGAACTTGACGTTCTTTCTCATATATCACCTCTTATTAGCCTTGCAGATTTTAATTAAAAAGATTTCACAGGGGCACACATACATAAGAAAAACATTCTCATAAAGTATATAAGTCAAGTTTTTGTTTCTATACTTAACATTCTTAATTTCCACCCCTTCAATAGGAACTACCTTTTTCTTCTTTCTAGAACACTCAGTATTTATTTCTTAAGCTAACTACTAAAAATAAAGCAATAAGAAAAATCCCCACATTAATTTAACTCACACAGCTATATACAGACAACAGCTCAGCTAGGCTGTAAACCCTGAAGTGGACAGTGTTTAGAACTCTGTTTCTAATGTTCTCCACGATTCCCCCACATTGTAATATCCCCTGCATCACCCATGTTGTGCACAGTTCTGGGCACAGAGCAAGCTGAATGAAGACACCAAGAATAAAGAAAGAGGCAATTTTGCTTCCTGTCTAGTGCCAATTTTATCTTCACCTCTCCTTCCATGGGAGCTCTCACCTCTGTCCTTTTTGACACTGTAATGTCATGCATTTAAGTGTAGAATCATCCCCCCGCCATCTTCCACCTTGCGCTTATCCCACGGGTGCTGGGCCTCACATCTAATGTGCTGTCACTTTGCCTTCACTGCTGGCCTTGCTTGTCACAAACATCCTTGGTGATGACACTTCTTTTGCCCTTGGGCTATCTCCAGTGTATAGAGAAGTTCAGTTCCTAAGGGTTCGAAATTTTGCTGCTCCATTGTGAAATACACACCATACTTTTTTTTTTTTTAAAAAAATTCAGTATATCACAATAGTTCTTAAGTGAAGCTGATGATTTTATTGTAGGCTGATTAGCCTTTCTTAAACATTAAGTATGTGCTCTGAAATACACTGATAGTGATCAGACCTTTTTAAAAAATTTCTGAACAGTTTCAGGTTCTGAACACTTTAAGCATGGTTGCTTCTCCCTAATGCCCAACAAAAGTAGAAGCCCCTTTAGAACCTTCCTGAAAAACTACCATTGGCAGTAAGAGGAGCCACAGCTGCAGTGAGGGGTTGGCCAAAGCCACCTTGTCAAGTGGAAGAGCCTTGAAAGACAGTCATGGGCTGCTGTGTACACTCTATGTGGGATCAGCTAACTCCCGGTTGTTGCAATGCCTGCCACCCCTGTGTTGCAAAGGCTTTCCTGTATGTACAGCATGTGAAAACATATTGAAATCCTCTTCATACCACAACACATCTGTTCCAAGAGGCTGAATGGGAGGTACCAGGGGAACATTAACTCAGAATTTCCTAACTTGAGTGCAATTAAAATCTCAACCATAGTACAGAATTAATGTAGCCCTTTGCATTTTAAATACATATTATAATTAAATGACACCCATCTGTAGACTATGAGAGTGCATTTTTATGGAGGATTTCAAATGATATAATCTGTTTCTATGAGCACAAATGGTGGGTTCATGTTTCCGGAAGCCTCAAGAGCACTGTAGAGATGCAGCCTAAGCACGTGTGGCGCCACTCCGTTTGCTCGGATGGGAATGTCTGACTTGCTGTTTGTGTGAGATCAGGGGTGTGCACAGTGTCAGAAAACAAGCACACGACCTTTCAAATGTTTCAGTGTGGGTCCCCGACAGACACCACTGGGGAACCACAGGGAACAAGAGGGTCACAGTAGCTAGTATCCGTCTGCTAGAACTAGTGCCAGATAGGGACTGCAGTCCTCTCTAAATGAATTTAATCCAATCTCAGGTGAAGGCTTGTTATTGAGCCCAACTAACAAAGTCGAGGAAGGACAGCCATTGGGGTCTGCACAGATCATTTTGACAGGAAGCCCAAGTTCCTGTACTATCTCTCAGGAAACAGAGATGAGAGGGTAAATGTATGGCTTTGCACTTACAGGGTGCATTTTTGTTTTCTTGCTGTGATGTTTCCACACACTTTCAAGAACAGAAGACTCCAGATAAGCAGGAGGCCTCTGGGCTCTGCTCCTGGTTGTGGCATCACCTAGTGACCTGTCTCAGGAGATGCTGTGAGGTAAGAGGAAGAGGACAAGCGCTGGGCTTCAGTGCTGTTTAGGGCTGGCCTCCACCACTCCTGGACTCCATTTCCTCCTCTGAGAAATGAGGGTACCCATCCCATACCTTGCAGGCTGCCGTAAGGCTCAGACAAGATGGCACAACCTGTCTCACACTGGAAACGCCGGTCACAATGACAATCAAAACTCTGAGCTGGGAACAGGCTGCTTTAGGGTCCAGCCCTGGCTTTGGCTCCTGCTATCTCAGCTCTTAGAAGAGTTGTTTTATCTTTGGACTTATTTTTGTTTTCTGGAAAAAATGGGAGGCATAAATACTTACTGCAATGCTCCCTCCTGCTGTGGTGACAAGTGTCTGCGTTCTTAGTGTCTTACCACTAGAGTGACTGCAGAGCTACATGGAGTACACGTGGCCCTTCCCATCCTACGCAGGTGCCAGCGACCCTGCAGCGACTGCCCACCACTGCCTTGTCACATTGCTCCCCCCGCCTTTCCCCTCATCCTCAAAGCCAGCAGAGGAGAATCTCTCTCACGGTGCATCCCACTAACCTACTTTCACCTTCTTCCTCTTGTGAGGACACCGGACTCCCATGCATGAGCATGAAGTGAGTTCAGGAGCAGCTTTAATTCCTCTCTGCCTAGTAGATTCCCAGGTTCTGGAGATTTGGGCCCAGGCACCTTGGATGTCTGTATTGTTTTTATTTTAAAAACTGTTCCGTGTACTGAGGGGGGCAGTCACCCAACCTCAAGCTCTTTCCAGAGAGAACAGTCCTCCTTTCACTCCGTCTACTCAGAGGGTCCTGGCTGTGCTCTCCTGAGGTGTGCTATGCTCTCACTGGGGCAGAGGGAATGCTGTTAGCTCAGCCTCTCCTATCTCCATTCTGAGGAGCTCTCTGAGAGAATTCTAGAATCTCTTTCCTATAGCTAAAGCTTGGGTTTACCTGGTATACTAGTTTTCTGAGACTTGCATGACTGAAAATAACTGTACCTTCTCACACACTGAATTGGTATGATTAATTAGATACATAACCCTAGGTCCTTTTCTTAGACTCCTAAAAGTATTTTTCTATTATACACTGCTTTCCTGTGACATTTTTTATCATTGCCTTTCTGTTTCTTGGTCTTCTTAGGAAAAATTTCTCTTTGACAGAATAATATTTTTCTTTATTTTGAGGGTTCTGTTATGTTGAAATGACTATGTTGTTGAGAATGTAGGTTTGTTTCTATCTACTTGGCCATTTTACTTTGAAATTTTATATTTTCCACTTTAGGAAGTTTCCAAATATTTTTGAATGGCTTTTGTTCCTTCCTTCTCTCTTTTTTCTCTCTGTGGTCTTGTCACTCACTTGTCAAAGATCTTGTACTGTTCCTTGGGGGGGAGGGTCTTCTGTCTTTTTCTTTCTTTTTTTGTTGTCTTATTTTTTTTTGCTTTTTTCAGTTTTATTTTTTCTAATCTCCCTAAGATTTTAATTTCACTTTCATAAGTGTTATTTCTAAGGTTTCTTATATTATAGTTGTTTCTGCATACTGCATATAGATCTTGTTTCATGGATGGGATGTTTTTACTTATCTCCAACTATAATTTTTCCAAGCCCCTCTCCACACTTTCTGGATAATCCATGTCTCCTCTAGGTTACTATTTCTGCTTGACTTGCTCTCTTTGCTTTGTATTACATATTCTTCAAAGATATCTACTGCCCCTGGTTGTCACATTTAGGAGGGGCGAAGTAAAGCTCTGTGTTTCCGCAGGTAGAGCTGATGGACTGCTGTCGTCCTTGCTGATGACCTGACAGATCTCTTTTTATTTTTAAAATGATATTTTTAGGGGTGGTGAGATTTATTTAGTAGATAAGGGCACTTGCCACTAAACCATGATGACTTGAGTCCCAGAACCCACATGGTGGAAGAACGTCCACATATATGTCATGACACATGTGTGAATCCATATCCTCACACATAAGTAAATACATGTGAAAATAGTTGTTAAAAAATCAGCATACCAAGTAATAGGTTCAGGTGGTATTTTCATGCATATGTTTTGGTTTTGCAGTTCCTCCTCCACACTGCCATTCCTCATCCCTCGGCTCCCTCCTGCTGGTCCCTGTGCTCCCTCTGTTGAAGTTCCTCTCTATGACACATACATTCTGTTGCCTCTTCTCCTTCTTGTGGCAGGAAGAACTACTGACCGTGTCTTTGGCTGCTCTGCCCTCTTTGGAGGATGTTTATATTCCTTTATTTTCTTGCCTGAAGTTATATACTCACATGCTAGGCCATAAGGGAGGTCTCAACGGTAATCAGCATAAACTTTGCCTAATTTCAGCCATGACTCATACATTTTAGTCAGTGGGATTTCTATTCTATCCGTTTTAGAGACTAAATCTTGAGTGTTTGTGTGTGTGTCTGTGTGTGTACTTGTGGGCATGTTGGGGCCAGGCTGGCATTGGGTTGTTCCTTATTTGCCCTCCATCTTATGTTTCTCATTAGGAAAGGGGATTTACTTAGATTGCCTTAAAAGGTATTCTCCGAGTAGTGAAACCATGCCATCTGAAAGCCGAAGGGGTGGAGGGCATGGTGGCTGCTCAGCAGGCCTAATCTGGTACTGGAGGCTGGGGGGACTCCTGGAGAGCTGCTCACATTTAGGTCCATGTTGGAAGACCAAAGAAGCTGGGTTCAGATTTTAGCAAAGGATGACACTATCATCAACAACAGGGTAGATGGACTCCCTTCTCTTCCAGAGGGTGGACATGTGAAAACCTACCATATGCTTTGAGACAGCCTGCTCAGTGAACCTGGAGCTCACTGACTGGATGCACTGGGCAGCCAGCAAGCCCAAGGGATCCTTCTGTCTCTGCCTCTACAGCAATGGGATTACAAGCTTGCATTAGCATGCCTGTTTTTTAAATGGGTACTGAGAGTTGAACTCAGGTCCTCATGTTTGCACAGCAAGCGTTATACTAACTAAATCATCCTGCTATACCTTCTACTATGGTTTTGATACAAATAATGGCACAGGTAGGTGAAGTAGGGAGAAAAGCTGAGGTTATGCATCTCCCAAAGGCATGTTCTAACAATTCTTCTTATTTTTAGCCTTCTCATTATTTCTTCTTTCAATGTGATTTTCTATGCCAAACCCTGATTTTTTTTTTTAAAGAACTGGAACATTACATAAAGTAATGTTCATCGAGTGCACATTTGTGCCAAAGATAGTGCAGGAAAAAAAAAAACTGTGTAAGGAAAAACAAACCAAAGTGGAAGGCAAGAGGGAATGCCTTTAATAAATAAAATTCCCAAAGGAAAATCAGAAATATAATCAAATATATTATATCAAATAATGAAGTTAAATGACTAAAGTATGATGGGAATTTAAAGGTAACCATACTATTTAATCCTAGGAGGTAAATAGAAAACTTTCTTTGATATAATTGTTATTGTTAGTCTTATGTGAGGAGCACAAAGAAACGATAGACTTTGTGAAAACCAGGAAAAGGTTCATTTGATTTTGGAGTCAGTTCCGCAAATGGAAGTGGGAAGAGTCTCTCTCTCTCTCTCTCTGCATTTGTGAACAGAGGTCAGTCTGCTGGATTTTGCTGACTACCTCTATCTCACGTCATGAGCTGTTTTGTTGCAGACAGTGACACTCATACTGACCTTGTTAACATTGAGATCAGTATCAATGCTAGTAGGTCCCAGGGAAGACACTCAGGTTGGCCCTGACCGCTGCCTGTGCTATTGGTTTACAATCTAAGTGGAGGTGAAGTGCTGGTGAGAAAAAGGACTAGTACCTGGAACAACCTGGCACAGTGGCTTGTTTGACAGGGAGCTCACATGTCTACTTCCATTCAGAAAGCAGGAAACAGAGTGGACTGCAATATAGGCAATTGGTCTTTAATTAGTTCCAGCTAAATAGCTACCTTTCACTATTCCTGTTTCCCAGGCTTTCCAAATACATGAAGTAGATGCACTTCTCAACCCTTTAAGGGTTTGGAGCAATTCTGCTGAAATCAGCACATGCTTCTGATACGACTTCTGCTGTTCCATGATGTATGTCAAGCCTTAGGAGAGGGTTAGCATATACAGGAATGCCTGGGCTAATCCATCATCCATGGAGAGAGCACAGAAAACACCTCATTAACATTTAGGAATCTTGACTTCCTAATCTAAAATCCAGACTACCTTGAACTCTTGGGACCTATATAAGAAAAAAATGCTAATTTAGTTTAAGTTATGCTTTTCTACCAGGAATTAATTAAAGACTAAAGACTACAGTTATTGAAAATTAAGGACTTGAAAGTTATGGTAGATGTTGTAAGTTAATGCATATTTATTTGAAGATGTCTGGTATATATAGTGTTATTGGCCTGTTAGTATTCAGCCCACCTTTCCCAAGCTGCTCAGGGTCACTCAGGCTTACATAAAATTATTCTCTTTTTAAAAATAAAATTATTTAAGAGAGAGCTAACTGGAGAAAAACCTATGAGCAATACTTTTAAGAAGACATGCTACAAGTTAGTATCTAGTAAGAAAGTAACAAAAACCATGGCTTTAGGGAAATATTATAATGGTGAAAACACTTAATTCTAGATCAAGGATATGAAGACTGTTTTGAATCCACCACAGAGAAATACCAAAAGGAAGCATAATTTTAATCATACATTTTATTCTCCATAGTTTTCACATTAGGAGAAAAAAAAGTATAGTGGACTACCAATCAAAAAGGTAGGTTTTTTGGGGGGAGGGGTAAGAAAATGGATAGAAAACATTCTGTGTGGTCAAATTGACTAACTATAACTAAGAAACGTGGTTTTCCTCATCATGTTCCAGTGGAGTAGAACATACATAGTCACAACTGTTTGCAATTTTTCTACAAAGAAATAATCTTTTCCTGTCTCTTGACCCTACAGTGGCTGGGTGACATTGGCTGACAAGATATGGCTGAAGTTAGGTTGGACAAATTCAAGAACCTAAGCTTAGGTGTTCCGGCTTCTGCCTTTGCCTTCATGAAATTTTCCTGAGTCTTTGCTACATTTCAGCAGTCCAGGACGAAAGACCACAGGGAAGGCGGGTGAGGTAGCCCCAGCTGAGGTGCCTACTGACCCAGCTGTCTGAGGATCATGGAAGATAAAAAGTGGTCAGGAGGCTCACTGAACTCTGGTAAATATTTGCTTCGCAGACAAACAACAAAAATCGTGGGCTCCCACACACTCAAAAGCCATGTTTTGCTTGTTTTTGGCCCTGCCATGCTTCACTCTGCAAAGACTAAGGCATACGGAAGAGCTTTCAGGCAGGAAGGACACATGCTATCCTCTGCCTCACTGTGGAAACATTCTTTCCTACCTAACAGCCTTTCCTCTTCTACTCCCTGGAAGCTATGCTCTAATTATGCCAGATTTTCTGAGACAATTCACAGACCGCATGCAGTAAAGAATCCAAAGAGTACAGGGCACGGGAGAGCACACCTTTAATCCCAACACTCAGGAGGTGGAGGCAAAAGAATCTCTGAGTTCAAGGCCATCTGGTTTATTTAGTAAGCTCTAGGATGGCCAAGGCTAGGTAGAGACCCTGTTGTGCTTGTGGGGAGCAGTGCTGTTACCCTAGTCCTTAGAGGCTTTCCGGGCCTTTCACTACATATCCTAACAGAAGTGATTTTGAAGTCCAAATTACTAGTGTGTGTACATTTAGTCATTTACAATTTATATGTGTTTATTATGTTATGAATATACACCCTTACAAAACCTGAAAAAAATCATTCTCAGACAAGTTAAAATGGGGCAAATAAAGTTCTTAAATGTCTACCCAACCATAAGAGCTTTAAGTCACATTGCCCAATAGCTCAGGGCATATATAATCTTATGACAAGCAAGATTCATGTTGATTTTAAATAAAAATCCTTATTTCAGGTAATGCTTTTGACTCATTTAAGTTCTTGGCCAATTTTCAGCTATTTGATTAGTCTGTTTTACTAATCAGACACAGAAAACTCACAAAGAGCCCTACAAAGTGCAAGATTGGATCTTTAATTCATGGTTTTCCTGTGAGCTATTTTAGGAAAGTGAACTTAGTAAAAACTAAATATGGAACATTAGCAAACACTCCTCTACCTACGATTCAGGGAACACTGTGAAAGAGGGTGCAGAAAGATTCTAAGAGCCAGAAGATCAGGACTATTTCAGTTTTGTTTCCTGCTATCCTCATAAGCTATACAAATAAAGTCTCACGACCACTGAAATGTTGAGATGAACAAGGACAAACAAAGATGAACATGCCACGTGGGATGGAGAAAAGCCCATAATGCCTCAATCCTAACAAAAAACTAAAGGCAACTGAGGAAATCTGGGAACAGAAAGATAGTCTTTCTCAGGAAGGAGCACACAAATTGATTGTTCAGAACCAAATGGTCAGCCTCCCAAACAGACATACAGTCATATGATATAGCCTCAATAGGTTATATATAGGAATATATATGTATATAAAATATATGTACATGTACAACAACCATTAATGGGAAAAGAGGCCATGAATTTGAAGAAAAGGGAGGGTATATAGGAAGGCTTGGAGTGGGGGGAAAGGGAAATTATATTATTGTATTATAATTTCAAGTCAACCAACCAGCCAACCAAACAAACATAAAATTAAATATACTACAGAAAATGTAGAAATCTAGTTCACTAGACACTTTCCCAAAAGGAAAACAACAACAAAAACAGTCAAAGGATGCCATAGTTAGCCTATTTGTTTCAGAATCCTTATCTTCATTTTCTCTCAAGATACTTTACTAACAGTGCTCAATATATGGCCTAAATGAAAATCCTATGCAATTTCTAATTGTTTTAGTTTTTAAAAGCATATACAAATAATAGTCTCACGTTTTGGTTCCTGTGGCCTAATATATTGTTTCACATATTCCTAGAAGGTATGTAGTCCATACTGATAAAGGAACAGGCAATTTAAAGTTTAATTATACATATTAAATTTCTTAGAAGTGAAAAAAGAAAGCATCATCCATAAGTTTTTATTTTAATTTTTACTACAAGAGGAGACAAGGAATAACTATTTATTTGAAAGGACAGCAGTTAGGAGGCATAAACCCCATGGTTAGTCAAATGTGCACCTATGCAACCACCACTACTTACGAACCAAATAATGAACCCTATACACCAGGTCAGGAAAAGTGTGTAGAACATATACATCTGGGAGTGTATAAACACTATCATTGTTTTCATTTATAAGAAAAAATACTAAGCTTTTCTTCAGAAGACATCAAGCAATAAGGGAGCTGTGAGGCAAGTAATAAGTACAAAAACATGAAGGACACTTGGTGTCAAAATATTAATGTCTATAGCTCCATTTCTGTGTATATACCCAAAAGAACTCAAAGCAGAAACCTGGATGCTGTGGGATAATTCTCTTGCACCCTGTAAAGATTTGTCACGCCTCTTGGTTTTATAAAATGTTGATTGGTCAGTAGCCAGGAAGGAATTATAGATGGGGCAACCAGACTAGGAGAATTCCGGGAAGAGGAAAGGCAGAAAAGCAGTCACCAGCCAGGCACATAGAAGCAAGAAGAGAATGCCTGAGAAAAGGTACCAAGCCGTGTGGCTAAACACATAAAGGAATTATGGGTTAATTTAAGTTGCAAGAGCTAGTTAATAATAAGTCTGAGCTAATAGGCCAAACAGTTTATAATTAATATAAGCCTCTGTATGTTTCTTTGGGGCTAAATGGCTGTGGGACTGGGTGGAACAGAAACTTCTATTTATACTTGAATGTTTACATACTCATTTTCATAGCATGACTGGCAATAGCCAAAATGTGTAAACAACCCTAAGTGTCCCTTGGTGGATGAGCGGAAAAACAAAAGATGGCATATTCACACAATAGACTATTATTCAGTCTCCAAAACAAGATATTCTGACACACATCACATAAGGATGGATCTTAAATAAGCTAGCCACAAAACAAAAACTCTATAGAATTCCACTTTCAGAGAGTAGAATACTGGTTGCTAGAGGCTGGGAAAAAAGAAGGAACAATTTAATAGGTATCTAGTTTTCCTGTTTTCAAAAGAGAGAAAAGTCCTGCAGACAGATGATGGCAATGTTTGTACAACTTTTACAGCTGTAATATACCTAATACCCTTGAACTGCCATTAAAACAAAAAAGAGTAAGTTCTATTCCTAGCCAAAGCTCTTAAAAGGGGAGCAGAATCTGAACTCATGTTTTGTGACTGGGAAGGCAGCAGAGAAGGGGTCAGCAGGGAGCTGCATCATCTGCCTCTCCTGCGAGCCAGGCCTGGTTGAAGCACTGGCATGTTTTAACAACAGTGATTATATAAGCTTACTCCAATGCAGATAGAACTCCTGAGAGCAAATAGGGGCTCTGGAAATAGACTGCACTTCATCTTCTTGTTATAATAATACAGCAGCTTTTTCAGTTCCTCATGGCTTGACATACTGAAGTCAAAGTTTACAGAGAAGTTACTCATGAGAATTAGGGGTTTAACATCGAGCTCCACTTATTGTGGTTATGAATAAACAACACCTCCCTCATGCCTGAGTTCCCAGGCCACATGGAACTTGGAAAGCTGCTAAACTTAAGAGCTCAAGGAAATCTAATTAGAGTTGCAATACATCAAAGATCTCTAGACAGTGACGTCAAGAGAGCAAGCAGAATGTCTCAGCCATCAATGTGGGGGGGGGGGTAAGAGACAAAAACAGGAGACAGATCGGGGCATTTCTCCTAAGACACTGTGGATAAACACCGGCAGTACAGTGGGAAAGTCACAACTAAAATGGTCTCAGGAGGAGGAGAGCTTCAATAGGAAGCAGAAGAAGACAGACATTACCGTTCATTGAGTTCACTGTTTGCTGGGCACTGGAACAGGTGTTGTGCATACATTAGTTGGCTTGAAACTCCAAGAAATCCTACCAGGGCTTTAAAATATGGATGACACATTTAGCAATGGTAAGTACTTTGCCCAGTTCACCTGTTGGGATATGTTGGTACCAAAATGCAAGTCAGGCAGGGCGGTACAAAATTAGGTGCTGAGTTGGTTTCAGTGTTTCATGGGTAGGGCTGGGCCAGCGGGGAAAAATTGGGACATGGTGTTTAAGAAAATGACAGCAGGTGTGTGTGGGGAGAGTCTGGCCAACAGTGATTCTTGAGGCAGCCATCTGTCCGTGGGTGACCTATGCTCTGCTTTCCAGAGAGGCTGATGCAGCAGTACATGCAGAACTCGCGTAGGGGTGTTTCTCCAGCACACTTCCCAGATTTCTGTGAAAGTGCAAATGACTGTTGGCCTGAGCAAATGTGTTAATTAGGTTTGTGATGCCGTTGACCGGATGACATGTGATGGTAGACCTTAGGTACACTGCCTTCTGAAAGCAGACTAGAAGGAAGCCCTAGGCACATCCTGCCCCTGAATAGAGTCTGAGCAAAAGCCGTTCTTATAAAGCCAATTGCCAAAGTTCTTATTATCAGTAAAAAAAGGACTACAAAGTCATTTTTATTTTGTTCATAAAATTCATAAAACTTAAAATTAAAATGCTTTCTTCTTTTTCTGGTCTTTGAGGAGATGTCACTGTACAAATATACCTGCCATAAACTTATTTTTTATTATTTCTCTAAAAAATGGGAGACACTATCTTGCAATACACAGGTCCTCAGCAGGCCCAGGAGAGAGCGCCCGGTGGAGGAAGCTGTGGCCATTTTATTCTGACCCATTGTCCTAGTGAGTTCTCACTAGAAAGAAGGGATTTCGCCTCAGTTAGAAACCCTGAACAAAATACAAACACTTAAGGTATGTGTTCTAGGCCTGGCTCAGAGGCAGGTAAAGTACATGGCTGCTTTAAAACAACCCTTCCAGAACCATAGATGGCCTGAGTGCTCAGAATGAAAACAGTTAACATTCTCAGTAATGAGCTACTCATGGCAGGAAGGTGCTGCTGTTTGAATGGGCATCTCCTCCTGGGTGTCGGGCTAATGACTTTATCATCCTCCTTTCAGGAACTTTCTCATCTGAGAACGTCTGTGTTTACAGAGAGATCCACTTACACTGCTTATCAGCACCACTCTGAGGTTCTATAATATAATAATTCTGATAATACCTGTCTTGCCTTGTCTTCTAAGCACATCAGACTTTGCAACACCCTCATCTTTACCAACCACACGCTGTGTGTTTTAGCAGCAAGGGAGGGATGCGGGGGTCCAAGGAGGTATGGGATATGCATACGTTGCTAAAATAAAGAGGATAAAAAAGAGGGGGAAATCCCCAACTGCAATTAAAATGCAGCAGCCCTTCACCTATGTCCCAGCGCTAGTTAATACAGGCACTTCCAATAACTTTAATCTCTAAGTGGTGATTGTTGGGAAAAAAAAGAAATCAAGTTTGCGGTTTTTTTTTTAAAGACAAGAGGAAAGAAAATGACTTGTCATATCTGGCTGGTTTAGAAATATAAAATCCAATTCTGAAGAAGCAGAGATAAGGAAAGTGCAGTGGAAGAACCATCAGCTTAGCAAACACTAAATAATGAACAATGCAGAGACTGTCCAGTGTGATAAAATGCTCCATTAGAGGGGCTGCTTTAAATGAGTGATAATTGTGGCACATCCACAGTGAAAGGTTATTGAATTTTTATCTGCAGAAAAAGCTTTTGACAGACTTGCTAGAAAAGTCACCTACAAATAGCACCTTCTTTAGATGAATTTGTCCAAAGGGGTTTTCCGGCATGTAGCATCTCTCTGACATTTGCGGGATTCTGCTTTTCTCAAGGATCAGATCAGATAGGCTGGGTTTCTATGAAGCTCTTGGGTTTTTCATCAGCCTTCTAGAAAAGTCCCCATTATTCTTCCTTTCATAAAAATTGAATTAAGTTGTTAGGTAAAAACTCAGTCAAATCCACTCAGGACTCAACAACCAGAGTTTAAAGGCGTTAGTGCCCAGAATTAACCGCTATTAGCAAGCAACATGGTGCCTTGGAGACTTACACCCGACATTCCTTTTCCTCATAAGAACATGGAGGTCTTTTACATTTTTCTGCATAATTTCTAACATAAATTATATTGTTGGATTTAAGATAATAAAAGAAACTTTCCTTGAACACATGACAAAGAGTCTTTCGAAACCTGTCCTCTGGGGGTGGGGCCAGCCACAGCGCTCCAGCTTCAAAGCTGGTGCAGGGATGCCGAGGTTGCTTCCTCCCACCCTTCCTTTCAGGGTACATGATGCCACTTAGGGAGGCCACAGACACCGCAGCGTCTCCACCTTGTTGCTGTAGCTATGGGGCAGCTTGAGAATGGTCCTTTTTGTTTATGTGTCAAAACAGAGGCCCCTATCACAGGCGTCTGCTGGACATCATGCCTCACTCTGAAAACAGATTTAATCACCCTTTTTTTGACCTTGGGCAAAAGGTCAAACTTCTGCGCTCCACGATCATTCTTTGTTAAACTAAGAGAATAAAAGCTGGCCTGCCAACTAGAGCTGCAGGCAGGGCTGTGTGATTAAGAATTAATGTCTCTAAAGGTCTCTTAAACCATGCACTCCGTGTAGTGCCGCTAACATCATCATACCGTCCTTCGCGGCGTCTCAGACACCCTCCTCTGGCAGGTCAGGAGAGTTTCGTGTGTACCACCAACGAACACAGAAGTTTTCTGAAGCAGATCCTGTTTAAATTTAGAGCGTTTTCCTAAATTCAGTCCTACTCAGTGATGGAGATTTCTTGCATGAAATCAGTCAGTCCTTCCCCCTGCCCCCCTCCACTTCCGAAGTTCCTGTCGAGATTCATCTCTCTTCACCCAATACATTTTCTAGCAGAGACAAACTGTGTCAAAGGTGAAGACACTAAAAAGCACGTCTTTCTCCAGTGGCGTTCATTAAGTCACAAATTTACGCTGGCTCTTAGGCTTATGCCAAGCTTTAAGCACCACAGGAGCTGAGATTTAACAGTACAATGAGTGCCTGCAGGTCCTGGCTTTACTGTTCCTCACTGTAACACTTGGACCATTTGGCATTCAAATTGGTCCCTTCAGATTTATCGTTTAAGCTGTGCCACCACAGAAGCCACCCCTCCTTGCTCTTCTACAGGGTGTCTGTTTAGCCCCGGGAAGTTTGCACCCTCTTTTAGGGTGGGCCTGCAACTTCAGTTCATTTTAGAGCTCTTTTATTTTCCAACTTCTGCCTCCCATTTTTGCCAGAGATTTTCATTTATGTTTATTCTTCCCGTTTCCATTTTATAGTTTTGTTTGCAGATACAATCATTCAGCTGGAAGCTTCCAGCCACCATACTTAAGCAGCCATGATATTATCATATTTTAATAAAATATTTCCCTTATGGATACAAATGTTGGCACTTACAAAGAAATAGCCACATAATTCTTTATGGGCAGATACTTGGGACTTTGTAATTACATTGGAACGCCCACAGCACTAGCCTCCTCTAGCTCTGCCATTGATAACTGCCTCCTTACAGAGTGGGTGGAGGCTCTGCTCCCCAGTCAGGACTTGGGACAAGACAAAGAACATTATAAAACATCATCACACTGACAACAGAGAACTAGCTTAGGTCCTCAGGACAAAGAAGAGCAGGACACATTCTATATTAACTAGAAAGAAGCTATGTGAGGATTGCTTAAAACAAACAAACAAACAAAAAACCCATAGGAAGTCCCCAAGAGTTCCCCCGAAGCTTGGCATCAATCCACAGACATAACACATACCAATAAGAAGCAGCCAGCAGCCAGGTGGTACTCCTTATGACACTCAGGGGAAGCATCATCTCCACTAATCTCAGAAGGCAGAGTCTAACAACCAAATACCCTGACCACAGCAACTTTTATGCTGTTCTCGGGTGTTCCCTGCAACAGTTCTCTTGTTATAAGTTTCAATGCATTTGTAAAAATCAACACAGCATAAGTAAGCCTGAGAATGAGCAAAAATTATCAGTTGGTGTTTTTGCCTCAACAGAACAGGATTAGTTGTTAAGTCAGGTATAACATGGAACTGTATTTGGATGTTCATTTAATGAAAGGAAGGTGTATACAGAACTATAAAAGATGTTAATTAGAGAAGCCCTAAACAAACTCAGAGATGGCCAGTGGGTCGGAAACTCATGAACGAAATATGTCACCAATAGTAATTTAATTTTCTTAGTAAACAGCACAACCATGAAATTAAACAATGATTTTGAAAACTACCATCAAGAAAAGAAGAACGATAGGAAGTAGAGATAGAATGAATCCATTTTAGGGAATGACAGCTACTAACACCAGAAAATGATGATGGGACTAGAAAATGCAAGCACAGAGAGATGATTAAAGACTCTAAACATACAGAGGTAGGCTCAGGCAGACCAAAGGGGGATGTCTGATAATAAAGCACAAGTATTTGGAACTTGTAAAAATGTGATTAGGACCAGGGGAATGCTGGCTTACTGGTTTACCAAAAGCAAAACTGAAATGGGACAATAGCCCATGGGACACTATTATTCTCGTTTGTGTCATTTCAGAACATCTGGGAAATTAGCATCTCATTTTTGTTAACCAGCAGGGCACATGAAGTCCAAGATAGTGAATTCTTGAGTGAAAGAATCCAGATTCCACTTTAGAAGGTGTTAAAGCATATAGTAGGTAATATCTGAGCATGTACCGGAGTACCATATCTGCACCCCTTCTAACTATATTTTCAATGATGCAGTTGCCTGGTACCTGTTTCTACATTCATTCAACAGGTTTGGCAACTGAAGCCTTCTGTGTTAGGAGAAACTCTTGTTCTCATTTAGCACCTTCCGAAATATAAAAAGAACATTTTAATTATCAACCATTTTGGGAACAGGCTAATAACTGCTAAGTCCAAATGAGTCACTGTGCTGACCTTATCTCTAACACAGTCTGCGTTGACACGGAGCGAACCAAAAGGTGAGTGATCAGCCACCCAGCTGGACACCCCAGTATCTAGACTCTAGGTACCAGGGCAAAACCCCGGGCTCCTCCCCCACCTGCCTCAGCTTCATTAGCCAGCCAGCAGGAAAGCCTCCTGTGGGTAGGTTGCTCCAACACCCTTCCCCATCAATCAGACCCTATAAGCTACAAATCCCACTCCATCCTGAAACCCACCCATACCCATGACCTCAGAGAATCTCTGACACACACACACACACACACACACACACACACACACACACACACACACACACACTGAGACTGCACAGAGCAGGAACAAGAGGTGAATGACCAGCTCCCCTCCTGGACAGCCCAGTCTCTAGGCCCTTGGTACTGGGGCAAGACCCCGGGCCCCTTCCCCACTTGCCTTAGCTCCACTAGCCAACACCACCCCATTAACCAGATCCTGTAGCTTAAACGTTCCACTCCACCCCCACACCCACCCATCCCCGGAGACCTCAGCGACTCCCTGAGACACAGACAGCAATCGCAATAATCGGTCCAAGAGAGGATCCCTGAGACACAGATACTGACTGCAAGGACTGGACCAAGAGGCAAAGATACTGCCAGGACCAATTGGAGGAAGAGATGGATAGACACCAGTGCAAGAATTCATTCAACAACTTAAAAGCAACATGCTAACACCAGAACCCAGTGGTCATACAACAGGAAGACCTGATCATCCTAACCTAGAAGAAGCAGAAGAAAACTATCTTAACTATAACTTTATGAAGATGATAAAGATCCTTAAAGAGGAAATTAAAAATTGCCTTAAAGAAATGAAGAAAAGGAAAACAAAAAATTGGAAGAAATTATTAAATCTCTTAAAGACCGCCCCCCCTCAAAATCAAGAAAAAACAATCAACCAGGTGAAGCAAACAGTTCAAATTGTTCAACAACTGAAAACAGAAATTGAGGCATTAAAGAAAACACAAAGTGAGGGAATTCTGGGTAAATAAACAGGAACTACAGATGCAAGCATAACCAACAAAATACAAGAGATGAAAGAGAGAATCTCAGGCATTGAAGATATGAGGGGAAACAGATTCATTGGTCAAAGAAAATGTTGAATTCAACAAATTCTTAACATCCCGGAAATCTGGGACACCATGAAAAGACCAAACTTTAGAATAGGGATAGAAGAAAGAAGAATTCCAGCCCAAAGGCACAGGAAATATATTCAACAAAATCATAGATTAAAACTTTCTGAACTTAAAGAAGGATATGCCTATGAACATACAAGAAGCTTATAGAACACCATACATATTGGACCAAAAGAAAAAAGGTCCCTTTCCATATAATAATCAAAACACCCAACATACAGAATAAAGAAAGAATATTAAGAGCTGCAAAGAAAAAAAAGGCCAAGTAAGATTTAAAGGCAGACCTATCAGAATTACACCTGACTTCTCAATGGAAACCCTGAAGGTCAGAAGGTCCTGGACAGATGTGCTGCAGACACTAAGAGACCATGGACACAAGCCCAGACTACTATGCCTAGCAAAACTTTCAATAACCATTGATGGAGAAAACAAGATATTCCATGACAAAACCAGATCTAAACAACATCTGTCCACAAATCCAGCCTTACAGAAAGTACTAGAAGGAAAACTTCAACCCAAAGAAGTTTGGTGCACCCACGAAAACACAGGCAATAGATAACCTCCCACCAGCAAACACTAAAGAAGGCAAACACACAAACACTATCACTGAAAAATAAGAGGAATTAACAACCACTGATTATTAATATCTTTTTTTCTGTTTTTTTTTTTTTTTGAGACAGGGTTTCTCTGTAGCTTTGTGGTCATTAATATGTCTTAATATCAATGGAATCAATTCACATATAAAAAGACAGACTAACAGAATGGATACAAAAACAGGATCCATCCTGCCTGCATACAAAAAACACACCTCAACCTCAAAGACAGACACTACCTCAGAGTAAAGGCTTGAGAAAAGATTTTTCAATCAAATGGACCTAAGAAACAAGTGGGTGTAGCTATCCTAATATCTAACAAAACAGACTTCAAACAGAAGAGATGGAGAAGGACATTTCATATTCCTCACAGGAAAAATCCATCAAGATAAAGTCTCAATCCTAAACATCTATGCCCCAAATACAAGAGCACCCACATATGTAAAGGAAACATTACTGAAGTTTAAACTGCACATCAAACCCCACACAGTAATAGTAGGAGACTACAACACCCCACTCTCCCCAATGGGTAGGTCAACCAGACAGAAACTTAAGAGACAAATAAAAGAACTAACAGATGTTATGACTCAAATGGACTTAAGAGACATCTATAGAATATTCCATCCAAACACAAAAGAATATTCCTTCTTCTCAGCACCTCATGGAACCTTCTCTAAAACTGATCACATACTCGGTAACAAAACAAACCTCAACATACACAAAAAATTGGAATAATCCTCTGTATCATACTGGATGACCAAGGCTTAAAGTTAGAATTCAACAACATTAATTTCAGAAAGCCTACAATCTTATGGAAATTCAACAGTGCTCAATTAAGTCACTCCTGAGTTAAGGAAGAAATGAAAGACTTCCTAGAATTCAACAAAAATGAATATACAACATACCCAAACCCATGGGACACTATGAAATCAGTGTGAAGAGGAAAGTTCATTGCCCTAAGTGCCTACATAGAGAAAGTGGAGAAATCTCACAGTAGCAACTTAACAGCACACCTGAATGCTCTAGAACAAAAAGAAGCAAACTCACCTAGAGGAGTATATGACAGGAAATAATCAAATTGAGGGCTGAAATCAACAGAATTGAAACAAGAAAACAATACAAAGAATCGATAAAACAAAGAGTTGGTTCTTTGAGAAAATCAACAAGATAGACAAACTATCCAAACTAATGAAAAAGCAGAGAGAGAACATCCAAATTGACAAAATCAGAAACGAAGGACATAACAACAGACACTGAGGAAATCAAGAGAATCATTAGATCATACTTCAAAATAAAATGTAAAAAAAATTAACAATTTTCTGGATATGTACCATATACCAAAATTAAATCAAGACCAGATGAACAATTTAAATAGACCTATAACCCCTAAGGAAAAAGAACCAGTTAACAAAAGCCTCCCAACCAAAAAAAGCCTAGGGCCCCGATGGTTTCAGCACAGAATTCTACCAGAACTTCCAAGAAGAGCTAATACAATACTCCTCAAATTATTCCATAGAGAAGGAACATTGCCAAATTCTTTGTATGAGGCTACAGCTACCTTGATACTGAAGCCACACAAAGACTCAACCAAGAAAAAATTACAGACCAATCTCCCTCATGAACATTGATGCAAAAAATACTCAATAAAATACTGGCAAACTGAATCCAAGAACACATCAAAAAGTCATCCACTATGATCAAGTTGGCTTCATCCCAGAGATTCAGAGATGGTTCAACATAAGAAAACTTATTAATGATCAATGTAATCCACCATATAAATAAACTGAAAGGAAAAAACCTATATGATAATCTCACTAGATGCTAAAAAAGCATTCCACAAAATCCAACACCCCTTTATGATAAAGGTCTTAGAGATATCAGGGATACAAGGAATGTGTCAAAACATAAAAACCAGTATACAGCAAGTTGACAGCCAACATCAAATTAACTGTAGAGAAACTAAAAGTGATTCCACTAAAATCAGGAACAAGACAAGTCTGTCCACTCTTTGAGTACTATGTTGAATAGCCAGAGAAATAAGACAACAAAAGAAGATCAAGGGGATACAAATTGGAAAGGAAGAAGTCAAATTTTTGCTATTTGCAGATGATATGATAGTATGCATAAGTGACTCTAAAAATTCAATGAGGGAACATTGATAAACACCTGATGTGGGATTCCCCTCTGTGTGCTGTGATTACCACTGGTTAATAAAGAAACTGTCTTTGCCTGATAGGGTAGAACAGAACTAGGTGGGGAAAACTAACATGAATGCTGGGAGAAAGAAGGCAGAGTCAGAGAGAAGCCATGTAGCCCAGCCAGAGTCAGATGCTGGACCGGAGAAAACTTTACCCAGTAAGCCACAACCACGTGGTGATATGCAGATTAATAGAAATGGGTTAAATTAATATTTAAGAGCTAGCTGATAAGAAATTAGAGCTAATAGGCCAAGCAGTGATTTAATTAATGCAGTTTCTGTGTGGTTATTTTGGGAGTCTGGGTGGCCGGAAAATGAACAAACAGCCCCCTACAACCAACACCTTCAGTAATGTGGCAGGATACAAGATCAACTAAAAAAAAAATCAGTAGCTCTCCTATACACAAATGACAAAGGGGCTGAGGAAGAAATCAGAGAAACATCACCATTCACAATAGCCACAGATAATATAAAATATCTTGGGGTAATATTAACCAAAGGAGTGAAAGACCTGTACAAGAACTTAAAGTCTTTGAAGAAAGAAGATATCAGAAAATAGAAAGATCTCCCATGCTCTTGGATAGGTAAGATTGACATAATAAAAATGGTAATCCTACCAAAAGTAATCTATAGATTCAATGCAATCTCCTTCAAAATTCCAACACAATTCTTCACAGACCTCAAAAGAACAATACTCAACTTCATATCAAAAAACAAAAAAACCAAGGATAGCTAAAACAATCCTGTACAATAAAGGAACTTCGGGAGACATTACCATCCCTGACCTGATATAGAGCTCTATTATTACAGTTACAGTAATGAAAACAGCTTGGTATTGGCATAAAAACAGACATACACAAAGCAAAATCAACAAAAAACCCAAACCAAACAAAAACCTGGGAAACTGGGGGTCAGAGAAGTAGGAAGGATTTGATCAAAAAATCATACATGAATGTATAACATTCTCAAGTAATAATTGAAAACAATGAAAAATCACAAGGGAAGTCTAGGAAACTATTGGTCTTAATGAGCCAAGGAGACATGATGGCTACATTTACTATGATATCCTGGACAGGCTCCCGGGACAGAGAAAGAACACTAGACCAAAACTAAGAAAACTTAAACTATAGACTTTAGTTAACACCAATACATCAGCACTGGCTCATTAGTCAAGACAAATAGTCTTTCTTAATGGAAGAGTTAACAAAGAGGGCATTTGGGAATAAAGTGTTTGGGGGTGTCTCTGTGCTGTCTTTGAAAGCTGAAGTCTAAATATACGAAAGCATTTATTTTTACTTTAATAAAAGTTGATTTAGGCTCCCCATGACGGGTCTATTAGCATGACTGTGGTGTCTGACTGCCTGGCCTACTTGATGACTGTGAGATGAACTCAAAGAGTAGAAGTGTCAGCAGGGCAGCCAAGGTTTGAGAAAACAAAGAACCATCTTATATTGGCTGACTTCAACATAAAAAAAAAACCTAAACAACTGAATATAGTGAAATAATTAGATTTTAAGAGTAGTCACCTGGGGTTGTACAAATTTGTCATAAATAAAGAATTAAGTCCCTGCAGCTGTGGAACTTCTGTGCCTGACAAGGAGGGGAGAAACAGGAGCCGTCAACCATATCCTAGCCCTATAGGACTGAACTGGGAGGCCAAGAAGCTGGTTCATGGGGGAAGGGTCTGTGAACCCCCTTGCAGCTAGAGGATTCCTATGAGAAATAAGTCTGCTAAACTCTTATTGCTGTTGTACCCTAGTCAACACATTGGAAACCTTTGTAGATTTAGGGTAAGGAGTCATATTCAGTGAGTTTTTACTACCATGTTTACTGAGATTATGTGATCAATTACCCCTTCCCAACAGAAAAAAACAGCTTAGAAAATAGAGGGCCCATAACATATATCTCTGTTGGGGTGCATATGTGATTTAAGGGCTGAACAGGTCAAAGAGTTATTCAGGTTTCGAGTACGCTGCAAAGGCAGAGTATACGGACTTCCTGTTAAAACATTCATCAGTGGGTGGGAGGACGAGCCGCAGCAATGTTTAATAGAGTGAGCTGATGATGAAGTGAAGTGGTCAGAAAGAGAAAATGACATTTTAACTTAATTGAAATAGCCCTGTAGGCTAGTGGAGACAGTGTGGCACATGATAGATCTAGAATATATTACGTAGCATAACAAGATAGAGTTTCTAATTAGAAAATGTAACACAAAATAAAGGGTGATACATTAATATTGATTACAACTCAGATGAATTTCAAAAGAGATATATGTAATAACTCAATGTACCTAAGATATAGAAATCTTGTTGAGGCAGGAGAAGAAAATGATCAAAACTAATTAACTGAAGAGGACCTTGAATTTCTGACCCTCCTGCCTTCAACTCTGAAACTTTGGGATTACAGGCCAGTGTTACAATTCCTATTTTATGGGGTACTGGGGATCCTGGGTGCTGTGCATGCTAGGCAAATAGTTTACTGAATGAGCTACATTTCCAGCCCTTTAGATATGTTTAAAGAGAAAATGTTGAACACTGGATTTTTGAATAAAACATAACCATGAATAAAGGACTAAGGAATATAGCCTTAATAGAAAAATATGGCCTCCTAAGTAGGAATTTAGCGTAAGTAGCACAATGCAGTTTATGACCAAGGAAGCTGTAGATCCTTAATCCTGGAGATTTGAACAAAATCCATGACAGAATGCAGGAAGTCTGTGAGAAAGCAGCCGGAGCAGACCATGCCCCAGAGTCACCTTCCGGTCTGTGTATCAGAGGTATCCATATAGAGTCGAGAAATAAAGCCAGGCATTTACAATCACCTGATTCTCAACACAGATGGTAAGCATACTGCAGAAAGGACAGTCCTTTCAACAGGAAACAAAGGCAAAACCAGACAACTGGGATTGTGTTAAACTTAAGTTAAAAAGCTTCTGAAAAGCCAAAGTCAATAGAATGAATAGACAACTTACAAATTGAGACAAACTACACTGCTAATAAGGGTTGACAGATAGAATGCATATGAAATTTTTAAAAAAGGCAATAAAAAACAAAGTGTACAGCATCCCCAAATAGATATTTCTTAAACACCTTAGAGAAGTTTAGAGAAGAATGGTGATTACTGGAGGCCAGGTGAAGAGGGCTGAGTGGCAGGAGGTATGTGCAATGTCCACCGTGAATGCGAATACTCGTTTGCTCATCAACGGGCCTGAGAACTTGAGTTAGATCACCAGAACTCACATGACAGAGAGAGTGACTTCTGCAAGCTGTCCTCTGACCTCCACACACATGCTGTGCCACATTCATGTGTGCAGACACACAGCACACGCACACACCTAGCGGCCAGGAGAGGACATAGGATCCACTGGAGCTGTAGGTGCAGGCAGCTGTGCGCTGCTGATCTGGGTGCTGGGAACCGAACTCAGGTCCTCTGCAAGAGCAGCAAGCCCTCTTTATTGACAGGTTCTCTCTCTGTTCTCCAACTGAAAAACAATCTTAAGGGGAACATGTGCAAAGAAGTCGAGGGGGAGAACACCCTCAGGAGATGGAACAGCAACCATGGACTGTTGATGTCCAAAGGTAACAGCAATATTTTCTGCAGGCAGCATCTAGAAAAGGGAAGGAGATCCCTTCGCATGTAAAGGAGACAGAGTGACATTTAGGAAAATATTAAAATAAATAGGAAAAAAAATCACCCTTGGAAATGCCATTCACTCTGATCTCCTGGACAATGTGTGACCAACCATACTTTGCTACCAACAGATGATAATTTTCTCAGGAGGCCATGGCATGTTTCAGATGGGTGAGGATCCTGCTGTACTTGACTGAAGAGATGTTTAAAATGAAAATGACTTTCTGCCACTTGTCTCTAGTCCATTACAGTTGTAATGTGAGTTTAATGCAGCAAGGCATTTACCATAGCAAAGAGTTACCAGGGTGTGGAACAAGAAATAAGCCTGGTCCCCCTCATCTTGCTGGGCTTCTTGCTTTCTAGTCTCTTGACCTGGAAGTACTTAAGATGATGTAATCTTTTGGTCTAGTTTTCAAAACAATAATAAAGAGCTGTCCTTTTTTAGACACACTCTGATGTAGAGTCACACCGACATGGGACAATCAAAGTAGGCCAAGAACAGAATCTTCTTTGTTCAAATGACGAACATCAATGGGCATCTCTCTGGGAATTCAAGAACCTGGAAAGTGGGGGTGAACTGGGTTGACTGTTCGCAAGATAAGTCAGTCTTGCTTGGTGCTTTGTTTTAACAAAGATACCAGAAGTAGTGATTACAGTTCACTTGGGTTGTGAACTGATTTTAAAACTGATGACAGTTAGTTAAATCACTCACTGGGTGGAATAATCACCCTGAAAGGAACTGAGAGGGTGGAACTTGTATTATAAAATGGAACTGAGCACACTAGACACAGTACTAATGGGCGTAGTAGAAGAAATCTTTGTCAGAATAACAGAGATGATTAAAGACATGAATTAGACATCAACTCCACTGGGTACTCTCAGTGACATGAACACAACAGCTAAATTGAGCAATTACAAAGTTAAGTGTAACTCGGAGAGCATCTTTCTCCTTCAGAAAACAGTTGATGTCAAGTTAGCTTAGCTTGTCTGCATTACTCAGTGGCTAGCTGCAAACGGTTTTGTCTTGTTAAACCCTTTTAGAATGGACAGACTAGACATCTGGCATGGTATGACACTCAAAATAAAAAATGTATTATAAAATATTATATATATAATATCTGTAGCTATATATAGATATAGATATGCCACCAAACAAGCACATCCCTTCTAAACATCACTCAGAAATAAGCCTGCATCCACAGGAGCCAAAAGAAACTAGGAAAAGAGACACCTGGTCCCTTTTCAGAGCTGTTTGTAGTTAGCAAAGAGGAAATTAACTCTGACTTTTTTAGAGAGAGGAGGAACAGAGTGGGCCTGGGAGAGAAAAGGGATGATTTCAGTGGCTGCTTGTGAAGGAACTGTGATTAGGGATTGTAAAGTTGGAGTGGCCTTTCATAGATGGCTCTTTATGCAGACTGTCAAGTGTAATACCAGGCCCAAACTACCCCTAACAGGTACATTTCTCTTTGTGCAGATTTCTGAGGCTGAACATGTATACTTTTATAATTAGGTAAAACAGTATTTTAAATAAATGTGTAAGTGAAAAGTATACCTTTTAAAAAAAAATCAAAGCACGTGATATGATTCCTCTCTGAACAATGCTTCTGCAACAGTTGTAAGGATGGAGATATGACAGCAATAGAGAATAGAAGCAATGAGCCTTCAAGGGTTCTTACAGGCTATAGGCCTGTGTCTCACGGAACAATTCACCTCTGTAGATTTCATCCACTCCTTTTGCATTTCTAGGCTGCAATTGTGATTATCCAAAAAATAATAACATCTTACAGGGCACTGATAAACAACTGATTCCAAAGTTTACAGTCACAATAAGCACGGGCAGTTTCTTCCTAACGACCACCTGACTACTAGCCCTAATAGGACAGGGATAATCTCACTGCTCTCTTCCTGCCAAGAGTTTGCTTTTCCTTATTCTGCTTCCATCCCTCCATTTGCACATAGAAGCTCACCTTCTCCTTTATCCACACCACTGTTCCTCAGCCTTTACTCTACATCGTGCATACTGATGTACGTGTGTAATGCTTTCTAAAGAGCATTTATTAATGGTTGGAGTGATGGTTCAGCACTCGCTGCTCTTGCAGAAGGCCTAGGTTCAGTTCCCAACATCTACATGGGAACTCATAGCCACCTATAACTCCAGTCCCAGGGGACGCCATACCAGATTTTGGCCTCCACAGGTACTAGGCACAGACACAGAAAATATACATAGATGCAGGAAAAATACATATACATAAATAAATCTTCATAAAAGCGTTTATTTTATAGCAATTAAAGTGCATGTGCCTTAAAGTTTTCTAATTATTTTCCTTTGACCAATTGGTCCTTGATCAAAGGGTTATCATTTTTATTTTATATCCTAATCTTCAATTTCTTAGAAATCTTTAACTGTTATCTCTCTTTTTCTTTTCCAGAATAATAGTCATCCTTATTACCTCTATTTTCTATTTCAATCACTTCTATTATTCTCTTTTTAGATACCTTTTATTAGCTTTATCTAGTTAGAGGAAGAATGTAACCATGCATTCAGGCTCTAAGAGAAATTGTTGGAAGGAAGACAAAAGGAATTGGTTTTATTTTTTTCTTGAGACTCAGTATTTCCATGTTACATGATGTTGTGTTTCTATGGTTTAGCATGAAGCCAGGCTTCTCATACTCCACAGTGGGAAGCAGAGATGAGTTCTTCCCCAGATTCTCAAAGTGAGAGAGTTGCAGTGTAAACAAAATTCCCACACGGCTCTGACACGCTGGAGCATGCTCCATTAGTGACAAGCACACACTCATGTTCCAAACGGAAGCCCTCAGTCTGGCCCTGCAATCCCGTAGCAGATGTCACCCTTCTTGTTACTTACTCTGAGATGTGGAGAGGTTGGCGAAAGCTGACTTTGTTCTGCCAGCCAGCCATTCCAGGCTTTCGTGCATGTTGGCCAAGGCTTTGAGGTCACTGACGTCACGGAGAATGTCTTGTGGAGGAATAAGTTTGTCACCAAGGTTCCCAATTAGAACTTCAGATTCCTTGCCAAAGGCTGCCCTGAAAAGCAAATCAAAACCACATCTCACTTACTGCTTGGTAAAGGCTGGGGACAGGTTTCATTCACTTATTTTAAAAAGAATCTGAAGCAAATAAAATATAAGATTAATTCATGTTATTTAATCACTAGGACCCACATAACAGAAGGAAAGAATGGGCTCTAGACAGTTGTCCTCTGACCACTCCCTCTTCCCTCCCACCCCATGGGGGTAATAATAAATATTGTTTTCAAGTTTTTGAAAATAAAAAATATAACTGTAATTGAAAATTACTATAATTCATATGGGGCTCATGTGGAAAAATTGTTCTTAGCTGTACATCATTAAACTAATATTATTCTTAATATTTAAAAAAAGATTAATTTATGTTATGACACAAAATCTAGGAACAAGCAAAGTAGTGCAATGAAGGCATCTTTTAACTCACTGGGTTTCCCAGAGCCCATTGTCTTCAAATGTTCTTAAGGGTGTGAGGAAGTTACACAGTGCAATAAAGGAACTCTGGAGACCACAGGCCCAGACACAGCAGGGGTAACATTTTGGAAAATGAACTGCTCTATTTTCACAAATCTTTTATTCTAAGAGGGTGTAGAGGGAGAGAGGGAGAGAAAGGGGAGAGGAGGGGAGAGACTGCTAAAATGAGAAGCGATGACTAGGAGTGAGGGTACACATGGTGGATAAGCAGAGCTGACACCAGAGGAAGTTGAGAGAGGTGCCTGGAACCTTTGCTAAGTCCTAAAGGCTTTTAAAACTCAAATAATCTTAGTGAACAGATGTGGAAGCTCTATTTAAATATAAAACCACAATTTCAGCTTAAGTAAACAGTGAGTAGTAACATAAAATACAATAAAAAGACTTTTAGTGGACATACAGGCACTTAAGAGGTGCTGTTCATTGTACAGAAACCCTGCTATGAATTAAATGTTGTTAAAGATGTCTGACACTAAGTCATCACTCATGATTAACCTCATTTCAACAGAGGGTTATGTTCTTAAAAGGGAAAGTTACAGGTGACTGGCTGATTTGGATAAGTTGTGGTTAAGAGGCAATAAGGCATATGAACTGAGCATATGATATTTGAGTGTGTTGACAAACTCTGCCTGTGATCTGAGTAAAGATCTTGGGGTAACTGGCTCCCCAAGTGGCATATATCTAACTAGTTTCCAAGACCTGCATGTGTAAAAATTTTGCTGCGGCTTCAGAGTTGGAAAACTAAGGTGTGAAGCCCTAGTTGGCTGCTTGCTGAAGGTGAGATGTCGGACTTCCCTGCACGATGCATTTGGTGGTAATGGCACTGACGTCTTCTGAAATAAAATGAGGATTTGTTGAGGTGATTCTGAAAACTTTTCATTGGGAAAGTATCAATAATCATGAAAGCAGAATATTAACAAATCCAAATGGCCATTCCAGTTTTAACACTAAGAACACCTGTACAGTCTTTTATCTTTCCTCTGCCCAGGAATATTTAAGTGCCTAACACAATGCCTGGTACCTAACAGAATTCATAATATTTTATATTTTAGTTATTATTTTCTTAGGGGCATTGATAAGGCTAGTTATTTATAATCAACTCAAGGTATGTACTTATAAATACACTTAAATAGTAAGAGTGAGCAGTGGGAACGAAGTCTCAAGGGGTAGTATGACAGATGGAAACTTCTAGTACTACAGTTACTCTAGAAGTGAATTACTGTCACATGAATCACTGGTCTCTCACCTAGTTCTCACTATTCTAGTTTTACCTGGTAAAAGGCCCTTCATATTATTGTGGTTGAAAGTATGACCGATGTCAAAATTATGAAACAAACAATCTCATTAAATTTCAGTGCCCACTTGCAAATGTGGTACTGAGTGCCATGTGATATGAAATCAGAGTTGTGTAGGAGGATCGTGGTAGATAAGGACTAATTTTGCATACTCCATTTCTGGCATGCTGCCATAGCAACTGAGCTACACTGATTCTTCTCAAACTGGAGACCTTGAGAGTGGAAGTCACAGCTAAGAACGATGGAGCCTAAAGGTAAGATGGTTGAAGCATACTGTGATATCATAGGTACCACACTTCAGCCCCTCAGACAATTTCTTCTGGTCTTCAGGTCAGAGGAACAGAAAATGAAGGCCTCTTTGATTAAGCTACTGTTATTTCTACTTTGCTAGTAGCAGTTAAATGCAATCTTTAACTGACATAATCGTCTAATCAGCATAAGTGAGGTTATACTCAGAAAAACTCCTCTGAGTTTTGTTATCCCTAAAAATCTAGTTACTGGGAAAAGCGAAACCTAAGTCTCCTTCATGATGTGAGGCCAGAAAACATCTATAATATCTTCCCTTGGGCCAGGCTGCAAATATTTACTTTTCTTAATATGTCCTTATAAATCAGCTTTTCCAGTCCCTTAATCATCTTTGATAGATACAACAGAAAAATGTCTCTGAGCTGGGTGGTTAAAAAGCAACAAGGGAGGCTAAGAGCTTTGAAAGCCAGGCTTGGAGCCATTTTTATGCATGTAGGTCTAACTCTGGGTGGAATGTGACAATCAAGACGAGTATTTATGCAGAAGTCTAATCCGTGTGTGCAGGTCTAGGAGCCCCAGGCATGACTGTGTGCTTACAGCACGGGATGCTGGTCCTCTTCCCTCTGCATCACTGAGATTTGCTTAACCTCCTCAGACAGGAGAGCAACAGACTTAGAAAAACACAAACTGCCTCATGTTGAATGCATAGCAGACATATCATTTGACAGGAATCCATAATCACCCCCTAACAACCTGGAAGACACACAGAAACCATGACATGGAGAATAACTGATTGACAGCTATAACTATTTCACATACAAAAGCATTCCTTTGAGGATTTGTGTATGTGTGAAAGAGCCTGGAGGAAGATTTTTATGTGTTAAACAATAACCTTAGGATTGCAGATTTATTTTCTAAACTCTGATTTATTAAATTATACCATATCTGTACTGTGAAGCCATTAGAAACTATTCAGTGGAGAATTCTTAATAGCACAGAAAATGTTTGGTGTGGCTTCTTTGTAATGATGATAGGTAGTTGGGTCAAATAAATTATTATTACACTAGGCACCAAGTAGTCTAGGAATCCCAGGAAAGGAGACAGGCGGACACAGGAATCACAGACACGAGAACAAAATTAGGGGAGGGCGGTGAGCTTGTAGCTGGCCTTGAGTTGTGCCTCCAGCTTGCTAAAGACCTAACCAATGCTCCTGAAAATATCTCACAACCACACTGATAGCTACCAACATCTGGATGAGAATTATTGCCTCTTTCTAGATTTGAATTTTTACAGTATTTATCTTCTTCCTATTTTTAAAAATATGTTATTTAATGGAGATGTACTTTTGAATGCCACAGGCAACAGAATAATTATATTGAGAAGGTGAGGTACCTGGTAGTAACAGGTCCTCCCTCATCACTGCACAGAGATGACATGATGCCAGAAACAGAAAAGAAAACTTACAACGTCTATGTTTAAAGAACTGATCTCTAGGGAAGAGTACCCTTCAGAGCCAGCTGGCCAACAAGCTCACGCAGACCATGAAACTGAAGAAGTGTGGTAAGCCTCTTCAGTTTAAATCTTACCACACTTTTTAAAAAATCTTTAAAGACCTTGATCTGACAAGGATTCATTTAAGAGAAATTTGCCAAGAGTGTTAAATCTGTTTAACTTAATTTTACCGCACAATTATAATCTTTAAAGAAAGTCTATCTGACAAGAATTCATTTCAAAGAATTTTGCAAAGGATGCACAAAATTGTCTCCATTTAGAACTTAAATAATTCTGTTATCTACTGAAAGGAAGGGGAAAAAATCTGCATTTTCAGCAGGCTACAAGGAATTATGAAAGAAACATCATAAGTGGTTTCAAAAGTGATTGATTTGAAGATCTGGGCTGTATCAGACATGACACACACCCATTTCTGTGTCTTTCCCTGTGCCTGTTCCTAATCTTTTACTGCTGCTTCCAATTGCTGAGCTCAGCTTGGAGGTAAGGATCCTGGAGTATGTTGCCTCAAGTGCAAGCCCACTGTGTTAAATGAAGTAAGAACAGGGAAGGGCAAGGACCTATGCTCGCGGCTATACATATAGACAGGTTCCTTCCTTTCTGGTCTGCCACGTCCACATGTAACAGGCACCTGAGGTATGGGGTTGTCTTCCTTGCCTGAAAGATTTACACCAGTCCCTGTTAGTTCTACTCAGGGTCTTATTCAGTCACAGAATCTTGTTTAACAGTGTTGCTGGCCAAGAGTGGAACAGAGCAGATTCCTGCCTTCCCTTCCCCAGCCATACACTCAACCATCCAGATGGAGCTGGCAAGGTAGAACAGCAAGATGGCCCGGGCAGGATTCGGCTCTTACCAGTTGGGAAGCTACTTATAATTCTGGCATGTTGGAATAACTGACCCAAAGACCAATCACATTGTACCCTTTAATAACAAGAATAGATGAGTCTGGGGATTCGGGAAAAGTAGAAAGGATTCCTTCCATTATTAGTATTATTACTCATGGAACTTTTGCTCTTTCCACTTCAGCTCTGGGCTAAGCCAGCCTGGAAGTACCTAGGAAGGAATGCTCCTGCTGGAAGATACAACAGCAGCTGTGTTTAATTGAAAAAAGGGCTTGTCATTGGGCTGCTCTGAATTTCTCACATGTTCACAGGAGACAGCATGGTAAAGCAACGCTATCCAGACAAAGGCAGACTCATAATTGTTGATGCTTTTATTTCATTTACTATTTTATTAATGTTGATTATAAGTACAAGGGTTTTAGTCTCCCTATGGCCTTGCTAAATTTACTACTTCAGTGGATGAATGTATATTATTTAACATTATATAATGCTTATGAAAACAGAGCCATTCAGCTGTGTTGGTTAGCTATCTCTCACTGTTACAAATCCCTAAGATAATCAACTCATTAAGATAAGAGGCTTGTTATGGTTTAATTTTTGAGGTTTCAGTCTATGAGAAGTTAGCCCCATTGGTTTTGGCCTATGGCAGCCTGTAACCGCAATCTCAGGCAAAACCATTTACCTAGCCAGCAGACAAGTGGATACTGACCCTATAGTTCATGATCCTAGAGAATCTAAGTAACAAAGTGAACCCTAAGAAAAACATAGATAGATCTACCTGTAAAGGAATAATAGAATCGCCTGACAAAATTGGGAGTGTGGGGGTTGGGGGAGAAGGAAGGGTGGAAGGGGAAGAGGAACAAAGAAGGGGATGGGGAAATTGAGGAAACAGGATAGTTGAGATGGAGAAAGGACAGAGATGAGAGCAAGGAAAGAGATATCTTGATTGAAGGAGCCATTACGGGGCTATCAAGAAACCCAGCATTAGAGAAATTCCCAGGAACCCACAAGGATGACCGCAGCTAAGACCCTAAGCAATAGTGGAGAGGGTTCCTGAGCTGGCCTTGCCCTGTACTTAGATCTTAAATGTCACCATAAACCTTCATCCAGCAACTGATGGAAACAGAGGCAGAGATCCACAGGGGAGCACTGGGCTGAACTCCAAAGTCCAGTTGAAGAGTGGGAGGAGTGAGAATATGAGCAAAGAGATCAAGGCCATGATGGAGACACCCACTGAAACAGCTTACCTGGGATAATGGGAGCTCACCAACTCTAGCTGGACAGGAAAGGAACCAGCATAGGACCAAACTAGATCCTCTGAATGTGGGTGACAGTTGTATGGCTGGGGCAGACTGCGGGGTCATTGGCAGTGGCATCAGGATTTATCCCTACTTCTTGTACTGGCTTTTTGGGAACCCATCCTCTTTGAATGGATACCTTACTCAGCTTAGATATAGTAAGCAGGTCTTGGACCTTCTCCAAAGCAATATGCCTTTACCCTCTCTGATGACTGGATGGGGGATGAAGTGAGGAGAAGGTAGAGGGAATGGGAGGAACTGTGATTGGTATGTAAAATGAAAAGAATATAGTTTGTTTTCTTTTTTAAAATAAAATAAAATATATGAAAAAGTAACAGAATTGTCCAGTTACCTTGATTACAATATTATTTTCCTCCAAGTCTAACCTTCCACAATTTTTAGCCATGTGGTTCCTGATATATTATCATGTGAGGAACTAGTTTTTATTTTTAGTAAAGAACTAATCCTCTCTAGATGTCTGTCTCTTCTTTCAATGGTTACAATAATTTTCCATTTCTTTTCTTCACCCATTGTTCTTCTAACACTTAGAAAAAAATCACAGCGGGGCCGAGGAGATGGCTAAGCTGGTAGAATGCTCGCTGTCCAGGCATGAGGACCCGAGTTCAAGTCTCTAGCATCCAGATGAAGAAGGTCGGCAGAACAACACATGCCTGTGTACCTAGCACTGTGCGGGCAGGTACAGGAGGATCCCAGGGGCTTGCTGGCCTGACACTGTACCTGGATTGGCAAGCTTTGTGAGACCCTGTCTCTGAAAATAAGGTGGAGAGCAATTTGGGAAGTTAGTTGACGTCAACCTGTGGCTTCCATGTGCACATGTTCCTGGTCTTTCTCTCTGTCTCTGTCTCTGTCTCTCTCTCTCTCACACACACACAAACATACTATACTTTTGACTGGCTGATGAGGCTATGCAATGTACAAGTGCACTGAGCCTGAACTGGGAGAAACATGCCAGTTGTATGTGTGAAAACAGCAGCAGCTTTTCTTTCTTGCATTTTGCTAGACATTGAGAACACTATTCATTTTATTATATTTTTACAGTTAAAAACATAAACTGGGATTTGCTCATTCAGGGGTAATAGCCAGAAACTGACCATGGCTGCAATGAAGGCATGGGTGGATGGGGATGCCGGCTTGTCCCCTTCTGTCATTAAATCAGCTTGTTTACTGGACACAGAGCACCAGACTTAGTGATTTATGATGGCCTATATACTTTAAATTCCACACTTACCCCCCCCCAATCTTTAACTAACTAAGATTTTACTTTCTATTTCTATGGATTTCCTCATTTTGGAGATGCATGTAGAATTTCTACTCACATCCAGGGTCACTGTTTTCTTTTACTTTGGATATTTTCAGGGTTCACCCATATTTAAGGATGTAGCAGTACTTTAATATTTTTATATTAGCAAATAAGAATATATCATCTTATAGACCACATTCATCTACTCAGCATGTGGGTGTATGTGGGTGGTTTTCAACTTTGAGTAATTAATATGATGCGGCTAAAAACATTAGTGTGCACAATTTTTTATGTTTATTTTTTTCTGAGACATGATCTTGCTATATAGCTTAGGCTGGCCTGGAACTCATGATTCTTCTGCATTTGCTTCCTGGGTGCTGAGACTGGAGAGATGGGTGTCACAACTTTTCTTCCCTCCCCAGCACTGCAGATCCACTCAGGCGTTTGCATGGTTAGGTAAGTACTCATTCTGCAGCGCTGTTTTACTCTCAGTTCTGATCTAAGGTCTTACTAGGTTTCCCAGGGTCTGAACTAGCTTGTATACTCCTCCATCAGCTTCTAGATTAGCTGGGATTACAGGCTGTGCCAACATGTGCAGTTGTACCACTATCTTGTACACATTTTGTATTGCTGTGTCTTCACTGTGTACTAGCTGGACCCGGTGACACGCAACCTTTAACTTTTGAGGGAATGTTTAAGGATTCAATGCTCTGTATCATCGCCAACACTTGCTATTATCTTCTGCCTTTTAAAATTGCAGTGTTGGTCTGGGAGAACAGTAGTTTGATTTGTACTTTCTGGACAGCTAATGATGTCCCTGTCAACCATCTGTATTATGTTCTTTAGAGAAATGTTTGAGTCTTTGTTCATACTTTAAACTTGGTTGTTTTGTTATTAAAGTTTCTATTTTTTAAGCAGAAATGTACAGCAAATTTGCCTTCCTGCAGGCTCTGACCTATCCTGCATCATTGATTCAAAGCCACCTCACAGAAATGAGCAGAGCTAATGCTCAGAGATTGGTTTCTAAACAAAACATCACACTCAGTAAGAGGAACCAGAACTCTTGGAAGAGACAGGCTTAGGATATTTTGTGGTGATTAAAGATTAATGTGATCCTGGAAATATGCCCCTCAACTGAAGAATGGATAAAGAAAACGTAATACATTTACTCAATGGAGTATTACTTAGCTATAAAAAAAACAATGGCATCATAAAATTTGCAGGCAAATGGACGAAACTAGAAAAAAAACATCCCAGGTGAGATAACCCAGACTCAGAAGACAAACATGGTGTGTACCCACTCATAAGTGGATACTAGATGTAAGGCTACAATTCACAGCTCCAGAGGTAACAATGGGGACCCTAAGAGGGAGTACATGGATCGCCCAGGGAGGGAGAATTAGATGCCATCTCAAGGGTAAACGGGGGAAGGGAGCAGTTGGAGATGAGAACATGAGAGAATGGATGGTTGAGGGTGGAGAGGGACAGGGAGGGGGAGCAATGAAAGATCTTGATAGAGACTGGCACTATGGGGTTGGGGAGAAACCTGCTGTTAGGGAAATTCTCAAGAATCCAAAACAATACCCCAGCTAAGACTCCAAACGACAGTGGAAAGGGAGTCTGAACTGGCCTTGGCCTGAAATCAGATTGGTGACTACCCCAACTATCATCATAGAGCCTTCATTCAGCACTGACAGAACCAAATGCAGAGATTCACAACCAAGCACCAGGCTGAGCTCCCAGAATCCAATCGAAGAGAGGGAGGGGGGAATTTATGAGCAAGGAAGATCAAGATCATGAGAATAAAAATCTACAGAGACAGCTGACCAAGCTTGTGGAAACTCAGAACTCCAGACTGACAGCTATGGCGCCTCCATGAGACCACACTAGGCCCTCCATATGTGGGAGACAGTGGTGAAGCTTAGAGTATCTGTGAGGCAGCTGGCAGTAGGACCAGGATCCATCCCTGGTGCATGAGCTAGTTTATTGGGGCCATTCCTTATGGTGGGATACCATGCTCACCCTTAATGCAGGGGGGAGGGGCTTGGTCTTTCTCCAACTTAATGTGCCAGATTTACTGACTTCCCATGGGAGGAACGGATGAGGGGGGGGTGGGCTGGGGAGGGAGCAGAAGGAAGGCAGGGGGTGGGGATAACTGTGGATGGAATGTAAAATGAAATTAAAAAATAGAAGAAAAAGGATTAATAGGTTTATGTCAGAAGAAAACAATATATCCTTGTCTACAGTTCAGACAATTTGAGAAGCCCCCTCAAAAGAGTAAAAATAATATTGACTTTTCTTTAGCTATGAAAGAGGAAATGGGATTGAATTAGCTCCCCGGCCATGGGCCAGTCACAAATGGGAGAAATAACTAAACAGATGTTGAACAAGAGGCAACGAAGTGTGATGCCTGAGAAAAGAAAAGCAAGGAAGTAGCCATCCCGGCTTACCAGCAGGTGACATTATTTAAATGACAGTGCAGTAAATACGTATGTCTCTGTGTGTGCATATACAGGCATAAATTCATCTGCAATATATGTATATATATATATATATGGCAGTATCTATACATTCATCTTTTAAGTAATAATTATGTATGTATCACCAAAGTACAGAGAAATATACATCCATTACTACAATACTTTGGAGGAGTGATGAAGACGGATGGCATTCTGGGCCATTATAACAAGTACAATAAGTTTAAAAGAACTGAATTCCTTTTGGAGTATACCATCTGACGATAAAACCAGTAACAAAACGTATCTGGGATATTGCTGCACAGCTGAAATTTAAGGACCATCCTTCGCAGCTCACACAAGCACCACCAGGGAAAGAGAAGATACTTTGAGCTGAATGCTGAGGAAAATGCAGTACGTCACCATTTGTGGGACACAGCTGAAGCAGAACTTAGAGAGGAATGTACAACTGCAAATGCTCACATCAGAAAGGAAAAGCAGATCAGCGAGGCCAGCTCTCACCCCTAGGTGTTGTCTTACAGTGCTACACAAAGAGCAAATTAACCTGAAGTTAGCAGAAAGCAAAAGGTAGAAAAGTGAAATCTAATCAGTAAAGTTAATGAAACAACAAAGAAGGGTCATTGTAAAAATTAATATAATAAACCCCTCAATTATTAATAAAATCGGAGCTTGGTGATTAACATCTACAGTGAAATCACATCCATTGCCTATATAGTAAATGAAGCATTACTGGAACACAGCTGCTCTCATTACCTATGTGCCGTGTACTATGGTTGCATTCATACGACAAGAGTAAAGCAGATGAAAATGAAACTATATGGCTCACAAAGCCAAACATGCTCACTGTCTATGCTTTTCTGTCCTAAATAAATTGATGAATAAAAAAGCGGGGGGACATATACTGTTAATATTAGAAATTAAATGGGGCTACTTCCACAGAACCTATGGTAGAGGAACACATGGGAATAGTCAAACCTGTCTCACTCAGGTCCTTGACTTCAGTAACTCAGATCAAAGAAATGTTTAATTTATAACAGGGATTCAGAAATAATAGGATCTATAAATACACACATATGCATGCACATTGAAGAGAGCAAAATAGTAACTAAAGGTTCTCAAAAGGGAAAAAGAACATAAGGTGTCACTATAGAATCCTATCACACATTTAAAGAAAAAATACTAGTTTTATGTAAACTCATAGAGCACATAAAAAACAGACAAAATGCTGACAAGAAAGGGAAGCAATGAGGGCTCCTAGAAATTTCCTGTAACGGTAACTATGTACGGATCCTATGATGCAGCCACTCTTCTTCCATGTGATTATTCAAAGGAATACTGGCATATAAAGACCAAAGGAATTTTTTAAGAATTAATGAGCAAGACAGCATCAGCTTTAGCTATGAGGGAATAAGACTGCACACAACTCAAATGCCTGTTAATATAAGTATGGAAAAATACTATATCCATACAACAGAATATAACTCAACCATAAACATAAATTACTAATGAGAACAACTGTTACTACTCTAGAGGTGGGAGGACCTAAGAGGGTGGAGCCAATGAGACAGACTAAAACCTCATGCAATAGCCAACTTTATGCAAAGCCTCAGACAGTTTATACTCTGAGGGCTAAGAAAGCTCACATGAGTAAAGTCCTCAGGAGTTCAAGATGTATACAATCACAAGGGCAAACACACACGGCAAAAACATGTCTTTTCACAAAGGTATAATTGAATAACAGCATCAAGCAGTAATGAGCAACCTGAAGCAAACTCACTCCTACCCACTACACCCGCGAGGAACACACAAACACCTTCAAGAACAACTCCATGTTTGGAAGAAACTGAGCTCACAAGACTCCTGTCTTGTTTTCTTGGTGTGTTCTCACAAGCACTTGGAATTCCCCCCACATGACTCCATTCCTGGGCTGTGTTCTAACAACCATGGATGCGGAAAAGGCTCAAGCCAGTAAGACAAGTGAAAGAAAAGATAGAGAAGAGTGTGCTCGGTATGAGTCTACTAATATGAAATTCTACAATAGGCAAAGCGAATTTACGGTGAATGCATCAGAAATGGGAATGCCTCTAATGAGGAAGGGGGCAAGGAATCTTTCTTGGAGTAATGGATAAATATTCCATATTCACAAGAGTATACGTTATGTGTATGTGTGTGTGAGAGAGAGGTGGGGAGAAGGAGAGGAGAGAAAGGGGAAGAGAGAGGGAGAGAGGGTGAATTTGTCAAGAACCATCAAACTGCACGCTAAGGTCAGCTGCATTTCACTGCATTTCCATGTATTTCATTAAGATCATACAAGAGACGCAGTCCTGTTAATATTATAATAAAGTGAAAATGCACACCTACAGCACAGCAAGTGTGTGAGAAAGAGGAAGAAGGGATGGCTCGTGTGTTATGCGCTCACTGGGGATGAGCACAGAGAAATTACTGTACACAACTGAGCTTTTCCAGAAGGAAAAAGGCCAGGGTTGCTAAGCTTTGGGGTAAAGTTCCAGACATTAGAGTGAAGGCTCCAGTGTGCTAGGGGCAGCCTCACCATCATGTGGGCTCGCTATGCAGAGGACACAAAAACCAGCATCTTTTATGGAGCGAGTTTGGCAGCAAACCACCAAGTTCAAAGAGCTGCTTTCCAATTAGAGGCTGAGATTTTAATCACAGGTCAAGGTAGGTAACTTAGTGATAAGTTCAAGTGCATTATTATGGGAGATGCATTATGTTAAAAATCCCCACTCCTATTTGACTCATCCCCACAGAATTTCTATGCAAGGAATTCTTTAAAAGTTCTCTGTAATTAGTTTTATTTTAAGCTGCTATTTTCTTCCCCAGCAGTGCAACTTTTGTTCTTTGGCCTATATTACTAACAATATATATAATATATTAAAGAGTCATGTTTTAAATTTCTAGTTAATTTCCAATTTTTATTTTTTGAAACAGGGTCTCACTATGGAACCCTGGCTGGCCTGGAATAGGTTATGCAGATAATGCTGGCCTGGCCTTAAACCTGGGGCAAACTCCTCTATATTCAAGTGCTGGGATTACAAAGTGTGCCTCATGACCGAATTTCCAATTGCAAATGTAAAACTGCAGTGCAGGTTGTTCTGTCAGGGTCTGTGTACTGTACCCCGAAGATTTCTAGGCTTCCCATTCTCTGGATGGCATTACTTGGGTAATAAGAAATGAATGAAGAAAGAAATCTGAGTTTTCAATAAACCTGTCTTTAACAACTACTGTGCAGTCAGTTTAATGTGTGTCATTCAGCTAATGAGAGAGTGATGCTCGCACGAAGGACTGCTCAGAAACACACCTCTCTCACCAGGGGGGAATCCTGATTTAATTTTGAAACTTGATGGTTTCAAAACCTATTCCAGGTAGTTTCTGATTTTTATGAACACTTTATCAGTTCTTCTAGGGGGGGGTTTGTAAAAAAGTTGTCAAAAATTTTATTACGTATTTAAGAGATTAAACAGGCCCATTACCTCACAATTGTGAGACCAACTAAGAGTTCCTATGATCTACGCTTGTAGTAAAACTCCCCAGCACAGCAGAGCTTTATCAGGCATAGCCCCATACTGCATATCAGATCTGTCGGCTTCATCTGAGTATTGGACACTTTACGTTTTTTTATGTATGTGTTTGCTTTTCCTTCTTTTGAGACATAGGTTTATGTGTCCCTTGTTAGCCTCAAATTTACTATGTAGGCAACTTTCCTGCCTCTGCCACCTGAGTGATGGGGTCACAAGTGTGCACCACTATGCTCAGTTATTCTGTGCACTCTATCAACTTAGCTTTCTTAGCTTTCCTTAGAGCCCCCTTTAGCTGCCCCACCCCTGTTCCTCTCTGATAGGCTAGTTTAAATGAAGAAATAACACATACCTACAATCACTAAAAAACAAAGAAGGTGGGAAAAGACAGAGAAATGGGAACGTGTGTGGCTATGAAGATAGCACAGTGAAAAGAGGAGGCTGTCATAAAATATGGAGAAAAATGAAGATAGAGTAAGATGAAGATTTTTTTTTCAAGGGAAAAATACTAGGGTGAGTGTATTTTTGGGCAATCAGTGAACTGGCAAAAAAATAGTAATAGGAATTGAGGGTGTATGGGAAAATACTTAAGCAGGTAAAATTCTTTACATATAGTTACATGGCTAAATAACCTATCACAATGAATGTTGGCCTAATGTCTCACCTTTTCCCAGCTTTAGTTCTGTGCCCCAGAAAAACTCACATCAATGGTTTAAAATTTATTTCTCCAAATTCTTCCAGTGATTATATTTCTCACTAAACCATCTGTTGAAACCGCTAACATTACTGTACTGATTTTAGATATTTTATTTATTTATTTAGACAATACATCTTCTTACCTCCCTATTATGTTTTGAGTTGTGGCTTTTGTGTGTTTAAAACACTTTTCCTTGGAGAACACTACTCACCGTACTAGATAGTCTGCTCACTGCTCACACCTGTGTTGCCCTGACTGCTCACTGCTCACACCTATGATGCCCTGACTGTCTATTCACACCTGTGATGCCCTGACTGTCTATTCACACCTGTGATGCCCTGACTGTTCACACCTGTGATGCCCTGACTGTTCACACCTGTGTTGCCCTGACTGTCCGCTCACTGCTCACACGTGTGATGCCCTGACTGTCACTGCTCACATCGTTGATACCCTCCCTGCCTTTACTCCTATAAAATGGAAATGGGAGGCTTATAGGAGGTGGGGAGAGGTGAGGATTTGTGAAAGAGATAGGCAGAGCTGATACCTGAGCTGAATCTAGAAAGTTGAGCTGGGCAGGCACAGGAGAAAAAGAAGGGACAGCGGGTGACGAGAGGCTATGCCAAAAAGAAAAGTTGGGGATGATCAATAAGGAGGGCTGAAAACATGGCAGACTGGGAGTCTGGAAAAGTCTAGTAAGAATAGAAAAATAGAGGTAAGCAGGCAAGTGGTTCTTTACCACCTAGCAGGAAATTCAACCTGTAGTTTCATTGCTCAGCCCTTGCCTTCTCAACTTCAAGGACCAAGATGGACTACATCAGAAGGACAGAATTTAAAATCTTTTATTAAGATGTCAAATGAGAGAGAGAAATAGTGTTAACACCTAAATGGAAATTATTAAATAATCCCATGACCTGAAATTAAATAAATTATATACACAGCATATAAAACAACAAATTAATACTTTTCAAAAAGAATTAATAAAATTATAAGTCTCAAATAATTGTCTAGGAAGACTAAAATTTTACAACCTCTGTGGGAGATTTTATTTTATTTTTCATTTACTGATATAAGAGATTTCATTTTTCAACCTGTATGGGAGATTTTATTTTATTCTTCATTTACTATATGGGAGATTTTATTTTTTATTTATTGCTAATAGGAGTTTTGATATAAGAATAAAGCACTCAATTAAATCATCTTGAACACTGATATGTTTGTAGCTGAGTTTCTGGTTAACGACCTATCTCTTTTGTTTAATTTTGAGACTTAAGTCTGCTTCTCACCCTGACTTGCTTGACAGTGTCCCATATCTATCCATGACCTTCATCTTGTTTAATTGAGGGATGAAAAAAATTTTTAGCAAAGCATTTTCTACCCTTGCACTTAATGTATTCATGAGTCTGATTCATCTTTCCTTTTCTAATTGCATTTTAAAAGTCATATTAGGCATCCAGAGATAGTGAGATAAGTGTCTGCATTCTACAGAACAATTTGAGAGATAGCTGAAGGCTTTGCCCACTGTATCGCCTCTTTGCTCCTTCAGATTTATCTAGAGATTTCCAGCAGCTGCAGTTTGCTGAGGCCTTTCTATAGCTGTTGCTTACATTATATTGGGACCCTTTTCAATTTCAAGTGTAACTTCTCAGAAAATTGTTCTGCTTTATTCATATAATTTCTATATTTGAATATATTTCTGGCCTTGCTAGGTTTCTGCTTCTTTCACAACTGTCTAGGCTGAGCTACATGAAGAAAGTTATGAGGGATAAGAAAGAACTGAAAAGAAAAACAAAGTGCACTAGCTAGCAGAAGGCACTCAGGCCTGTGAGCTTCCAGAGGGAAACTACTTCTCCCAGCTGGTGGCATCCCCCAGTTTTCACTGTGTGCTCCTCACTGGAAGTCGAGCTTGATTCTCCAGCCTAATGGCAGTTTCATCCACTTAACACTGACCAAGTCTACACTGTGCTGTGAGGATTCCACAGGAGGAAGACAAGGGCCAACTGCTCTGCTTTAGCTCTGACTCTTTAAACATAGTCGGTAGAACTCCAAATGAATAGAAACTTAGAAATTATTAGAACCAACCCCTGAGCACTGAAACAATATTTTCCTGTTATTTAATCATCTCGTCTCCAATTCGTACAACAAAAGACCCTAACAGTGACTACACCAGCCATCTGAGCCTGCGATGAGGCGTGAGAAGGCTGTCATCTAGACAGCGCAGTTCTAAGAATACAGAGCCACAGCTCTGCTTAGTCTTCTCTCCTACTCAGAACCGCAGCATCTTCTTCCCCAAATTTAAGCAACTAATTTTTATCTGTTTTTTACATTTTATCTTTTTGTATCTCCCTTCACTTCCCAACAATGATCATTTCTGTTTTCTTTGAATAGACAGAGGGAACGAAGAGAAAGTATTTTAAAGCACAGTACAGTGTTTAACACACAGTCCTCCCAGACACATCTGGGCACATACTGTTTAAATACTTGCTAATGGAATGGATAGAATCCACCAAAATGCAGTATATTGAAAATACAATAATAAAAAATATAGTCAAAGTGCCATCATAATGCATGCCTGTGACATTTGCAAAAAAAAATCTATGAGTCAAGATTAGGAGTCCAAAACCATACATTCTTGATCCAATTTTAGCTTGGCTGACTACAATGGGGTGCCTTGCAGGCCAGACTACCCGTTTAAACCACAGTTTTAAACTACTGTTTAAACCACAGTTCTATCACTTAATGATGGCTGTGTAGATGAAGTAGCTTCTTTCTCCTAGTTTTCTCATTTGTTGAATGGAAATGCTAACATTTAGAGACTCAGAATGTACTATGCTGAGCTCTGAGAGTCTTGTTGAAGAAAGGGAGGAGGGATTGTACTAGCCTGGAGGGTCATGATGGGTGAACCCACAGAGACAGGTGACCTGAGCTTGCTGGAGCTCCAGGATGTTGGTCCAACAGTCAGGAACCCTGTATGGGATCTACCTAGGCCCTCTGCATGTGTGTGACAATCCGGTAGCTTGGTCTCCTAGTAAGGCTTCTAACAGTGACAGCAGGACCTTTCCCTGGCTTTTGGTATCCTGTTTTCCATGCTAGATTACCTGGCCCCACCTTGAGGAAAGGGGAGGAGCTCGTTCTTGCCTCAACTTGAAGTGGCCCATGGGAGTTCTGTCCCTTTCTGAATGGAGATGAAGAAGGAGTGGATGGGGATAGAGTGGGGAGAAGATGGGAAAGGGGAGGGAACAAGGAGAAAAGGAGGGAGGGGACACTGGTTGGTATGTAAAATAAATGAAAAGAGTTATTTAATTAAAAAAATAGAAAATTACGTTTTATCATCTGCCATCAGTCTGCTATAATTCAAAACTAATCTGTAGGTTTCATACTTCTTGTTTGACCTTTACCACGTGAATAATCAGATCCTGGTCTACTAAACAAACTTAAAAGTTTTCAGAGCTGGCTCTAGAGAAATGATTCTTATTCTTTAAAATGCAGGAGCCATACGTGAAAAGCATGCCAGGTTTTGGGTGTCTCCTTATGATCTACCCAACTCCTGTTTCTTTTACTTCCACCAACACTGTCCTCCTGTTAATTACATCCCCCCAAAAGCAAACTCTTTTTATCCGTGGATAGCTTTTATCACAAAAGAAATATATATAAATGTATGATGATGACAGGTGCAAAGACAATGGGCTAGAGAGCCTGCTTTTAGCTTCCTTGGGAACAAAAGGGTATTAGCTTTTTTCCTCCCCTATTAAAGCCCTAGCTTGACCTAGTTTTTTTTTTTCTCCTTCTATTCAAAGCTAAACTAGGAAATAATACATTTTATTTTTTTAGTTAAAAAACAAGAATAGAAAAAGGACTCATTTAATAATGAAGAGAGCATAGCCTTTATTCAATGCAAAGGGCACTGGATTCTATATTCATCTCTTCGCTAAATAGTCTTCTGAGCTTTAAAAACTAATTATAGGAGAAGAGTGACTTTCCAGTCTTTTTGACTCATGCAGTGCTATCTTGTACTTTAATATGCTAAGACAGGCCCTCTGTAAACTCTGCTACACTGGAGTATCATTGAGGGGTCTCTCTCCTACTTACTTGGTTTCAATTTCTAATCTAGGTACAGAATGCGACAGGTTAAAAGAAAGAACCAATCAAAACTAAAGAAAGCAAAAATGAAAATTTTCCCTCTCCTTCTCTCTCTCTTGTGCACACCATTTTCACCATGTAGCCCTAGCTATTCTGTAACTCACTTTGTAGACCAGGCTGGTCTTGAACTCAGAGAGATCTACCTGCTTCTGCCTCCTGGGTGCTACAATTAAAGGGTGTTACCACCACTGACCAAAATTTTATTCTCTTATGATGTGTTTCAAACCATATTCACATGCAAAACATGAACAAATATCTCAGGTTTAAATCAGCAAAATAAACCAGACATTATAGCCAAATTTCTGAAAAAAACATGAGGACAAGCAAAACTAAACTATGATGGTAGAGTTGGAATGGGGCTTGCTTTGATGGTAGATCTTTGGAGGATGCTAGGAAGATTTGATATTTTGATCTAGTTATATGGGCATATTTCCCTGAGACCAAAAATGAAAAAATATTTATGCAACTGGCTTTTCCTTTGAGTTTAATATGGCAAGTAGTTTGATTGATCAAAACAAGAGTAAAGAAAGCTGGATCCTTAATTCTAGCTCTTTGAAATCCAAGGCAGGGTCAGAGAGAAGCTGCATTCCTGCCTCAGCATCTCTTCTGGAATAGAACTGTTTCCTTTTACACTGAGCTACTGAAGATAACTAATGCAGCTGATTAACAATCTTTTGCAAGCATACATTACAGTGAAGTTCTTATATGAAAATAAATTGAGGAACAATAAGACACACGATCATTTGAAATACGAGTACAAAGGAAATTATCATCCAGAAATTGCTTGTAATTCAACTACTGAGGTTAATACATACAGTTAAACGAACAGAGTTAGAAGAAGGGGTAGGAATGTGCTTACTCAGACCACTTGAGAATACAGTAAAATGATGATTTGACAGTAATTCTGTGAAAGCACCTTAGGGGCTTGCTTTCTGTATTAAGGTCAGTTGGTTATATCTACTTGAGTGCTAATCATTCATTGAACCATTCATTATCTCTTGTGCTGGTAGATATGAGAATATTTTACTATTAAAGTCATATGAACATAATCTCAGTTGAGGAAAGTTTAGGTTACAGAAGAGTAAAATTAAAAATTAAGGGTTTTTTTTTGTTTTTTTTTTTACATGCTGGGGAACAACTACACCAAAGTTTCCAAGTTTTCTCTGTGACTTTTGTATAAGCAATCATTCTTACAAAATGCTCCATCCATACAATAAACAATAAACTGCACTCATTTACTATAGAAAGTCTCTTCTGTGAAAGGCTGAGTGAGTGAGTAGAAAGACAATCTGTTAAGTTGGAGGAGACCATAACAAGGTTTTCTGTAAAAAGGAATAACAATCTGGTATACAGAGCACTTCTACAAATCACTAGGAAAACTGCTCACTCAAAACATAACCAAAATTAAGCAACAGCTCTGAAACACACACACACACACACACACACACACACACACACACACACACACACACACACACACGTGCAAATCATGAAGACCAATACATACATATATAAAAATACAGAGAATGGCCCAGCATCAGTCATGAGAGAAATGTATACTAAATGACATCAAATTACCTAGTGCTCACACTAGAATGGCTGCTATCAACAGATGGAAGATACCCAGTCCTGATGACACATAGGCCAACGGGAACTCAGACCACTCTGAGGATGCAAACTTTTAGGCCTACTCTGCTTCTGATTTTTTCTTAAGAAACTTATTTTAAGTTGCATGTGTGCATCTCTGTGTGTGTGAGGTGGGGGAGATATTGTGCCAGTATGGGTGTCTGAAGACGCCAAAAGAAGGTGTCAGATCGTCTGGAACTGGAGTTACAGGCAGTTGTAGGTGCTGGGGATAAAACTTGGATCCTCTGTAAGGACAGTTTGTGTTCTTAATGGCTGAGTTCATATTTGTGGACCCTTAAAACTTGCACACACTATTACCCATCAATTCAAGTCCTAACATATGTCCAACAGACATGCATACACATCTCACTCCACTTAACTGTTGGGGAATATTACTTTAACTATCAAGGTGTGTTACATTTGTTCATGCTGCATTTGTTTAACTATGAAAAGATGTGTTGCTGTTTTACCTTGCCTGCCTATGGCACTTGACTGGTCTAATAAAAAGCTGAACGGTCAATAGATAGGCTGAAGAGGGATAGGCAGGACTGGCAAGCAGAGAGAGTAAGTAGGAGATCTCTAGGCTCCGGTAGAGAGAGAGGGAGACAGGGAGACACCCAGGGGGCCACCAGGCAGACATGATAGGAGGAGGAGAGTAGGACATATAGGAGGAAGGAGAGGTAAAAACATAGATGAAGAGAAACAGGTTAAATTAAGTTACAAGAGCTAGTAGGACAAGCATAGGATAAGGCCAAGCACTCATAACTAGTAAGTCTCCATGTCTTTATTGGGGAGCTGGTTGACAGCCAAAAGAAAGCTTGCTAAATTTAATATCCTACAACTTTTCAATCGTAACTATATATAAGCTAGTATCAGGAAAATTTTACCTACTGTCAGTGAAAATAGCTATATAGGTGTGGAGAATTAACTGTATGAACAGCAAAGACACTGTCTGTATCACTTACTTTCTGTTGCTGTGGTAAAATACCATGACCAAAAGCAACTCATGGGAAGAAGAGTTTATTTTGGTTATGGTTGTTTTGTTGGGACCTCTAGCTCACTCCTGCAGAGTCTGGGAAGCCCCATCTCTCTCCCTTAACCCTGTCCTCTCAGAGAATCTCTGACAAAGAAAAGGTGCCATAAACCCAGTTCTGCATTCTTGGTGGCTGTGGCAGCTCCTCCCCAAAGTTGCCAGAAACCCAAGTCCAGGCCTAAAACACTCAGCTTTTGAGGATACTTGGGCACAAACCTAGCTTGTGGTGGATACATCATCACCCCTTGCCTATAGGCTGTATAAGTCCCTACTTTAGTTTGGGTGTGTGACTTCTTCTGCTTTGATCTCTGGGGTTGAAGAACTTACCCGGGAGTTGCTTTGCTCAAATAAACCTGTTCTTTTACTTTTTCATTTCAGCTTGATCTGGCTTACTGCGTAGGTAGAGAAACCTATTACTGAGATACAGAAAATCTATTAATGGTTCCAGAGGGAGACTTCATGAGGGCAGGAGAAGCATGGCAGCAGAGGGCAGTTATAGGAAGCTTAGAGATCACATCTTCAACCGCAAACACAAAGCTGAGAGAATGAACTGGAAGTGAGACAAGCCTATGAGCTCTTAAAGCCTGCTCCTGGGCTGTACCTCCCAAACCCCAAACAATGCCACTAACTGCGAACCAAGTATTCAAATACCTAGTATATGGGGGACATTGTCCTTCAAGCCACGTTGTCTACAGTTACAGTCTCATTGTCCAGGCCAGCTTGGAAATCGCTGTGTGGTGAAAGGGGACTCCAGACCTTCCTGCCTTCATCTCCTGAGTGCTGGGATTCCAGATAAGCCTTGCTTTCCCAGCTCTTGGTCTTCGCTTTTTAAAAGTGTTTTTATTTTATTGTACCATCTCATGTTTCACTTAGATAGACAGGAGAAAAGAAGGATGAACCTAAGCACTGTTGCCATCACTTTTCTACTGTACACAGCTCAATGATGACCTAAGTGAGAACAGTTTACTCTTGCAAGGCAGACGTAGGAAAATGTCCAGTTTCATCAGATTCCATGGGTTAAGTCAATAAATTGTACAAAGACAAATGCTGAGTGATAAAGTTAAGAGAGACCTTACTTTTGTCAAAACAAATGGAAATAGCAGGGACAGTACAGTACGTGTGAATGAACATGGGAATTACAGAACATGCTTGCAGTGTTTGACATACTCCGAGCTGAACTTTATCTTACCATCAGTTTGTCAAGGGACAGAGTCAGTAGCGCTTTGCAGAATGAATGGATGGACAAAGGACTGTATCGTACCTGTCCATAAGTTGAGGCGTGCTAGCCCAACTTGGCAATGCTTTAGCTGGGTTCACAACTTCTCCTTGCTGACATTTGAGCAACATTGACAGTTGCATGAGAAAGGAAAACAGATTTTCCAAGTTCAAGCAACTGCTGCTTGATCTTTAGAATCAGCACCATTTCATCTGAGAAAGGATTTGCTGAATGCATGGGTTTCTTCCCTCTACCTAACATAGCTTAGAAAGTAGATATTTACCTTATGAAGTCTTCTTCTTCTTCCCTCTTGGGCCTCAACTGTTTGGGCTGAGCCATGTTAGTCCAGTTTGGCAGTGACTTCAAGAGCCTGCTGATGTCGTCATCTTTCGCCCACGATGCACTGATGACAAGTTTCTCTTCTGACTGGACAATGCCCCTGAAAATGGCCACAAAGAAACGGACACTTTAGCACCATATACTGTTACGGGAGGTCCTCCCACTCCTCCAGCCTATCACTGCTGAGATACCAGCCCATTGGGGCGTGGTCTCTCTCTGAGGTGTCTGCTCCGGAGAGGAGAGCTGTGGAGTCTGAGCTCACTTCCTCTTCCTCCCAGCACTCCGTTCTGTTTACTCCTCCCACCTATCTTCTAACCAATGAGGACCAAGCAGTTTCTTTTTATTTAACCAATGACCTTCCTCCATCAATATACAGTGAGTGTTTTCTTCTGCTTTGCTGTAAAAAAGATGGTATGGCCACCTCTTCTTAACACAGTCCATCACCTGTCACATTGCTGGGAAATGACACCCCCAGGTTTCAGTTTCCAATCTGTTGAATAATCAATCATAAGCTGATAATATTGGTTGACCATCTTATGATTGTTAATATCTTATGTCGAACACAAATGTATGGAAAGTTTGGGTTGGACCTTTCAAGAAATATTCAGAAAATAAAAAGTAGGACAATCATATTTTTAAAATGCTACTTAAATGACAAAACAGTGGCACCTGAAAGGTGACATAAGTGTTATGATAGACTGTTCTCTGACTTTTTTGGTTTATGCTATCAATTAGTTCTTTGTGAAGGTAGCTTTTGGATGATGATGGACAAACATCCCTCTATTCAAAGCAAACCTACTATCATAAAGAAAGCCTGTGCCCCAAATGTCAGGCAGGGAAAACCTTTGATTATAGCTAACTCTACTGGGCTTTGGCTACTGACCTAGAGTTGACAGGCTTCTAGTCCTTTAATAGGGCCCATGGGCTCACTATTAATTCTGCCCTTGCCAGAACGTTCCTGAAAAGTCACCTTAAATGTTCAATTTCAACTTAATTAAAAAGACTCTCTTTCTACTCAACATTTCTGCTAAAAAAATTTTAAGGGTCTAAAAATTCTTCTCAGCGGTCCTTCCTGACAGAAGTGACATTTACTTATGGGATGTTCATGAGCTGGACATTCTTCTAATGATGATTAAATCTCCAATCTCTGGAGTCTTCTCTCATCACAGGCAAGGATATCTTTCAGTGCTAAGAACCATGCTGAGATACAGCACACATCTTTAGATAAATATCAACGGTGCATACATACCTGTAGGAAAAGTGCCTTGACCCAACAGACAATTCACTATGACAGACAAGAAAAGGCGAGGCTCACAAACCTTGACTCGTTGCAGCCTGACCCTTTGGTTTCCTATTGCAACAATACTGCCCTGGTCCTTTTTAAGTAAGACAGCTTAGGAGAACCATAGATGATGGCTGGGATTTTTCTAGCCCACCTCAAGCAGAGGTTTTCAGATAAAAACTGTGGTCAGAGATATAAACTTATGACAGCATCATACAGCACGATACCCCCTCAGATTTCTAACATCCCATTGCAGGCAAGCCCTGAATACTCTTTGGTAGTATGAAAATGTGTCTCTGATCTGCTTTCTCTCCATATTTAACTTAGTGGCCATTTAAAACATTTGTCTTCTATATCTTCATTGCCCACCTCTAGATCCTTTATATCTGAGAACAGAGAGCACACTTTACACACTTGAGTTTCTGTCTTCAGCAGCATATTCAGATATATATCTTCCTTTGTTTCTAGTTATCCCTCTACTTAGGCTCTTGGGAATCCCAGGCCATTCTTGCTCTTTCTTCCTATATTTCACGTCTCTCCATGACACAATTCCCTAGTCTCTGTTAGTTTTCTAAATAATGCATACACGATTTTCTTCCTGACCCAGAATCGCTCTCTTCCAAAGTTCTCCTCTCTCTTTAAAAGCTTTCCATAGAATGATTGGCCGGAGCATCCTGGCTGCACCCAGGGATGAACCCAGCCCGCGTATAACTTCTGCACAGATTAAATCTCCACCTTTGTGTGTTGCAGGAAGTATCATCTTTTTTTTTTTTTTTTTGCCTCTACCTGTAGTCTGATACCAATGTGGTCCTCTCAGCATCAGTCCTTACTTGCTCCTGTGGTTTTTAATTCCTTTCCATTCAGGAAATATGGAGACTTAGTTTCTTTCTGAGTTTGGTTACCATTCAGAAATACTTTTAAAGCTAAAGATTTTTGACAATTTTGTAAATGTTAACAGGACGAGGGCTTCCCAAATCTATTCTCTCCACATTTTTGACAGGTAGTTAAAATTTAGTCTTAAGCCAACATTATCCATATTTGATTTAGTGGCCATTTAAAATATCTATCTTGTAGATTTCTCAAACCAGCATTCCCGTGTTGACCTACCCTATTGGCATGTCTTAAATCGTGAGGCTCTTTGACTGTTCTCAAGTTTCTAATGTTTTTATTCCTCTTTTCTCTTCTACATCTGCTTATTTTTTTTTTACATCATTCCCTCCTGGTTCTATTAGTGCAACCAGAACCTACTAGGAAGCCAAAGTGATAGTTCCTTTCCTGTGCCCACTCCTTACATGCAGAGTCATTCAGGTCAATGCGTTCCTCACTTGGGCAAGCTTGTCTTCTGCACAGACTGGTGATTCTTCCATCACTTCTCACTCTGGTTCCTATACTTGAAAGGTTAACTAGAGAATTCTTTGTTGACAGTTTGCTTTGTTTCAAAGCAAATGAATTAAAAGGAATTCAGTAATTTTCATTTCTCTCTTCTCGTTAGACACCTGGCATCCCCTATTCTAGCCATCCTGTAATTCCAATCAAGAATACAGTCTTCTTAATCACCAACAGTGACCACATCCTGTTAATTCCATGTCTTTAATATCTTATGAATAGTCATTTCCTGTCTAGATTCATTGCCACTAATTGGCATTTAAGCCCTAATCATTTCTCATGTGAACTTGGCAATGACTCAGTAACTTGGCACCTTGCCTGGAGTTATGAGATCATTAGTTGTGCTTATCATGGCAGAAGGGTCATCTCTGTAAATTAAAATACAATGTTAGTCCCCTCTTCAGATCCAGACAGCAGTGTGTGAACATCTACCTGTTCTGTGCTACCTCCTTTGTCCCTGCTCACTACTCCAGGCCTCCCCTACACAGGCTGGCATGCTGGCTAGACATCCTATCCAGAAGCATAGTTCCAAAGTGGGAGGTACTGTCTCCTCTTCTTTACGCTATCATATCAAGTTTGCATGGTTTTACTCATTAAAGGTTACTTTGGTTCTATCCTTGCTATTACTATGTGTATCTTTTTGTGTCCTGTTGTCCTTACGGTAGAGGTTTTGGTCTTGACTGTGCACTAGAATCACTTAGGGAAGCTCTTAAAAAACAGTAACAACAACAAACACACAAAAACAAACAAACAACCCCCCCCCCAGGATGCCCAGGGCATATCTAAGACTAAACAATTCAGAACCTGGGGGAGGCAGCATGTCTGGGATGGAATCTTTACATTTCTCATGCCAGGGTTATCAATATCTCTCCTCTCACCACTGCTTTTTTTTTTTTAACAATCAAACTAGGATCACAAACTGAGTGTTTTGAGGGTACTTAACTGCTTGTCAGTTTTCTTAGTACCTAGCATGATATGTATAAAAATATAAAAACTGAACAGGAGATAAAAATACTTCTTGCACTAGTCTAGGTAACTCATTCATCTGAGGCCATTTTAGTGGGTTTCTTTTCCCAGTACTTAGCTCAGACCAGTCACTAAGTCAGTGGTTTCGGCCAAAGCACAGATTTACTCTATGCCTCTCTAAATCACTAGGATCAGAAGCTGTGAATAACGAATATATGTGTCTCCTCTAAAAACTCAACAGAAACAAAGTCCTCACACAGAAAACAAATGAACCAAGGAGCAATTGTTGATAAGCCTTGCCCTGCACTCCACTTCCTTCTAGGTGGTCTATTATGTGGAAAGCCTCTTCAAAACCTTGCTTTCTCTGTGAGTTTGTTGACCATGACATATAAGGATTTCTCTCCTTGGAAAAGACACAAAGCAAAAGCCCTTGTTTTGTATGGATCGCCTACCTCTCAGTATTTCATTCAATCAAAGAAACTGGCCTGTGGATCCCACCTGCACGCCAGTTGTCTTTTTAGGTACTAGAGCTCATTTCAAGGTTGTCACTTTTAATGGTTTCCAGTGTTAAAGAATAGTATTTGGTAATGTGGGTAAATTATTTGCAATGTAAATTTCAATGCCATACCTGTAAGGAACCTTGGCTGAGTATTCAGTTCCCTTTAGAGACATATTATAGGTGAAATGCTATTTTGCAGAGTTAGAAAGCCAGACTCATTTTTCCAATTCTTAAACCCTAGCCTGTCCAAGGAAAGTGAATGTATCCACACCTGTAAGAGGGTATTATACGTTTTGGATAGTTGTTGCTACAATCTTCTATTTTAGTACTTCATGGAACAAAAGAAACAATATCTAAGATAGTCATTGTGTTAAAGGTACTCAGATTATTTACTTAAAAAACACTGCTTTTAAAAGTTCAATAATATATTACTACCTGGTATCATTTTATTAAGAAACAGTAATCTTAATTAATCCAATTGTTAATATATACTACTCTCAAAAGACAATATATTAATTCGTATTGGAATAAAGACAAAGCCAAAAAAGCAATTCCTATTACTTAACTTGAAATACTGACATCTTGTAGGAAATAATTACCCTAAAGGAAATTTTCCATTTAAAAAACTGTCTTTATTAATTTTTCATTTAGTAACGAAGCAAATCAGGTGGGCTATAAAATTCCAGGACATATCTAAACAGCTTTAAAAAAGGACCCCAGCATTCCCAACAAGTATTCTGGTAAGGGGAATGGGGTTGAACCATAATTTACCAATTAATTCATAGTTTGACGGGCAATGGACAGAGCCATCTGTGTGACTACTTGTGCCCTTCCCAGGGGAGAGGAAAATAGGTGTGTCTCTTCAAACAGGTGATGGGATGCCACGAGAAGAGTCTCCCCTCCAGACATGGCTGAGTGGATTTCATCAGAAAACATCTGCTCATGTCAACTGGCTCAGACGCACGTTTCTTGCACTGAAACAATTAGGCAGTGCAAGTGTGCACAGTCCCTAGACACAGCTGGGGTGCTGGGGCTTTCATTAGGTAAGCAACCAGGGGCAGGTGGGGCTAACTGGATTCAACTGTTTTGTGACAGCCAGGGCGTGATGCTTACTTTCCCAGACTGAATCTTCCAGACGCTTCAAAGCTAGAAGCCAAGTTAGACAAATGAACCAAGGACAAGGTTAGCTCAAATGAAGCTGCTGTGTTAGTCCAGTTTATAGACTAGCAAGGCTTGAGCATGCATCAAGCCAAACATCCCCCAACCAAATGATAAAGATAGAGATGCAGGAAGAGCTAGCATCATGCTGCAGAAGAAAACCAAAGAAAATTAATGGTTCTAAAATACTGGTTACTGATAGATTCTGTGAGAGTGGAAGTCACTGTTCTCTGTTGTGTATCTACTATTGAGCCTGTGGGTTCCCCTGGATAGCTCCAAGTCCATGGTAACACAGGCCTGGTTAAACTCAGTGGATAACCAAACAAAACAGACAGACATGAATGTGAGAAAGAAATTTTTGGGGTGGGAGAGTGAATAGGGATGGAAGACGGTAGGGGTTATCAGTGTGCACTATATATGCACATGAAAGTGGCAAAGAAAAATACAATTAACTGAAAGAAGAGAAGGAGGAGACTGTAGAAGAGGGAGGAGGAAGATAATAATGGTAATAATTGTCATCATAATAAGTTTGGACCATAGTACTTAAGAAGAGATAGAAATATCAGTAGGTCTTCAGGCTCGTCCCAGAGCTGTGGGTGGTGGGTGTCTTAGTTAAAGTTACTACTGCTGTGACGAAACACCATGACCAGAGCAAGATGGGAAGGACAGGGTTTATTTCACTTGCAGTTCCACATCACAGTCCATCATCAAACGCCATGTGGACAGGAACTCAAGCAGAGCAAGAACCTGGAGGCAGGAGCTGATGCTGAGGCCATGGAGGAGTGCTGTTTACTTGTCTTACTTCCCAGGATTTGTTCAGTCTTTCTTATTGAACCCAAGACCACCAGCCTAGAGATGGCCTCCCCACAAAGGGCTGGTTCCTCCTCCATCAGTCACTAATTAAGAAAGTGCCCTACAGGTCAGCTTACAGCTGAATGAATGGGAGCATTTCCTTGATTGAGGCTGTACTCTGATAACTCCAGCTTGCGTCCAGTTGACATAAATATAACCAATACAGGGTGCCTACTTCTTCCCAGGAGACACAACCTAAGCAGTATGGGGTGACATTGCACACAGTCCACGGAAACAGTTAAGAGGACTCTAGGGGGGCTAGGGTTTGAGTGTTTGCAGAAGGTAACTCTTGGAGATAATTTAACAACAATCTTCAAAGAGGTAAGTTTGCACGATACTGTTAATAACTGACTGACTTTTTAAGGAAAAGAATTACACTGTAGCATAGGCAGTGAAGCAAAAATTAATGTGAAATGTGCTCCAACTGTCAATGTTCATATTCACATACAGTCTATGTTTGAACATCCTTCAGATGTTTATAGAAAGACAGATCAGGCAGCCCCCTTTTAAACTTCCCATGTCCTCTCATTAAACTTAGGATAAAATCCAAATCTCTGGTTTTAAGATCCTTTATCAAGGGCTCTTAAACCTGGCTATATATTAAAATACCTGAAAAACATTTAAATATATCTATCAGGCTCACAGTCAGAAGCTGGGCCTGGACTGGGAGGAAAAGTGCTCACACCATTCTACTGTACAGTCAGAGAAGACCTGGGAACTGACTGCTGGCTGCTCCTAGCCCATCTTGTCACACGGGCGTCTGTCTCTGCCTGGAATGTCTCCCCCCTCTCCACAGCCTTCCTTCCCATCCTTCCCAGCCAAGTGCAAGCATCAAGCCTCAGGGAGGGCTTCCTGTTCCTTACTTAGAAAACTTGATTTCACAGTCAAATAATTCTTATTACTGGAGCCCACTTTTCTTTCTCGGTCACTTGATCATTATCTGTCTCCTTCCATTAGAATGGAAAAGCCATGATCGCAAGAACGGCCTAACAGATTCATTTCTCTAAGTCAAGCCCTCAGTAAACTACTGCATAACCAATTCTTTCATATTATAAATTGACAAATTATAATTGTATACATTACAATCACAGAGTACAAAGTGATACTACAATTTCTGACTATAACATGAAGCAAACTAACACATCCACCAATAAGAAAAATCATTTTCTTGAGGACATTTCAAACTTAGTCTTAATGACTCTGAGTTGTAATTGTTTACGAGACTCCCCACACTGCACAGCACATCTCAACAAGGATGGAAAATGCCTTACTTTTCCATCTCATCAAGGCTTTGTGCCAGTTACCATTACTCCAGCTTCTCCCGCTCCAACCATCTGGTACCACCATTGCACCCTCTTCCCATAGACACGAGGAAATGTCTTTGTGTCTTTCTTATTGTACACAACACAGTAATTTTTTTCTATTTCATCTGTGTTGTCATAAATGACAATTTTTCTTAAAAGCTAAACAGAAACCCTTTGTGGATATGCACCACATTTTCTTTATCCATTCATATGTTGATGGACACTTGGGTTGATTCCATACTTTGGCTATGTAAACAGTGTTTTAGTGAACAAGGGACTGCAGACGTCTTTTTGGCATGCTAACTTTAATTTGGGTAGTAAACACCCAGAAGTGATATCTCTAGATATAATTTTATTTGCAGTTTTTGGAGGAAACCCTTTTTAATTTTTCTGCAATGTCAACACTAAGTTACACTCTCAGGGTGGTAGGTTTTCTCGACACCCCCACTAGTGATTAATTTTCATCATTTTGGTAACAGCCTTAGTGACAGCAGTGTGGAGATATTCTGTTATTTTAAAATTTGCACTTATTAAATAACTAGTGATGCCCAGTTTTTCTAAGCATACCTGTTGGCCATGTATACATCTTCTTTGGAAAAATTCCTATTTGAACTTCTTAGTAGTTTTTACCTTTTGTTTTGTTTTGTTGTTAGTGGTGTAGGATTCAAATCCAGGGCCTTAAGTAACCTTAATTAAGTACTGAAGTTATATCCTCACACTCTTCATCCACTGTTAATGGGATTAGTTGTTGTATTTGTTTGTATGGGGAGGTTGTTTCCTCACTCCTTATTTCATTAGAAATGTATTCCCATTTATCTTCTTTTTTCTGCTTTCATTTTCTGTATATTGGAGGTAAAGCTAAAAAAATATTACCATGGACCTGTACTATGTATTCTCTTTGTAGTTTTGGGTCTCATGTGAAGGCCTAACTACCTGCACTTCACGTTTGTACGTGATGTGAGACACTGCACCTCCTCTCCTGTGTATGTTTCCCCCACACTGCAGCTGAAGACAGTCGCATCCTCCCGATATGAATTCTTGGCACCTCTGTCAAAACTCAATTAGCTGGACATGCATGATTGCACTTCCGGGTGCTCGATTCTACTCTTCTGGTCAATGAGTCTGTTTCTATGCCGGCACTGTGGTGTTTTAATTACGATCACTGTGTAACACAGACTGAAATCAGGTAGTGTGATGCTGCCAGTTCTGTTCTTCTAGCTCATGACTGTCTTGGCTGTGTTGGGTTTTACTTTTGTGTTTCCACATGAATTTGATGTTTTAAAATATTTCTATAAAAATATATAGTAGGGGCTAAGGAGATGGTTCAGTGGGTAAAAAGCTTGTTCTGCAAACAACATGAGGGCCTAATCCTGAGCCCCCAACACTCATAAAAAAATAACTGTGCATGGATCTGCGAACCCCAAGATAGGGGGACTGAAATAGGTGGGTTCTAAGAACTTGGCTGCTTGCCAGACTAGCCAAAATGGTGTGCTTCAGGTGAGAGACCCTGTCTCCAGGCAACAGGCAGAGAAAAACAAAGATAGAGATGTCCTGTTCCACATTCATGAGCATACAAGAATCAACATCCTCATTTGCATATACTAGGAACAGTTCATGAGAATGCACACATACACACACACACTGGAATTTCAAAAGGCATTATGTTGAATCCTTACATTACTTTTGGTAGTATGGACATTTTGCTATTTTCACAATATCAGTCTTTCCACAAACATAGATTATCACTCCAGTTTGGTGCCTTCTTCCGTTTCTTATATTCACACTATCACATTTATAGTATTCAGTTCATAGCTTTTCCATCTCCTTGGTTACATTCATTCCTAAGTATTCGTTGTAGTCTTTGTAAATGAACTGTCCTCCTGACTTACTTTCATTATGCTTACTCTCAGTATAAGGAAGTGGTTTGACTTCTGTCCTCCGCAATCTTCCTGTATTTTTATTAGTCCTCGTTGTTTGTATTGGTAGAAGCTTTAGATTTTATCACCTACCAGTGTCACAAATCATGCTAAAAAGGCAACAATTTTTCTACTTCCTTTCCTTTCCTTCCTTTCTTCCCTCCCCTCCTTCCACTTTCTGCCCAGCATCTTGTCCTGCCCAGATCTCTGAGGAAAGATCTCCATTTTCCCCACTGTGTGTCCTGTTAACTGGCTTTGCTGTGTACAGCTTTAACTGTGCTAAGGTGATTTCCCTCCAAAGCACATTTGTTGTGATTTCCTCAAGAAAGGCCACTGAGTTTTGTCAAACGTTTGCTTTGCATCTAAAGAGGTGATCACACAGCGCCTGTCCCCCACCCTGCTACTGTCATGCATCACATTATTGATGTGTGGATGCTGATGTGTCTGCATTCCACAGGGAATGATTCTCTTAAGGTGCTGCTGAATTTGATGTGCTAGTACTTTGTTGAGAAATTTTTTATCTGTTTGTTAAACAGGTTGGCCTGCGGTTTTCTTTTCATGTAATGTTCCTGCCTGCCTTTGGTATTAGGGTCTCAATAATTGCTGAATAAATAAAGTAGCAGATTGAATAATGGAATGATATATTTGCAGTATAAACACTATGGACACAACAGAAAGCATGAAAGTATGTTTTCGTGACATCAGCGAACATTAACAATGCTATCAATGAATGTAGCAATAAGCAAATGTGTTAACCTAGTAGTTGTCACAGTCTAGGCACTGTTCTAAGTTCTTTACATGTGTTAAAGCTTTTTTCTAGTGTGTATATGCATGTATGTATATGAGTATGGTATGGTATGTGTATGTATGTGATATGTGTCTGTAGTATACATGTATGAGTGTGGCATGTATGTATGTATCCATATATGTGTGTGTTTTGTGTATGACTACCTGTGTGTATGATGTATATTGGCCTATGTATGTATGTGTGAGTGTGGCATGCATGTTTACATATATGTGTTTTATATGTATATGAATGCATGTCTCTGCATGTGTGAGTGTGGTATGTTTGTATGTATGTGTATGGTATATGTATGTGTGCATATATGTGTGTATATGCTTATGTGAGCATGGAATCTATGTGTATGTATGTTGTGGAGGTGTTTAGTGTGGTATATGCTCATTTTTCTTGTGAGGATGACTGTTATGTACACTCATGGAGGCTTGCTTTCTCATTCTCCCTCATATTCCTTAGAGACAAGGATTCTTATTGAATCTGGATCTAGGCCAATAGCAAGACCCAGAGCTCTTCCTATCTCTGGCCCCTCTTCCTCAGTGCTGGAGTTACAGATGCATGCGTGGCCATGCCTGACTTCTTACTTGGGTGTTGGGTCCTCATGCAAGTCTTTATGCCAGAATATCAAGCACTTCTGTCCACTGAGTCATCTCTTCAGGCATGTTCATTCACTATACAACAACCCTGGGTGGTAGGCTAGTTATCTGATAGCTGAAACACCTGGGCATGGAGGTTAGAGACTCTGCTCTTGGTCAGTGGCTGTTGGGGCAGAGCTAAGGTAGGCCCATGGCTCCTCCTTATTACTGTGTAGTTTCTCTAAGCCTCCTGAAACATGTCTAGGTTTCTCATTACTTCTTTAGTTCCCTTGACTCTTATTTGGGCTTTAAAGGCAGACAGTTAGCTTCTAATGCACGCACTATGCCTTCCACACTCTGTGCCCTTTGCCACATTATTAACCTTTCTGAACCTCTGTTTCTCATGGTAAGGCAAGGAGAATCCAATTTAATGGAATCCGTGTGAGTGACTAGATAAGCTAATGACTTATACAGTCCTCTGCACTGTGACTATGCACTTTACTGAGTATTTATTTCCCCTCAGTCCAGGTTCTTATTACTGGGCATCAAGGTTACTGCAGTAGGCTCCGATATAATCATGGCAGGGAAACTAGGCAGGAGAAATGAGGATCGCTGCTTCCTACCAAACTTACAGGACACATGATTAGGGAGCAACATCTGAAACAACTATTTGGGGCCATGAGAGCAGCTGGCATGGAAAGTAAAGAGAAGGGGTTCATCTGATCAACAATGATGAGTGCCTGGGATATGGAGATGTGTTATGCTAAGTTCTAGAGATAATTATGTGTAAAAAGTCACAGTAACTTCCTTTTAGAAGCTGAGAATTCAGATACTGATTTCTAGCCAGTAACACACATGGTGATCACTTCTAAAAGTACAATTGCCAAGGCCTAATGCTCAGTGGACCAACTATGGGAAATATAATGTCTTAAAATTTTTCCTAACAACTTCGATGTGAACCCACAGTTGGAGAATAATGTTATGAAAAGATAAACAGACACATATCAACAACTGGTCAAATAACACACAGAGAAATGTAAGTTGCCCATAGGACAACTTCGGAAGCACATTACAAAAGCTTATCTGACTCATGCTTTCTAAGGAAGTAGATACTCCATATTTTCTAACATTCATTTGTATATATTTTATATGTAATAAAATGGTGTGTGGTGTTTTAAATGATGATGCTCCCATTGGTTCGTTTGTTTGAAGACTTGGTCTCCAGTTGACGGAACTGTTTGGCAAGGATTAGGAGGTGTGGCCTTGTTGAAGGAGGTGTGTCCCATGGGGTGGCCTGTGAGGTTTTAAAAGAGGCATGCCATTCTCAGAGTGCCTTCTCTGCTGACTGCTTGTGCTGAGGTGTGAGATGCCAGCTGCTGCTACTATCATGCCTTTGTTCCGACTATCATGGATGCTAATGCTTTGGAACTGTATGCACATTTAAATGCTGTCTTTTATAAGCTGTTTTCGTCATGATATTTTATCACAGCAACAGAAAAGTAATTAAAACACCAATGTCAATGCTGAGTGAACCAAGAAGGTGGGAGGAAAACAGTCATCCTAGTGAGAGGATAGTTAGAGCCGGGTGGGCCTCTGAGAGGGTTCCTCTGGCTCATTACTTTGATTTCTCTCATGTTTACAGTTTGGTAAATGTTCAAGACAAGCTCAATTGTGTTCTTGGTCATGCATGAAAGGGGCTTCTGGTTATACAGGGATATTGAAATGTATTTCCTGAGTCTGCAGGCATCCATGAATGTCCAGTTTCTGCCAGTTAACACAATGCGACCTTCCTTAGCTCCTCTTGGACCATGTTGTCCACCTCAACCCATACCAGTCATTTAGTTCTGTTTGACTCCAAATAGGAAAATTTCAAAACTTCCCTTTCCTACCTATCCAAACATCCTGCCCTTATTTCTATTTCCTCACTTCCTCCAATGCATCCATTTATCCCTTCTGCTGCACTGCGAGACATTCACAATCCTCACTTATCCAATAAACATGCCACAGGATCAACTTAGTCCTGAGTTCGACTCGTTTCTTGCCAGCACAGTGTGCCCCCTTACTCCTCTGAAATCAAGTCCAGAGCCCTTTGAATGCAGTCAAGTGCTCTACAGCAATTCCACTGAGCCTCATGCTCAACTTGCAAGTATGTCTTCACACTTAAGCATAAGTTCTGATTCCTTTAGGAAGACATAGTAAATAGCTGAAAGGTAAGCCCCCAACTGGTTATAACCCCCAACAGTATGCTATCTCTGATATTAATGGAGTCTTTAAGTGTATAGCAGAGGTTTACTTGTATTCTCTACCAGGTCCAAAGATGTGTGTGTGTGTATGCATGCATGCGCGCACGCTCAACCAGCCCCGGGAAAATATTAATGAAGTGATACTAAATTAAAATGAAAAGGAGCTTTAGAAAATTGTGACTTTCAAGCATTAAATGACTCTTTGGGGACAGATGGAACTGCTGGTTGAATTTCAGGGCAAAGAGGGCAAGCACGGGGAGACACGCTTGGAGGTGACAGAGTAATAGACAGACTGCCTGATTGGGAAAATGGTACATTTCAGACCTCACAACTGAGTTTTCTTGAAGCTCCAACGGGTATGACTAATTAAGCAAAACACTTCTAGCCCTCACTTCCCTTTTAGGGAACATCTGTATCCCAAGCATGTACCATGACATCATTCCAGTGCAGTCTTTCTCTCCAGAGCGTTATGCTCACCCAGGCGAGATGCCCTGACCTTTCCCCAGATCTTTAAATTTACAGCTCTGCTCAGGCTCTCCTGGCAGACTCAGAAGACAACTAATTCTCAGCAGAGGGCATTGTGAGCTTGGGGATGTGACAGCTTCTGTAAGAGATCTGCTGAGACTCAAGTGGGAGAAAGTCAGATTGCAGCTTCCCTGCTTCCTCCTCTTTCCCTTCCTAGTGTTATATCATTTTGGATCATTTGAATTGTACATGGCTTTCTATTTAAGTCAGTCATTTGCTGGCAGCAAAACTAGAACATTTCCTGTTTTTCCTCTCACTGTAATCAGGATTTGGTTGTCCAAATTAGGACTGCCCTAATTACTCCTCAGCAGGTGCCAATCTGGGGGAGGGCAACAGACTGGAAGAGAGGAAGTAAGGACACTTTGCATCTTCAGAGTCACACAAGAAGAAAACACATTTTTTCCTAAACTTGAAAAACCTGATTAAGTCACAGAAACACACACCATGGGGTTGTGTGTGGAGAATGTACACACATGACCATGAATTGCTATAAAACAAGCATAAAGATGGGTTTCTACTTATTTGCTATCAAAGCTTTACTGATTTGCTTTTCCCAAACCAGAGATAAATTCAAGTTAGACCCATAATTCAGCAGCCATGTACATCACCCCTAGACAATCTTGTGTGCAGTAACCTGATAGTTGGAAACAAGAAGTGGGCATCATTCTGGAGACGGTGACTGTATATTAAGCATGCGTGTGTTTCCAAAGTGGTTCGGTCTCTTAGACAAAAGAATCAAGATCATTTTTAGAAGTACCATAGATCAAGAACCTAAAGCAATGGCTGTGTTCTGAAAGAAACAGCACATGAGCTCAATAGGTAAAATGTTTGCTGCCAAGCCTGATGACCTGATGTCTTAGTTATGGTTTCTATTGTTGTGATCAAACACCATGACCAAAAAGTAAGTTAGTGTGGAAAGTGTTTATTTGACTTACACTTCCACATCTTAGTCCATCATCAAAGGAAGCCAGGGCAGAAACCTGAAGGCAGGAACTAAAGTAGAGGCCATGGAGGGGTCTTTCTTACTGGCTTATTCATCATGTTTTGCTCAGCCTGCTTTCTTATAGAACCCAGGACCACCACTGCAGGAATGGTACCACCCTTAATTGGATGGGCCTTCCCCCATCAATCACTAATTAAGAAAATGCCCTACAAGTCCAGATCTTATGGAGGCATGCTCCCCTTCCCTAACACCCCCTCCCCCCACCCCGGTCTCCTAAAACAGGGTTTCTCTGTGTAACAGCCCTGGCTGTCCTGGAACTTGCTTTGTAGACCAGGCTAGCCTCGAACTCACAGAGATCCACCTGTCTCTCTGCCTCCTGAGTGCTGGGACTAAAGGCATACACCATCATGCCTGGATACCAACATTTCTTAATTAAGGTTTCTTCCTTTCACATGACTTTAGCTTGTGTCAAATTCACACAAAACTAGCCAGCATGCCTGAGTTCCAGCTTGGGCACCCACACAGTGGAAGGAAATAACTGATTCCCATAAGTAGTCCTCTGAGCTCGATGTGAGTATCATGGTATGTGCACATGTGCATACTACTCTGCACAATTAATAAATAGATGATAAAACAGGTTTCCTTGGAAATAAAAATACAGATAAATAATCAACTTCCTATAGTGAATGAAACTATTCTTATTAGTCATTTCTGTCTAAAACCAACCACTCTACCTGCATAAGAGGTAACCCTTAGTTACCTGTCCCCAGCACAACTTCCCAGTCTCTCTGTGTTTCATGCACTAACAATCTTCTCTTTCTACCAAATGCTTTTCATATACTGACATGCATGTGTTCCTCTTTGTAAATGACACCAAATATAACAAACTTCCATGTGATCTCAGTTCTCTAGCTACTACCATATTGCTGTTCCCCTCTGTAGTGGCACTAATTATAAATAAATGCCTAGCCTATATTTTTAATTTCTACCCCTATATTTTCCTTTCTCATCCATGTCATTCTGGTTTGCACCCTAATGCCCTATAGGAACAGCTCTCGGGATGGTCACCAGAGCCCCTCCTTGGAAAAGACACTACCCTGTCCATGCTCTGATTGGACCTAACAGCAGCATCTGGTTCCTCCCTTTGCTTGTTCTTGGCTCCCACATTACATTCTTCTGATTTTCCTGTCTCGGTTGTTGCTTCTCTGTCCGCTCTGACATTTCCTCTTCGTTTTGCAAACTTCTTAGGCCCACACTTTTGTAATTTGTGCCACAGCTAGCCTACTCATCCCAAGGAGGTTTCGCCAAGTACCAGAGCTTCAAACACTACTCATACCACACGCTGGCGGCTGATAGATACCTATCTACTACCACTGCCATGTGTCCATGTGAATGTCTACTAGAAACTTTAAATTTAGTTTTCTATAGCAAACCATTCAACAGAACAGCTTAAATTGCCTCTTGGGCCTTCCTTGCCAGGTGAACATGTATGTGTTATACAGTGTTTCTAGCTGGGAGCCAGCTTTGGTTCAGGAGCAGATTTTTACCTCCTCATTATATGACCAACTGACTAGTTGTCCCCAGGTCTGCAATATTTTCCTCCCCAGTGGAAATTTATTCTCAGTGGAAATTTATTCAGAATTTAAAATCAAAAGATGGGAGGACTGTGGCAACATGTAGAATACCATCCATATTGGGTTTGCACCCACATTGTCTTGGGAAGATGCTGACGGGAGAGCTGCATCAAGATGTTTAGGTTTAGAACCTGGAAACAACCTAGATGTCCCTCAACTGAGGAATGGATAAAAAATGTGGCAGATTTACACTATGGGGTATTACTCAGCTGTTTTTTTTAAATGGGGTACTAGAAATTGGAAGGCAAGTGGATAGAACTAGAAAAATTATCCTGAGTTAGGTAAGCAAGACTGAGAAAGACAAACATAGTATGTACTCATTCACACGTAGATATTAGCTGTAAAACAGAAGATAGTCCTGCTGCAATCTACAGACCCAGAAATGCCAGGAGAAGAAGGAGAGTTCAAGGGGCAGGGCACCTAGGTCTCCCTGGGAAGGGGAAATAGAAGAGATTTAGTGAATGAACTGAGGGCAGGTGGGAAGGGGAACATGAGTGATCAGTTGGGGGATGAGCAGAGGAGGAGAGTACTGGAAGAGTCTACTGAAAAGGGGGGGCATTTTGGGGTCAGGTAAAAACCTGTCACAAGGGAGTCTCCCAGAAATCTATAAGGATAAACCCAGCCAAGACTCCCAGCGATAGTGGCTATGTAGCCTGAACTGACTGTTTTCTGTGACCATATTGGTGCCTAACCCAACTGTCAGGAAGAGGCTTCATCCAGCAACTAACCAGGTCTTACAGAAACTGAATTGATAACCAGGAAGCCTGAATGGGACTGACCTAGGCACTCTGCATATAAGTTATAGTCATGTACCTTGGTCTTCTTGTGAGACTCCTAACAGTGGGCAGTGGATGTCTTCAACCCTTTTACTGGCTTTTGGGACCCTTTTCCTCACACTGGATCACCTTGCCCAGCCTTAATACAGGGCAGGTGCCTAGTCTTACTACAACTTGATATGCCATGTTTTGTTGATATCCATGGTAAGCCTGCCCTTTTCTGAGTAGAAATGAAGGGGGAGTAGATGGTAGGGAGGGGGAGGAGAGGAGGAGGGGACATTGTGGTCTGACCATAAAACAAACAAACAAATGAATGAGGTCTAGGCTTAGCTGTACACGCCTACAATCCTAGTACTTCTGAGGCGGAAGCAGGAGGATCTTGAACTCATGGCTAGTTTGGGCTACACAGTAAGTTCCACACCTGCCTCCAAAATAAATGTAAAGTGTCAGGGCAAGGAGCACCCACAAGAAAAATGCTTCTGGAAGAGCAGCCGAGGCTATGAATGTGAGGCCAGGAGCAGTGGTAAAGGGAACTACCACCAAAACAGCCACCACCACCACCAAAATCACAGCCAAGTAATTTGGATGACATTTCATTTGCCTAAAAACATGTGTCAAAGATTGGCACTTCTGGAACACCACTTCCTTTAGGGAATGGAAGTGAGGGCAGAGGGGCTGTGCAGCTGTCCACAGTCATGTGATGAGTAGGTAAATATTTGGCATTCACATGGGCTGTATGGCCTGCTTCACAGCCAAAGTTGGGTTTTAGCTAGAAACACTGTATAACACATACATGTTCACCTGGTAAGGATGGCCCAAGAGGCACCCCTAAATTTTCAACTTAAGCTGTTTTGTTGAATGCTTTCCTCTAAAGAAAAAAACTGAAGGGAGGCATGGAACTTAGAGCAATAGCTCAGAATTTTTGATGACAGAATGAGGATTCAAAAATATCTCAATAGACCCAGATGAGGAGTTAAAAATAACACTACACTCAATGGGTGATGTGAGATCTGGAATCTATGTTTAAAAGTTACCACAAATTGTAAAGAGAGAGATGCTTTTACCCTTGTTTCCCCTAAGCCCTCCCTCTACCCTCTCTAGCCAATCAGTGGTCTGGAATCACAAACGGTACCTCTTCTGCCTCCAGGACTGTCCCTTTCTCTCTATTTTCCTCACCTCCTTCCTAACAAGCACTCCCCTACAGCTCTTCCTTCTCTCTCTTCAATCCGTCTAAACACAAAAGCGGACGAGCACCTCTCTGCACCTGGTCCTCCCCTTGCACCTTCACTGGCTCCTGCCTAACTCTAAAGCAGGAGTTCCAGAGCTCCCGATGTTACCCACACTCGTTCGCTAGCTTTTCCTTTTCTCACCTCCTAACCTCCTGGATGTGGCTGCAGTTCCATCCGACCCTTCCTTAGCCTCTCGGTCTCAACCACCCTCGTTCCTCATCACTCCAGACCAGGTCCTTCTCTAATCCCTTCTCTGACGGACTGACTGTATCTCAACGTGACGCTGTGGGTATACAGTCTGTTTCTTTGTCACAAACTTCCCTTCCTCTCATTTCCCTAGACTGCAAGGCTCCTTAAAGGTAGATTCTGCGACTGGTTAACTCTTTACACACACATGGGGAGGAGGGTGTCTTGGTGGATGTTCAGGGAAGCTCTAGACAATGCCGTGGCAGGATACAAGAAGAACTGGGTTTAGCTATGGCTCCTAAAGGAGGCACGCGATGGTGCTGTTCTATTATGCAGAGTACATCTGGGCAACCAGTCCAGGCTGGGGGCAGTCCTTTCTAAGATGGGCTATGACAATGGACGGAGGATGATTGGGATGTCTAGGGGAGAAAACATTAAAACAAACAAAAACAACAAAACCCACAACTCACAACAATAACCATTTTTACAAATGGGCAAGATTTTCATACATAAGGAATAAAAATGATTTCACTCTAATAAAAAGGAGTAGACTTTGAGTATGTGTTCTCAAAAAAAAAAAATTGTGGGACCCCGGTCTCTGGATGTTTCTCTGCTTCTTGGTTCATGATGCAAGTTGTTGGCTTCATTGGGCATTTCCACTTTGATATAAAATCATCTTTTAGAGGCTCACAGCAATGAATGAGACCACATTATCTTGGGCTGGAACGGCCAGAAGGGAGCCATTCACTACATAGTTTAATTGTCCAAATTATTTCATTATAGTAACACAAACCTGACTAACGCACAATGGCTTCCAAGCACTTTACACCTTGAGAGGAAATGATGAATAAGGTGCCGGGCTCTAGGAACTTAAAATTTTTCTGTCAAAATAATTAAAGCAACAACACTTAACAACGCCTATCAGTAGAATTTAGAATCAAGAGCCAGTTATTTTATTATAGGTTATTTATTATAGTTTAATTATAAGAAATACTCATCAACATTATTACTGGTGAGAAATTAGTTGGTGCCCATAATCAGATATATGCATATTTAAAAAAATTATATTTAATGGTGGTTCCATATAAACATAAAGTAAATCAGTGTTATTAAAGTCTAACTTTAAAATGTTTTCACTACATAAAATTGAAGTTTCAGTGTTTAAAATTTTTTATATTCTAATTTGGTAGGTGACATATTGGTATAATCATTTTGAAATTTATTTTAAAACACGTGAAAATAGAACATCCACAGGATGGGTCAGAAGTTCCAATTTCAAACAAATATGTTAGGTCAATGGATTGAGCAATTTGTATACCCACTAAAATAATCTGTAAAACCTATAGTCACCTCTATTCATATTAAAGCTGACATATAGTTGTTTGGGGTATGAATTTAAATACTTAAAAACTCAGGACTTTTGACATATCATAAATACATTTGTAAAATAAAATCACTATTTTCAATGTTTCCATAGGCTAAGAACAGAAATATCTCGTTTTCTTTCAGGTGCAGAATCTTTACAATTCAAATCCTGAGAAGCAGAGAGTAAAAAAAGTGGTTACTTGAGCTGTGTGAGGGGTAGGAAAAGAGGGCGTTGGATCAAGGACACAATCTCCATTAAATATAACACATATGTTTAAAAATTAACCAGCTGTGAAGGCCTGTGCCTGTAATGCTAGCAGTCCGGACACAGAAGCAGGCAGATCTCTGAGTTTGATGCCAGAGTGAGTTCTAGGACAGACAGACTACACAGAGAAACCCTGTCTTGAAAACCAAAACCAAACCAAACGAAAACAAAACAAAATAAAATTCCTCAGTAGATTTTAAATGCTCACATCTCCCACATTAAAAATGCTACAAGGTGATAGACTATCGCCTAGGTAATGACTGATTTAACCACTATCTGTTTAAACAGTGAAACAGCTCATTGTCTCCCAAGTAGATTCAATTACTACTTTTCAAGTAAAAATGAATAATGTACTTAATGGAATCTCAATCTCACAGGGATTTGAATTCTTCCACTGTGTATTTATAATATATGATAAATGCTCTTTTTATGGACTCTTTCTCGTTTTTCTTTGAATATCAGTTGTATTTTATCTCTTCACTAAGTTTTATTGTAATGGAGTACATTTTTAGCTTGAAACATTTACTTATTATGTTGTAATTTTTGGCAAAGTGAATTTGTATGAACTTGTTTTAAAAATAGGAATTTACATTATCTGTTAACACAAGGATGATGAATTTAATATTTTTGAATTACCATGATAATTATTTAGTATCTAACTGAATATAAAAATATTACTCGTGTATGATTTTAATCTAATATGTTGACAGTTTGACGAATACAGAAAGTAAATACTGTTGGGAACACAACTCAATGGGATTAGGGTTTTCTAAAATTTAATTGAGCTTTGAGACAATGGAGAAATAATAGTTCCTGCAGGAATGAGGGAGGCTTGCTTCACATATATTATATCACTCCTTCAGATTACTGTTTTTCAACTTTGATTCCTGACTCACATAGAACAACTCTTGAAACATCTAAATGTCAGATCTTGTCTTCTCAGACCCTCTGTTGGTTTGTGTCCCTCTTCCTGGGTAACACTATCTCCTACTACTTACTACTTTGCACTTGTGAAACCCTTATTGTGTCCCCTCCAAAAAGAAGGGCATTACGCTAGTGCTCTCTCCTGTACTGCAATGCCTTTATGGTTCTCTCCACTTCCATGAATGTCATCTGTCTGCAAAAACATTCCAGTCTATCATCACCTTTTCTGTTTTTCACACAGATTATGATCATGTACTGGACTGTCCCTCTCTATCCTTAATTATTTTTTGTTCGTCTTTTAGATTTTTAAAATTTTTTATTTAAATAATATTTTTTTCATTTATTTTATATACCAACCAGTTTCCCATCCCTCCTCTACTGCTGTCCCCTCCCCAGCTGCTCCTCCTCCATGATGGAAGCAGAGGCAGAAATCCACAGACAACCATTGCACTGAGCTCTAAGAATCTTGCTGAAGAAAGGGAGGAGGGATTGTATCAGCTAGGAAGGTCATGATGGAGAAACACAGAGAGAGCTGACCTGAGCTCCCGAGAACTCATGGATGCTGAACCAATGGTTAGGAAGTCTGAATGGGACTTACCTAGGCCCTCTGCATGTGTGTGACAATTGTGTAGCTTGGTCCCTTAGTAAGGCTTCTAACAGTGGGAGTGAGATCTCTCCCTGGTGTTTAGCTGACTTTTGGTAACCTGTTCCCCATGCTGGACTGCCTGGCCCCACCTTGACTTAAGGGGAGGAGCTTGGTCCTGTGCCATGCTTTGTACAGTCTATGGGAGGCCTGCCCCTTTCTCTATCCTTGATTATATATCACATATAATTTAGTATCTTATTGCACATTCTCTTTTTCTGCAATTATTTCAAGTCTTGTCAACCAGGCCATGATTTGTTCCTATTACTAGTTCTCTATGTGAAATGCTATGATCTTTCCATGAGCACCAGATAATTCGATAAACCCGAGAAAAGAAATCTGAGGTCTAAGTAACAGGTTTCAAGTTTATAACACTGTCTCTCTCCCTTCAACTGATGCTGAAAACAGATCTAATTGTTTGCTTGAGGAAGTCACTCTCGAAGTTCTAGGTCTCTACAAAAATCAGGGCTGACCCTTGAGCTGAGCCACTGTAATCATCTTAATTGTCTCTGCCAATGTGTCTGTTCATTCCCTTTGTCAGTGTGGCTGTGCAAGGATCCAAGAGACTGTCTCTGCGGTGCTTCTTCTTCCCAGGGTCTTTGACAAATGCAGGGAAGGAGGCAAGGAAGGCAGTGCTGCCCCCCCCCCCCCCCCCCCCGCCCAACCAGGCTTCACTGAGTCAGCCCCTCCCCCTGAGCTGTACCTGTAGGCTGAGAAGCAGGCCCCACACTGAGTCAGCCCCCCCCCATACCTGTAGGCTGAGGAACAGGTTCCATACTGAGCCACCCCCACCCCAGCTGTACCTGTAGGCTGAGGAGCAGGTGTCCTTGTACTCCTGGAGCTTCACACACACCATGTTGAGGAACTGATCTGAATACGCACTCAAGTCATGCATCAGGTTCATGAGGTCTTGCACGGTCTTCTCCACAATGATTGTGCTCTGGAAATGAACAAAAAAGAGAGGACACAGAAACTTGTGAGATTTCTGTTTAGAACAACGTACAGGACAAGCAAGAACAATGGTTAGGATGTGAGCGCTCAAGGCACTTAAAAATATAAATTAAAATCAACAACAAAATAAAGATCTCAGATAATGCTAGCCTTTCAAAGACCTGAAAGGTCTGTTCCCAGTTTTGCACAGGATAGGGATTTTCAAAAGACTTTGTGAACTTCAAGGAATCTACTAGATGTCTCTATATCCGATTTTATTTTTAAATCTGATATTAAGGGGTAAAAACCAGGACTTTGCACTTCATCCCTAGGTTAATTTCTATTACTTAATGGTTTATTTGTTTTATTTTTGTCTTCAAAACAGGGTTTCTCTGTGTTGCCCAAGCTGTCCTGGAACTCCCTCTGTAGTCCAGGCTGGCCTTGAACTCACAGAGATCCACTTGCCTCTGCCTCCCAAGTGCTAGGATTAAAGGAGGGCACCGCCACCACCTGGCTTCCTTGCTGTTTTGGGGACTATGTAGCTCAGGTAAGGCCTTGAACGCATGATATAGCCCAGAATGGCTTAAATTATTGATCCTATTGCCATCATTTCCCAAGGGCTGGGTTTGCAGAATTCTGCAGCCACTATTGGAATCTCCATGGGTTTTAAGAAAGAGCATTCATAGTCAATGGAAACCTTATTTATCAGCTCCAGGGCTCTCTTTAGAGAGTAAAGGCCCACTACAGATAGCACAGAGAAAAAGGCTTTTATTATTGGTTCTAAGTTTAGAAACTATCATTGTACTAAGAACAACATTTGGGTTATAGCTTACAGCTTGCAGGGTATTTGAAACATGTTTTGAATCACTTAAACGTCATATAATAATCATAATTATCATGAACATTTACAGGGTTTTTACAAGTATAGGGCACAATCCTGGGCACTCCACCCGCTTTAGCTTGTTAACCTTTTCAGTACCCCTATAATTCCTGTCCGGGAAAACAGCAGTAAACAGGCTGAGAAAGACGAGACAAAAAAAGCAAGAGCTCCAGGCTCTGCTCACTTTTCTATCCCATTCTGATCTAACACTGGCCCCGAGTTCTGTCCATAGCCCATTTACTGTGTTTCACATTTATTCCTGTTACTATAACAATCAAGTGGGATAACCAGCTTCCCAAGAGAAAGGCTATTTGGCTCAGTTTGGAGGTTTCAATCCATAACTTGCTGTATTGTTTTGGCCTTTGGTGAGGCAGCACACCATGGTGGAATCACATGGTGAAATAACTGTCCAAGCCATGGCTGGAGCCTAAGAGAAGAGAAGGGTGTTGGACTCTGCAGTCCCCTCCATGGACACGCGCCTAGAGGCCTGAGGACTGCCCGCTATACTCCACTCTAGAGCATCCACAGCCTTCCAATCGCTCTTCTCAGAGAGTAAGACTTTAACTCGTGAGTTCTTGAGGGAAGTCAGGAGCCAGATAACGGCATAATTGTCCGTACCATTGAGAAGGGCCCACACAGACTAAGACTTTAAAACTGAATCAAAGAACTTCCAAAGAGAAAAATAAGCAAATTAGTGTCAATTCTGAAAAAAGGAACATTCAATAAACTCTGAATCTTTGGTTAAAAAAGACTGAGGTGTTTAAACCATTATGTCTCTTGCAAAAAGAGCAGATTTATACTGAGGTAAATATTAATCACATGCTTAGCAGTCTGGAATCCTTTGGTCAATAAAGAATATGTTATATATTTATTTAAATAAAATTACACATGCTATAGCAGGCTTAGTCATAAAGAAAATATTTTTCCCACTCTCATTGTGACCTAGAAAGGAATCAAGAGCATTTTACTATGCTTAAAGATGCACAATAGGATCAGGGTTTTAGATAATGTTTCCCCAAAATAAAAAGAACAGATAAAAGTATATACAATGGAGGATTAGCCTGGATTATGAGTTACAGTTGTGTGCTTATTTGTGATGATTTGGTGGTACAGGCTTCTGCCTACTATGCCTTCCTCTCCCCTCCCCACACCTACTGAAATAATTAGAAGGAAAGAAGAAAGGAGCATTATATTATGTAAGGCTAACCTCGTAGGGAAGCAAATTACAGTCTCTATAGAATCCTCACAAGTTCAACTTCCTTTTCTGTATTGATTTTGAGATTAAAGCACTGCAGCTTCACCCTGATCTATAATCCCATTCCTCTGTATTTGTGTGTGACTGACAGGAATTGATTCTGCCCAGCTACATGTCCCCACGTTAAGCATCTAAAATCCTCATCCCAATTCAGAACACAGGATATCCTACAAAATGTGGATAGCAATTAATAAAGCAGAGGAGCTCAGCAATCCTCACAGAGCCTGCTTCAATTCTACAGCATTGCAAGATGAACATGGGGAGATTACTTTGGTCATTAGGAGAAGGCCTGGTTCTGTCTTCAATTACACGATTGATAATCAGCTCTGGGGTAGCTTGGGTAGCCCCTTCCTTTATTATGACTCAATTTAGTCCACTAATCACAAGGATAATTTGATTGCGCCTTTATTGGTCCACAAGACTAATGTATTCAATCTGTGCATTGGTGCTTTGACACTGGCTGAATTAGTGTATAGCTGTTCTCAGGCTATTGTAGGTGTCCCCAACTAGATTATCAGCTTCTTAAAAGTGACCAACATGCCCCTTCCTTTTTGTTCATCCCACATCCTTCCACTTGCTCATCACATGCCAGGATCTTCAGAACTAATAAAAGAGTACTCATGTAGGAAATATAAAAACTTCTCCTGATGGTCATGTAGGCAAGGCATGTGGGAAACAGGCCCCTGTATCTTACAATCTCTTGGGTGAGGGAGGTTTATTCTGTACCTACCACGTGCTTTGGGGTAATAAGAACGGAACCGACAGAGTTTGGAGGAGAGAGGTAGACTGAATAGTCTCCGGTGGTCGAGGTTTTGGGGGTGAGCAGGAGTACTGGCACAGACTAACTAGAAAGGCACAATTTAATTCCAATGGCTGTGCTCGACATGGCACCCATGTGATGCTCTATGATTCTATACAATTTCCCAGCTCTTTGGCTGGTTTACCTTGTCAGCACAGCCCTCGGGATAATCAATCACTGCATTCTCCTCAAGGAAGGCGGAACTGCACTTTGCACAATGATGGGCATTTTTATGGGAAAAAAGGTCCACAACGATTTCCAAATCAGTGGCTCTGACAGGTAAATGCTGGAAACATTGAATTTCAACAAGGTCAATCCTGTTTTTATTTATTTGATTTCTTTAGCATCACCATTGATTTACTGGCTCATTATTTATTAATTTAGAAGTTTGCCACCATGAGCATAAGGACTTCATAATAAGTAAAAGTGATTTTATTCATTATAATTCCTATTAAACACATTTGAAATGATTTATATTTGTTTAGGAACAGCTAAATTCACATTTCTTACAACTTATTAGCAGGTAATAAAGTCTGAGCATAACAAAAAAAAAGAAGAAGAAAAAAATTCCAGAGAGCTAATTCAATGAAAAATAAACAACTGAAGTTTATTACAGGGATGCAAGAGCACTCCAAAATGGAAGTGAGTATATAAGAACCAGCAATTTGGTTATGCATTGGAAAAAAGATTACATAGTGTTAAGGTGTAACTCAATGGTGGAATGCTTGCCATTATGTGGGTAGTCCCAGAATTGATCCTCATCATTGCACAGATAGATAGATAGATAGATAGATAGATAGATAGATAGATAGATAGATAGATAGATAGATAAAGCTTATGAATGGAGATCATTGGTTTTCTTTCCCTTGAGACCCAGATTACTGTTGTCAAAACTGGGCTCCCTAAAATGATACTGATATTACTATTATAAAAAATTGGGTCCATTCTCAAATGCTTCAGAAAATGGTTAGATAAAGAAAACTGAAGTTGTTTCTTTCCTGGGAGGTTTGAAAGCCTTCACAATACTAATGCTACTATGAATCTTCAGGGGATGACTACAGTATGCAATCTTATTCTAATTAATGAACTTAAAAAAACTCCTCACAGCACAAAAACATTTGCAATAGCCCACCCCTTTACAGCTGCTGAAATGTATTTGTAGACTACAGTTTTAGATTGACTTTTCCAGCTCTTTGATTATAGTGTTTGCTTACAGGAAGGTCCCATAACATGTTTGAACATACAGAGGGAGAATTTAAGGGTTCTGTTTCCTATCCACCCATTTCCTCTCTTATACTACAAACCTGCTTAGCTTTGGTTCTTCAACCTGTCTATGTTTCTCTTCAGTTCCAGGGAGCCTGCACATTCCTTGCTAAGCCACACTAGAATACCAATCATCCATCCCATGCTTGCATCCTGCTAACCCCTGACTCTGGGCCTTCAAATCCCTAGATCTATCAGTCTACAGTGCTCTTCCTATGTCGTGAATGCCTTTCTTGACATATTAGCACGTGTTACCCACTTTAACTGTCCTCTTCTGGGCCATGAAAACTCCTTGGATAAACAATGTCAGCCCAATATCTAAATGGGCTCTGGTAACCACTGGCTCACTTGACTGTCTCATGTCACTTGGCTGTCATTTTTTTTCTTTTTTAAAATAATGCCAAGGGCTGGAGAGATGGCTCAGCCGTTGGAGGCTGGGCTCACAACCATAAATATAAAATAATGCCAAGGACCATTTTTTCATATCACCAACACTGGGCCATATAATAGTTCACACACCGTAGTTATCTATAAATTGTATTCAGTGAAGTAATACATAGTACATTCGGGGTCTGGGGTGGGCAAAAACAAAACCACACACACACACACACACACACACACACACACACACACACACACACACACACACAGACAAGAGTAATCATTGATGAGATCAGTTAGAATAGTGGCTTCCCTTCAAGGAGGTAGATTCTGAGAGTGAAGGAAAGGATCTTCTAGGTGCTGAAATATGTGGACTGCACAGCCACTGCATGAATAAAAACACTGACCTTCTTTGCACTTAAGATGTCTGCCTTCAAGCAGGCGAGTGACCAGCCTGCTAGCTGGACCACTATCCCCCACTAGATTCCACTCCCCCAAGGCCCACTCTGCTGCCCAGTCCCACCAACCTCATCATCCTCTCCATGGCCAGCCTTCCCTGCAACTCCAGCAGACTCCACAGGAACAGGTACAGCCCGTACCACCAGCCAGGAGAACAGTGGGCTACACAGGCGCAGGTTCAGCCCACAACAGTCAGAAGAAGAGCACCCCCTTCAATGGGTTCCATATTCTGGTCCTCAACTTCAGAAGAAGACTTTATAGGAGGCCAGGCTAGACACAGGCATCCAAGGTCGTGCAAACCTTGGCAGAGACACCTTACTGCACCTGAAGACTGCCAGTTATCAGAAGAATCCCTGGCCACTCAGGCCAGAAGACAAGAGAGGAAACAGAAAACAAAGGAACAAACAACAAAGACAAATGCAGGAATCAATACCTACACCTGTAACCACCCCAAATCCAGATGCCTAAATGCCAGCGTGAGAACACAGTCAATAACAGAAAGGAACCAAGTGGTCCTACGACAGCAAGACCTGAACATTCCAACACAGCTCAAGTACAAAAAATGTCCTTTAAAATAACTTTATGAAGATGATCTAGGCCCTTATGAGGAAATGAAAAACTCCCTAAAAGAAATAGAGGAAAAGCCAAAAAAAAAAAATGGAAGAAATCAATAAATCCCTTGGCAGAAATATAAGAAAAAAACCAATCAAACAGGTAAAGGAAATGGTTTAAAACCTGAAATATAAACAAACTGAGGGAATTCTGGAAATAGAAAATCTGGGGAAGCAAACAGGAAATACAGATGTAAGCATCACCAACAGAATACAAGAGATGAGAGAGAGAATTGCAGGCACTGAAGATATAGTAGAGGAAACAGTCAAAGAAAATGCTAACTCTGAGATTCCTAACACAAAACATTCAGGAAATCTGGGACACCATGAAAAGATACGTAAGAATAGTAGGAATATATGAAGGAGAAGAATCCCAACTCAAAGGCAAAGAAAATATAACCGACAAAATCATAAAAGAAAACTTTCCCAGCCTAAAGAAGCTTACAGAATACCAGATTGGGTCAGAAAAGAAAGTTTGCAGGTGTCACATAGTAATTAAAACACTAAACATGCAGAATGTGTTCTTCAGATACGTCCTAAGGCCCTTCACAACACGGCTTCCACTCTTTATCTCCATCCTATTCTTCTACCCTCCTATCCTCCCTCTTTAGATATCTAAGGATCAGCTATGTCAGATTCCTTTCAATTCCTCATGACTACTTCATGGTCTCATTGTCTACAATGCTCTGTCATCTGTCTCCTTTACCTGGCAAACATTTTCTTATCTTTCCAATCTCAGCAAGAACATCCTCCCTGCTGGAAGACTTCCCAAGTCCATGCTATGGCATCTCCTGTTATAAGTACTGAAACATGTTATATTTGATTTCTATAACATTCTCATGCTTTTAATTGCTTTTCCAGTGGTCTATAAGATTCCGTAAGAGAGATAAATATATAAGACCTGGCACACAAAAAGTGCTCAGTAAGTACTTCTTGAGCACAGTCTATGCCATGATCCCCACCTCCCCGAGGAAGAGTATAAGTATGTTACTGGAGATGTACTCTGGAGCTTGATTCTCAATAAAGACAAGTATGTCACTGGAGATGCACTCTGGAGCTTGATTCTCAATAAAGACAAGTATGTCACTGGAGATGCACTCTGGAGCTTGATTCTCAATAAAAACATCTTGTATTCACAGCAAAAACAGGAAATAACCAAAATTCCTTCAAAGAGGAATGGAAACTAAAACTGTAATACACACAATGAGATGGTGCAGAGCAAGGCAAGGCACAGACCTAAAAAATAACAGCTTAGGGATGGAGAGATATCTCAGCGGTTAAGAGCTCTGACTGCCCTTCCAGAGGACCCAGGTTCAATTCCCAGCACCCACACAGCAGCTCACAACTGTGTGTAACTCAAGCTCCAGATCTGACATCCTCACACCATTGCACATAAAATAAAGTTAAATAATTTTAAAAAATAACAGCTTAGCAGTCCACTTGAGCAGTTCCACGGATGAACACACAGACAAAGTGCTGAATGGAAATGTGTAGTTACAGAAGAGTATTTACGTCTGATTCCATAGTGAGAAGTTCAGGATCAGACAATGGTAGTCGGTAGTGACACTTTCAGGATGGGAGCTATTTGTGCTATAGAGAATTTGTTTGTGGCATACGGGCAGATCTTAAACTTCAGTTTTAAACTATCAAATCACTGTGTAAATAAACAGGTACCCTTCAGGAAGTTCTAAGAGTGGTCTGTCTGCCTGTCAGTCCTGTTTTAATAGTCTAGTATTTTTAAATGTGAAGACACTTTTAAATGTGAAGATATTTTTAAATGTGACCACCAGGTAAAAGCTATTCTAAAGGGCATAAGAAGGTCATTTTAATTTATTAAATAGAAAGCTATCTTTTCTGTGTGCAGCACAGAGTCTAAAGAGGCAGGATGCCTACCTGTCTTTTGGACACACAAGTATGTGTATCTAAAACCTAGCCAGAGGTATGGAAAAAGAAGACTTAATGGTACTGGGGCAGATGGCTGGGGAGTGGTAAGAAAGAGGGATTTGCAACTGAACTGAGTCTTAAACTATCAATAGTATTTGTAGGCTGAAGAAAAGTGCGAGGAAAGACCTTCAGGTTAGTGAAACAGCATGCTTATCAACTAGAATGGGATTCAAGGGACCTGAGTGCCATTGTGATGGGGAGAAGGGAAAAGGAGAGCGGATGTGTCAAAAAGTAGGCTGAGAGGCAGTCAGCCGTCAAATCTCTCATCAAATATACACATATATAGGACTGAATGTTTGGAAACCTTTTCTAATGACAAGATGCAGCAAATGAATCTAATCTGATGTCCCTAACCACGTGATGACCCACTTCACATAAGAAGTGGGCTTCAAAAAGTTTCACTTTTTAAAAGATGAAGGTATTTGTAGTATAGCCAAAGAAAAGCACCCCAAAGCCCCTTCAGCAGGCTAAAGAATCGAGCAGGGTTTATAATTGGCTTAGACAAAAAAAGAAAAGAAAATCAGATCTTGGAGAACTAGAAAAATATTAGACTTCTTTAGAATTCAGAACTCATAGAAGTAATTATATACGCTTCTTTTCTCATTTAAACCCTGGAGAATGAGACAGTGAGATGGCTCAGTAGGATGACCTGAGTTTGAGTCCTAGAACCCAGAGGGTGGAAGGAAAGAGTGAAGTTCTACAAGTTCTCCTCCGAGCTCCACATGCATGGCATGCATTTGGGTGCCACTCCCCCATACATACAAAAAAAACAAACACAAAATTTTAATAAAACTTGGAAAATATATGACATAAATTATCAATCATGTATGTGTAAGCATTTTGACCAAGAGATCACTGATACTGGGCAAAGTTTGTACCTCATGTGTCCTGTAAACGCAAATGGTTTTTTTTTTACTGACTTTTTTTCACATTTCAAAGGAAAAAACAAAAACTAAAATGAAGTAATCAAGAACTACTGTTATATCCATCATATCATGACATGTTATGGGTGACTTATCAATTGCCCCTTACAATGTAAAGAAGCACAGGTAGCAGAAATAAATCAGTGAGGAGCCGAGCACTAGTCCTGTAAGAATATCCCCCCTCCCCTTTCCCCATCTTCCTCCCGCTATCGCTCCCTTCCAAAATCACTTGAAGTCATCAAAATAGAAAGATCTGCATGTTAGAAGAGACAGATGCACACACCCACCTATCAGCATTCACAGTACTTTTATAAGTCCTGTTCTTTATGAAGGAGCCTTTTCTTTCTGGGACTGATGTTAATAACCTTACTGCAACAGGAACCAGGAGTCAGCTTCAGAACGGGTGGAAACATGGACAAAGACAATGTAAGCAACAGGGTAAATTTTAACTGGGATCTGGAGTATGGGTGAGGTTTGCCTGCTTAGGGGAATAGAGCTATTTCAGATAAAAGAAAAAATGTAGGCAAAGGTTGGGAGTGAGAGAGAGAGACTAGCAAGGTTGGAGGAGGGAATTCCTGAGGGAGTCTGAACAGAAAAGCTAGCTGAATAAGGACCAACTTGTGGAAGGTTGCGACAAGAGACAGGTGTGTGTGTGTGTGTGTGTGTGTGTGTGTGTGTGTGTGTGTGTGTGTTGTGTTGGAGTGGTCTCATACCTGGATAATAGCAGCGCCATGTATGAGGCAAAGTGATCTTGTTAACCAGTATAATTCTCTAGTTAGCAAAAAAGGGGAGGGGCTAAAGAGATGGCTCGCTGGATAAAGGTACTTACCACTAGGCCTAATAAGCTGAGATCAATCCTCAAGACTCAAAAGGTGGAATAAGAAAACTGACTCCAAAGAGCAGTCTATTTGATATTTACATGCTTGTGCCATTTACTACACACACACACACACACACACACACACACACACACACACACACGTGTTGTAGTAAGGCCGCTTGTTGGTTCCCAGCTGCCCAGAGTCCTGAAATAACCACAGTTGTCATCTCTGCATACCACACTGATTATGACCCTGATAGCCCTCTCGTGTGGAATCATGGGAAGGTGAGCTTTAATGACTGGTTCTAGAATATAAAGCTCCTGTCTATAGTCTTTACACCCAAGAACACGATGGAAACACTCTCCTGTCTGGCTGCTTCCGAACCACTCAGATCCTTGACTAGTGTCTTGGCTAACCTTACTCCAAATATGGAGTTGGAGGAAGATTTTTAGGCTACCATAAAGCGTCAGTGGGAGAGCAAATAACTCTCTCCAAGAGGACTTCCTTTCAATTTTTTTTTACGAGAATTGTGGAGAAGCAGTTCTTGTCAACAGTGAGCGCATCCTCCAGTCTCAGTTAGCTGAAGAGAGCAGACACAAACCTCTAGGAACAAAGACTGGAACTGACGATGGAATAGTGATTTCATAGGAAATGAAAAAGAAGGGGCTCAAAGCTGCCCTTTGTTCTTGAACCTTCCACAACAGTACTATTATGTCCTTCCTGCTTCTCTAGTGTCACAGTTAACAACCAACCTCAGCTTACGTTTTCAGGGTATGGGATTTAACAATGGAGAAAGGGGATAAGGATGTCCTTCCTCCATTAGAGTTTTGCTTACCCTGGCTAGCATTCATTACCTTTATGGCTGGACTGTTTGGATAAACAGTGTGCTCAGGGTCTAGCTGAGCTAGATTTTTAAAAATATAATCCCTTAATTACAGCTATTCCTAATTTCTTGTTGGGCTTTTAGCATTTCCAAAGTAGATAGAAATACGTGAAAACGTTCCAGAGTATGGAAGTATAACACTATAAATATGCTATAATTGCTGTAAACAAAAAAAAAAATCACCTGGGATGGATAGACTAAGCCAGAGATTCAATTTAGAAAGCATTTGGAAAAGTAATCATGATATTTGAAATAATTCAAACATGTTCCATGACCTTGACTTTATAATTAAAGTGAGAAGGCAAGAGAGAAATAAAATAGAGTTTTACATTAGTAATTGTTTTTTAATGAAATAACAAACAGATCACATTTTATTATTTCTCCTATAAATATAATTTGCTTTTGTTATATGATATGCAGGGGAGTAGTATATTAGAAGCTGCTTGCCAATCTTGATTTCTCTGTCAAGTAGATATAAAACTCACTATAAGATATTCCATTTTTTCTCCCTTCGGGCAACATGCTGAGCCTCTTGAATAATTACTTTATATGAACTTTTCTTAGGAAATGACAATTTCCTTGGCCATTGCGGTTAGCTTAGTATTCACATGCTACTGATATATTTCTTATGTGGGGATGAAGATCTTCAATAAAATATCAATATAGTAAAATATGTACTGCAGCAGCATTTTTCACTTCAAACAAAACAAAACACCACCAACAAAAATCAGACAGAGGTAAGAAAAAATGTTGAGGACGAAGCAAAGAACACTTGGCCTTAAGCAGTCAGGCAGTTACTCTAAAGCCTGTACCAACCAAAGAAGAACCTGGAGGGCATCTTCTACTCAACAGCATCTTCTGGAGTTTTCCATCACAGCTGTGTATAGCTAAACACTCTGCCCAAAGGGCCTAATATCCCACATTCTACAGAGGAAATAAATACATATTGGAAGTCTCCCTGTTAGTTCCTTAACATAACAAATACTGGGTTTTAAAAGCTAACTTATTCAAAAGAATAAAAAAGCAACAACAAAAAAATAAAAAGACTTGAAAGGTAATAGTCTAGATAAGTTTACAGGGAACAGAGAGATCCTGAAAGATAAATTCCTTCCCTTAGTGGTTTTGAGTGTCAAAAGTAAAATACCCAAAATTACTATTTTTCTTTTATTATGGAAAGAACCTCAAATGTAAATAGAATTTATGTTAAGATGAAAATAGGGATTGTAAGATGAACAAACTATCTTTCACTATCCAATAATCATTGAGATGGTGTTGGCTATGTAACAGGCACGTGTACACACACACACACACACACACACACAGTTCCTATTTTATTGAGGTTCAACATTTTAAGAAAAATTCGAAACAATCCAGAAGGTTATAATAAAGTCTACACAATTTATATGCATTATCTTACTCATGATAAATCTTATTTAGGTCTCAACAAGGTGCATACTTGTAGATCCTAACATTTGATTTTACAGATAAAAAAAATTAAGGTGCCAGGTTCAACAAAGTCCACAAATACACAAAGTTCCAGCAAGTATTTGAACTCAAGCAGCCTGAATCCACAGTTCATCTTCTAGTTGCTGTTTTTGTTGCTTCTAAACTGTAAATGATATGCTAGTATCCTCGGTCGTTCAGCAAGGTCAAGACAGCTGTTGGAGAAGGTTTCTATAATGTTCCGAATTGTTATAATGGTTTTAGGAAGCCACAGCACAGTGTAAGGAGAGGGAGGAGAGAGCATCACTGGAAACAGCTATGTGACGTAGAACTCAGCAGGTAGGTGCACAGGATAAACAGGAAGGTAATCAGTACAATGTTCTGTTGGACCAGCCTTCTGGAGACTGGAGCCTTTCACACCAGCAGCCAAGAGTCTATTCGTGGATAGCCGGAGACCTCTCCTACGACCTCTTCTCCCTTCTTATTTTTCCCAAACCCTGAACTTTCAATTCACCAGGAACTGAAACCTAAGATGAAAAGACAGACTAGATGGGCAAAGTACTATAACTTCTTCCTCAAATTTGGTCTTAGCATAATTTTCCATGCCCTGCTATCAACATTACCACAGTATTTTCATTTCTTTTATTTTCTTTCTTAATTCTTTTTTTAAAAATTACGTATTTTATATCCTCACAACAGTTTCCCTTCCCTCATCTCCTCTCATTCCCTTCTTCTACACGTTCCCTTTGCCCCCACCACACCTCCCTCCCTCATTCCTCATCTGTTTCTGTTCAGAGAAGAGTAGGCCTCCCATGGATAGCAACAAAACATGGCATATCAAGTTGCTGTAAGACTAAGTACCTCCCTTGTATTAAGGCTGGGCAATCAACCCTGTATGAGAAATAAGGTTTCAAAAATCAACAAAAGAGTCAGAGATAGCCCTCATTCCCATTGTAAGGAGGGAGCCCCACAAGAAGACCAAGCCACACAACTGTCAAGTAAATGTAGAGGGCCTAGGGAAGTCCCATGCAGCCTCCCTGGTTGCCAGTTCAGTCTCTGTGAGCTCCTATGAGCCCAGGTTAGTTGTTTCTGTAGGTTTTCTTGTGATGCCCTTGACCCCTCTGGATCCTACAGTCCTTCCTCCCTTTCTTCAGCTGGCTTCCCTGAGCTTGGCCTAATGTTTGGCTACCACAGCACTTTCTAAAACTCCTCTTCCCATTCCCGAGAACACTGCACACTGTAAATATCTCAGTCAAGACTCTAACAGATTGTGAGAAAGTAGAACAGTCATTAGCGTCCCTATTTTATAGCAAGTCTAACACTCGAAGCAGTTTACAGGAGGAGGCATAACACTTAGAAGGTTTGCAGGGGATGCCAGAACAGCAAGCTGCCACTAAAGGTGCTGGGACATGCTTTTTAAATTCAGATTGCTTACATTCTCAAGCTACCCTGACTAGACTCTGTCATGGGCAAAGCATCTGTAAATACCGGACTTGTTTCTTGAGGTAGGTAGCAATATTACTCAAGCATTTTATGCGATTATTCTGTTCTTTTAAAGATTACACATCCTCAACCATTTCTGCTAGGGCAACTAAGACACCCAGGAATTGAGAGCAGACCTTTCACTGTTCTTGTGTTAGCTGAGGAAGGGTAGTCAGCAGGAGGTTCCAGTGACTTACAGTGGGACACGATTCATTAGGGAAGAGTTGGGATACATAAATCAACATGTCAGAGGAGGAAGAGCGGGCGGACCCGATGGGAGATGCACACTGTATACATATTTGTTCCACTCTGTGCAAGCTCACCTGTCTTTGGTGGCTCACACCATATAATAATCAATTATGCTGACAAACTCTGCTACAAATTCTTTCAGCCTGGGTTACTCAGGCATCTCTGAAGTAAGATCTGGAGCCCTCTGAGGAGGAGAAGGAGCAGAAAGCTTGGCTCCCAGTAAAATGGAACATATGGACCTGTTCAGGGGGAGAGAACATGTGAGCAAGCATGCAAGCATCCACACACGCAAGGGGAAATTTGTTCAAGGTTAGACTACAACCCAAGATATGCTTCATACTGGGAGTGAAACATCTGGGAATTAATGATTTCTAAAACTGCTCTCATTAGAAACAAAACAAACAAACAAAAACCCCAAAACTGGCAGTTGTAAACCCAGCACTCCAGCTCATCCCAGGAACAAACAACTATTCTACATGACCTTTCCATGTTGAACAAGTCAGAATATGTTACATGGCCCCCAAACTAAAAGACTAACCAAGGGGAGAGCTGGGCTCCCAACATGTTTTCGTGCTGACTGACTTGGGAGAGTTGAGCCAGTCTCTGTCCCTTTCTTCATCTGCAAGGAAGGGGATACTCTTCACTACCCCAGATGACATCTCCAGCTCACTCAATGTAACATAAGCTTAGGTTTCAGGTCACCTTCTAAGGTTTTGGCCCACATCATCTACACTTCAGTTTCTTAGATTTTTAGCTACTGAAGCACATTCTTTGTGAGGAAAAGGGCTAAAATGAGCTTGGAAATCCCAGTGATGCATTCCAATGAGCTAAACTCCAGGGCACCCTGCCAAAGCTTGTGTGAAAGGAGCGGGAATAGAACCACCTACACAATGCCCGGGGAGGCAGCTTCTAAGTGGTCAAAAACCAGAATACTGACATTTGAAGTGTCTCCTTCTGAGACAGTCACAGACACAAGAAATACCTACAGCCCTCGAGGACACAGCCGGTGTTTAGAATGTACAATTCTAGTTAGGGAAAAGGGTAGATGAGCAAGAGATCTAATTTTTCTGTTTGTTTTTCAAGACAGGGTTTCTCTGTGTAGCTCTGGCTGTCTTGGAACTCGCTCTGAAGCTAACTTTTTATTTTATTAAGTAAATACTTTTTCTAAGGTCTTGAAACACAAAACATAAAATCTATATCACTGTTTTTAAAGGTGTGAATGTTTTAATGCTTCAAATAGAAAAAATAATTTTGCCCAAGGAAATAAACTTTAAATCTCTTCCTCTTTCTCTCTCCCGCTCTCCCCACTTCACCTTACTTCACCTACTTTCTGTGGCTCATATTGTTGGGCTGAGGGCCTGGGTTGGTGCACTGGCCTTTGGCAGCTATCACTCTTAGGAGTAAGGTATTAGACATCAGTAATAAATTCTACAGACACTATGTCTAATGAGATGTATCAAGCACAAAGTTCAAATTTTGGATGTGAGTGTTTTCAACTTTGGGTGGGACTATTAAGCTCTGGTGTTTAAGGCACCATGAAGCTAAACTAGGGCCGCATATTTTCTGTCTCTTCTCACTAGACTGCAGATGAGAACAGAGACATACTCATATCATTTCAAAAGTAGAAAAACTAAAAATGTACAAAGACTCAGCTGTCGTTATTTTATCTTTGGTTTGCTAAGTACAAATATTTAAAAATACAACATTAGCACAAAATTCAAATGCATTAAATGAAATTGTTCAGCAGCTTTTACTATGTGGTACTTAGGAGGAGGCATTTTGAGAATATGCACATATAATTTGGAAAGAAAATTCTAATGATTCACAAAATTACCATGGTTCCCATGTAGCTGAAAACAATAGAATCCACAGCAAAATATAGACTGAGCATTCAAATCATTATAATGGCCTTTCATTTTTTCTTTTAAACTCTCTGCTCCTGTTATCACTTGAATTATTTTTTAAATGAAAAGTAGAATGCCCTTGCTGCCCATTTTCTTCTTTTATTGTTTCTATTTTATTCTAAGAATGAGGGTAAAATTAAGAACCTAGATCACGGGAGATTTCCAGATGGCCAGACAAATGAGTACTCTGGCTCCTGGGCTTGCTTTTATCATAGACACAGACACCCATCTTGCACTCTGTCTCCATGGCGTTTGTTCAATGAACATTTGATTTAGCCTAAGTACCTTAAATTTGTGACAACTGAATTTCTTCTTTTAGTAAAGACTAAAATTGGTTTAATTGCTGAAATCAAAATGGGAATTTTCTAAGCAGTTTGAAAAATGTTCCTTTTGAGCTCAGGGGATAGTGCAGAAGCACAGAGCTGGCCTAGCAGACACGAGGCTCTTAGTGCAACACTTCTGAGTGGGGATTGGGGATACAATAGTCTTTATTTCCCAGGCACATATATTTGAAAGAAAGTGTTAAAGTTCATATTATAGATTTAAATTTTTACAGGGTTTTCTAAAATGTAACTCCCCCCCCCCCCTTATCTGTCTCCATTCCTAATGGCTATATCTTCTCTCTTTTATTTCATTTACTTTTCCACTAGCTCCCTGTAGCTATTATTCCGTTACCTCAGGCCATTTTGCCTCTTTTTTGATTTACATATGTTTCAAAATACTGTCCTTGACTTTTACTACATAGTAAGCTGGTAGATCGGGGAACAACTGCCAAGTATTTATTTATTTATGTTATTTGAGTCAAAGTCTCACTATACAGTCCAGGCTGGCCTTGAACTCATGATCTCAAGTCCTAGGCTTCCTGCTGTTGAGGTTGTATGTATGAGCCATCATGCCCAGCTTACAACAATTTATTCCTTAAACAAATATGTACATATTGCTTACTGCACTTTTCTAGGTATTTTAAAAATTAACTTATCCCTCATAATAACTGATCTCTAGGCAGATAATAAAACTGAGACTCAGAAGATTCAGTAAGATGTCCCAAGTGACAACTAGTAAGTGTGGGGCCAGATTCAATGTCATTTAGTCTCCCTCCTATGCCCTTGCTCTTAACTACTACAAGGCAAGGAATCTGGAGCAGCTGGTAGAAGAGATGGGAGCTAGATACAGAGAAACGGATGACTGACTATTGGGGAATAAAAGGGACGCAAAGCCAGATCAGGGCATGGACATGAATTCATGCAAAACTACCTAATGCTCACTAGGGTTGAGTGCCAAAGAAATATAAGAAAGATATGACTATCTTAGAGGGAAAATTCTGCCATCTCGAAGAGAAATGGTGACTTGGGTGGTTCAAGCTCAGGATCAGAGACAAGCATGGCTGGTTGTATCTGACAGCCATCTGACAGCTGGTCCACTGGAGGTGGAAGAGTCCTAACTGGTGTTCCCTGGCTTTGGTTACGTAAGCAATTCTAATGTGGTTGACTTTAAATTTTAGAGCTGGGAAGAGATGCAGAGCAACATGTGTAGTGTTGGGTTGGAAGCCACAGGAGATTCAGATAACTCAGGAGCAGGGGTATTAGTATGACCTAGCAGAATAATTAGAACCTGATTAATTCACATCATTATCATTGCTCTTAATGCCAAAAATTTCATTTTTCACCAATAGCTTTATTAATCAGCTCACAGAATTTCTGTGAATTTTAGACCCATATCTTGGCAGCCCACAAATATGACTCATCCTGTATTAGTCACTTCCCTTGTTGCTGTGGCCAGACATCTAATAAGAAACAACGCGAAGAGGAGACATTCATTCTGATTCATGGTCTGAAGGGGCGCAGCTGACATGCGCAGAGAGCGTGGGCAGGACTATAACACTACTTGCTCACATCTCAGTGGATCAGGAATTCCATAGGAAACAGAAATTTCCATGCTCAACTGTTTGTCTCATTTCTCTCCTTGTTATCCGGTCAAGGACCACAGCTCAAGGCATGGAGCTGCACACATTCCAGGAAGTTCTTCAATCCTGTTAATTCTTTTTGGAAACACCCTCGGAGATGGCCCAAAGCTACACCTTACTAGTGGTCTATATTTTCTTTTTCTTTGAAAAAATTTTAATTAGGGACTGAAATGACAGCCCAGCAACTAAGAACACTGGCTGCTCTCTCAGAGGACCTGGGTTCAATTCCCAGCACCACATGGAAGCTCACAACTGTCTGTAACTTCAGTTACAGGGATCTGACAACCTTCACACAAACACACATGCAGGCAAAACACCAATGCACATAAAAATAAATAATTAAAAAAGTTTTAATTAAATAATAAATACATCATTTCCCCCTTCTCTTTACTCCAGCCAATCTCTCTCATGTCCCCTCTTAGGTTTTCTTAATCCAATAAAGTAAACAACGAAAATTAGCCATCACAGAGAACAGACATGGAGAGTAGATAGTTCATTATATTTAAGGTTGGTCAAAATGAAAAACAATTTAAAAGAAAATGATGACTTCGGAATTTAAAGCATGAACGGCAACCAGCCACAGTAAGAATGGAGTCTGCTGAATTTATTAAAGTCCCCAAGTCAAGCCCGGAGTCCAGCACCATCATAGTCAGGAAAGATTTCTTTGCATTCAATGGATTTCCATGACACCAGTTTCATGAGGTCTTTCAGATTTGTATCATTTGAGTACAGAGAGATGTGGGGAGGTATATGCAAGGGGGGAATTCTTCTAAATGAAGAAGATTCTGCCTATTTCTTTTGTTGTTTAAGATTTTATTTGAAGATGAGTCCACTAAGGAAGATACACTAAAATTTTTCTGACCCCCCAGTTTCCTTATATAGCTTTTACTAAGCACATTAAAGTGTAGAATTTATGTATAAAGCACTTATCAAATGTGTGTCAGACTGAAAGACTATGGCAAGGTCCATCTCATTACTGCAAACTGCCAAATAATGGGCTGTTTTGCTAATTGATACCTGAACATATAATTATAACTGGCAACTCTGCATAGCAGAGAGCCTTAGGTCGAGAACCAGCCAGCTTCCAGAACCCAAGTGGCAAGCTGTGGCTTGAGTGGAGTGAGCACAGTTGTCACAGTGGAAGCACAGAAGCAGCCTCAGCTTGGCTTTGGAAACGCCAGGAGAGACTGGGCCCTTTTGGCTTTACTGAGCAGAGAGCTGTTCCCCCGATGCCCTCACACTGGAGAGTAGGAATTTTCTGCCACAGCATCACAGATTAGAGAAGATCTATCTTCCTGCCATGCCTGATAAGTTCTAGCATAGAGGCAGAGAAACTCAGGTCCTCACGCTTTCAAGAAGAAGCACTTTATCAACTGAGCCATCATTCCAGCTTAGACTGGCTTTTAACAACTTTATTTTTTGTGGTACGGGACCTATGACCTTATTATGCTAGGCAGGTGGCCTATGCGCTATACCCCTTGCCTGCTCACTTACTTGGACTTGGTCACTAGCTAGCTAGCTCTCTCCCCCCCCCCCCCCCTCACCTTTTGTTCTTAGACAGGGAATTGCTTGAAGCCAAAGTTGGCCTGGAACTTGTGATCCTTCTTCCATAGCCTCCCAGAGACAAGGGTTACTTTCCTTTGCCATTATACCCATTAGGAGACTAGCTCTTAACTGTCTTTTCTATACCAGGAGTGGAATATGTGGCTAAGTGAAGTAGGCCCACATATTCCCGGTCATTTGACCCTCACACACCTCAGTGTAATGGTGAAGTCAGGAAGCTGCTGAATGGGTAAACTCAGTGTTCAAAGGAACATTGTACGGCTTGCAGCAGCTCTTAGGCTTTGCTTGCCAAGCTTTGTCTTTCTACTATCGCACACTGCACCTGAAATTGCCTAATATTAGGCAAAGCCCTGACCTGAAGAGATGGCACAATCTACTTTTAGTCAACCAGAAGATGAAGGAAAAGATGGAATTCTATACACCATTCTGTGGCTTGGCACACTTTAGAATAGTATTACGGGCAATTTAGGACCCTAGCTGAGCTGTTAGGGAGCACCATTACAGAAGCTGAGCATGAAGGAAAAATGGGGTAGCATTATATACTCCCCTTCAACACCTGTTGGGATAGGGAGGAAGTGCAGAGGTAGCAGGATAGAGAGGCGTACAGAAGGGACTAATTTGCTGAGAGCTAAAGAAGGAATCGGAGCATACATACCATTTCTTCTCAAACCCTAGTAAAACAATATTAAGTAAGTTATCTTTTTTCCATGACACAAATAGGTAAGAATAGGGATGAGAGGCTGGAGAGAGATGGCTCAGGGGTTAAGAGCACTGACTGCCTTTCCAGAGGACCCGGGTTCAATTCCCAGCACCCACATGGCAGTTAACAACTCTGTAACTCCGAGATCAAACATGCAGGCAAAACACCAATGCACATAAAACAAAAAGAAATAAATTTTTGAAAAAGGAATGGGGTGAGAAAACAAAGAATATTGGATTTGGAAGCTGAAAGGCAGATTAGTGGGTATGTTCCCAACAGATGTAAGAAAATAGAATCCTGCAAAAGTAATAAGGAAAGATAAGCAATCTAATTTCCTCCATAAATTTCCTAAAAGTTCCAGATATATCTGGGGCAAAAGAGAAGGAGTGGCTGAAAAAAAGGATTTCATGGAGGTTGAATTAAGAAGGAATCAGATCCTAGAAAGGATTAAGCTGGGGAATGTCTCTCCTCTACTCTGGCAAATGGTGAAACTTTCCTCTCTGGGAACAATAACACAGGTCTTGGGACTGGAGCAGCCTGAGAAAAGACACCAGACTTCCCCACCCTCTTTCCCCAATGTTTTCCTGGATGCTAGCACCCATGCCTCCAACCTCCAGAAAACAGAGCAGAGCACCTTTGTGGAGGTGGCTCTAAAAGAGAGACAAGACATTCACTTTGGAGGCTTCCAGAACAAACAGACCAGCCGGACCTTCACAGGTCTATGACTTCAACCCCAGGCTACAAATTGCAAACAGGATAAACCCTGTTGTTACTCTGAAACACTGAAAGCATCTTCCAGAATCAAGCACTAAATAGAAGCATTACTTCTCCAATGTCATTGGCAATTTGGTTACTAAATTTATGGAAAAAAAAGAAAACCCACAAATACATGCAAATTTAAGAGGAAAAGCCATAAGTAAAATGTCTTATACATTCCTTAGAACCATAGAGTAGTAGGTAACACAGGACACAGATAAAATTTCCCTTTAATTAAACCAATCAGCACACTTTGCTCAGCACTGTACCAAAAGCATTTGTTCTTTTTTCATATGCACATTCGTCTGTGAGGCACCAAGGTCTTATCTTAAGAAAGCGAGGAGGGTTTCCCACCTCTGTCACACAGGTCATACAATAGAATGCCTTTAGGTAAATGTGGCCAGATAACCTGACAAAAAATTCTGTTCTAACTGCTACAAGAAACTTGAATGTGTGAGAGACACAAAGCAGCTTCTTCCTTATTCATGTGAAAACTAATGAAGTCCTTGGCTCTCCAGGAAAGGAGGAGCGCCTTCCTTCTTTTGGTGCAAAACAATCTACCAGCCAGGTTGCTGGGAGAGGAAGTAGAGCTGGGGCTACCCTCAGCATAAACGGAAGAATGTGTTGTTTTACACTTTGAAAGGGTTGAAAGGATGGAAATAGAAATATTACTGAACATTTATCAAGAGCTGAATGTCAATTTAGGAGAAACAGTAATAAAAACTGCAACTGAATTTACTTAACTGGCCATGAAGAAGGTTCTGCAGATAACAGAGGTAAGGAAAGGTTGAGAAACGGACCTGTGGTTACACAGCTGGTAGGTGGCAGGGCCAGAACTTGGACCCAGGAGGCCTGGATCTTATGCCCACTGCTTAGTTACTCAGAATGAAGCCCAGAAGCCTGGACATGAATAGACTGAGGAGATGAATCTTTCATGGTGCCTTCACAGTGCTGCGCATCAGATCTGAGGAGGGGTGTGATTATCTGGGGACAACTGTACACTACATGCTATGGCACTTCAAAATGCCACACCTCATTGAAGACAAAGGCTTTGGTTTAATTCGGCTGGCCTCCTGGAGAAACTGTAAGGTAACCAGAACCAGATGTTTTCAAATCAACCAAAGGGACTTGCAAATGAACCTCTCAGCAAAAACTATGACGGACAGAATCTGCTGTAGTCCAGAGCCTGCACATTTCTTTCTCCATTAGACATTGCATGAGTCAATCTCGTAAAGCTCTACAGCTAAGTTTCCAATGTAAGTACCAAGGAGATGGATGCACCAATTAGCCGACTGAAGTAATCATTTCACAATGTGTACAAATCATCATGTTGCACACCTTAAGTATATACAATTTTTATTTGCAAGCTACTTTTCAATAAAGATTAATAGAGGAGAGAGCCTTCAAATCTTCAGAGAATATAAGCTCTCAGATCTAGAGATGAATAAAAATGAGTTATACTTTGGAATGGGAAAGGCAGATAAAAAATTAATGGGAGGGTACCTGTCAGAGCCAAGAGTCAGTGGAAGAAGTAAGTGCAGTGTCTAGGCTAACCAACTGCCACTGTGCAGCATGCATGTCTGAGCATCCCTCACTGGTGACACTCTTAGCAAGGCCTTCCCACCAGCATCATCTCTGGTCATCTTCTGACACACTCCACAGCTGTACAGAAGAGCACATGTCTGCTCAAATGCTTTACTTGCCTGCCTCTCATCGTCTCATCCCATCTGCACCTCTGGGGTTTGTTTATCTGAAGCAGCCAAAAACACAACAAATATTTTATACATCCTTCACCATTTAGTGACAAAGAGGCCACTTTTGCAGACAGGAGTTTGCACCCATTTCAATGGCTGCAAATTGTTATGCAAGTAAATCTGTTTCCTAAGTTGTGTGCATAGCATCTTAAAGAGAGAAGGGTAGGACTTGGCAATGTATTATTTACTACTAATATACAACAGGTTGATATTTGAGAAATGATAAAAAACTAATACTTATTGGAAAATTGTGTAGGTTAGTAATGATATAATGATTCCTAGAAAGTCTTACAAATTAATAAGAACCCTTGAAGTCTTTTTGGTAAAAGTGAGCAAGTATAGAAGAGTAGAAAGAACAAAGAATCAGAAAACAGACATTAGATTCTGATCTACTATTTACTGGTTATGACATTTATATAAACCATATAGTTTCCTTCTAGGTAAAAAAGAAGAATCTATCTTATAGGGATGTAATTCACACAGTACACAAAAGCAAGATTTAAAAATGTCACCCTAATGAATACTCATTGATATTATCAACTTGCACATTACAAAACAAATGGCCTAATCTAATCAACCTTCAGAACCTCTGATAGATAATTTACTTGATCCTTCTATTTCATACTGTTTCATCACAGCCACAGTTGTTAGAAATGACATCAGAGCATGGCCAGCGTTCAACCTGATTATGATGACGAGAGGGTCCTCAGCATGGAGAGAACACAACCCAGAGTCAACACACACTATTGGTACTGATCTTACTCTCCCCAGATATAAGAAGAAACAATAGCTCAAGGCTACCTTTTTTTGAAAATCTGGCTGCTCAGATAACGGTTTGGTCAATATATCACAGCAAACCGAGACTGCTTCATCTGTCAGCCATTAGCATAGTGCGGTAGAGCTGGGAGTTTATCCAAATAGCAAAGCTATTTCAGACTAGATGGGATCCTCTAACACAGTCTTTATTTTTCTTGGCAAAATGTTTAAATGAAATGAATATACAAACTGCAAATCAATTATCTGGGTTGCCAAATTATTCTTACTCATGGATCTTTGCAACTACTCAAAGATTCCCAGTCTGCTAACTGTTGCTTTACATGTTAAATTTCTTTCTTTCTTTTATTTTATTGTTATTATTAATTATTTGTTTTTGTTTTCTTTAAACAGGGTTTATCATTGTGACCCTAGCTGTCTTGGAACTCTGTAGATCAGGCTGGCTTCAAACTTACAGAGATACACCTGCCTCTGCCTCTTGAGTGCTGGGATTAAAGCCTACAAATGCCTTCACTCATGTATCCTTGCCCTGCTAGAATTTCTGCATCTCCACATGTTAATAAGATGCAGAAAATTTGTAAAAACTTGTTCCAAGGGCCACTGTACTTTTTACAAAAAGAATACATAAGACTAGGGATGTTTCTCAGAGGTAAAGTACTTTCCTGGCACATGTGGGTATGAGGTTTAATCCCCAACACCACAGAAACACACACATATATATGTGCATGTACACACACACACACACACAGACACTAATACACACACACAGAATTCGCATGTACATACACATAAATTTAAAGGGCAACCTTGACGTCTTGTACATATCCCTGAAAGCCTTAGAAACAAGTCATGCATGATTTTCACAGCTGGAAGCAATGAATGAGCTTAACTAAAGGGCATCCTTTCTGTTGCAATTAGTACTTTAGTCAATCAATCAATGCAAGAAATAAAGTGCCCTGGGAATAAAGCCCTTCTTAAGAGCTACATTTTTTTTTTTTTTATTAAGACAGAAGTAAAAGCCTGAATCATACCAGTCAGTGCTGGTAAATGCTATGTATTTACAAGAACATGCACAAAGCTATATGCATAACCAACTGTGACCAAATATTTTGTCTTGTGAATTGTAATCATCAGAAGAAAATGAGCTTGACCTAATACGGAACTGCAGGAGAATCCCCTGGCATCCCTAACTGTGTTTCTTTCCCTTTCCTTCCCTTGACAAGCAGGGTTTTGGATCACCACTCTACAACTGGAGATCAGAATCCCCATTCTAAAAACTTCCACTTTTAAGCATGGTCCATGGGGCAGTTTTTGTGAGAACTGCTAGTTTGGGTGGTGGCTGAGGGAGAAATCCTGGTGATTTGGGGATAGATGAAAGGGGATTCTCAGGACTGAGAAATGAGGGATCTAAAAACCGGGATGCTCATAATCTAAGTGAACAGAGGATGGTTGAATTAGTCTGAGTCACCAAGGTTTCCCCCTCATACATATTAATGACATGCAAATCCATGCATAGAGCTAGATCATGAGATCCTGTATTCTGATTTTAAAAGTTTCAGATACTGTCTAGACAGGGTGGATAACACCTATAATGTCAGGAGTTGAGAAGCTGAGGATGGAAGACTGTAAGCCTGAGGCTAGCTTGGATTACACTGCAAGTTCAAAATCAATCCAAGCTCCAGGATGAGACTATCACAACAAAATAACAAATAAAGAAAATAGTTTGCATAGGGCATCACTGTTTCATGGTTTTAACTTAAAGAATAATTCTTCTTGTGTGAAAAATGGAAGTCAAGAGACAAACAGTCACATCTACTTAGTATTTCCATGCCCTGGCTCTGCACACAGAACTCTATCTAATCTTCATCAGTTCATCAGCACCTCTGTGTTCTTATGGCCTTGGTATGAAAGCCGAAGCAGTAGGCATTAAGATAAATCCTAACATATATGCTCAAATATAGCAGTTTTCACGCCTCCTTCTTCCCTCCCACAAACTGCAAAATAAGCTCATGCCCAGAATCAGTAGCGTCAAAGTTTTCCATTGTGACATGGCACTTTGTAAGACTGGAAAATTCTGGCTCTTTCACTCCGTCTTGGAACCTGTAGTTTCGTGATCGCTTGTGATCTTTTGGCGTGACTGTATGAATGTAGAAATGCTGTGGGAAATGAAGCTTGGAATGAGAAAGCAAGCTGTCCAACATTAGCCAGTCTGTGTGTCCAGATGTTTCCCCAGCACAGCAACCCTGGGCCATATTTCTGACACACAGTCAACAGCTCAGAGTTGGGAGCCTCCCAAAGACACATGGGCTTCTGCATATAGGCTTTTAATGCTTTCTGAAGACAAAACATACCGGTGGTGTTCTGTTGTTGCTCACAATTCTACCCCCAAAATTGACACTGTATAGCTGAACATGAGAACAATTGCCTGGTTCTAATCTTTTCAAACGACAAATGTTAAATGCCATAATCCAATAGGGAAATTCCAGATACAACATAAGGAGTTTTGTAGTTTGCATTCTGGCTAGAACATAAAACAACTATTTTCTGTGCAGTGCTTCTGCATTTTATAGCTTCCTGATATCGACCATTAATTATACTTCAACATTCCAGAGCAATTTTCATCCAGCATCTTATTTTAATCCTTCACAATTTGTATATTGAATACATAAAAAGCCATTATTTTCCAAGTCCTGAAAGTCAGAGATGAGCCTATTACATTAGGCCATTTGTTCTAGAAGGATTTTGTGATTTCACTCTCTTAAAAAGCCAACCGACCGCTCAAACCTTCCCAACCAATCAAGGATGGCATGAAAGCAGCTCGCCAGCCCTCATCTTCAGTATCATTCCCTTCCTGTGCTAATGATTCCAAGTCACTATCCCGTGAATAAACCCATTTAGGTCTCCTAACACCAGCTGCAAGCAGGAAATTAAAACAAATGGAAAGTCAGGCATTGCAGCAGTTCCAGTGTGGGTACCAGCATCCAAAAGATGCTCATCCATTAACCAAACAGCAGCACTTCCAAGCCCAGCGGGGCCAATGGCTCCCTGCTGAGAAATAGAAATTAACTTTGCGAGGAGATAATTCGTCTTTAGTAGCTGTCATATTCAGAAAAGCTCTCTGGTTGAGATGGTGGGAAGAGGAAGCAAAGCTCCCAACAACATAGCCACACATAAAACAAAAGCTTATTAGGAGCAAGTAGTGCTGAAGACAGATGCTCTGGCTCACTACTTCTGGGACATGTGCTTCAATGTTCAGGACTTGTGGTAGCATGTGCCTTTCACGGCCACATGAGGAAAAAATGACTGCACATGTAATGGATGCAGACTTAACTCAGTTAAGAAAAGAACAGTGAGGGGAGGGAAAAAAGTGTCCCAGAGTGGAGTTCTGCAAACTTAGGAGAGAGAAGAATCAAGTCCCCGTAGGCTGCCAGAGATGGCAACAAAGACCTGCTGGAGTAGAAGAATTTCAAAACTGAAATGCATCCTGGGATGGGAAAGCAAGCTAGAAGATGTCATTTCAAGTTCAAAATAGATGAAACATAAAAGCTGTCTATGACATTGCTTTGACTAATTTGGCAATGTCTTGATATTGAGTGTGGGTTAAGATGGTGGAAGTTTAAGGAAACTTTTTTTTGAAATATTTTTTTATTATTATTTATTTATTAAAGACTTCTGTCTCTTCCCCACCACCGCCTCCCATATCCCTCCCCCTCTGCCAATCAACTCCCCCTCTCTCATCAGCCCTAAGAGCAGGGTTCCCTGCCCTGTGGGGAGTCCAAGGACCTCCCACCTCCTTCCAGGTCTAGTAGAGCACTATCCAAGGATCACCATTTGCCAGCTACTCACCAGATCCTCAAGGAGCGCCACCATGTGTAATTCTAAAAGGTATTCAGGTGCTGTCTTCAGAACCATTTGTGTGTTTGGTGCTAGGAATAGCACAAGCATGCAGGTGGTATTATTTAACTCCTGCACAGTATTTTTGGCAGTTAGAATCTATACGGTCACTTGAATCAAAAGCCATCAAGAAGCCCAAAGATGCAAAATCTTTCCCTAATTGACCAATGTCTTCCAGTTAACTTCCATTTTTATAAATGCAAATGATATCTAAGAAGTAGCACATGGAAAAAGATAATGGCAGAAAAAAAGGTATGCATTAATTCCAGAGACATCCTGACGGCCTACTACATGTAGTATGTCACTAAGAGCTGCACATGAGGTGAGAGACGGTCTCCCTACAATCAAGGAATCCAGAGTAATCGAGATGTAGATGAGCAATCACAAAAGAGGTGACATTAATCAGTCAGTAAATGCCAGTGCCAGAAATGAGGCCCACCACAGAAATGGGGCCCACCACAGAAATGAGGCCCACCACAGAAATGGGGCCCACCACAGAATGAAATGAGGCCCACCACAGAAATGAGGCCCACCACAGAAATGGGGCCCACCACAGAAATGAGGCCCACCACAGAAATGGGGCCCACCACAGAAATGGGGCCCACCACAGAAATGGGGCCCACCACAGAAATGAGGCCCACCACAGAAATGAGGCCCACCACAGAAATGAGGCCCACTACAGAAATGAGGCCCACCACAGAAATGAGACCCACCACAGAAATGAGGCCCACCACAGAAGTGAGGCCCACCACAGAAGTGAGGCCCACCACAGAAGTGAGGCCCACCACAGAAGTGAGGCCCACCACAGAAGTGAGGCCCACCACAGAAGTGAGGCCCACCACAGAAGTGAGGCCCACCACAGAAGTGAGGCCCACCACAGAAATGAGGCCCACCACAGAAGTGAGGCCCACCACAGAAATGAGGCCCACCACAGAAATGAGGCCCACCACAGAAATGAGGCCCACCACAGAAGTGAGGCCCACCACAGAAATGAGACCCACCACAGAAATGAGACCCACCACAGAAACGAGACCCACCACAGAAATGAGACCCACCACAGAAATGAGGCCCACCACAGAAATGGGCACCACACTGCTGTAATGCTCTCTTGTAACTTGCTTAAACAGACAAACCAACCATGCATACGCTCTTCACTGCATCAATAACTTAAACATATATTGTAAGGTAAATATATAAATTTATATACATACATGTGTAAAATACAAACACATATGTATATACACATATATACAAACACATATTTTTTCATATCTATTCCCTAATCCCCATACTGGCGCTCTAAGGGTCAACATAGTACTTTTCCATCTTACAGATATGGAAATTAAGGTTCAAGGGAGTTGAGCTGTCTGTGAAAGGTCACATATACAAGGGCATTTCTAGGAAATGGTCCCACATTTACTTTCAAAGCTCGTACCTCCTTAACTGCACAGGTTAGTTTCTTACAGTTAATATTCAGGTAGGATTGTACTTTACAAAGTGCTTTTACACATTTCAGGTCATTTAATCTTTCTTACAGTTTTTGAGAAAAAGAGCTCAGATTGCAGCTAAGAAAACAGAGGCTCAGAGTTGAAGGCAGAAACCTGTTTACATGGTTAGCAATGACAGTGTCAACGGTTTGCGACCAGGTACCAGAGTTAAATCAGTGCGTCTCTCTGACTCAGTCTATACAGGTAGACATAAAAAATGTGAACAACTGTTATAATTTAGTTAAAATTTTTCCTTTTTTGAATTCAAAACACAGTTAGCTACTTTGAACAGCACATTGAAACACAAGGAGCTGACTTAACGCCCACTTTCTTATCAATACTTGCTTCTACCCTCATCTGAAAGAAAAGAATACATATTATGCTTTTCAGACTCGTGTGTCATCTTCTAATGTGTTTATGTGTTATTACATCGTAGCTTGCGCACTTGGGGTAAGATGAACGAACTCGAATGAAAGGCACTCGTCTCCGGTGAAGGTGTGCTGTTGCCTGAGGACTGAGGTAAAGAATCAATCGTCCCCATCCTGGAAGTGGAACACATGCGGTGGTCACGGTTGTGTATTTTACTTTCATATCTTATTAGGAGCAATCTTCTAGGGTATCTGTTGTGGTGCAGAACCAGCTGGAATTTGTAGGTGGAACTAAGCTGGTTTTCTGGTTGAACCTACTGGATTATTCTAGGAAGGCCGACGGCTCAGGAGGCTTGAGGGAGCATTATCAGGCACATGCCTTGGCCAGGCCATGCACAAGGAACTGCCCACTATTCTGTGCTAGTAGGAACTATCTGGCAGTGTGCTTGGGACAAAGGAAGCCTGAAGGACCTGATAATCAGCTAGAGGCACCTGTGCTACTACGTCCTCCAACGAGAAAGACATGGAGTGGATGAGAGAATCCTAAGAAGTTGGGATAATATACTATACAAATCTCTAGCTGAGGCTCTAGATTAGAAAGGCATCTTCTTTAATTAATGCCAAAAGGCAAATTCTTCTTTTTCTTTTAATTGGTTTCTAGGGAGTAAAGGAAAGAGACAGCGAGTGGGGATTCACCTAGGTAGAAGAAATGGCTATGAGGGACCATTTGAAGGTAGGGATGGGGTGGGAGTTTAGAGGCTCCAAAGTTGAAAGTGCCTCAGGGTCCCATTCAGCCTCTCAGTTTTGCTGATGGCTGCACTTGTGTTTTAAAAATAAAATATCTGCTGAGTGGATTAAAGGAGCGAATTGAATTCCCGAGGCTCCGATTACCTTTCTCTCTGCCAGTTTTTATCAGCAATGATCAGGAAGGCTGTCAGATCTGATGCAAACTTCTTTCCTCTCACACTCCTTTAGCCTCACAAGATGCAAAATACAGGATTAGCCCTCTAACCCCTTTGTGTACACGTCCTTTCACAGCTGAGCCCAGCTGAGGAGAATGCTAAAGACAAATACATAGGTGTCTGACGACAACCGGAAGGGGCAGGCATATGAGCAGAGGACAGCGCTCTCCTTCAGACAGCACTGTCCCCCACCAGCAGAACCCCGAGTCTGCCTTCACAGTACTCCCATTACCCTTTCCTGGGAAACAGGAGGCTGAGTGGTTAGTGGAAAGTTCAGATGAGGACATTTCCTGAAGCCAATTAGGATGGAAACTGTGGCGCCGATGATTCTCTGTGACGAGGGTAAGACTATACTTCCATGTACCTGATTTCCTTAAAAGTGGAATGTACTTCTTCTGGGAATACAAATGGAACACAGGCAACACCTTGAGCCCACCAGAGCCTGTGAACTGCTAGAGTCCTGCTCCTGAGACATTCCAGTGGAAGGATGGATCTGGAACATGCTGCTTAGCCAACACTGACTAGCTAATGTTTAAACATAATGACTTCTTATGTTTAACCTGGCCAGAAGAAGTGGCAATTGCCCTTGAAGTAAGATCACTGTGCCAACGGAGGTATAAAAATGCACAGCAGGGCTACGAGTTTGATAAGCTGAATCAAGATGCCTGGAGACAACACACAAGGGACTTGAGGCTGGGGCTAGGTAAACCTAAGCCCAATGTTGAGCAACTCAGAAAGTAAGGCAAAGGGAGATTTTCTTTCTGTATAATGGTGGTTTACAGGCAAAAAAAGGGAGTGAAATTTTGGAAGTGAGACAATGGGAAAGAAAAAGAAGGATGGTAGCAAAGTCCAGCTGGCTAAATGAAGCAGGTGTTCCAGCTGTTGAGGAAGCACCTAGTTACCGACTGTCAAGCTAAGGAATAGTGTTATTTTAAAGGAGCCTGAATGACCTTGATTGCCTAAGCTATGGTCTTTAACTCTTACTTTCCCACCATAGGCTAGAACCACATACTAGATTTTGAACATTAAAAGGATATATAGTTGACTATATCTAGCTTCTGAAACTAAACCCAATTTATTTCCATGTCTTCAAGGACACCTGAGAGGAGAGACACAAAATTCTCTGTTGTTTTGTGGGTGTGCATGTGTGTGTGTGCGTTTAACTCATCTTTGTTAACAGTCACTGGAAGAATGGTCAGTGAACTCACTATGGATAAACTGAGCAGTCTTATATACAAAGAGGCAGAAGATAAAGGATGCTTTCTAAGTTCCTCATTTTTCCTTATAACACAGTTTATGTCACAAAGACAAAACAAGGGACAGCAGGGGTTAAGAGCACACTCTACAAATGACTGATTACATTTCAGCAGTCTCTTGCTCTATGAGAATTTAGAGAAGGAAATTTCGTCTAAAAAAATCACTACACGATAGCATAGATGACATTTGATTTTCTTTCAAAATCAATAGACTTCATAAACTATATGTTTTTAATTATTTGAAGTAAAATATCTATGATGTCAAACACGTTCAATAGATTTTTTTTAAACTTAAAAGGAATATTCCTAAAAGCTAAAGTCATTGGACATGACAGGTATCGAAATGTTATTGATAACATTGAATAAAGACATACTATTTATTAAACTATTTATTATCAAATCAGAAAGATGAGAAGCTGAGAATGATCAACTACAATTAGTGACAAAAATCAGGATTAAACATTATCCTGATAGGCATCAGAAGAGCAGAATTATGAAATTTAAGAGAAATGGGTTCAAATCACTATTATCAGAAAAATAACAATAAAACAATAATAAAAATCAATAGGAATTAGAAATTTGACCAAGTTTTTGTAATAAACAATTGTAACAACCAAATAATCTGACCTAGATTCATAATAGTATGGTGTTAACATGATGACATATGATGAAGTCAAACTGCCTAGACTTATTTTTTGGAGAATTATGCCAGTCCAGTCTTGTGCTTAAAAATCTTCCAATGGAGTCGGTGATGCTTAAAATCCATACTTAGCTGAGCTACAGCTGTCTTACATAAGCCAGCTGTCAACTTCCTGTGAAATCTCAAATTACTTTTCCCTCTCTCTATCCCCATTCAAGCTCTTTTCTAAGGACAAGGCTTCCACTACTGAGCCCACCTCTGGCCTCTTCCTCTGGGGCCTTACATCTTCCTGCACACTATGCTTCAGGAAACCTTGGAATGGCACCTCCTGGAAAGTCTTCTCTCACCACAGTCCCCAAGTAAGTCACCTATTCCCAACCAGTGTTCTCAGTATCTGTCTCACGGTCTGCTGTGTTCTCTGCACCTACAATCACGCCCTGATAGGAACAGTGCCTCCAGAAAACAGATGCTGAGTGAAAGGGTATGTGTCTGTGCATGAGAAAACAACCGCGCTGCCCTGCCGTCTACTACCTCATTTTGAGAGAGACACTGGGAAACGGGAGGAAAATCAGGATCATGAGAATTTTAGGAACACCCCCCTACTGGAGGAAGGACTGAATTAGTTGCACTTAGCCCAAAGGAGAAAAGAGTAACAGGAGGTAATGATAATCTGGTAGAAAAGAAAGTCAATTTGCTTTGCAGACATTTCAGATAACAAAACAGGAAGGGGCAGCGAAGTTAAAGAATGATTCACCTGTAATAATGAAGGCGAGCAGTCAAGTTCCCTGCAAGGTTATATCCAGCAGAGCTGTGGGGAGCTGCAGGAGATGGGCTCTGACACGGGTGTGTGGGCAGGGCATAACCAGGGAACTCTGCATTCTCACTCCGAGGCACTCAATGATTTTATAATCAGCTCATAATGTATGTACTGTTGCCCACAGAACTCCTTGGAACATTTGGTCTGCAATCTCTTATGGAAGAATATTTCATTTGGGAAATAGTATTTACTATATCTCCTTCTGTTATTTATGTGCTCCCACAAAGAGTCCATTTCATGTGGAAATAATGTCTTCCCAAACTTATTTTGACCTTGGAACCAGTTTTCACAGTGTCTATTAACAACCTTCAGGTCTGGAGCGTACGAAACGCCTTCTGTGAAAGGTTAGCCTAGACTGTGAGACTAGCATTCCTTTCCCTTAGAATGCCCTAGAGTGAAAAAGCACTAAGAATTCTATTTCTGCATTCTGATCAGTGCCAAAGCTTGAGGCTGAAGGTATGGAAGAATACAGTATCCATTAAAGAGTTTACATTTTCTACAATTCCATCAAAATAAATAATCTATATATCACAGGGACTGGAAATGTTTTGTTGGGTTAAAAGAATACAAGCAGCTCAAAAAATTGACATTATGCTGAAAAATAGTTCCTGAACATATTTACATTAAAAGTTATTTCTCTGAACATTATGCCCATGAATAACTCACATATACTTAGCTGCAAGATATTGAAAACATTAATATTTCAAGCACTGAAGTGCTTCAGGATGAACAGTTATTGTGTACAGCTAAAGGAAACCAAGAGAAAGAAAATAAGGTGGGACTTTTTAGAAAAAAGAAGCCATTTTCTTTTGTTTTTAGGTTGCATTAATTTTGTAAGAATGAAAAACATTGGACTGATTTATTCAGTCAATGAAAGCTTGAATCTCTGTGTTTGACTTGAAAAGTGCCATGCTGGGAGGAAAAAGGTAGTTTTCTACCTTTGGGAAGCTCCTGACAAATAAGCCATTCTAATAAACTTGACAATCAACAGTGCTGTGCTAGAGACATACCCTACCCGTTCATAAGGGGGCACTGGTGCAGTTTTAAGGCTTCAGTAAGTGCGTTAGCAGATACATTTGCATTAAGAATTATATCATGTAAGTGTACAGTTAAGTAATTTAATGAAAGTGATACTCAAAAGCTACTACTGCCCAGTTATTTTATGTTACCCTACTTTGTATGTTCTGAGGGTTATTTATGCCTTTGAACCTACACGATAGAAAATCCATATAATGCTATGCTATTCTGAATTCCTAAGACAGCATATCATGCTAGTAGCATTACACTGGCCTTGTAGAAGAAGATACACCAGGGCTATTAGCAAACACTACAAATACGAGCCTAATATAAATCCCCCCTCATTCTAATTCTTTCCTTGAAAGTTGGTTGTTATATTTTTAGCAGAACATGAATGAATATGAACGACATTCAAATCTCTATAAGGCATCAGAGACCTCCAAACACAAGGCAGAAGCACCAAACAAGACTTCTTGGCTTCAAGGAAACTTTCTGATTACCAAAAATATCTTTGGTTTTGTTTAAACACACCTTTGCTTAACAACATGTACTGAACGACCTACCATTAGCAAGGCTCTGAGATGGAGGCAGATGTGGATTAGAAATAGTCTCAGATTTCAGAAAATTTATAATCTCACTGGGAAGATAAGAGTGGCTTAAAAATGAGCAAACTGTCACTTTTAAAAGACATTTCAGAAGCTGGTATTATTAGAATAAGCATACTTCAGATCCCAGAAGAGAGCTGAGATGCATTTGCGGGTAGGGCATGACAGTTGAAGGACAGAATAAAGGGTATTTCAGGTAGGCAGGAGGAGTCGTAGAAGAGTAAGCGGTCAACAGATAGACATGCTAGTAGCATTAAACTGGCCTTGTAGAAGAAGATACACCAGGGCTATTAGCAAACACTACAAATACGAGCCTAATATAAATCCCCCCTCATTCTAATTCTTTTCTTGAAAGTTGGTTAGTAGAAATATAACATATAATATAATTTCTCTGTCCCTAGGGACAGGGACAGAGCAATGAGAAGGCCTTCACTCTGCCTGGTACACTGCTGCTTCTCAGACGCAGCTACCACCCAGAGTTCGTCCTCACAGAAGCAAGCTAGCATGGACGATTCATTGTGTTAGATATACAGGAACTAGGGAAGTGTTAGTACAAAACTTGAGGATACCATATCTTTGGCAAGTTTAAATTCTTGGTAAGGCTTAGATGGAAGAGATGCCAACTAAATGCTCATCATCCCACAAACTAGCAGGGTCCATGTTAGGACTATCACAGTCTTGGGGAATCCCCTGGGCTCTTCCTGAAGCCATGCTCTGGGGAAGAAGGGGTCCATAGTGCTGCCCTCTGGTAGGTAACACACTGCTAAGGTTTCCAAGTGGAAGCACATTCGTAGGGATATTTCCAGGTGTAGCCTAACTTCCAATGTGGGGCTCTCTTAAGGCTTATGGGAGCCTTGCTCCCAATCCGTAAGTTTCAAGATACTCTGGCATAATTGTGGGGAATCGTAAGTGAATTCTAACTCTCTCTTCTTCAGAGAATAATATTAATAATACTAGGCAGAAAGACTATGTTCATGATGTTTCTCAGGGTAAATAAATATCTACCTAAATTATCCCATTGAACTGTATACAGGAGACAAAAGCAGAACTGTTACCGCAAACTTTGCAAATAAACATAAAATTGATGAGGCCCATTTAAGATCAAGTTATGACGGTTAAACCCTAGTTCAATGTACATATTCACTGTATTTGAAGTACAGTTCCTACTTAACGTGTATCACTTTTGCACCATCATAAATTCAAGAACTAGTCAGTCAAACGACTTTAGTTCAGAATTGCCTGTAGGCACAAAACAGACTGTTATGGCTCGCAAAGGCAAACCAGCCTGCTGACATCTGCACTATCCCACACTATCTTGTTGATTGAATCTATAATTTCAGGAATAAAAGTATGGAGTCTTTTTGTCTAGAATACAGGTGAGGTAACTATTTATTGGCTATCAGAAGAGAGTCTCAAAGGCATTGTGTCAAGCATGGGACACACATTAAGAATTAAGCGTGGTAAAGGGCTGAGATTATCAGGCACTTGTATACCTTCAGATTATCCTAAGATTTCTACTGCTAGCATTTTCTAGAGTTTCCAAGAAATTACAAAACAGGAATGAGTCAAAAGATAGAACTAAAGATTTAAAAGACTGAATGAAAGCCCAAGGCAATAAAGCAAGCACAAGACAGAGACAGAAATGGGTTTTGTGGAACTCCAGTCTCAGCTTGCTTCTTTCATTGCCCTTTCTCAAATTTCCTTCCACACCATTTCCTATTTCTTTGCTTGATTAAAGACCAACTTTATGGATATAAATGTGATCTCACCATTTTGGAGGTATAAATGAAAGATTTCCTGTGTGGGTATGTGCACACATGGTGTGCTTGGATGTAGAATCAGGAGGACATGGTAGTTATCATAGTCATTGCCGAGCTTGTTGGTTTATTAGAGAGAAGCAACGCTGGCCTTTTATATCTTTTGTTGTCTGGTAAGGCAGGAAAGTTTCAGCAGTCGACCAGAAACACTTCATTCACCAACAATCCAAAAGGAGAGTACGCCATGAGCGCTCTGACATGACCACAGCAGGGAGCCAGATGACTGCTGTGCTTATGACATGAGTAGAAGATGGACCTGTGGTTTCCTAAAGTAATCGTGTAAGTCACCTTTAGTCCACTGTATGCACATCAAGTGTGGGGTTCAGTTTAAATGAAGCTTGAAAGTGATAGCAAGGAAGATGCGACTGGTTGAGGAGAGATGAGGAGTCACCATGGCTACGAGGTGAGCGGGTCTAGAATTCCAGGAGGGAAAGTTCAGGGCGGCGGGAGTGATAAGCTGGAGAGTGGCACATATGAAGTATTCTGTCATTGAACTGTATGTCAATATTTATGATTTTCCAAGAGAATTAGGTACAGGGCAGTGTTTGGTTGAACTCAGTCTAACCCTCAGGCATCTTCTGTCAGGAAAAGGGCAAAGGCTTTATTTTGAATCCTGCTTTCTCTTCTCTAGTTGGCCTGTACTGGATGCTCAAGAATTTCAACTCCACAAATGTTCCTAGTAGTCCATTTGTTGTAAGACAGACTGAAAACAAGACGTTCATAGAACACACAACTGCAGTTACTATACAAAATGTCAAAAAGCATATGTCTACCTAGTTAGATTTTGCCTTCATATAATCTCTCTAAATAGATAACAGGGTTTAATCATCTCAAACACAGAAAACCACAGCAACAGAACTGAAGTATCCATGATGCAGAGGCTACTTATAGACATATATCTCAATTACAAATATCAAGATAACATTTGGAAGAATGTTATGAAACGAAAGTGGTCTGAAAAAGCCATATGAAAACCAATGGAAAAGAATTGTTAAAGAGTTAGAAAGGAGATAGGCTGTTCCTAAAAGCCACGGGGCTATTAATCAGAACTCTCACTGGCACGGGGTAGCACCTTACAAACTACTAGTCATTCACATTCCTCTGGTTATCCACCAGAAGTGGCCGATAAAAATACTTCTGTTGCAAGACACAGAGAAATTAAACTGGGACCATCTAGAGGTATGTTCCCTCCTAGACGGTGTAATGATGCAAGGTACTATGCCCTCTGCTGAGGAAGAAAAGACAGCGGAGGTATTACCTAGTTTAGTTGTAAACCTTACATACTACAGCGTCCACCTGCAAGTCAAGAATGCACTGTTGCAACAGCAGCAGGAGTTATGGCGGTAACTGACCATTCTTCAGTTAGACTTAAGGCCTGCTCCACAGGAGAGAATTCATGTCTGACACTATGAACTCACTCAAAACCACGAATGGGTAAGCCTTAGGTCTAAGGTAGCAATTTACTATAGTTGTTCAACTAAAGTGACATTATGCCAAATTATATTCCAAATATTCATGTATTATGTGTATACACACACATACACACATAAAACTTACACCCAATCAAAATCAGAGAAGTTCCTCTTTATAATGAATGGCAATGAACGCAATGGCCCACAGCTTCTCAAAGTGCTAAGGATAGTGATGGTAGATTCCTAACCCTAACTAGGGCACTTATGCCACCCATTCTAAGGCTAAGGGAACACTGTGGAAGAGGAGGCAGGAGGGGAATCAAGAGCCAGAAGAGATGAAGACAACTGGACCAGTGGATCTGGAAGGGATTCACAGGACCATAACCACCTTCCTGGCTATTGGCTATGGGTAGATTCTGGGGGACAGATGGTCACTGTCTTCACTTGTACATCCACCAGGCTCCAGTGGACAGTTCCAAACCCATGGTCATACAGATGGCCCTAATGAAACCCAGTTAGTTACAAGACAAAACCAAAGATATGAATGTGGAAAGGGAACTTGTAAGGAGGAATGGAGGTTTAAGGGGGATGGGAGATATGCAAGGGTGAAAGTGAGAATAACCAGAATGAATTCTATATATATTGAAAATTGTCAAAGAAGAAACTTAATAAAAGTTATATAAAAAGTTACGCTTAGATTTTCAAGTATGAGTAAGGTCTTTTCAATGAATACATCCATTTCATTGGAACAAATTTCTTTCAAAGTAGAAAAGAAGTGTGGTTTTCATAGAGGTAAATAGATATTTTGAGTAGATTTTAGGAGACTTAAAATGACTTCCTTTTTAGGAATTGGTTCTAGAGATAGATTTTGTTTGGTCACAGAAACTGAGTTGGGTTTGAGGAAAAATAAGTAGTAGCTTGGGTAAGAATCTGAGCGAGAATGTGAGCAGTAAGGACTGTGCATTCAAACTAGTCAGAATGGAATTCTCAGCTAGAGTGAAGAAGCAGTCAGTTCAGGTCATAATGTACAGAAGGACATAAATATTTGAGGTGGTCACTAGATTTAAGGAGGATATGAAGATGGGAAAATGAGCAGTTTTCTTGGTCTCATGCTAGTTCCCATGTTCTATCTATAGCCACGTAATAACTATGAGGTTCTGTGCAGAATATTCTTCACACCTACAACGGGCTGAATGCTTACACGTTCTGTCCTAGTCACCTTGCCTGTTGCTCTGATAAGAGATTCTGATGAAAGCAACTTAAGGGAAAAGAGTCTATTCCGGCTTATTGTTTCAAGGGGTCATTTCCCCATGGTGAGAAAGACATGGCTTCAGATAGGAAAGACAAAGCAGCAAGAGCAGTAAGCCAGCAGATCACACTGTGTTCAAGGTAGGAAACAGAGAATGATCAGGAAAGTTAGGCTCGGCTAGAAAGTCTCAAGGCTTCATCTCAGTGACCCACTTCTTCGGAGAGGCTAAAGTTTCCATACCCTTCACAAACAGTACCACTGCTGAAACTCAAGTGTTCAAACACAGGAGCTCACCAGAGACGTCTCACATTTAAACCATCAAACCTCCCATTCATGTGTTGACATTGCATCTCCAAAGTGCAATTCTAATCCCACAGCCGAAGGGGGTGTTTGGGTAATGACAACGGATGACCTAAGACTTCTCTGCAACCAAAACTGTGAATAATAAATTGTTTAGAGGCATCAGGCACTGGGCTTTGTTACAGTAGCTTAGACAGACTCTGATAAAACTCACTCCTATTATTTTCAAAAATTTCTCTTCTTTAACTCTATTTTATCACATTTATGCATGTGTGTGCACACACATATATGCACTGCTATGGTTTGGAAACATATTGAATGTGTCACCCAAAGATTTATGAACTAATCTTGGTCTCCAGTATGGCAACAGTAAAGCGGGTGGACCAGTGTAAAGCACTTGGGTTACTGGAGGCATCTCTGCTGGAATAGATTAATGGAGTTCTGGTGGAACTCCAGTTAATTCCTACAGGAACAACAGTTATAAAATGTGGCAAGCTTGACTCCCTGAATATCTCTTTTCTGTCTTATTCTATGACTACTTCAACATATGCCTTTGCTATTCTGATGCCATCTGGAACAAGGTCCTCATGAGAGGCCAAGTAGCTAGTTGTTCAATTATAGACTTACAGACCCTGAAACTATGAGTCAAATAAACCTCCCTACAAATGCTTTTGTTACAGTAACAGAAAACAGACTATGTACATGTATGCAAAATGTTTATAGCATGAATGCATATCTTAAAAAATAACCATGAAGAAGACATTGAATAGACACAGAACCTGAAAAGAAAAATATTTCTAGTATCCTAAGTTCTTCCCTGTTCTATTCAAAGCTGTCTCCCATCCCACTAAGGTAACCTCTGCAGTAACCTTGTTCTATCCTTTACCATGTAAAATATACATCTTCAAACCCCATAGGATAATTTGGCATATCATAAATAAAATCAGGTACTACATTTTCTTTGTGTCTTACTTTGGTGAAAGATATGCACAATAGCTGAGTGTATGCCTACAATCTCAGCATTCTGGTTGAGGTAAAAGGATCATGAATTCCAGGCCAGCTACACTAGTTTAGCAGGAACCTATCTTATGAACTAAGAACAGAATACTTATTAAACTAACCCCAAAATGTATAACACATAATTTGTTTATTCATTTTCATCACTGCATAGGAATCCCCTCTGGGTATATATGACAATGTGTCTGTCATCTTGGATGAGCAAGGCTGCTGTACCTTTCTCAAGGCCTCTTCCTATACCAGCAACATGCTAGATACTAGCAACCTTTCTAGATTCGTTAAAGCGTCTCTCTTTTAAAATCTGTTCTGAATGACCTACAAAGTATAATTGATCATTCAAGCTCCCGATGTGCCTTGTACAAATTACATCATGATAAATATCATGCTGATTTGCTAGTGTGTCTTCTCCTCTTGGATAAACGATAAAGTTGAGGGCAGGATTCTGTCTTCGTCTCTGTTGCTCTAGTGTCTTACACTGACTGTACTACGTTTTGAGTATGCATACAAGATACATGCTGGCTAAAGTACAGAGGATTAGATAACTTCCAAATATGGTGGGGGAAATGGGAGGGGACAGAGAAGAGAGTGTGGGGTGTGAATTTGGTTAAAATATATTGTATACATGTATGGAATCCTCAAGTAGTAAGTAAAAATATGTTTAAAAACACAAACATTTCTCAGGCTAAAAAAAACACTTAAAATATCAAGAAATAAAGTTCACGTGATTTACAGGGCCAGGGATATTGAAAGGGCAGATCTAGTATAGTGGTCTGAGATTCAGAAATCTGCATTTTTAACATTCCCAGAAAGCACTCCTCACCATAGGATTTGGTTATCGGCACAAGTGTTCAATGGCTGACAACCTAAAGCCCAATAACACTGCCTAATGAGTGCCAGCTTCATCTTCTCCACTGACCTCCAACTCACTGGCCACTTCCTATTATCGGTAGACAAACAGACAAGTGCCGAATGAGCCTGCCAAGGAAAATTCAGGGGAAATTTATTAAGAGGCTGCGTTGTCACCAGAGCACAGTCTTGAAAGCAGTGTGCCGCACTGTCATTATCTCATTACAGCAATTTCAACACTTGCTCCTGCTAACTTATTAAAAAACATTTTAAATCATTTTCTTCATTGCAGGCACAACAAACTATCTCATTACCCCAATATGGATCACTGCCAAATGATATGGCGAGGGGCGTGATGAGAGATCTGCACATAAGCAGGAGGAAGTTCGGAGAGAGGCAAGCATAGACCCACATTTAAGCGTAAACCATCACTTGCCAAGAAAGAGCAGATTTTTCAAAATGCCGGCACTCAAGAGGGCTAATACATTATTATTCCCACCATATTCTAAGTCCTCTAGAAGGCAGAGATAAATTATTAATTTAAGTCCTTTTACTGTATTACTTAAGCAAAGCATAAATTGACCACTGCCCATTCATTCTATACACGTGCAAACATTAAAAAAATGCCTTAGGTGAGCATGTGGGTAGAAACTTTTAAATTAAAACAACAAAAATGAATCATTTCCAATAATCTGTCTAAAGCTGGGATTGGCAAAACAACCTGTAGCCAAATCTAGCTGCTACATTTATTTTATTGTATATAAAGTTTTACCACCTCATGCATTTATTTCCACGATGTCTGTGCCTGCTTGTATACTATAATAGCTTCGTTATTCAAACAGAAATGGCCAAAATCACATGGCTCATGATTACTGTCCAGTACTTGTAGAAAAAGTGTGCTTAGTCTTGTTACTAAGTTAATGGACCAGACACACCAGCACCATCTAAACATTTGATTCAAACTGAAGAGCTGACTGACTCAGCTAGACTGAACGGATCACATGAAAACAATTAAGAAGATACCATCCTCCACGATGAACATGATAATTACAATTTTAACACCATTGATCCAAAGAGTACAGTCCTAAAGATGAAGATAATTCCCCACCAAAAAAGGAGTGGGCTGTACTCTTTGTTTTCAGCTCAGAGGCCCCTGCCCTCTGTTGTCTAGAGGTAGATGATGAAGCAGAGGGAACACTCCTGTGGCTATGCAGGCAAGAGGCTCCTTACATCAGACTTCACCCAGAGAACACAGGACATGTGCAGACTTCAGCAACTTAGGTGGATTATTGTTTTCCTGGAAAGAACTATTACCACTGAAATTTGATCTCAGTCCCATACCACTTTCCCTAGTACAAAATTAAGTAACTAAGAAACAGATTTGCTAACTTCAACCAAGTTCATTTGGTTGTCATATTCATTTCCTTTTTAAATACCCCATTTTCTCTGTAACAGGAAAAGAGCTTCTCCAATAAGGCAAATGGGTTATGACTTGCTCTTGAAAACAAACACGCTATAAAATTCACTTTAAATCTCGATTCTATCATGCACTATTCGTGTTTCATTTGTAACAGGCGATTTGCTGTCATGTGGGGCTTATGTTAGCCAATGCTATGAGGACTGACAGAGATGAACATCGTTTCTTGGGCTATCAAGCCTGCTCTGCCACTGTGTTTACATTAACATCTTCACACTTTCTATGGTTTTCAGTTGTTTAAGTCTGGTCACACAGAAGTCAAATACCTTCAAAGAGACAAGGATAATACATATATGATGGATAAAAGCCAGTTTATGATCTTCTAATCTAACCAATGGGCAGAAGTTAGACTTTTAAAAAGCATGTATCAGAACCACAATTCTTCCTGGAAAAACAGCTTTGTAAGCTAGTAAAAAAGATGCTATGCAACAATCTAACACAGAAGGTGATTTCTACTCTGATAACAAGTATCACTTGCTCAGACAATGCCATTTTCTGACACCAAACGCACCCCTCTTTTGGCTACCGGACTTAGCCTGTAGGAAGTGCATTCTGAGAAAAGGGTCATTTGTCTAAGTGCTTTCACACTGGACAGCCTTGATATCAGACATGGTGAACCAACTAATGTCCTAGCAGATTTATACCTTCTATAGTGTCTTATTCTTCAACTAAATCTGACAAAGAAGAGAGTGGTTGCTACTTACTGATCTCCTACTGTGAGTCATAGGTGGGAATGCACCTGGAACATCACTGTTGCGTGGAGACAAGAAGCTGAGGCTCAGAGAAGTCAAGCACACTGCTCCATGCCGCATGTAGGCTGCAGATCACCAGGGAACACATTCCTAAAGGACAGATGCCTTTCTAGCCTTTCAATTGTCTGCATTTTCTGAGTCTTGGCACACAGTAGGCATTCAGAAATTGTTTACTTAACATACTACAAATCCCTGATTTCAGGCTAAAAGTTTCTTCTATTGTACTATGCTTGTTCATGTTTAACAATGAATTAATCTCTCTTTTATCTTTCAAAAGAATCAGAAGTCACATTTCAAATTACGCTTTTACACAGGTATAATTAAATCTTTAAAAGGTGGGATGGCAAAGAAATTAGAGGCTAGAGTGTAACAGACATTTTATAACCTGCAGATGCCAACAGCAGGCAGCTCCACCCTATTCTGCCCCTCCTCCCCCACAGTATAACAGCAATTATATTTCAGGGTGAATAATATAATTATCTAAATGAAACCAGGAAGAAAAACCGTATGCAACATAAAAGGATTAGCAGCTCGAGAACTTGTGGCTGGGGAGGCAGGAGGACGGATCCAGGCTGACAATTTCATAAAGTAGCCATCAATTATTTAAACCATGTGACTTTTCAGACAGCATTCTGGACAGCAAGCAGGGAAGAAAAGCACTGTAGAAATTTGAAAACCATAAATTAGGAGAGAGATGCTTGTTATTCGGTTTTGGCGTGAAACGTGCTCTGCCTAGAGAAAATCCAGAGCAAAGTCATTCTAAGGTGGGGTGTGTTACTCTTCTAGAAGAGCAACGGAACAAAACAACATTCTTACAGGGAAAGTCCAGAGCTACTCAAACCCATGATAAGTAAACCACGCCAAACTAACAGCAACGTGCTTTAAAATAATACCACAAGTAGACTACACAGAGAACCAAGCCACAAAGCGGGGTGGGGGTGGGGGGGCGGCGCACAGCCTTTATTAGAGCTGTCATTTCTAGATGTCACTTTAGACAACCTTTCTAAGGTACATTCCAGTGCTAAAAATTCTACTGAAGTCAAGTCTTTATATACCAAATTGTGTTTGGAAAACTCACAAACCAGATTAATTATATATAAAAATAATGTACAGAATTTAATAATTTGTTACATATTAATATAAGGAAATAACCTGTCTCATGTATATGGTTGAGGTCACAGCATTGCCTGTCTGAACTATTATATTTTTACCATTGAAGTAAATCTGCCTATGACTCCTAAGTCCAGGTCGTAAAAGAAAGAAGGAAACAACTGAAAAAAAGTCCCCCTCCTCCTGCTATTGCTTGAAGCATTTGCATTTGCTAAGCTGGCTGTAGAGAAATTGATTGTTTTTTCACAGGCACAAGATCTGCTTTGGTTAATACTCATGAGGTAAGCCTAGTCAATAGTTTCATGGGCCAATTAGCTTAGTTTCCACCTAGATTGAACTAGTTGAGAAAGAATAAAAATAGCTCTCAAGCCAGTCACTTGCAATGATTTTTAAGAAATAATTAGATTTCCCCAGAAAAGTAGGCATTATAAATACATAACTAATCATATAAATATTTAAAAATGCATTTTAAGGAAGTATATGAGTTTTATATTCACACACACAAGATTAAAAAACAGTAACACAGGGACTAATTAAAAAAATAATCTCAACAACCAAATAATGATTTTATAAATTACAACTTATCTTTCAAATTTTGCTTATGAAAAATAAATTCTTAACTTAATTATATTTTGTATATCAAAGCTTCTGTCTCTTCTGCTAATGAATTTCATGTCTGGCTGGTAAGGATGATTTTCCTCTGCTTTGTCATCATTACCATTCCAAGTGACTAGTTCCTTTCTAAATGGTAGACACCTGATACAAGCATTTGTCAGACATACAAAACTCGACAGAACAAAGATTAAATGTCAATGCACATAAGGTTAAAAAAAAGTTAGAACACTATGAACTCTCAAATAGTGTGTAGAGCACAACAAAGCTGGGGCGGGAATAGCACCTGACAGACGCTGTTGCGGACCAGCAGTCAAGGTTTCCATCAACAGTCATAGGTCATGGCAGAGGGACAGTGGAGATGATGTCCAAAATCACAGAGTTCTTATGAAACAGATCAGCAGACTTTGTAGGAAATTTTACAGGACACCACACTATGACCACACGGAATAGACACACCACTTCTGGGTCTCTACTTTAAATAAACATAGCACCAAGATACTTGCAATCAATGTTTATTGCAGCTCGAGTCACACCAGCTAAGTTATGAAACCAAAAGATGTTCCCCAGCAACACAGGAATAGATTTGTAAAATGTGGTGTATATGCACAAAATGAATTTTCACAGCCACAAAGAAGATTGTCATTTGTAGGAAAATGGATGCGACTGGAGATAATCACATTAAAGTGACTTAAGCAAGTCTGAGAAAGACAAATAATGCATTAATTCTCCCATTTGCAGCTCTTAGATGTTATATAGTATATGTAAGCATGCACACAGATATGACATGGAAGAAGGATCTAAGGGATGAAAGTGAACCAACAGAGGGACAAGAAAAGGCAAGGGGAGGAGGTTGGGCGGAATATGCTCAGTGTACTAATATATAGTTAAGTAAGAATTTAAAAACTAATTTAAAAAAGAAATAAAATAAAAATATAAACTGTCATGATCATTAGAGACCTGTTATACTGCCCTTGCAACTTTTCTGTAAATGAAAAAAATTAAAAAAAAAATCTAAAAGGAAAGTTTAAAACATAATGCTGCTCCCCTTGGCAAACAATGTAAGTTTGTTTTTGTACACCCTTTGACAAAGCTGCTGGCAATTCCATTTTATTCATTCAGTGTGTACCTACTATGTGTTAAAGATTTCTACTGGTCTAGAGCAAAATGTGAAAGGATGAAAGAAATGGGTATTTTTGGTTCAAGAAGCTAGCAAACGGCCCAGCCCCTACGCTCAGGCTGGTAAAGCTTTGGAAGCCATAGGCATACAGCAAACAAGGTCATTAGAGCACTTCTGCAGGTACCTGATAGGCAGCCTTGACCTTGGAACAGCCAAGAGGACAACAAATTCAGAAATGCTTCATGGAATAAAAGGAGGGAAAGCAATTAAGCTCTTTTAGTTGAAACCAGGCAAAGAAAAGTGCTGTGCACCCAATAAGCAGAGGTAGAGAATGGCTCATTTAAGTGCAGTTATCTGAATTTGAATTTATACATATTTGCAAGTGAATACTCATGGTATTCTGGGTTCTACAGATAGGACTATCCATCATGGGAATAGCTGTAACCATGAAGGTAAAAGAAGATAAAAATGGGGAAGAAAAAGAGAGAGAGACCAAATAGAAGCCTCGATGAATTTTTCTTCTCAAAAGACTCTATTTCTAATATTCACAGTCCAAAAAGGACACAAAGACATAGACAACCTGTTAATGAGCTAGTTGTGGGTTGTCTATTCCCCAGAGCAAGATTTCCAATCAGCAGAGTTTGTGTGTGTCTAAAAAGAATGAATGAGAAACGTACAGCTTACTGTTTCAATAATGTGGATGTGCTGTAGTTGATGGCTGCTCCTGTGGGTGCAGATGTGATCTCTACCCCGTTGAGGCTTTTGTGGCATGGGAACAAAATATTCCAGGAAATCAGTTTGTTGGGTTCGTTTGGCCAATTATGACAATCAATCAAAAGAATGACCTCAAACATTGAAGTCACCTATCTCAGGCAGTTGTGAGGTCATTGTTGAAGGCTTCAGTCTAGAGAAAAACAAAACATTCACAGGAGACAGTCTCCTGTCCTAGGGTATGAGGAGGTCCCTACATCAGTTGCCTCTGGGACACCAGCTCTTTGTCCTTTACTGTATCAGCAAGTGGCATTCTTCTTTAAATTCACCCACTGAGTACCTGTGTTCTTTAAAACCTTTCATGTTTCCCTGTTAGACAGCAACAGGAAACAGGTCTGCTGGACGCCCCAGATGGCCAGGGGCAAGTTACTTTGTTAAACCTTGTTTCTCATTCTCCTTCCACTTCTGCAGCTCATTCAGTTTGTCCTCAGACATCACTCAGAATCTTGAGTCCCAATGGGACAGGTGGTACACTTTCTCCTGTCTGCTCCATATCTGCACATAAAGTCCCCAGTGCATCTCCTTACCACATACAGTGTGCTTGGCTTCTGGGCCATCATAGTTGGTAGGTATTCATTATGAACTGTCCTCTACTCCGCCTGGATTTGTGGGTGTGACAGACTCAGATGCTCTAATTAATAGACTTATATCCCTAATCCACCTTGTCCCATGACATTCAGAGATGAGATCATACGTTCAGCACAGAGCAAGGGTTTAATACATATCTCCATTTCGCTTCAACAGCATTTTAACGCAGGGGAATTACGTGACTGAACCCTGCCATTCTTGTCACAGGCAGTATACCAGCTTTCCCCAGGCCACTGTACATGCCCATACTAAGATTAAATGCAGATAAGTTGAGCATTGCAGGAACCTTGAAAAGCATGAAGAAAAACAGCTGCTTTCCTTGAATGGTTAGTCTTTAACTTCCAGGCGGAGATAGTCTTGTTCTTTCTCTTCACTTTCTCACTAGAAAGGTCACTTAGAACGTCTCTAAGCCAGATTGGCAACATATAGACAGGGCAAAAATTACTTAGGATAAGAACCTCAAAAATTCCCCAATTACAGCAGTTCTCCTACTATACTCATCTGGCTCCTACCAGTAATCCTGCTGGGTCAGCAATTCCCTCCTAAGAATGATAACTATCATTTGCTTGGGCTGTCGAGCCAGCCTTTCTCTCTTCCTGTGTCTGCTCATGAGATGCTCTTCCCCTTCTCTAACATTTAAGGAAAAGAAATAAATCTGAAGATGCCTTTGCTAGCACATAAAGTCAAATATATTTCAGGCAAAGGTAGCCCTGTAAAGATCTGAGTGACAGAGTGTTAATGTGGTTCAGTCCCTGTCAGCAGATCTGTCAAAAGTCATTACCTTCTCTCCGCTTATCCCCAAAATAGTGGGTTGAGGAATCATCAAAATGGACAGCAGCCACTCAATGTTTCAAAATATTTATCTCAAATGTGGCCTGATACATGGAGCGGTCTGGGTGACAAACTAAGCTGGCCATCAGCACGCCTACTGTTACTCATGACAGAAAGTAAATTCAGAGTCCCAGCTTAAAGTCTAGGGCTTACCCCTATATCGATGTCATTTTCAAACAGCCCTGTGGAGCACTGAGAAAAGCTGGTAGGCAAGTGTCACTGGCTGCAATTACTTTCCCGTTCAGACTCCCTCAAGACGAAAGCCTCCAGCTTGCTCTGTTTTCACCTCTATTTGTAAGCGACCCTATGACCTAATAAATAATGAAATAAAATAATAAAACAAAAATGTGAGATAATTAAGAGTCCTTATAAAATATACTGGGCTAAATAAATATATTTGTGGTAGAAAACAGAGAAAAAACCCCAATAATTAATGTTTGTTTCTAGCCCCTTTGTATTACTCCAGAAGATTAACTATCTACACTCAATAGAAGTTAGTTTAAATATAGTAGTTATTTTTTCTTCTCACTTTGCAGGAAGATTCTTAAAGAAGATCAAATAACCAAAAACTTTACTAAGAAAACTAGACAAGAATCTATTCTTTTAACCTTCAGAGATGAGACTAAAACTTTAAGATATTTATAATAGTGAAGTTGCTTATATAATGTGCTTGGTTTGCCTGTACATAAAAATCATTTCTCATTCAGCCACAGCCTTCTTCATTAATGCTGATGAAAAATAGTTCCCTTATTGTGTGATACTGACAAAAACCCTACTTACAAACTAATCTGAGTGAGTCAATTCATGTTCCGTGGCAATATTTAAAGTAAATTTTGGACAACTACTTCTAGCAATCAAGTATTCCAAAGAAAACAGCTATGGCCTCCCTCACTGTGGCAGCTAGACACTCCCATTTCTAGTGTCCTGTGGGTAGCACCATGTCAACAGTAAGTGGTCAGGGATGTGTTTCGGGCATAGCTGAAGAGGAGTAAGAATGTGCAGGTTCACCTCTGCTACAAAGCCAATATAGGATAATGATAATGGTAGAATTTTGGCTAGGAAGTATGTGGGTATTTAGGAGACATGTTTTGAGCTTTTAGGTCCTTAAAATTTTTTATAAATTATTCAAACAATAGTTGATTGTCAAATTGTCATGGTGATGGTTTAATCGTGTATAAAAAACCCACAAAACACTGGAATAGATTAGAGCTATGGGGAATGGAAATGTCCCTAGCAGCTGGTATGATGGTCTATGAGGTCATGAAACCTTTCTGACCTGGATCGCGGCTGGTAGTCATAGGGCTACAGGGACAAACTTTGAGGGTGAGAGGTAGGCCTCGCATCTAGTCCTGGTGTTTCCAAATGCTAAACTACAAGGCCCGCAGCCCCACTATGCCTTCCTCACCATTATGGACTCTTGTCATGGGCCAAAGTCCACCCATCCCCTCTCAAGTTGCTTCCTTCAGGTATTTACTAACAGAGAGAGAAAAGCAGCTAGCACCATAAATGAGGCCTTTCATTTAATAGGGCATATTTCTACAGGAATCTCACTGACATTTATCGGAATGAAGGGATTATGTGGTTAAGTGTAACAATACTGCCTTTTGTGAAATGTCTCAGTGTGTAGACTCTTTCTGAAGCCCTGCTGGACATGTTATACCCACTGTACTTCCCTCCTTCCTTGGCTTATGGTAGCTTGGGCAAGGAGCCTTCTCATCCTACAGAGATGGCATTCTATGGACTTGTCACTCTTAGGGACACCATACTCATGCATGCCATGCTTTCCCCACTGTACCAGGAGGAAACTTAGTAGCAATTACTTCCTAAGATAGTTCTGAAGAATCACAACAGAAATTACATGATAGTTAAAAATATCTAAATCAGCAATGGGAATATCACCACAGAAAAAGCACAACTGGATTAAAAATGAAATGAGAACACAGGTGAAGGCAGTAAAGTTGTGAGTCTCCATCATCAACAGAAGTACATTGGCAGACAGAAGTACACAGGTGACTCTTTGAAGCTATGGTGACAATCCAAATAAAGACAAGAACAATACTTTCTAGTACTCCATTTCCCAGCATAAAGTCTCAAATAGTCATGAGTTGCTGGTTAGTTGAGGCTTCGGCTTGCTATGAAAAGGCCAATCAGCATTACTAGTGAACAAATAAAAATTAGGAATACAATTCACAGAAAACAAAGTGGTTAGTGTTTCTTTAAGTATAGATGTATACCAAAGAATGATATTGGATCCCAAGAAGTTTTTTTTTTTTTTTGGACTAGTTTTTCACAGTGAAGTACATTAGAACCCTCTCTAAGAGCTTGAGGAGGGGAATATCAATTGATCAGCTCTTTTTTCAACTTAATGATTTTCATGATGACTTCCAGCAGATCTTAAATGGGACTAATCTATTAGTCTATTAAAGCTGAATCTATTCTGTACCGGAGAGTGGAATAGTAGAACAGCAACAATTAGCTGTGATGCAAATGCCACTCAAAGGCAATATTCTTCATATTGACATAATGTGATCTGAGGAAAACAATATGCTATTGCTGCTGTCCTTGGGAAAATAGAAAAGGTTACTGACAGTGCTTTGGCCTAGCTAGGAAGTTAATAAGTTTGGGTGTCAGTAATTATCTCTAGCAAATAACTGTACGTAAGCAGCTCTGTCCACTTCAGCTTGACTGGGATTCCTGCAACTACCCACCTATCAATAACTTCCCTTTGGAACCTTGTTGACTCCTGTAATTTAGATTATCCTGGGCAGTTGCTTTAACAGCAATACTTGCATGCTGATTTCCATGGATGGGTAGAGGAGTGATCTGTATGCTTCCCAGTCCATATTTTCAACATGGAACTTGAGAATGTGACCCAATATGGAAACAGGTTCTTTGCAGATGATGTTAAAGCTTGGAATGGAAGCATACAAGATTATGGCAGGCATAAGGACACTGAAAGTCAGACCAGACAAATGACAAATGGAGGCAGGGAAAATGCTATGTTAAAGAGGTGGAGACTGGAGTTAGGTTTCTAGAGCAAGAACAGCGACAGTCTCTAGAGAGGGTCCCCTCTATAGCCTTGGAGGAATTGCACCTTCTGCAATCTATAAAAGTGACAGAGTAAACCATTTAAAACTTTAAACTATTTATTTAGTGCGTATGTGCACTACAGAGCTTGTATAGAGGGCCAAGGACAACTTGCAAGAATCACTTCCCTCCTTTGGGTTCTAGAGGTAGAACTCAAGTTATCAGGCTTGGTAGCAAACATCCTTACCCATCGAGCCAACTTGTTGGCCTCACAGAATAAACTTTTGTTTTAAGCCATCAACACTGTGTTAACTTGCTTTGGTATCCCTAGGAAACCAATCCAGTGTCTCTAAGAGTCATAAATACCACATGCCACTACTGATTTTCTCTAACCAGCAGAGGGGCTCCAGGAACAGGTAAATGGTGCAGCTATAGCATCTGTTCTTGCTTGCTATCAGGTTAGGTAGGCACTGTATTAGAGCTCTCTACGCTAAGACCCCGTGGTAGGAATAAGGAGAAGAAGGTATGTTCTACAGTCATTATCCACTTAGCCATTACCCTGTTCCTAGGCCCAAAAGTTATAGTTTCCAGAGGAAAAAATAGATAAATAGATGCAAAATAATTTGGTCACAAAGAAGAAGATATCAAATGTGGCTGGAATGCGCTTGTATGTGATTCCAAAGCTTATGTATAAAGCTTGCTTCCCAACATAAAACTGAGTACTCTGTTACAGACCTGATCAGATTAATGTCTGAGCAATAATTTCAGGTTTCCCCTGTCAGAGAAATAACTGATTCAAAGCAGCAGTCTTCAGAGAAGTGGCACCAATTCTGGCTGAATGCTGGGATCATCTGGGTATCTTGCTGGGAGTCCCTCACTCCTGGCCAACTGACAGAGTGTGGGCAGTGATGCTTTTTAGGAAGCTTCCTGGGTGACTTCAACAGGTCGTGTTCCTGAGAACAACTCATCTAGGCCGGCAGGTGGAAGTGGGAAGTGTGGCTGGCTGAGGAGGAGGTGTGAGTGTGGTGTTTGCAGGCAGACTGTAGCTATGTCACTTCTCACAAGTGACTCTGGCAAATGCTAGGGCAGTGAGAGAAATGGAATACGCTTTAACTGTTTCAAGACGGCGTGCTCTTACCCATACAGCTCATGTTCGTTTCTCTAGTGACAGGAAATTTGAGCCTGAACATTAGGGAAGCTGCCTCTGTCTCACATGGCTCTTCCTGAGCCAGAAAACGTGGGCTCCTGTCTTGGGAAAGCACTCTGCAAAATTCTGCAATGTGCTAGACTAGGAAACAGCTTCTGCCACCATGGCAAATATTGTTTTTGCAATGTCTGGGTCAGCATGAAACAATGTAGAATACTTTTTAATGTGACTACAGTTGCTCACCACAAAGTTAAATACTCACAGCATTAGATCCTGGAATTCTGTGCCCTTGAGCTGGCCAGGATAACACTACAAGAACGCTTCTTCGACTTCAGATTACATTGAAGACCATGCAGGTTTATGTCAATCCAGGTCTGGAGTTCGGGAATCTAGTTCTCACAAGTTCCCAGGTGATGTCAACACTACAGGCTATGGGCATTGCTTCGCTAACACAAATACACAGACGTGTCAGATGGTGACAGCATACAAGCGCAGGCTGAGTCAGAGGTCTGATGCCCCTGTCTGCAGGCAGCTCTCCAGCTAGCGACAATAGGAAAGATTCACCAATAGGGTAGAAAAGAAAACATCAGTGGATCACTGATCAGACAGTTGCCCATGCAATAGTTTCATAGGCGAGGAATAAAAAATATAAACTATTGGTACTGTCACTTAAAAAATAAAGAAAAAAACATGGAAACATCAAAGGATATGTTAATTACCAAATGACAATCCATGTGAGAAATAAAGTCAACCAGAGTGTTCAATCTCTTTCCATATGTCTATGTGTCTTAGTTAGGATCGTCCCCCCCCCCCCCAGGTTTTTTGAGACAGGGTTTCTCGGTGTAATAGCCCTAACTGTCCTGGAACCAGCTCTGTAGACCAGGCTGGCCTCGAATTCTGAGATCCACCTGCCCCTGCCTCCTGAGTGCTAGGATTAAAGCCGTGCACTACCACTGCCCAGCCTTAGTTAGGGGTTTCTATTGGCAAGTCTTATAAGAAAAACATTTAATTAGGAAGCTTACAGTTTCAGAGGTTTAGCCCATTATCATCACGGTGGAACATGGGGACATACAGACAGACATGGTGTTAGAAAAGGAGCTTAGAATTCTATATCTTGATCAACAGGCAGCAAGAAGTGAAGTGAGACACTGGGCATGGTTTGATTGAACATATATGAAACCTCTAAGCCAAACCCCACAGTGACACACTTCCTCCAACAAGGCCACACCTCCTAACAATGCCACTCCCTATGAGTTTATGAGGGACAATTGCATTCAAACTATCACACTATAGACTGAAAGTCTATGGACCACCTCAATGTCCACCTCAAACAAATGTACCCCTAATGCCCTGTCAGAATGCTGAGCACAGAGCTTCAAAGCTCCAGATCCAAAATGTGGCTTAAGAGAAATGAGAAATTTTTCCCAAGAGACTTCCTTAGTACAGCTTGATTCAATAAGCTTAACACTGCAAAAGAGAGGCAATTTTGTCGAAAAAGTAGTGTAAAAGGAAACCTCTCAAAAGGCCACATGAGTCATGCCCAATTCTGCCCTTACATTGGAACACCAGAGGTAAGAGAACCGTAACAGTCTAACTTAGCAATGCGTAGGTTCTGAAACTCAACATCAGGAATTTTGTGTCATGAGGGACAAACAGAGTCACACACGTCTGAGTGGTAAGGAAAGCATCATTTTCATCTACTCATTCACACATCCATTTATTAAATAGTGACAAGCGGTCCTCTGATCTCCACACATGCATCATGGTGTGTGTGTGCACATTCACATAAATAAATAAAAATATAAGAATATTTATATAAATATTATTAGACATTTTAGTTGTTCTAGATCTATTCTGGAACTAGAGATTTTAGCGAGAACCAATAGTAACCAGTTCCCACTCTCTGTTGTAGATGTGTTAGGACTGAAGCAGATGGTCCTTTCCTTCACTCCCTGGGAGGCAGTGTGGGACAGTAAAGGATCTGGAGCAACGCTCCTTTAACTATGGCAACAGCCTGGTATCCCCACAATCTGTTGCGAATATACGCTTTTATGAGATGCAATAAAAATGAGTTACCAGAAAAATAAATTCAAAACCCAGAAATATGTAAGATATAGGTTCCAATTTATTAGATTCACAGACAATGTCAAAGTACTAAGGAGAAATTAGTGTCTAAAGGCACACTCTCAAGTCTGTGTCTGGTGACACAAGAGTAGCAGGTAGCTTGCAGATAAGCATAATCCTCAGACTATGATCTGCAAACCACTGTAGAACACAGGGCTCAGGACTAGACTTCCTCGGTATAAACTAGCTGTGCCTTTGCCAGCCACAAGACTCTTGGTAGGTAATTTAATTCAACTGTTTTCAGTTTCTATTCATAAGACCATCAAAGACGTTCTTGTCATACAATCAAAGCATATATGAGCCAGTTGATGTAAAGCACTCAGGAGTGTCTGGCCCCTAGTCAACACTGCTAATGTGCTGACTGCTATCATTACTGATATTACTTCTGTCACTGCCTCTTGTTCTGCAGTGCTGTGTCATTTGAAGGCCATTGCTCTCACTGCATAAAGTGGGGCTTGCTCTTTCTCTTCTTATTAACTCCCTTTCTTCCCGCCATGGAATTTGCCGCAGAAAGTAAAATCATTACTGCAAGTGCATGTTAGCACTCCTCAAGACAAGACGCCTGGGCTGCTTAGAGGCCATGTTGGGGGAAGCAACGGCAGACGTGAGGTTCTCCTCATAGGCCATCATGTATTTCATCTGCCCATCATCAAATGAATGAAAGCAGCACTTAGACAACTGTCCTTCCTCTCCCTGGAAAACCCAACCAGGCTGATGACAAATGACACGGCTGCTGCCTCAGGGGAAGAGCACATGCTCTGCTTGCCTCTGTGACCTGACAGCAGTCATGTAACTGAGCACTGTCCCCACCTGCGTCTCTCACACTCCCTTTGGAGTCCCCCAGCTCCCTTTGGAGTGTATCTTACATTATCAGTTAATAGGTTTAAGACCTACTTGCCACTTTTTCTCATATTAGCCACCTATAATTAGCTAGAAATAAAAATATAAAGTAGTCATAAAGATACCTTTAAGAAACCCTTAAATTTTAGCATATTATAAAGAAAGAGAATTTTTCAGGATGGAAACCTTGTATCTCAGAGAACAGTAGACAGATTTAATGACCATACCCCTCAGAACTTTGCATCTTCAAAAATACAGTTTTAATGCACAAAAGAAGTCAAGACTACGGCCATATAACAAAGTCGGCATTTTGGCTCTGAGCACAACCTTGGAGGTTACTAATTAGAAAGGCTTTGGTCTTAAGATTTACTCACTTATGTGTAATTACGTCTTGATAAGGTAAAAAGGAGACTAGGTAGAGTCCGTACCTAGCTCAGACTGCAGTAATTGATTTATAGGACAAAAAGAGAGCCACTAATACAAAATGACGGTGACAAGTTGGAGAGTGACCTGATAGGTACACCACAGACTGCCCACAGGTGACATTTAGGCGGCAGTGTACGGCCCAATATGAGCCAGACATAAGCTCAAAATAATCATGTTTAATAAGGCAAGTCTCTAGCTCACAGATTACTTGATAGTGTAACGTGCTCTCCCCATCCTTCCCTTAAACCCAGGACATGATATATGATAAAGCTGTTCATTTTCTCATAGAGCATGGCATTTCAGGAGACTAGACCACTGGATGGGTTCCTGATGGAAAAGTAACTCATGATCAGGCAAATCATAGTCACTGTTTCTCATTTTTTCCCATTTTGAATTTCTCCATTGAGTTTATTCATCTGTTGATCGCCTATTGATCATCTATGCACATATGCATTTGGTAACATGCACAAGTACTTCCTGCTGCCAACAGTGTGCTAGGCTTTAGGAACTTACCTCCTAGTGGGAAATGGTAGAAGACAAGTTAGCAAAAGTAGTACCTATATATGTGCTAAATGTTGAGAAGGAAAAACCCAATGTTGGGCTTGGGGGTACAGCTCAATAATAGAATGCTGGCCTTGCATTTACAAAGTCCTGGGTTCAATTTGAAGTTAAAACAAGACAGAAAGCAATCAAGCAAGCACACATGCAGAAAATATGAAAGAAATGGTCAGTGAAGAATTTGGTTTTGGATCATGAAATAAAGTGCTCCACTCAAGTAATTCAAATGAAGAAATATTAATGAAGAGATAACTTACAGAAATATGGTAAGGGTTGAGAATAGGAACTAGGGATGTTGAGTATACAGAGACTACTAAGAGCAGAAAGAGGAAATCGAGGAGTGAGAAGAAGAAACTGTTGTCAGAGCCCAGAGAGAGCAGGAGCTACAGCTATTGAGGAAGCTTCAGCACCTCAAGTAGGGAGGAAGAAACAATAGCCTCTTTCTTCTCTACCTTTGGGTTCCTAGTGGTGATCCCTCCCAGAAGAACCAGATCAGAAGCCACTTGGCAGGATGGCCTTAGTAGTACTGACCTCAGCATTGAAAATACATGGGGAAGAGAAAGGGAAGAATAAGGAAAATAAGAAAAGGGAACCTGGTTGGGGAGCAGCCTGAAACATCTTTCAGTTCATGTGGGATACTCACTAAGATTCAGGGAGGTCTCATCAGTGAAACAGCACCCCAGTGGGGACAGTGAACAGTGAACACAGTTTTGACACCCCCTCTCTTTATACCAAACTTAGTGCAGCCCCCTCACTGAGAACAGACAGTATGCATGAGCAACTTTCCTTATGATGCTTCTCATTCATCTCTTTATTATGGAGAGTTTGTGTGAAACTAGACACTCTGCTGAGTTATATCATGTCTCTAAATTCTAATGCACACAGACTTACCTAGTTAAGTAGCACAGCCAAAGAGCTGACGGAAGCAAATATAACCCGCCCATGTAAACAGCTCTGTTGGAGAGCTCAAGTCTTCCTCACCTGGAGCCCCTCATACTGTGTAATTTATGGAACAATGCGCTGTGTTCAGTGTTCTTTTCTTGAGACAGAGTCTCAGTATGTAGCCCCTGGATGGTCTGAAACTCACCACGTGAACCAGGCTGGTCTCAAAACCACTAGAGATCCACCCGCCTCTTCTGGAATCAATTGTGTGAGCCTCCACACCCTTCTTACTGTTCTTCTTAAAGCAAGATTGATGTAATTGTGAAAGTATATCCATAATTCAGACTCATGATTTTTTAATTTTCTACTTATTATCACGTCATAAGCTAAAATATCTACCATAGGCCTATGAAACAAAAATATCTATTGTCAGATAATTTCTATTGCCCAGAGACCTTATCGTCAAAGAAAATGTTTACTATTAACAAGGTCATTACTTGAATTAAATGATCTGACTTTTAACAGCCAGTTTACTGGTTTAGACTCTCTGAGCTAGTCAAGTTACTTACACTAACTACCTAAAACTGGTTTGGAGAACTGGCTTCCTGCTGGTAACTGAGGTTACACAGGGTAACAAATGTCCATCCCACTAATCCTTCCTACTCTGGGCTGCATTCAGCAGTGGAAAAACAATTCACTCAAGGACAGATTCCAGACAAGCAGTGAAGCATTGCCGGAATATCAACGAGACTCACCATCCCCCACAGTTAAAGCTAAACTCTTTTATTCCCTTCATGATCTTGGGAATTTCCCTTATCCAAACTGCATCAGAACTAAATTTCCCTAGTGTCTATTTAATTTATTTTCTTTTGTTTTGTCCCTGTTGAATACAGAACCAGATGGCAAATCTTCTTCTTTTCTAAAGTTATGACTCTTGCCAAGTCATAAGAAAATAGTGATTAAAAACAGTAATTTTGGGGCTGGAGAGATAGTTCAGTGACTAAGAACATTGGCTGACCTTCCAGGGGACCTGGGCTGGATTCCTAGCACCCAGTCATGTAGCTTACAATCACTTGTTTCAGGAGATCCAGCACTTTCTTCTGATCTCCACAGGCACCAGGCACATATGTGGTATACAGATACACACACACCACATTTTAGAAAATTAGGAAAATAATAAGTTCTTTTCTTCTTCCTACCTGTAGGAGAGGCCTCTGCACCCCAAGAACCTTCATGGTGTCTGCATTAGCTAGGATCTTCAAGGGGTCTGCTGTTTTGGTGACTCCTTCAATCTCCTTGTTGATCTCAGCCAAGACCTGATTAAGGAAGATGTTTTTGATGTACACGGTGAGAAACTCTCGAAGGGGACACTGTTTGGCAGGGCCAAGTCCCATGGCATGTTCAATCTCCTGAATAAATCTGGAGGACAAACAAGATAAGAAGGTGGTTAAATAGATCAGGAAAACATAAATATGACACCACACATAACAGTATCTGTGGGCTCAGGCTGTTTCCATGGAGATAGCAAGGTCATCATTCCACCTCAATACAAGTTTCATGTTTTTTTTTTTAAATCTTCACTAATTAAATGAAATAGAACGTAACAGAAAAGCAAGGCTTTTTCTATGTGGGGTAGAGCACAATACTTTGGTTAATTCTCAAAAGAAATATGACCGTAAGAGTTAAAGGAAAACTAAGATAAACAAAAAAGAAAATTATAGCACAAACTAAAGAGCATACCCACAAATACTGCATATTTCTCATTGAAATTGCTTTTATATAATATGTGGGGCATAAAAGTATTCTTTTATTTACAATGATATTGAGTTTGTGGCAGGTTATGAAAGGGAAAGAATAGGAGCTGGTAGATAAAGCAGAATTTCAAATTTATGTATTATGTTTAATGTTTTATTTCTTTTATTAAAACACTTAAGGTCTCTCTCTATATATATATATCAGAATATTGACAGCTATCCTAACTCAGAAATGACTATATATTATTGTTTGCACTTTTCTGTAGAGGTAGCCTTGCTTTTAATGGTTTGATACACACAAATTTAATGTACTACAGTTTAGTTAAATGACGTCAGCCCCTGACAACATAGTTTAAATCTTACAGAATCACAGTATAGTTAGCATCATCCATTCCATGTAATTACATAAAGCCAATCTATGATATGAACCCTTCGGAATTCTGCATATAAAAAACTGCTGGGCAGAACTAGAAAGACAGCTCAGAGGTTTAGAGCACTGGTTGTTTTTCCAGAGGACTTGGGTTCAGTTCCAAACACCCATATGGCAGCTCACAACTGTCTTAAACTCCAAGATCTGGCAGCCTTACATAGACATACATGCAGGTAAAGCACCAATGCACATAAGATAAGAATAAGTAAATTATTAAAAACAAACAAACCCAAACTGCGGGGCATTGTGGTCAGTGAGCAACCATTCCATTCCCGTCTACTGTAAGTGGCCATGTGCTGTCTATTCAGTTCATATAAGATTATGTGATTATGACACATGTTGCTTCCTTTTCATCAAGTGCAAAGGCCACGTGGCATTTTATAAAAAGCAGATATCAAAATAATTGGTCAATGCAGATAAAATACAAGAACAAAACTAAATGAGATACCATCAGAAGTAAAACATGAATTGAATGAAAATCATCTTATAGAAGAAATACATGATTTTGACAATTTTGACACCGCCATTTCAAAATCATATGTAACCAAAATAAAACTTCTTAATATAAACCCAGAAACTGGCTGTGATTAGAGGGAGGGCAAGGATGGAGCGGGATGCGTCACCAGAGCAAGAAGTGTTGGGAACTCCTGGAGGTATTTTATAGCAATGGGAAAAGAAAGATAAAATGCTCACAGCTGACTGAAATGTAGAAGCACAAGTTTGCCAAGCACAGAAAAGATGCTCATGTGATTCCACAAAGCACACAATATAGAGCAAGAAAGCACCATTTAAGCACGTTTTAATATTTCTGAAGGAAACAAAGCACTTCCTTTGTATTTTCAAGGTTCCAGTTATTAAATACACTTCAGACCTCAGTTTCCTTGCCTTTCATTTCCACATGTTTACAAGTGACAGCAGAGCTTATAATATTTTGACAGAACTTTCCAGAAGACACAAACTAATTAAGAACAGTTTGCATTGTTTTCTTACATTGTAATTTTATAGTTTCACAATGGCATGCAAAGCAAGGGCTGCTTGTAATGTTTTCCCAGAAAAGAGGAGAAAGAAAATCAAGGCAAAAGACAAATAACTGGAAAACACATTTTTAACTTGTATCACAGATGCTGCCTAGAAATAAGACAAAAAAACCCCACAGATTAGTAAAAAAGTGTTCAAAGCCAGTAAAGAACATTTAGAAAGGAGAAATGCAATGTTCATTAAACAAAAGAAAAAAATCTCACTTTCATAATAAGACAAATGAGAGGTAAAGCACCCTGACATTCCAATTTTGACCTACGCGACAGGCCAAATTCCATAGGTGTGCAAACATACTGTGTTAGTGTGAGTTTGGGAAGGAGGCGTCTTCACACAACACCCATGCAGGGAAAAGAGGCACAGTTCATACGATACGGACATGTTGCAATATTACTCAAAACTATCTATGAATTTCCTTTTCACCCAGAGACGCCACTTCTGGAAACACTTCCAAAACTTAAGGCAGGAAATAATCTTAATGTTGATCAATTAGATGCAAATGAAAGACCTGTGGTGCACATCCAGGGAAGCTGTACCCCTCCCCCTCCAAATGTGAAAAGATCCCAGGTCACAGGTTAATTTTTTTTTTTTAAAAAAGTGTGAAGATCAATGTGTATTTGAACCTGCATATTCTCACTGTATACTTTATCATATGTCTTACAACAGGTACCTGAAGGAGATAGGATGGAGCTGAAGTCTGTGAGTGAGAATTAGAATTTTTCAATGAATATTTTTTGAAATGTTAAAATTATTACAAACTGAAGGGTTAGCTACTTGATTAAAATAAAATCAGAAAAGTTTAAAATTGCCTACATATAACATAGACTAAACTTTGCAAATTATTTTCTAGTTAGACCGTATTTAAAGTTTAACTCCTTAAGTTTTGTTGCTAAACTTATAATGAACATACTACAGATAATCTTAAATAGTATATATCATCTTACTCCATTGATTGTGTTCTTTCCCGTTCTCCCTCTCTCTCCATTTCGTGTGTGTGTGTGTGTGTGTGTGTGTGTGTGTGTGTGTGTACACTGCTAGGAAGCAAAGGGGTTCTTATTACAACAAAAATAGTGTGACCCAGGGAATCCAGGAAAAAAATAAGAAACATGTAATATAGAGAAGAAATCAAAGAAAACCTCATCACTCTTCAAGGATCACTCTTTAATGGCGAGTGGAAGAAGGCAGGGAAAAAGAGAGACAAAATAGTTAGCTACAGCCATAATTTAAGATCTCACAGTTCCATACTCTGCCCTTCTGATTTCATGGAACTTGCAGAGGAACCCAGGTACACTCTGGTCCCGTTGGTCAGCCTCCGAAAGAAAACTATTGCTGTTTACCTTCTAAGGAGCAGATGAGGAAAACTCCTTTCACCAGAATTCCATTTGCTTTCCTCAGAGGGACTAGGGTTTTCTGAGGAAAATTACTTATATTTTCTTTTCAAAATCTTTATCATCTGAACAAACTTTTTACTAGTCAGCCTGTTCTCAGAGTGACAGAAACACTAAATAATCTACATTTTCTTTCTCTAGTCACGTATTTGTCTTTCGTGTGTCTAAAACATGAGATGGCTCCAAGCAGCACTGGCTGAGGGCCCCCATCATTTTCAGTGAGCCATCTCTCTTGAATACAAACCATTCATTCCCCAGAGCACACAACATCCATCTCCAGTGACACATCCAAGTTGATGTTGTCATTTTTACCTTAAGGGGATCCACTCAACATGTTTCCAAATCTGCTTTCAGAGCTGTGAAGGAAGGATCTCAGTAGAAAGCATGATACATGGGAGAATTAAAGAAAAATTAAGGCTATTTCCAGAGCTGTCTTTAGTCGGAAAATGGGAAGAATGGTGGTTACCAGAGTGGGAGATGGTGGGGATGTGTTCAGCTAGATATGAGAGACAAACTCAGATCTACTGTACAAGGCAGGAACTTCAGTTAAAATGAATGGTATACATGGAAAGCACACAACATAGATTTAAGTATTTTTACTACAAAATATAGTAAACATGTGAATGGTAATCATACATGTTTGTTTGGGTTAGTCATTCTATATCATGTTATATGTCTTAACATACACAATTTCTTCTTCTTTTTTCTTATTTACTCTTCTCTAATATAATACATCTGGACTGCAGCCTCCCCTCCCCCCACTCCTTCCAGTTGTCTCCCCACCAGATCCACTGCTCCTCCCTTTCCCTTGAGAAAAGAGAAGGCCTCCCAGGGATGCTAACTAAATGCAGTAGAACAAGATGCAATGAGATTAGGCACAAACCCTCATATTAAGGCGGATGAGGCAGCCAGTAGGAGGAAAAGGATCCCAAAATCAGGCTAAAGAGTCAGAAACACTCCCATTCCCACTGTAAGCTAAACAACAACAGCAAGCGTGAAGAAGACCTAGTTTAGATCTATGTAAAACAATTCCACTAAAATTCAAAACAAGACAAAGCTGTCCACCCTCTCCACATCTATTCAAATATAGTACTAGAAGCTCTAGATAGAGCAATAAGACAACAAAAGATAAAAGGGAGACAAATTGAAAAGGAAAAAAACCAAAGTATCATTATTTGCATATGATATTATAGTATATACATGAGCAACCCCAAAAAATTCTACCAGGGAACTCCTACAGCTGATAAACTCTTTCAATTAAGTGGCCAGTAACCCTCTTATACACAAATGACAACTGGGCAGAAAAAGACGTGAAAGAAACAACACCCTTCACAATAGCCACTAACATTATAAAATATCTTGAAGGGGGAAACCCAAATGAAGGAAATGAATTTACAAGAAAGAAACTGAAGAAGGTAGAGAAGATGGAACGTCTTTCATGCTCATGGATCAGTAGGATTAACATAGTAAAAATGCCCATTCTACCAAAAGCAATCAACAGATTCAATGCAATCTCCATCAAAATTCCAACATAATTTTTTACAGACCTCAGAATGAAAATTTTCAGTTTCATACAGAAAACAAAAAATATAGGATAGCTAAAACAATTTTATACAACAACAACAACAAAAGGACTTCCAGATGTATCACCACTCCTGACTTCAAGCTGTACTATAGAGTTAGAATAAGAAAAACTGCATGGTATCGAAATAAGAATATGTAGATTAATGGAACTGAATTGAACATAAATGTTTTAAAAATATGTATGGGTAAGCTATGCTTGTTTTTGGTAAAACAAAACAAAACAAAACAAAACAAAACAAAACACAACCAAAGAAAGACTTCTCCTACCATCTTGAGAGGTGAACCTTGCTCAGTGTCAACTGTGACAGGAAGAACAACTTTAGGAAGTAGAGTGGTCAAAACCACACTACTCAGAGATGGTATTGCAGAGGTTGGACCAAGCTGCAATGACTTGGACAAATAACTGAATCTCTTGTAGCCTTACTTCTCTACACTGTAAAGTATGATAATAATACCACCTACTCACAGAGAATGACATGCAGTAAGTGTGGCGGCTACTCTAATAGTTAGTAGTCTTTCCATTGCGCAAGCTTAAGTGAGGATGGAAACTCTCTACTGGAACACATTGATAATTAGATTTAGACTCTGGATTCTTCAGAAACAAATAAAAAATAGTTTAGGGATGACTAAAGTCTCCATGTGGCCAGAAATGGCGTGGTAAGTGCCCCCTGAATGCCTACATGGGCACAGAGCATAGTCTTGGGAGAAATATATTGAACAAGATACAGAACAAAGGAACACATTTTCATCTCAATCCATAGTCAAACAGTGTAGCCTTGACCCTTCCCTCTGACAAGAGTTTGGATTAGAGGAGAATTAACAGTTAAGAGAGGAAACAGATTTCATCTCTCATCCCCACCACTTAGGTGCCAACTGGTTTCTCTTTGGTGAAAGAACATCCAGTGAGGAGTCTGTCAGTTTAACCCTGCCTTCCTTTTGGGCAATGTGTTCATACCACCTTCCCCTACTCATTCACAGAGAACAAACTCAGGCTGTCATGCTCATGAGCACATTATTAAATCAAACATCTGCTAAGGAACATTAATCCAGGTTTTATTACAGATAACCCCATGGTGAACATCTTCATTCTGCTTCTGGTAAGTTATTCTAAAAACTACAAATATTTTAAGTAGCTCCTGATACTTTTCATGGGGAAGTTTATATTTTATTTCCTGTTCTCCTGCGCTCCCCCCAATCCCTACAACACTCTGACTTTTTTTTTTTGCCTACTAATAAGCATTTTAAAAATGGTCTGTTGAACATGAGGAGAGAGGGAGAGGTATAGGTATAGAGGAGATTCATCAAAAAGTCCAATCTTTCCATCAAGGGTCCTAATCAGTACTGTGGGAGCAAGAAACACTGAATATTTGATAGTGTCAGAGAATCCCATTAGGGATGAAAACACTTCCGGGTTAAGCTAGAACACAGATGGATCCCTGTGAATGGAGTATTATCTAATCTCCAGAAGTGCTGTCAGCTGGGGATTCCCTGGACCTATGGACTATGAGCTGGCAAACACAGACTACAGGTGCATCTGTGCAGGGGAAGGAGACAATGAGAATCAAAGGGAAGATCTGCACAATGCTGTGTGGAGTATCTAATTACGGGACTTGGAAGACTGTCCTCCAAATAAGCCTCTTCAACCAAAGGTTGTAAAACAGGATAAACTGTAAAGCAAATAAAGCAGCACATGACTAATTTTCACTGCAAGTTTAGTCTTTCCCCTAAATTTAGTATTGATAGTTATGTTTTTGTAAATACTAAACTAGATATTTTCATTTCATATTATCAGAGGGGAATTTTAAAAGTCTATGCATACAGAATGCCTGTATTTTTTTAAACTGATGTTTTGTGCAGCAATTTATGTGTTCTCTAGAAGACACAAATGAGCACCCACTGTCTACATTTCACCCGATATTTTCAATTATATGTTTTACCATGATGTGGTTCCTATCTAGGAACTAAATCTTATAAACTAAATTTTGCTCAAGCATCCCAAGCCCCTTGCTCAGACTAGCCTCCTTATCACAAATTATATTTATTGGAAAATATCATTTTCGCTTCATTAAAGTTCAGAACTGTGGTTGGTACCAGCCCGACATACCAGCAAGTACAGAGCATCTACCCCTGCTGTAGACACTGCACTGAAAGAAACGACCTTTATCTGAATGAAAATAGAGCCTAGAAGTACACTTATTAGGACAGTCTATTCAAAATCCTAACCGTGCTTCATTTGTCTGGGAAAGAGAAATCAACCTAGAATCCATATGGAGTCAAGGACTCTCTCCCCAGACACGAGTTCATCCTTGTATAAAGAACCGAGAACAGTTATACACGGACAGATGAAACTTTGGATTCTAATCCAACTAAAGGCCATGAGAAGCGCAAAAAACAACTTGGTCTGCACAAAGAGGCAACGCAACACATGTGGCTTCTTTAAGACATGTTTCATATTTATTTGATACGTCTCACATTGACATTTAAAGTTGAGCCAAGCAGAAGACAACTAGGCAAAGTGAAGAAGCCTCAGCAGAACTGATTTGAGATATAGTCAACTTGTATTACTCTGGGTTGAAAAAAGACCATTTAGAAATGATTTACAAGGGACTCATTCAGAAACAGCAGCAACAGGCATATTTAAGACCATAAATCAGTGGAACATGAAAACTGAAGAAAAATCCATAAAGGTTAATGCACATTGGAGCACATTTGCCTCTTAATTCATGGGAGTGAACCACTGGCACATCGGGGAGAGCTCTCCCTCAATAGCCTGTAATTGCTCATGCTGAGGCCAACTACGATCTGCGCCTTTGTATATAAAGATTTTCTGGGGGAAAGTACAAAATAAGCTCATCACCACAGAGTCCAATCGTGTCCTCAGCTCGTGCCTCTAGGAGACAATTTGCTGAACTAATGAAATCAGAAGGGGTTTGGGTGCTCTTATTTGTAATGAGTGAGATTCAGGCCTGGGACTTGAGGAGAAACGAGGTAAAAATCATTAAGTAATGAGAGAAAAGAATATTACCTATGAAATTTGGACTCTGCCGGCTTACAAACAAATTTAACTTTCAAAAGTTTTGCCGTGAGTATATTGCAAATGACTTGAGACTATGTTTAAGTGCTCCCGACAGACTAAAAAGCACTTTAAGAAAAATGAAGTAAGCCTCTATAAATGACAGCTGTTAAAACTTTTAAGCATATAATTTAGAAATTGAAGTGAGAGTTAAACTCTAACCCTTAATATAAAACAATCTTTCTGTAACCCCTCAAGATGCAAATAAATAAAGTCAATAATATGGGCTATTGAACCAAGCTCAAAGGCAAGATGATAATTTTTCTATTCTGTTAGGGTTGAATTCTGTTTTATTGCTTCAACTTACTTTACTTGCAGTTAAATACCCTTTTATGTTATCATATAAAAGATTAAGCTGTCAAAAATTTCCAAGAAAATTTTAGGAGACGAAGCCTACTGCACGGCCTGGAAATGGCGGTGTAGCATAGCTAATATACTCTCTTCTGGGCTGGAGATCCACAAGGCCTTCAGATACTCTAATACAAATGCAGGGGGATGGGAACCACATTGTTCCTGTTGCTACACCAATAGGAGTGCCATTAATAACCACTCATGGACACAGAGCTCTTACCATATCTTGCTCAAAGAGCTTTAGAAGGATTCATCAATACAAATTTCAAAGGGATCCTAAGAGGCTTGCGCTATTATCATGTCCATTTTACAGAGGATGGCAATGAGATACCACACACAGAAGTGCTGTGTGGAGTCACCAAGCGTTGGGTCACACGGTCCTTATGATGTTGCAAAGTAGAACACATGCACAACTGTTTGGAAGTAGAACTGACTGGCATGACACACTGAGATACTTTCTCAAGACCAAATAGCTGGTAAGTGATGGGGCTAAAATCTGACGTTGGCCCCAGAGACCATGCCAGACTTGAGCCTATTCTAACACATTCTTTTTGTTTCTTTGTGTGTTTTGAGACTGTGTTTCTCTGTGTAGCCTTGGCTGTCCTGGAACTCACTCTGTAGACCAGGCTGGCCTTGAACTTACAGAGTTCTCCCTGCCTTTGCCTCCCCAGTGTCTGGATTAAACGCATGCATCCAGACCTTTAATAAGATAAGTAAATATCATTTTCACTTTACACTATTGGTCTCTGACTTCCATTTCCAATCACCTGGGTAGCTCAAATGGAAATCCTAATGACGGCTCACCTAGAACTCTTCACTGCTGAGTTCCTATTGCTTTCCAGTTCTCGCCTGTAATCTCCATATTTATATTATTATCACTACAATAACCCTGGGTCAAGCTTAAAAATCATGTATCACTTACACCTAACCTTGCTATTTATGTGAGAAACCTGCAAATTTAGAGACACGTTTTCTGTTTAATGTTCACGTATGCTCATTTGGTCACCACCTTGTTTATTTGGCAATATATGTAGGGTGTGCATAGTATGCTCCCCATGACTGAAGGTGCTAATGCAAGCACAGTGAGAGAATCAGGCTCCATGGGTTTCATTTACACATCGTTTGTAATGGATGGAGCTAACTAGTCCAAGGCTGGAGCTCAGGCAGAAATTCCTGTGTCTCCATTACTAACATTCACAACTCAATTCAGGTTCTAATTAAATGAGGTGATGCAGATAAATGGCGAGAAGTTAATATATGCTTTCCTGTTAAAATCGCCTCATTTTCCTGTTTGTCTAAACCTTGCTTCTTTCAATTTGTCGTACTGATTTCACGGAAGCACGGAATCTAGAAGTACTTACAAGGTTGTAACTGTGTCCTGGTTTCCCTTGCCCCCAGGCTGCTGCACAGGTCTGGCCATTTACCTGAGAACACTCCCTCCACTGTTTTCTTGAATGCTGCAGACACAGTCCAAGCTTAGGGATCACTTCTCCATTGTTTCTATGTTGACTGTCCTGTTCCCTACGACACCCACATAACACCCCTGGTGAGGAGCCTGCACCCCACCAGGTAGAACTTCCTGCAAAGGGGAGCATTCCTATTTACTGTGGGTAGTCTGGTACTCAGTAGGTATATACCCTGCGTGGAACCTGCACAAGAGTAAACCTAGTGCCTTTTCTCACACAGCATTTTTAGTGCATCTGGAGTGCACTACTGTGGCGGAGCAGCTAGACTGGAGGTTTACAAAACTGTCATTTTTCAATGGAGCCTTTGTCAAAGGACCAGTTCCAAGCATGGGATTTCCCCTGACCTCTAAGTTACTTGACGTCAGTCATAAGGTAACTATTTTATTCCTTCACAGCATTAGTCATTTTTCTACCTGTCCTTTACTCGTTGATAACACAAACACACTCCTTCAGAGCCGTAACTGTGCCCTACACCTCTGAAACAGACACAAAGCGCTCAAGTTAATTAAGTAGTGCACATAATTAATAAATATTCAAATAAATAATAGTACGGTATTATTATTATAGCTTACTTAGTCTTGGCCATTAAGGTCCATGACTTTTTAATGTGCTCACTATCCACGGGTTATTTTAATGCTCTGTTTTACAGATAAAACTGGTTAGATAAGCAAGGTGATGAAAGAACTGAGGTGGTGCAAGAGGACAGGAGGTTGTAAAACAGATGATGCATGCATTATGGTAAATGTTTCAAAATGAGGCACTTAACGACAAATTACCAGCATATTAAAACCTAGAACTAAGCATATGCTTGCTCTTTCATATTCTCTGAGAATCTGGACCAACCTAACACCACGCAGGAACCAGTAATAGAAATCAAACAGCGGAAATTTGTCATGTGTCAAAAAAATGTTGCGACAAGGCTGTTGCACACATGAATTCACAACTGTGACTGAATGTTCAAGAAATACATGAGATCAAACCACTCAAAATTCTATCATGGGTGAGGCAGGGATACATGAAGTGTCATCCCTAGCTCCCCAAGGAGCTACTAGCAACGGACGGCTACTGGTGGGGAAAGAGGTAGTTGTCATCGGAAGCAGCTCCAAAGACTGCTCAGCTCTAGTGGTCATCTCTATACCCATGCACACACTGTCCCCACGCACACACTGTCCCCACGCACACACTGTCCCCACGCACACACTGTCCCCATGCACACACTGTCCCCATGCACACACTGTCCCCACGTACACACTGTCCCCACGCACACACTGTCCCCATGCACACACTGTCCCCATGCACACACTGTCCCAACGTACACACTGTCCCCATGCACACACTGTCCCCATGCACACACTGTCCCCATGCACACACTGTCCCCTCGCACACACTGTCCCCGTGCACACACTGTCCCCGTGCACACACTGTGCCCATGCACACACTGTCCCCATGCACACACTGTCCCCGTGCACACACTGTCCCCATGCACACACTGTCCCCGTGCACACACTGTCCCCGTGCACACACTGTCCCCATGCACACACTGTCCCCATGCACACACTGTGCCCGTGCACACACTGTCCCCGTGCACACACTGTCCCCACGCACACACTGTCCCCATGCACACACTGTCCCCATGCACACAGTCCCCATGCACACACTGTCCCCACGCAAACACTGTCCCCACGTACACACTGTCCCCACGCACACACTGTCCCCACGCACACACTGTCCCCACGCACACACTGTCCCCATGTACACACTGTCCCCATGCACACACTGTGCCCATGCACACACTGTCCCCATGCACACACTGTCCCCACGCACACACTGTGCCCACGCACACACTGTCCCCACGCACACACTGTCCCCACGCACATACTGTGCCCACGCACACACTGTCCCCACGCACATACTGTGCCCACGCACACACTGTCCCCACGCACACACTGTCCCCACGCACACACTGTCCCCATGCACACACTGTCCCCAAGCACACACTGTCCCCATGCACACACTGTCCCCATGCACACACTGTCCCCATGCACACACTGTCCCCATGCACACACTGTGCCCATGCACACACTGTCCCCGTGCACACACTGTCCCCGTGCACACACTGTCCCCGTGCACACACTGTCCCCACGCACACACTGTGCCCACGCACACACTGTCCCCACGCACATACTGTGCCCATGCACACACTGTCCCCGTGCACACACTGTCCCCATGCACACACTGTCCCCACGCACACACTGTCCCCGTGCACACACTGTCCCCGTGCACACACTGTCCCCACGTACACACTGTCCCCATGCACACACTGTCCCCACGTACACACTGTCCCCACGTACACACTGTCCCCATGCACACACTGTCCCCACATACACACTGTCCCCATGCACACACTGTCCCCACGCACACACTGTCCCCGTGCACACACTGTCCCCGTGCACACACTGTCCCCACGTACACACTGTCCCCATGCACACACTGTCCCCATGCACACACTGTCCCCATGCACACACTGTGCCCATGCACACACTGTCCCCATGCACACACTGTCCCCGTGCACACACTGTCCCCGTGCACACACTGTCCCCACGCACACACTGTGCCCACGCACACACTGTCCCCACGCACATACTGTGCCCATGCACACACTGTCCTTGTGCACACACTGTCCCCATGCACACACTGTCCCCACGCACACACTGTCCCCGTGCACACACTGTCCCCGTGCACACACTGTGCCCATGCACACACTGTCCCCATGCACACACTGTCCCCACGCACACACTGTCCCCGTGCACACACTGTCCCCGTGCACACACTGTGCCCATGCACACACTGTCCCCATGCACACACTGTCCCCATGCACACACTGTGTCCATGCACACACTGTCCCCATGCACACACTGTCCCCACGCACACACTGTGCCCATGCACACACTGTCCCCATGCACACACTGTCCCCATGCACACACTGTCCCCATGCACACACTGTGCCCGCGCGCACACTGTCCCCGTGCACACACTGTCCCCATGCACACACTGTCCTCGTGCACATACTGTCCCCATGCACACACTGTCCCCACGCACACACTGTGCCCACGCACACACTGTCCCCATGCACACACTGTGCCCATGCACACACTGTCCCCACGCACACACTGTCCCCACGCACACACTGTCCCCACGCACACACTGTCCCCACGCACACACTGTCCCCACGCACACACTGTCCCCATGCACACACTGTCCCCACGCACACACTGTCCTCGTGCACATACTGTCCCCATGCACACACTGTCCCCGTGCACACACTGTGCCCGTGCACACACTGTCCCCATGCACACACTGTCCCCATGCACACACTGTCCCCACGCACACACTGTCCCCATGCACACACTGTGCCCGTGCACACACTGTCCCCGTGCACACACTGTCCCCATGCACACACTGTCCCCATGCACACACTGTCCCCACGCACATACTGTGCCCATGCACACACTGTCCCCATGCACACACTGTCCCCACGCACACGCTGTCCCCGTGCACACACTGTCCCCATGCACACACTGTCCCCATGCACACACTGTCCCCGTGCACACACTGTCCCCATGCACACACTGTCCCCACGCACACACTGTCCCCACGCACACACTGTCCCCATGCACACACTGTCCCCATGCACACACTGTGCCCGCGCGCACACTGTCCCCATGCACACACTGTCCCCGTGCACACACTGTGCCCGTGCACACACTGTCCCCACGCACACACTGTCCCCACGCACACACTGTCCCCATGCACACACTGTCCCCATGCACACACTGTGCCCGCGCGCACACTGTCCCCATGCACACACTGTCCCCGTGCACACACTGTCCCCATGCACACACTGTCCCCATGCACACACTGTCCCCATGCACACACTGTGCCCGTGCACACACTGTCCCCATGCACACACTGTCCCCATGCACACACTGTCCCCATGCACACACTGTCCCCATGCACACACTGTCCCCATGCACACACTGTGCCCGCGCGCACACTGTCCCCATGCACACACTGTCCCCGTGCACACACTGTGCCCGTGCACACACTGTCCCCATGCACACACTGTCCCCACGCACATACTGGCATCACAAAGTGGGTCTGGTGAGTAAAGAATTAAGCTGGGAAGGAAGGGTGATGGGGGGATGGGAGCAGTTGAAGGGAGGGAATGGGGAATCAGATCTGATCAAAATACAATATATACAGGTTTGAAATTCTCAAGAAATTTAAAATTAAAAATTATACAGTATATGCTGGATGAGACAGGCAGGCTACTTGGCTCTCTTTCAGGATAGATTTTGTTATGCTTAGTAAATAAACGCTTTGGAAAGCTCGGTTTGAATTTTCTCAAATGAAGCTATTTGGCAGCTAACCTTGTTCCATGATCTTAGCTTAGATTATGTTTTACTAATCTATGTTTATTATTACTTGATTAATTGCCAACCTGAATGTGCAGCAATCTAAGAAAAAAGTACTTGCAAAATAACATGTGATCCCCAGCAAACAATTATGGCATGGACCCAAGACACATAGTATTGAATGGGTTCAGAGCCTTAAACTCGTATATATTTATGCTTTTTTATTTGAATATTTGATTTTTACAACTCATCCATGATCTTCTTCTCATTGCACTATACCACACGCATTTTCCAGGACAATATGTTTAATGAAGCAATGTGCAGGATTTCTCAAAAAAAAAAAACTGTATTGTACAGTGGTTCAAAACCTTCTCAGTCTTACTCCTGTTAGTCCTTTCCTGCTTGGGAAAGACAACATTTTCTAGAATTACTTGTAGCCGTGCATTATCATCTCAGGGTTTCAACACAACAAAACAGCCTGTACAATATTTATCTAGGATGAAAAATGAACTAAGCTGAGTATTCTAAAGCTATTTTATCCAGTGTCCCATCACTATCCTGTCTTGTTCAGAGGCACCAGACAGCTTATAGACAGTTTCATAAATGTGTCTATTATTAGCCAGGATCCAAAGACTTTACTATTCCTGTAAGTCCACTTCCTTTAAGTTCTCACAGTAATGCTAAATCGGGCTTTAAAATTCTGCTCAAAAAAACCAAGGTATAGAGAAGTCTAAATGATCACACTTGCACATAATCAGAAAGAAGAGGGTCCTTGCCTGTCTGAGAATCTGCAGGTAGGTACGTACTAATAAGCAGAATTTCAAAAACAAACAAAAACAAAAATGCAAGATCTTATAAAAGAATTTGATGGCAATATTACCAGTTTCCACAGAACCAACCCCATCCCGTATTAATATGGTGACAAATAACTAGAGCACAGAACAGAAAGCACAGCTAAGCAACAGTGGTGTCTACAACCAGATGACTGCTCATTGGCTTACCCGGGGCTGAGTGCTGCTACTAACTGGAACTGAATACATAAGACACAGCAACCCTTACAGAAATTGTTTTAACAAAAAAAAATTTCAATATCACACTTGACTTCATCTGAGAAACATTATCTGTTTTCAAAGGAATGGGGAAAGTTTGGGGACTATATGCTTTATCATAAGATAAATACAAAGTCTATATTGATGTGAAAAATTATTTAAAAACTACTTCTCATAAGAAATTTGTGAAATAATTTATAGTAATTATATGGACAATGACTTTACCCTTGATACAATTTATTTATCAGCATAATAGTAAACACAAAACTTCACTTTTTCAGATGGGTGATGAAAAATTACTGCCACAGGCATGGTAGACAAAAGCTTGAAAAAATTTCTCATTCACCATCCATGAACTCAGCCTGGTGACAATGCATTCATACTTGTTAATACCATTAAATGTTTTTTTTCATATTTCTAGTATTTATTTATTTTTAATTGTTTTCATTGAGCAAAATATGTTTCTCTGCTCCTTTCCCTTCCTCTTCCCCTGCCTTCTACTCTTTCCCATGGTCCCCATACTCCCAATTTATTCAGGAGTTCTTGTCTTTTTCTACTTCCCACATAGATTAGATCCATGTATGTCTCTCTTAGGGTCCTCATTGTTGTATAGGTTCTCTGGGATTGTGAATTGTAGGCTTATTTTCCTTCGTTTAATGTCTAAAAGTCTCTTATGAGTGAGTGCACACGATATTTGCCTTTCTGGGTCTGGGTTCCCTCACTCAATATGATGTTTCCTACATTTATTCATTTGCCTCCAAATTTCAAGATGTCATTATTTTTTCCAATGTGTAAGTACTTCATTGTGTAAATGTACCACATTTTCTTTATCCATTCTTTGGTCAAGGGGCATTTAGATTGTTTCCAGGTTCTGGCCATGACAAATAATGCTAATATGAACATACTTGAGCACATGTCTGAAGACAGACACTTAAAAGAAATCCCACAGAAGCTCAGAATTGAGCATAATAGAAGGGTTATTTATTTAGGGGTAGAGTCACAGATTACAGTCCTCTGCTGGAATGGGGAACAGCAACCAAATCCCACAGCCTGAAGAGAGGCTGGATACGCATGCTTTACATTGGCATTTATAGTATAAGAGGCCACGCCTAAGTGGGCGGGTAACTTAAAGGCTACTGGCAGTAGGAATTCCTACAGCACATGTCCTTGTGGTATTACTGAGCATCTTTTGGGTATATACCCAAAAGTGGTATTGCTGGGTATTGAGGAAGGTTGTTTCCTAATTTTCTGAGAAATTGCCATACTGATACCCAAAAGGGCTGTACCAGCTTGCACTCCCACCAGCAATGCAGAAGTGTTCCCTTTTCTCCACATCTTCTTCAGCATAAGCTGTCATCAGTGTTGTTGATCTTGGCTATTCTTACAGGTGTAAGATGGAATCTCAGAGCTGTTTTGATTTGCATTTCTCTGACGGCTAAGGATGTTCAGCATTTCCTTAAGCATTTTTCAGCCGTTTTAGAATCATCTGTTGAGATCTGTGTCACTGCCCACAAAAATGCTTTGTTTCAAAACTGATACAATAAGCCCAAGAAGGGCAAGAAGTAGAGGACACACTTTCTCTTTTAAAAGGATACATCAGCATTCACCTCATCGATTTAGAAAAATTCTTGGAAATAATCACTCACAGTACAGACTGTGGCAACAATTGTGAGCGTGAAGGCAGAACTCCCCAGCATCTCACTAATTCAAATATTTGCCGATTATGACTATATTGTATTCTAGGAGCTAGTGATGCCAGGTCCTGCAAAGCAGGGAGAGGCGATTATCTTCCATACACACAATTTATCAGTGCTTGCTGTAGACTTTAACAAAACTCACTCTTATTCTGCTTTAGGGCTATTTTGACAATGATAATCATTTCCACTTTACACATGACAAACCTGCAGTTCAAATAAGTAATTTTCTGGAGTTCACATGATTACCAAGCTTTAAGATTATATCTTGAACCCAGTTCCAACTTTCAAGTACCCTATAATTCTTTCTTCTTTACCACATGCTAAACATGCTATACACAGAAAGAAATATAGAGGACTATAATTTAATACTTGGTCCCTGATTCAGTTATCTTGGGAAAATACCCAATAATAAAAACTATGAAATGATATTTTTCATAAGTTAGATATTTTGATATTAAATTTTTGAACTACTAAATCCTTGGTGGTCTGCTGCATAAACTTTGTTGGACAAAGGGCAAGATACATACATAAGGCACAGTGTGTCAAGATCGCGTACCCTGGCACTGGTTTCTATAGCAAAGACCCAAGGACAGGCACAGCAGGACAACGCTGCTGTACATAGTCTGGGATGTGTGACAGATGTGGACATCACCAAAGTTCCAGCCTCTTTAGGACAAGCAAAGAATCTGCACATTTTGCCTCAGCTCAATGTTGAATTTTCCAGTGACAGGAGCAAAAGAGTAATTAGAATATGTGGGTTTCTCTTTAACCTGGCCGACCATTTCCCCTAACAGCACAATTACCCTGCTAATGAGATTAAATTTGGCTTAACTAGAGGATTATTTCACTGCAGAGCCCCCACTGACTCTGATTCCCACAGGATCCATAGCTCTGTTGATGCACCCACCTAACATTCATTTAGTATAATGAAAGCCAGACATAAGAACTGGGCCTGCACAGTAGTGAAAAAACACAAGGGCTTTTGTTTATATTGAAAAAGAGCCTCATTTAGTCAATCTGAATCTTCCTAATACCCAGTGAAATATTTATTAATGAGTATCAGCACAGCCAGCCAGGGAGCCTTATTTGCATTAATTTAAACCATAAATAATTGAAGGAAGATTTCATTCCTTAAGTCAGGGTTTCAGAAAAATCCTCAACACGCTGAATAAAAGAGGCCATTAGTGAGATGAAATGTATCAGAAGTTGAGGGTAGTATATGTTTTGCCCAATCTTAGACTACGTGCATCATTTCTCAATTATACATAATTCATTATCCTGTTCTATTCACCTCAGTAGAGGGGACAGAATGAGACACTTTTTCCCCCTCCAGGTCAGAGTTATAAGGAACCTGTAGTAGGCAATGGCATCCATCAGGCTGGACCAAAAATTGGTTGTGAGATTCAAGTGCACCATTATCTCGTTGACCATGAAGCATGACCAGACGCCATAAAGCAGACAGGACACCTGCTCTTAGAGGGCTTAGACTCAAGGCGTGCTAAATTGAAACAATTAAAATAAAATTAAAATTGGTTCTAAACAATATAGGAGTAAAAGAGAAAAGGGGAGTGAGAACAAGAACATGTGAATGGAACAGAAAATATTGTAATATACTACAGCTAACCATGACAAATTTCCATGTGTTAAATATGTGTAAGTTTAACAATCATACGCTTTTATTTTACACACATATAGTAGTGTGCTTGATTCTGAGTTTAAAAGATCATTACGGTGGGTTTTAATGAAGGAAACATATCCCTGCCTCATTGACCCACAGAGAAAAGAAATGAGAATTACACAGGACAGAGACTCAGTGGTCTGGACTGCTCTCTATTCATGAGTACATATCATGGCCCTCTGGACACTAGGTTCTTTGAGGGAAGGATGTAGGTTCAATTCATTAATGCGCTTCCCAACGGGCCAAGCACTATTCATCCGCAGATGCTCACAACAAGCCTCCTGCATAAAGTGAGAAGTTACGCTAGCCCTGAAAATGGCCATGGTGTAAAGCAACTACTTAGGATTAGGCTTAGATACACATATGTACAGAAAATACACATTTATTTGTTGCTGTGTGTTTTTTTTATTTTATACTTGTATCTCTGTATTCATCTTAGATCTGGAATCTAAATTTATTTGCTCAAGCTCTGATTAATTCATATTTCTGAAACAGACTTTTGCCTCCTATTAGCCGGGTTTGCAGTAGTGTAGAACTGGAATGGATTTATTGATTATTCATAAAGAGCAGATATATTGTGCTCAGCCAACAACACAACAGTAATTGGGGGGTGAATAACATCTCTGTCATAGCCAGTGAGAAGAAAATCATGTCCTCAGTGTTTCCATGCCCCATAGCAGCTCACCACTCCCCTTGGGTACCACAGGAATAAACAGTTTTGTTAAGAAAACAGTGGTAAGTAAAAGGAGACCTGCGCTCATGCCCTCAAGTCACCTTAGCCACCATGACATGCCTCTTCATTTGCCCTTGCCATGCTAACGTGTCTGTTATGTGTCATGTAGGCTGTGATTATTGGCCAGTTGCCATGCAACAATCCTTTCACTCAGCCGGAATAAGATAGGCTTAATCAACTTCAACAGCATGCCTGAGCCATTCTTTTCCCCATGATAATTTATGGATGTTAAAATTCTGGAAGGGAACAAAAGCAGGAGATGATTTTAAAATTTTCATATGTTGCTCTTAGATGTGATAAGTTATGCATGACTGGCGCTTTGTACTACTGTTATTAGAGAATAGAAGATGCTTGCCTCTAATGCCCTAACACTGGGCAAAAGGTGTAATGTGGTGTCACACTCGGTCACCTGGGTCAACTAAACTTGGAAAGCCAAGACCAGGGGATTTTTATGAAATCTTTCCATGAATTTTGGATATCTTTTTGGATATCATTGGCAACAACAGTAAGGAAGCTTTATCAACAGAGGCCTAAGAAGTAAGTACAGGAACATGGTGCTAAAGCAACAGTAACTCCCTACATTCCCGTGAGGACAACAGCAAGGCTGTCACCGAGACAAAACAGGACACCTATATTCCCAGAATGGCAAATCATTCATTACAAACATCACAAACAAACAAGCAAGCCAAACCAAAAACCAACAAAGCATAATGACTATTTTAGATCTTGGTATTGAGAAGGAAGAGGCTCTTTTCTTTTGGCCAATTAATTCTCTAGAGGCTGCTGTCAAAAAAATGCAACAGGACACAGAATAGTGAGAAAGCAGAGCACCAAAGGATGTTATTCAGTATTTGCCTTCAAATATACTAACAGAATGCAAGTCTAACGAAGTATGATTTGAGAAAATCAAAAAGGGATCACAACTAGGTAATAAAATAATACTAACACTTCAAAAATTTTAAAGAATTTTTTGAGTTCCTTTGACTTTATCCATCTAAATTAACACCAACTATTTACAGTGCTACACAAGACTTTTCATTTGGTAAAAAACAATAGTATGTGTAAACCTAGAGAAAGCAAAGAAAATGAGATGGGTGGGTGAAAAGATACACTGTAAAAAGGACCATTAGCTGACTCACCATGTCGCTGTTATTTTGTCTGTTGTTCTGAACTTGTCTCATTTCAGTGGCTTCATGATCAACTTAGTGAAAAGACAGCAGAGTTACCCCACACAAATCCTGTCTCCTGAGCGGTTTGCAGTCCCTCTGTATATGCTCTTTACCTAGATCTCCACCAGTGCCATCACACAGTGGCTTCTATTTCTTGTACACCTATCTTTCAAAATCTCCCCTGCTGCCCGTCTATGGTTTTAAGAGCTTCCATCTATGACCTGGCCCCACTATTTCCCCACATTTCAGTAGGACACGCCTTTGCTGTTATTTCATGAAAATCTGCAGTTTTTCATCCTGAACTTTTTGTTAATAATTCTACTCATTCAGTGTACATTTCTTTCCAGTGATAATGCAGAATATCTATATTTAATACATATGAAACTGATGATATATGAACTGAGGAGGGACAATGTAAACACAATGAGACATTCGGCCTGTGAGTTACTCAGTGAGAATATGTCCCAAGAGAAGCAGAACAGGAGACACAAACCCAGGTCTCCCTGTCAGAATCAATTACTGGCTGTCTTTCATGATGTCACTATCTAGTTGCTCTGAATGTGACAATGTGACCTAGTGTTTTAAAATATCCACTTACATATCCATTTACCATAACATAATGCTACCTTCACAAGGTAAACACTTCATCTGAGGCTTACCTGAAGGAGAGGAAAGCTGGACGCAAGTCTAGCTGCATTACCATCTCTAACTTGGAATTTTCATGGGTTATAATAATATCTGATGCTCACCCTAGGTACAAAAGTGAATCCTAACAACCATAGGTGATGTTTCTACCTGTCTTTCAAACGCTCAGCTTCAGGCTTATTGTCTGCAGTATACATTAATCTGTCTCCCCTAGCTTTCACAGGCTAAGGAATGCAATTATGTGTTTATATCTTCACTATCCCCTGCTATTTTTCATGCAATCATCTCTTCCCGGTGTATTTTCATTTCTTTGAGTACAGGAATTGCATTTTTTATTTTTATTTTTTATATTTCCCATTGTTCCTAACACAATCTGCCCCTCATTAAATCAGAGGTCTAAGATTTTTGGGGTAATGCAGTATACAAAAGACAGCACAGGGTTTATTTAGGTTGAGACAGGCCTGGGGCTTCAGATCTGCCGACAGTTAACGATAGAACTTTCTTGACCAGGCTCCTAATCTATAAATGGTGAAATAATATGTGCCTTGAGGGATTATTGTAAGGTTGTCAGTGAAATATGTGTGGTGACATTGTCTTATATCCATTCAATACATGTAAGTCTCACCACAGTAATCATTAATGCAATGGTTGTACAAATTAATTTGCTCATTTGTAAATCTTCTAACTCAGTTAATAACAGACTATTTATAACATAAAAGTGAAGCCTGTAAGTCAGTGGTTCTCAGCCTTCCAAGTGCTGCTACAATGTAATTTATGATTACTAAATTAATTTATTAATAAGATTCCTCATAATGTGGTGAACCCCAACCATAAAATTATCTTGTTGCTATTTCATAGCTGTAATTTTGTTAGTATTATAAATAGTAATATAAATGACTGGTATGCAGGATATATGATATGTGACCCCCCATAGGTTGAGAATCCCTGCTACAAGTAGTTTGTCTCCTCAGAAAAGAATTTCCTCAAGAACAAGCAGTGTCTCAGTTTACAATGGTGGCGTTCTGAAATACTTTGTTTATAGACTGTTTATGGCTTATAACAGCTTTTCATGCCTACTATCTGTACCCCCTAGCCTGCAAATAAGGAAAATTATGGGGGCTTTTACCAGGCAAGCCAGGGTACTTGGGTTTGCTGCATGCTTGACCCAGACAGTCACAAGACTGTGAAGGCCCAAAAATGTGAGCCTGTTCCTTCTTGTCTGAAGGTCAGAGAGTTTGAGGATGCTCAAAATTGTTGATACCAACTTTGACTATACACCTTGATCTGTAGTGTGGTTACTTGGTGTTTTGGGCATTCACAGGGCCCAAGGAAGTAGAGCCACTCCACCCTAACCAAAGGTCAGAAAATTCAAGGATACTCCTGCCCCTTCTTTTGAAATAGGAGGTTTGACCTAGCGAGTAGATGCCTTCAGGATATTTGTTCTAGGGTAGGTCCACTGCCTAAACAGAATGCTTTTCTCATGAATTAATGGCTTAGTGTCTCAATGTATTGAGCAAGTAACTGTTCTAGTTGTCTTTTGTATCATGTTAAAGCAGTCTTTTGCCTACCCTCTCCCCATTATATTTGGGTATAAAAGCATATGGAAAACTAAATACAATTTCAATATCTACTGAACTCCCTCTTGGGACAATCCTATGCTTCTTTTTCATTATTTGTACTCAGGTCTTCGTTCTCTTTACACTAACTTTTCTCATCTCCATGCCCCTACCCTGGTAAGTTGAGACTCACTATCACACAGCAGTCAGTTTCTTAAAAAGTTTAGAGAACGGCCAGCATAAAAAAACTCCCCCATTACCTCTTTCAGCTGCCTTCCTTTCCTCATCACAATCGGATACCGCACATATGAGCTTGTTTGCTTTCTTTCACCAAGAGTTCAACTTTTTGGGCAATTTCCAGCAATACACCTAGAACCTAGGAAGGTGCCTGGCACATGCAGGTACTTTTTAGAGTCTTGTTGAATGAATATGTGTGTGTGTGTGTGTGTGTGTTGTTATTGGACTCCCTTTCCAGTTCTCCTCATGAGCTCTGAGGGTAAGAAACTCCGGGATGTAACAGGGAGGGGTACAATGCTCCCTGAACCCATTACTGAATTCATAGGCACCAAGTCTCTATTTCTTGGCTGTCAGCAGATCTAGCCACAGGTGTTTTAAGGACAAAGTTCATAACCAGAAATGCTTCCAAAGGCTTATATTTCCTGACCTATATGATCTCAAATCTTCAGAAATATCTGGAAATAAAAGCAGAAAATGTAACAGAAGAAAAGGTAGTTAAATAGTATGAACATTGACCTTGTCACCCTTTCTCAGTGTCTTACTATGATTGTCTCGGTAATACCTGAAAGGGAAGAGAGAGTCCTTGCACAGAATAGCTTCAATTTTCCCCCAGTTATCAGCAGTAGCACATTCTAGTATGTTCAAATCCTGCAGCTTTCAATCTGCCCCTCTGCAAAAAGTAACATATGCTTACAATAAATCTTTAAAATGGCTCTATTAATAGAGTGGCTGGGGTGACAGCTTTATAAATGGGTCCCATCTTTATGCAAACTGTGCTTTATTAGATTGTATTATAATGATTTGTAATAAGAATACAGAAATGAATTCTGAGACCAGGAACTCCAAACATTCCAAGGCAGTCAGGGGTTTCAAAGCCCATGCATTCTGCATGAAGGGCGATGTATTCCAGGAACAACGGACAACATCAGATTAGTTTTGCTTCTTTGCCTGTTCCCCCCATAAGATAATAACAATCTAATAACTGTCTTTGTGTCTGTCAATCCAATTATGTCCTATTTGGGATATGCTGACACTCTATTAAATCAGCAGACAGATGGCAGGGTCTTTCATTACTCTGTGACTGAATAATTAGCTTCCTGGGCACATAACTAGGGAAAGAATCCATGTATAAAGTCAGGTGACTTCCAAATAAAACCAAAGACAGATCACTAAACATAATCTTGTTAACCCAATGTTGGGTCAGCACATGCCTCCAATATGCAAAGCCATACAGTTCATCCTTCAGTCTACTGAGAACCCCTGCAGCAGCTCTGGGTGGTGGCTTTCTAGCCAGGGTTCACTACAGTTCCTTTCTCCATCAGTCGGATTGGTATGCATTCCAGAAAATTGCTACAGAATTAGCTAGAGATTCAAGTGATGCCACTTTGGGAAGAATTCTCTCCTTAGACCTAATCTCATTAAGAAGTGAAAAGAGTAAAACATTCACTAAAATAAGTTGCCTATGGAGAAAGTTGAAATGGAATTTCACTGAAAACTCTTAAAGCTAGGTGACTGGATGCTTACAGTGTATTAAAATATAGCCATTATAATTTTTAATAAAGTTATCATGTAATACTTGTAATACATATGTCTTCCATGTGTCATTCAATCTACTGGAACCATCAGCACAAAGCAGGTGTTCCACAAATTCCCCATTAATAAACTCAAGGGTGTTTTTAAAAAGTTGTTTGGTTATGATGATGGTGAGAGCTGCAAGAGGGACTATATGATGTCGTTACTTTGATACAGCCATGGCTCTGCTCCTCCACACTCTTCTTAGCTCTGTCATTGAGGTCCCATTATCAGGGCAAAGTTTGAGCTAAATACTTGGTATTTCATATCTTTCCAGGATACGACTTCTAGAAGGAAGCAAATAAATTAATATGGAGAAGATATAATATCACAGAATATGGCTTGGCAATCAGAAGGCATATGTTCCAATGTGAGTGTATGCCTTAAAACTGCAGCCCTGAGCCTCAGTTTACTCACAAGATACTTTGAACTCGGCTTCACATTACACGGTTCAATACAGGATGCTGGTGCAATTTCACCCCCTCCCCTTTTTTCCCAGCTTTCCTGGTTGCTAAGAGTAATTCCCTTGGGGCTGTAAAGGGAACTGAATCATCACTGCTATCTTATTATGAATATTCATTCCCAAAGGCCAGAATGACTAATAAACTCCCAGCTGCAGGGAACAGGGGTCAACATAGTAAAATAGCACTAAAAGCAGGGAGCCATTAGTGTGCTGAAGCACTAAAGGAGACAACTTTATAGCCCTTTAATGACGATCACATTTTCATGGCTGTGGTCAGGGGAAAAGCAAACCCATTAGCCATTGTTCTTTCTTTCTAAGTGTCTTTATTCCTTATTCATTGAAGACAACAGTTAATTCAACAACGGTTATATATGAACTTGTTTGTAAAATACCTACTTTTAAAAAATGGAGTCCTTTTAATATGGCCTTTCCATTCTGCCATTTAAGAAACACACACGGAATGAATAGTTGAAACACTGAAAAACAGTGACTAGACTGAGAGGTGTCCCTCTGGGAGCAAAGGGAGCAGGTGCAGCTTCTGAAGAGAAAGAGATGGAGAGCCCTAGGCTGACATACACTTGGGCTATTAGCAGCAGCCCACATAGTTTCCCAGGATCTGATATAAAGGGGGAAAGTCACCTGGGCTGAAAGAACTGCAGCCTACAGTAACTGAAATGAAGTAACTACTTTTCAGGTACTAATTCAAGAATGGGATGGCTTAGTAAGTTCAAAATCAAGAAAAGGATGATTTCATTTTGAGATTTCACAAGGAGCAGAAATCCAGTTAGTGTGTCAACGCAGCAAGCTCTGTTCCCAGCTCAGAAGGGAGACCAGGGAGCTTCGCTGCTAGGGGCCATGGAGCTGGGTGGCCAGAGGTGTGCTTAAGTATTTCACCGTTTAGATTGGGGAAAAATGCTTAAGTTGTGACTGGATTTGGACAACAAAGATCAAAAGACAATGCTAATTACTTAAGTCTTTTCAATGTATATAAATAAGACTTCTTTTTTAATCCTTCTTTTTATTAAAAATTTCTGCCTTCTCCCCACCTCCCTTTTCCCTCCCCTCCCCCCACTCCCCTCCCCCTTCCTCTCCAGTTCGAAGAGCAGTAAGACTTCTTTAAAGACATACTTTTTCATCTAGAGGTCAAAAGCATTAGAAAATTCATGAAGAATTCAAAGAATTCAAATGTTGAAATGGGAAACAAAAATGTAACAGGATAATAGGCTAGACACGTGAGGAGCTGATGGTTCCACTTCACAGTTCTCAAGGTCTTTTAGTCAGCTTTCCTACCATGTAGGGAAAGCACAGGGTGGAAAGGTTTTCAAATGCATGTGGACCTGTCATTGTTATGAAGTTCAAAGATCTTGCAGAGTCTCACATTTGAGGTCTACAGTTTAAAAGTTACATGAAACGCCCAATAAACATAGTCAAGAGTAACAGAGAACTCTATTGCCTCTGTTCTTCTCCCCAAATGACTATGATGAGAGATAAAATGGAGGGAAATGAGAGGTAAAAAGACTGAAGGTTCTCCTACACAGGCTTTTCTCTGGAGGTTTTAATGTCTGTCTTCACTGTTTTCACTTGCTAACTTCCTCTCCTTGCAATTGCAGTAAAGAACAGTACCACGGATGGTCTGAAGACAAGATGACTAGGGAAGATGACTCACTGTCTGGTTCTCTAGACATAGCTTCCAGATCTTCTCCAACAACCTACAACAGACTGACTGCTCTTTGCTACTATTTGGTACCTTCTTTTGAAAACCTCTAAGTGCATACTACTTTTATATACTGTTTCCAGAACATTAAAATCATCTCAGTTTTTTACCGTTCCATTTTCATTTGGGGATAAAAATGCATATTTTAGAATAGCTCCACTTATAGCTTCATCATGGCATGGTAATTTAGATTTTTGCTTCTTGTGAATGATTTTCTTCAGAAACAGCATTTTTATTTTCCATATTTTCTAAAAGATAAAAAAATGTCTTGGTTTTAAATAAGTAATCAGTCAGCTTCCATGGACGATAAGGAAAGTACCTTGTGGGACATTAAGTGATCCAACAGTATAGATTGTTTAACTCTGATGGGCATAGAAAGCAGCTATAAATGCCCTTCAGTCCTGAGAGGGCAGCAAAAACCACAAAAGAAAAACAAAGGGAAGGGTGACAGGATCCTGAAACCTGGGCCTTTTATCCATGGCTCTGTAACCTGCCTAATGTTGTAGGTAAAACTGCATGGGATTGAACACACAAGTATTTTCTCCAGGAGCCACAACTGTTATCAGACTTCAAACTAGTTGTAACCTTAGTTACAATTTTCTCTAAAGCATAAAATTCCCTTAGAATCTTATCCTCATGTGAAACACAATACTGAATCACGTTCTTATACCCTCAGACATAACATTAAGAAGAAACTTTACAAGTTAGTTTTAGTTAGATCTATAGAAGCTTGATTTTTCAATCTTAGGTAACATTTTCATTCTTTTTATAAATATTACATACTTTAGGGGCTGGGAAGATAGAAAGATTGTTGTACAATCATGAAGACCTGTGTTCAGACTTGCATTTCCATGAAAAAGAAAAAAAGTAAAAAATTCAGGCACCATTACCAAAGGAAAAAGGTAAACACCAACCCAGCTACAAAACATCCACTCTACAGCATACAGACCTGCCTACAAGATGTGCTAGTGCAATAGCGGTACAAAGCCGGAAGTAACCAACCAATGTGTGACTGGATTTAAGCCCGCTCTATGAGATGGAACCCATCCCTGACATTGATTGGGTGTCTAAGAACCTGAGACTAGATAGACTAGGGCCCCGGGGAAAACCAAGTACTAATGTTCTACTCAAGAACATGATAATAAAATTACTTTTCATGACATTCTGCTATACCCATAGATCAGTGCCTTTCTCAGAAGTTTCCTCCCACAACAGAAAACAGAGACTCACAGCCAAAACAATACACAGAAAGAGATCTTGGAACACTCAGTCTTATATGGGATGTCCCTATCAACTCCTCCTCAGGGCTCAGGGAACCCTGTGGAAGAGGAGGCAGGACAGAAAGATTGTAAAGACTAGAGGGAATGGAGGACACCAAAGACAGAAGGCCCTCTAAACACATCAGGACTGACAAACATGATTTTCTAGAGACTGCGGCGGCATGCAAAGGGCCTGCATGGCTCTATACCCTATTGGGTCCCAGCACTGAGAACTGGACACAGGCCCTGTTCCTAATCCAGAAGCAATCTCCAATTGATAACTACTTGGACATAAAAACTTAGTTTTCTCCAACAGAGTCTCAATGGGGATACAGATCACTTTTAAAGGCAGGCCCCGTGCCTAGCAGTAAATAGCCAACACAAAACAAACTCAACAATATTTTTGGAAGTTTTTTGTCTGTCTGGTCATATTCTCTCTCTCTCTCTCTCTCTCTCTCTCTCTCTCTCTCTCTCTCTCTCTCTCTCTCTCTCTCTCTCTCCTACTACCCCTTTCTCTTTATCATACAGCTCCTCTGCCTATATACTAGACTTCTAGTTTTACGGTTTTATGGGATCATTGTGCATGTTAACATGCTGTGTCTCTGTCTATATGTGTTTCTGTACTTTTTCTTTGGCTCTTCTTTCTTCTGTTTGGTTTGTCCAATTCTGGTTTATTTAGTTTTCTTATATTATTTTATTATTCTTTAGATGCTTGTTTGTTTTCTGACCGCACACAGTTAAGGCTATTGATTTGCATGGGAGGAGAGCTGGGAAGAGTCTTGGAGGAGTTGGTGAAGGGGAAACTATAATTACAATAATTTGTATGAAAAAAATCCATTTCCAATAAAAAAAAAGGAGGAATAAAATGCCAGACATGGCAGCTTGTGTCAGTAATCCCACAGCTAGGGAGGCAGACAGTTCTGGATTTAAATGTTGATTTTGGTATTGTCCCACTGTCTTTCTGAAACAAGGAACTTAACTGGCATAGTTTGCAACTGTCTAAAGTAGTTGTCAATCCAATCATCTACTTAACTATTTCACTCTCATAGAGACTTTGTTTCAAAATATTTTGCATTAAATAGGTAACCAGAAAAGAAATATAACTCATTTATATAACAGCCAAGAGGAATTCTAATTGTTTTACCCTGTCCCTGTTTATTTAACCAGCCAATCAACAAATACTAAAGTTCCAATCATGACACTGTACTCACAAGACCTTATATACATAGACGTAAACTCGACTGATATAGAGCCTACTAGGACCATACAGTAAATGTTATAGTCTGAATGGATAGAAATCCAGCTAAAATGTAAATTTAGCTCTTGCTATTTGAAAACATGCTTAGAGTATTTATTTTTAACAATATATTGAAAATAACCCGTATTTTACCACCAACTTGGCAGACCTCCAGGACAGGTGCCCTCACTGGCTGCTGCTCAATGAGATCAGCGGTGGAGGTCTCACCAGTTCTACAGTGATGCAAGGCACAGACCCAGTGGAGCGAGAAGATCCATAGGTCAATACAGTTCCTAATCCCTAGCACTAATAAAAATGATACTTCAGTGATTAAAACATTCCATCTTCTCCGATCTACATACATGTCTTCTTTCACTAAAACCTAATTATGTCTGCAACTAAAGTTGAGATTTAAACTAATAGTTCAATTGATGTAACGTACATCTCCCTCTATGCTTCAGAGAGTTGAGTTTAAATGCCTTTTTTGATTACTAATTATTTTCTAAGTGAGTATTATGCTGTGAAAGCTATTGAGACCACATGCCTGAGAACAAATATTTTCTGTTTATTTGACAAGCACATTCCCTAGTGCCCCTGGCAGCCTGCAGTTGAAAATGCTACCTGCAAATCATAACATGGAAGGATTTTTCTTTTTTTTTTTTTTGTGGAGCTGAAGAACAATTCTGTAATGACATATGCCCTTTAGTTACAAACTTGTTGTAAACCTCACAGAGAAAGACGACCCAGCTTTGGGAATGGTAGATGAATTACAGGAAGAATTAGCATAATGATTTAGTTCCAGCTTAATTCATGTGGCCATCCATAAAATACAAATTGTATAACAGAGGCCTAACGTGTGGACTGTGATAGAGGCAGACGGCTCTTGTATTCAGCAGCTGTCCAAGCTCTATGAATTTGGAACAATTTAAGGTATTACAGGAATCACCCTCACAATTCCAGGAACTTGATAATGTTTTTGCATCATTTGCTCCACCCTTCTCAGTGCTTAGCAACACCTAAGGGCCCCTAGGGGGATGGACAGAGACGCTCATTAGCAGCTAAAAGTGTTAGGAATATTAGGCAACCTCAGGTGAAGACATCTCCAGTGAAAATCAATCCTTTTCCTGTCTACAATCTGCCGCATGCTCTGTCACACCTACAAGCCTGTTTCTCCTCTAGCTGTGGGAAGTGCAGTTCACTCAGCAACCTCTGGCTCACTGTGAACTCAAAGTGAGCCCACTCTTAATCTTCTGGGAACATCAGGCTGTGTTGGCTATGAGGTGATTATTTTCAAGGCTGGATGCAGATTCTGATCCCCTCAGGAGCTGCCCAACACTAATGATGTCAGGTTTGTTACATGGGAATATATGGTTCAGTTAATTATGTAGTTCACTGAATGGAGACCTCACCATCCAAAGTAGCAAGTCCCTGAACACTTAAATAAGATGATCAATACCTTGCTCTCTGAAGAGTTAGAAGTAAAATCTTGATGTATTTGTGATGGATAAAACCCCCAACTTACACACAGTCTATCACCATTGCGAACAATATATTCTTTGAAACAATACCACTGACACCAAAATAACACACCTCTGAAACAGACAGACTTGGGCCTGCAACTACCATGAGGTTGTGATGATATAACTTAAACAAACACAGTGGTTAGCATAGCATTTGCAATCTTGACCAGGTTAACAAGAAACCAGAACTGTTTTAAATCTGCCAGTTAGATTTTGCAGCATAGTGCCACCATGTCTGACTCAACTATTCTAATGGCATTACGAGGTACATAATTTGGAACTAATTAGATCTGAATGGGGTCATAAAGATGGGATAAGTGTCTTAATAAGATCAGACCCCAGGAGGATGGTTATTGCTCTCTCCCAGAGTCCCCATAGGAAAATACACCAAAAGCAGCAATCTCTGCGCCACGATGAACATTAAGCAGAGTCAGGTGACATTCTCCTCTCAGATTTCAAACTCTACAATTTCAGAAATGCAGTTCAAGCCACTCAGTACATGGTAGTTCTCTTTAATTGTCCAAGATGACTAAACAACAATTCTACGCCTTTAAATAAAAATTACACCAACAATATGGTGAAGGATCTAAAGAGTTCAATATAGTACCTGACCCAAAATGCTCAAAGGTTACTTATCCTTCCTGTTGATATTCAGAAAGCCTTCCTGTTTTATGCCTAAAGCACTTTGCATTTGTACTATGATCATTTGGAATTTACAAACAATCTTGAAGTGTAATTATCATAACTCCTCCAGTGTCTGCTTATATTATGAACTTAAGTATACAAATGCAGGAACTGAGCTGGGTGGTAGTTCCAACACTTGGGAAGCAGAGGCAGGCAAATCTCTGTGAGTTGAGCTAGTTCCAGGACAGGCTCCAAAGCTACAAAGAAATCCTGTCTCAGAAAAAAAAAATGAAGGAACTAGTTCAACATCTTTAGTTTTCTCAATTGTATTTCAATACTCTAAACAGAATGGATACTGAATACATATTAGTCAAGTAACACTTTCTGATGGGACAAAAAAAAAAGAGGTGAGTTAGTCTCTTTTCTTTTAGATTTTCTTCTCTGATTGCAAGCACATGTGGGGGAAATGCTTTTTCCTTTTTTTTCCTTTTTGAAATTAAGTATAATTACATTATCTACCTTCTTCCTTTTCCTTCCTCCAATCCTTCCTCTAACCCATCCATCCACACTCTGTCAAATTCATGGCCTCTATTTCTTTACAACACACACACACACACACACACACACACACACACACACACACACACACTTCATTTACATGTGTGTGTATAGATACCTAAATATATACACATGAAGTTGAATGAGACACTTAAATGACCCATTCCAATAGACAGGCTGATTCACATCATCATTGCTGGATGCTGTGTGGTTTTTTGTTGACCGAGGAAGTAAAAGAATAAATACTGAATGAATGTCAGCAAAATGCAATCTGGTAGAGTCCAAGACCTTCTGAGTCCAGTTTTTTAGGTTTCTGGCTTTTTAGTATCTGTGTTCTACACTTCCCAGGTTCTGAAGATGTGATGAGAATTGTTACCTTTCTAGTTCTATTTGAACCCAGTATATATTGCACTAAATTCTTGATGAGTCCTTACCCAATTCTAGTCCTAACAACACTTAAGCTTTTGAGGTGACATCCTTAGTCCTCTTCTCAAAGAACAGTAACGCTTTGGAGTCATTTATTCTGATGTAGGGCTTTACTGCAGCTCCACTGATTTGTACAGTGTCATACAACAGCTGGCCCAAGTGAGGCCTGTAACTTAGAGGCTGTTAGTAAGGATACAGGCTCTTCTTATGAGGTCCCTGGGGCTATTGGGAGCTGTTCTAAAGGGTTAGATTCCATGAGATATTATAGTATCCTTCTAAACAACCCCTCCTTTTTATATTTCCTTTCTTTTCTTATTTTCTTCTTCTGTCCTTTCCTTCCCTCTTTCCGAGGACTGGACCTAGGGCCTCATACATACTAGGCACAAGTCTACTTCTTGGTCACCCATCAGTTACCCTTAACTGGAACATCAAGAACAAATTGGGACATACACTAAGATTTTGAAGTTTTTCTAAAGGAACACTGGACGTTTAACAGAAGTTCCTACTTCCTTTCCCTTTCCATTTGCTTTTAAACTCAGTTTGCCAACTCAAAAAAAAAAAGGCATTTCAAATGCTAAGGATACAAGGAGCCAGGAATTTTAGAGAACATAAACAAGGCCTTTAGAAGGAAAAGGAATATGGAGTCATTTGTACACAAGCAGACAGTGGCCCTTCTTGTCCAACCACACTCCATCTCTCTAAAGGGCATGAGAGATTAACTGTGAGTGAATGTAACATGCCAAACACACACAGGAAGAAAGAAAAAACAATAGAAAGCATTCCTCAATTCTATGGAAGTGCAAAGAAAATAACTACCAATTTAGCTAAGATTTGATTTTACAGTTACATTATTATTATTGTTATTTTTATATTTTAAACAAGTTTTTTAAATGGTAACTGAAAAAATATATGAGCAAGGACATTAATTCTGGATATTATTTGCTAAGCCACATAGGTCTGGGAGACACACTCTGAAGATACTATTCTGAGAGAGGTCGGGGGCTGGCCAGTGAAGATCTTTGTTTCAAGATTTCCATTTGCTCAGAAATAGGAATCCAAGAGATGCCAAGGGGTGTTGTGCTGTGATAGCTTGTGTCTAAGCGACATTAGTCAGCTGATGGAGACTGACTGCAGAGTCTTGTTCTCACCCAAACTGTGCAGCGTTGTAAGGTCATATGCTGCAGAGAGTTTATGGAGTGCCTGGAAGAGCACAGCTGAGAGCGTAAAAACCAGCAGCTAAGCAGTTAACTGCATTTGCAAAAGCAAAATACGGTTTCTTCCTTAAAAAAAGTTAGCCTGAGTGCAGCTGTGATTCTTGAACAGCTTGTTCGGAAGCACATGGCCTTCCAGCCTCCCAGTCTTCCCACTATGTTCCATGCCCAACTGGCATGTAACAGCTTTCCTGAAGCAACTCTGCAGCATACTAAACTTGGGCTCTTTTAACACCAAATGACACTTTTCTCTCTTTAATGGGATAATTTAGCCTTCTGACTTTCACAGCAGATGCGTTTAAGACTCAGTGATGTCACTTAATTACAGACTCATTGTAACTACTCTGCTGTCAGCTCCCTGGTGGAGCCCACATGCGCTGCCACACACAAGAAGAATGGCCTACACAGAAGGAGGAGGAGAAGGAGGAAAAAGACCCCAGCGATAGCCTCCATCCCATCACCTGAATACTGAAGAGTGGAATTCTCCATATGTCATCTCATTAAGTGGAGATAAAACTCAGAAAGGCAAAGACGAAGGGTCCACATTAGAAAGCAAATGAATGATCAGGTCGGTATACACACTAAGTAATTATTAAGGTTTATTTTCTCAATTAGAGTGATCAAATTAAGATACCAAAGGTGCATTTTTCTGTCCCTTTAGTGTCCTTTGAAGTCTTAGCCCCCAGAGTTCAATACTGGCCATGCACTATTATCAGTACGGCCACTGAACCTTTGCCTAGAAAGAGATGATGATGAAGGGAAAAAGGAGCAAAGAGGAGGCTACGGGTTAATCAAATGAGAAAGTACTTTAAGAAAAAACGTAAGTGACATAATTACACATTTTACTGATTGAAATTATTAATATGTTATTATTAATAATATCATAGAAAATAGAATAAAATACTTTTAAACAATTGCCTTCTATTATGGAATGTAAAATGGAGGTATGAAGAATTTATCACATTCAGAGGTTATCCAAAGAAAGCAAACCAAATAACATGACAGATAGTTCAAGTACTACATTAAATTTTCTTTTTATGTCACTAAGCAAATACCTGAAAAATTGAACTACATAAAATAATCTATCAAAAACTGAAAGCACCGCAGCCCCAATCTACTGATTTGGAGCACATGGACTTCCGGTATATTATAATGGGAGAAGAGACAAAGTCAGCATTTTAAGTTTGCAAAGCTCGAACCTTTCTTCTTTCCAAATATTTCACAATTTTTAAAACCCCCTACAAGCAATCATCCCTTACACTGAACTCTTCACAGTTCACTAGATGTATCCTATATTTTGCTACCTCGATGCATCAAGAGTTCAAGGACATAAAGACAGATGAACACTTTGGCCCTCTGTCACTAGGAATCATGTAAATTCATTGCTCATGAGAGCAGTTACTTCCTATAGGAACCAAAAATAGTATGATGGCCAGAACCATGCCAGGGATCGTGATGCCACATACAGCACTGCTTCAAATATAAGTCCCATGTTCTATGTGTGTTCACGTTCTTCCAGAAATCCATTCCAGTCAAATCCTAGTCTACTAATATGTCCAATTACAGTAGGCCCTGGTAGTCTATGCAGCAATAAGACTTAAAGAGACAATGAAGACATAGATATTCTGAAATTTCCAAGTATTAAGAAGCAGCTAAAAGGGAAAAGTTTTCAAGGTATGTAAAGTTTCATATCCATGGTAAAAGATACATCGCAGAAGGTCTTTAAAAGTACTTACTGAGAGAGGTCATTGAGGTGACTCGGTGGTTAAGAGGATGGACTACTCTTCCATTATGTAGGAACATAAGGATGGAGAAATGAAGAATGTATCTCATTCAGCAGTTTTTCAAAGAAAGGAAACCAAATAATATGACAAATGGTTCCAGCACCCACATGATGGTTCACCACTGAGTATAATTATTCCAGTCCTAAAGGATCAAACACCCTCTTCTGGCCTCCATGGGCACTTACATACATGGTACATAGACACACAAGGAGATAAAAACACATACACATTAAATATGTAAATAAATTGTTAAAAATCGTTTACTGATTTTTATGAATGCTATGTTATCAAGTAACATATACATAAATGTCTGTCATTTCTAGTCTTCATGGAACCCCTAAAACAATTATATTATCAGTTCTCTATGTGTGTGTATTTGTGTGTATGCATGCAGTCCAGGATTCCCTTAAATTTGTATTCCTCCTGTTCTAACCTTCTGAGTGTTGGGATTACACAAAGCCCAGCCACATTATTCTCATTTTAAAGTGAAGCACATAATTTGTGGAAAGCCACTAGGGAAGTAAAGGATGCAGGTAGAATTCAGACCTTGGTCTGTCTTGGTATTTGAGTCTTTCCACTCTGGCATGATTCTTTCTCATGCCGCAGGCTGGTGACTAGGGTAGAATCTGCTAGTGCTATGCCCTTTACGCCAGGAAACAGGTCTCTAGCACCATATTTTGTCTCTGTACATTCCGTATAATACCATCAGCCTTTGATATCACTTGCTTCTCTCTGCATGTTCAATTATAGCTGTTTACTCTAGTCCCAGGAACTCAGGTAGCAGCCATCCTTGGCATTCATTTAAATATTTTAGGTCTATTATAATGTGACTTGCCCTAGGCTCCACTTCTGCTAAGCGTGATGCTGTGAAGAGGGCTCCCATGTTGGGATCATTTTTTCTGCCCTCATTTGAAACTTCTACTCTGACAGCTTTCTCCCTACCTGAGCTGAGTCTCATCTGTTCAGGCAGATTATTGCAGAAAAGGATCCTTGCACAGTGAAATCAACATGCAGGGAGCATCAGATAATTTCTAATTGAATTTTGCAACACTTTGATTAATGTTAATGCCCTTAAGGGCCCAAGGATGGGTGCGTGTGTGTGATCTGAAATAATCCAACAGTTTTATAAAACCGAGGAAGAATATTTGCTTATTTGTAAGCCCAGAGGCCCAAGCATCTAACTAGTATGAATCCTAGAACACTTGCATACCCTTAGAGGTTACATTTATTTTCAGAAACCTAGATATGCAGAAACATTTTATTTCCTAATGTAGAATTTTGACAAATAACTAGTAGTCAGGATTGATGAATTCCTCTGAGCTATGGAAGTTAACATGGTTTTAACAAAAGCTTAAGAGACACTGGGTGCAGAAAACACTACAACTCAGTCATTATACTTGGTAGCCTTCTGTTACTGAGCCAACTTGGCTGTTTTCATCCCTACAACAAGCAGGTAGGAAACCATCTCTAAAGCGAGGATCGCAGAAGCACAGCTTTAAGAGGAAAGCATAAACCACGAGGTCATAACGAAAATCAGAATAGGTTGCTGCTGACACAACAAGACTTTCTGAGCTGCCATTCATCACACAGCTTGTCTGGAAGGAAGCGTTATTTGTGTTTTGCAGCTGGTGGAACTAAAGATAAGTCAGACAACATGCCCAAAGGCAAAGGCCTGAGAGCAAGCCAAGAACACAGTTGGGAATTTCAGCTCAGAGGTTCCCACCTTCCAGTCCAAAGACCATGATGAATCAAGAATGAGCCTCATGGAAATTCAGAGGTAAAGAAGGCAAATTCTCTGCAGATATATGAAGTTCCCTGAAGTATTTGTGTATATGCGTTTTGAGGCCTGCTACCTGTTTGAGTTAAGGATTCACACCAGCCCCTGGCACCCCTATACACAAAGAGTCTGGAATGTTTGGGTTAAGGCTTCACCTCAGCCTCTGGCTTCCATATATCCAAAGAGTCTGGAATGTTTGATGGAAAGTTCCATCCCAAGCCCCCTCCCCTGAGAGTTGCCTCAGTCCAGACTCCATCTGCTAGAAAGCCTGCCAAACTGTGACCCCTCCCCAGGGAGGCTCAAAACCACTCCCACAGGGTATTTAAACTACACCCCACCCCACCCCCCAGAACAAACACTTGGCTTTTCTGGTCTTCCTTCCTGTCTCCTCTCTGAAGGCCTGGAAGTCCACGCAAGGGCTGGCCTCCATTAAACCTGGACTTTGCTAATTCAGTTTGATTTGGTCTAAAATGGATTATTCTGTCGGCAGAGAGGTTCATTGGGAAGCAGAAACTTTTCACTACCATCAAGATTTAATCTAGATACTGAATGAATCAGTGAAGTTTTGAAGGAGAAGAATCTCTACGCGCATTGCTAGTCAAGTTCTAGCATTCTGCAAAGAAACAAACCTAGAAAGAGGAAGTGACACCCTCAAGGAAATAGAGGCTGTATGTGACCAAGACAGACCCTAAGCTCAGATCTACCAATTCTGTATTGCTCTCAAGTGCACTAATATTCTAATGACAAATTATCTTTAGAGTATATAATCTCAACAACGGCAGTTTGAACTCATGGGGACTCTAGAAAAGCGACAAGATCTGGCATGATTTAAGTTTACTGGACTACCAGGACAGCATCAGAGCCAGACCACTCCAGTCTCCAACAGCCTTCACCCTGGACTTTGAATTCCACCTTCACGTCAAGTCTCCTTTGTTCCTCCCGCTAAGATATTTTGTGGGTGTGTATGTATGTATAGGGATGTTCATGTTCATATGCATGAACCAAGCTTTTTCTTTAAGGCCACGAGCCAGCTCCCAAGTCATGACAGAGACTCATTATTAGCTTTGAATGTTCAACCTAGCATTGGCATGTTTCTGGCTAGGTATTTTTTTTTTAAAGCTTATAATTACCCTATTTCTATTGATCAGCCTTTTGTCCCTGGGTTTTTTACCTTTTCTTACTTTCTTGCTATCTCTACATCTGGTTGGCTGATGGCTGACTGGCTTCTGGCCTCAGGTGTCTCCCTTATTCTCTCATTCCCCTCTTCTCTTCTTCCTTTCTGTTCTCTTCCAAGCCTAGATTTCTCCTCCTATTTCTTCTCTCTGCCTGCCAGTCTCACTTATCCCTCCCCTACCTAGCTATTGGCCATTTAGCTCTTTATTAGACCAATCAGCTGCCTTAGGCAGGCCAGGTGAAACAAATGCAACACCATATTTTCATAATTAAATAAGTGCATCATAAACAAAAGAAACACACTATTACACAAATATTTCATAGAATAAACAAATGTAACACATCTTTGCCCAGTTAAAAAATAATATCCTATAACATGTGTTATATAACTAAATACATGTGACATTTACATTTGGTTACATTACATTCAGGACAGAAACTCAACGGGCCGGAACCTGGAAGCAGGAGCTGGGGAAGAGGCCATGGAAAGGTGCTGTTCATTGGCATCTCTTGACAATTTGACACACAACAATTTTACAGCATAACCTCTCCCACCTTTTTTTGGTTCTTCCCCAAGAACTCAGATTAATAAATATTATAAATACAAAACATGTTACAAGCTTAAAAGTTTCACAGTGCATACCAATTCAAATAAAAAGGTCAGCCTCTGTAAAAATCCAGTCTCTCTCTCTCCTCTCCTCTCCTCTCCTCTCCTCTCCTCTCCTCTCCTCTCCTCTCCTCTCCTCTCCTCTCCTCTCCTCTCCTCTCCTCTCCTCTCCTCTCCTCTCCTCTCCTCTCCTCTCCTCTCCTCTCCTCTCCTCTCCTCTCCTCTCCTCTCCTCTCCTCTTCTCTCTCTCTCTCTCTCTCTCTCTCTCTCTCTCTCTCTCTCTCTCTCGGATTTTCAAGATAGGGTTTCTCTGGGTAAACAGCCTTGGCTGTACTGGAATTCACTCTGTACAGCAAACTTCCAAAGTCTCTTTCAAAATCCAAAATCTCTTTTAAAAATTCAGTGTCTCAACTGTGGGCCCCTATAAACTAAAAAACAAGCTAAATACTTTATTTTAAGAGGGATTAATCAGGGCACAGTCACAATCTGAACAAAGCAAAACCAAACTCTAACAGTGTAAATAATTAAATATCCAAAATCCTGGGATTTAACAATCTTCTGAACTCAACCAAGAGTTGGTGTTTCCAGCTCTGCCCTCTGGAGCACACACTGCCTGTCTTCTAGCCTCTGCCCGACTCCACTCCACCGCTGCTGCTGTTCTTGGTGGTCCTTCCATGCTACTGGGATCTCATAAATCCTGCAGTCTTTTACTGCAACTGGGCTGCGCTTTCAACAATAGCTGCTCCTGGACTTTCTTCATGGTGCAAACCCTCAACTTTTCTCTATGACCCTTTAATCCTGGGGCTTCCACTAAAATTCCATCTGTACCTTCACCAATGGCCTCTCCTGACATCTCATAGTGCCAAGCTTCAGCTGCTTTTTATGGCTCCTTCATGCCTTCAAAACCAGTGCCACCTGGGAGACTCTGACACTTGACCAAGTTTGACTGACAGCACAAGGGACAACTGTGGTCATCTATGAACACAGCTTGTCTGTGCTGATTCTGACGAAACATTTCCCCGAAGACCTCACCTCAATGACAGTGGCCTCTTCTTAATCACACGATTCTTTAGCTCTAGTTGACCAGCATCAATTGTCCTAGCAACTCTGGTCTCATAAATCACAGCTGTGTTTTCAGCTTCAGCTGACCACAAACCACAGATTCTTCATACAAATACCAGCAGTCTTGGCTTCTCTCTGAAACTCCATAAGCCGGGCTTCCTTCATCAGCACTGCCATCAACATTCTTATTTTCACAGCTCAGAAAGAACAACCACTGATCTCTAAACACTCAATGGCTCTTCTAATACAAAGTTCCAAAGTATCTCTACAATCCTCCCCAAACCAACATCATCAGGCCCGCCACAACAATACCCCACAATTCTGGTACCAATTTCTGTCATAGTTATAAATGCTATGATGAAACACCTTGACCAAAAGTAAATTGGGGAGGAAAGGGCTTATTTGGCTTACATTTCTATATCATAGTCCATCATTGAAGGAAGTCAGAGCAGGAACTCAAACAGGGCAGGAACCTGGAGGCAGGAGCCAATGCAGAGGCCATGGAGGAGAGCCGCTTACTAGCTTGGTCCCCACAGTTGCTCAGTCTGTTTGCTTATAGAACCCAAGACCACCATCCCAGGGACAACCTCATCCACAATGGGGTGAGCCCTCTCCCACTGATCACTAATGAAGAAACTGCCCTATGACTTTCATACAGTCCAGTCTCATGGCAGTATTTTCTCAACTGGGGTTCCCACCTCTCAGATGACTCTAGCTTGTCATGTTGACATAAAATAAGCCAGAAGAGTGGCCACCAAGCTTCTGGGAACTCTCTTTCCTCCATGTTCAATCACCTATATGACTGCTGGGATTACAGACATCATGACCATGTCTACCCTTTGTGTAAACTCTGCAGATCTGAACTCAGGTCCCCATGTTTCTGCGGCAAAGCACTTTACTCACTAAACCAGAAATATCCTCAGCCGCTTGTGCCTCTTGACAATGTATATTTCTATTATAGAAAAGGACATCCGATTAAAAATTTGACGTTAGTTTTTTTAGAATCAAAGCATGGTAGAAACATAGGAATTATAATCTACTGTTGTCAGAGTGGCTTTGGCCTTAAACTTCCACATTAATAAAAGGTCATCTGCCCAGCCAGCATTGTGAGCAGTCAACACGAAGCGTTCTTTAGTATATTCAATATTCACTCTCCATTTCAGCTAACAAAAATTAATTTTCAATTTAAAAACATATCACCATGCTAATGCGAACATTTGCCATTGTGGATACTGTCCTGTGGGGTACAGGAGTGCCGGCCCCTGGTTGCATTCATTAGAGGTCTTCTGACAGGCCATGGTTTCCTCAGATGCTCCTCGCCAAGGGCTGCATATGGCAAGTACGCAGAGACTGAGTCACTCCCTTCCAGTCTGGGGTTCCTTATGACAGCAGAATGCCACGAAACAAAGGAGACAACAGCCAAGATTTATTTGTACAAAAATTATTTTGATAGACTTCTGGCAAATCTGTGTTTTCAAGCTTTGGTAAAGAGGCTGTCTCTATTAATATAAAGTCAACTAAAATATGTGCAGCCTGTTTTATAACAAGCTCTTACTCTAAATCATAGCTGGGCCTTCTTTCATATTGTTGTTGTTTCCCTTTCTAGATTTAAGAAAACAAAAAAAAATCTTTTTGATGTGGTAATACTGTCAAATTATATGATCAAAGAGAATTTAAAAAAAAAAGCAAATGAAGGAAGAAACACATATTCCAAATACAAAGAAAGTGCGAAGAATTTTTTTTAAAAAAAAGCAAATGAAGGAAGAAACACATATTCCAAATACAAAGAAAGTGCGAAGAATTTTTTAAAAAAAAAAGCAAATGAAGGAAGAAACACATATTCCAAATACAAAGAAAGTGCGATTTGAGAAAGCATATTGACTATTAGGACCTCCTTTGACCGTTAGAGATGAAAATAAAGCACTGTTAAGCACCCTTGGTGACTACTCCATCATTTAAGTATCTGCTTCTCCAATTCCCCCCAAACACACCAGCTTCTCTCCAGCAAAGCACAGGGATCAGTTCTCACTTAGACTTTCCAAAAGATCCAAAGGCTAAGCAGATCGGGGAAGTTTCTAGGGGCTGTGCTTCCCAGGCACTGGAACGTTTCTTCTGTCTCCTGCTTTCCTGCACTTTGCATTTTATAGTACCATAAATCCACATTTTTAACCTACAACTCCAGCACAAGTAAGAGTTAACAGTATTGAGAAAGACATTAAAAAGAAAACAAATCTCATTTTTATGGAGAAGGGTGTGGAAATACACAGTATTTAAACTTCTCACTTGCACAATGAAGAGGCCAAGTAGGCCTAACTTTTAGTGTCTGAAAGAAACTGATGGCCTACCTAAACAAAATTACCTTTTCAATGAAACTCTAAAAATGTAACCTCTAATGGTCATTTTGCATCTGAGTACTCAGGGTTGAATTATACTAAGAAACAAATCCATAGACTGTGATGCTTCATCTTCCCTCCAGTGTATCAAATCTTCTCAGCAGTAGAGAGATCATAGGATGTTTGAAGGGTACTTACTTGAAGATACAGAGGAAACCAAATCCTATCATACCTATTAAAGAATGGGGCCTGATCATGAAATCTTAACACTGTAACAACTTACTTAAGAATCTCTATGCACCTATATGAGGCTAAATCAGAAGGAAAAGAAACGCTGTAGCATTTTTGTAGAACTAAATTAAAGGAGAGGAAGATTCCAACCTAGCAGAAGCCATGTTACAGATTAATCGGGGATTAGATAAAGCAGTTATTGCTTGGGTATTGTTTCTTCTATGTGACACCACAAAGGGGAAACCGCCTGAAATCTTGGTTATGCTCTGATAACCTGAATGAACAACAGGGGAGACAGTATGTGACTACAGTAGGCTAACGTCAGTTGCACTCTGGAACGAGGTGACGTCCACAGTGAGACTGAATCTCTGGCCAAGTCCATTTAACATAATGAGTTCATGAGGGACTTGGTTTCCTTTCAAGTTTCTTCATTAATTTACCTCTAAGGCCATAACCAAGAGATAAGTGACAGAGAAGAAAACCGGGGTCAAAATTAGCATTTTAAAATATTTTTTGTCTTAATGACACTGCAGTCCAGGCTAAAATGTAAATATTTGGGGAAACATGTGTGCTAGGCTCATCAATCAAGTACCGTTTCTCAACCTTTCATAGTGCCTGTTAATTATTAAGTATATGATAAAGGGTAAAAACTATTAGAGACCCAGGCTGCAAATAGCACTGAACTATAGGGATGGTGTCATTCAGAAGGACCAGAATACTACTTGGGCTGGGTATAATACCAAGACGAACAATTTACTGGCCCATAGAAATAGTCATATGTATATCAGATATACTATTTATAATACATTTTATTATACACATGCCAGAGACCATAACAACACCATATGCATCAATAAGCTTAACCTTTACAAAAGTTGGCTCTCCTGTTATCAAGCCATATACTACTTAGGAAAGATGAAGTCACAGAACCTTCTGGAACTCACACAGATAATAGGTGACTGGCCATGATCCAAATCTACAGTCTGAAGTCTGCATTCCCAGTTCTTAGTATCATACTTTATCTATAAAGGCCAATGGCTTCTGGCTACAATTCCAGACAAGGTATTCCTGATTCCACCAGTGACACCTTTTGGTTTTAGTTTTTTCTTTTCAGATAGGATGTAGCCCTGGCTGACCTGTAACACACTACTTAGGATAAGACTTGCCTCAAACTCACAAATATGCTTGCCTCTGCCCCCCCTAGTGCTGGGATTAAAGGTATGTGCCAACATGGTTGGCCTCAGAGAACAATTTTAATACTGCCTAACCTCTTTATTTAGAAGAAAACGACAAAGTGTGAAATCGCCTTTCAGCACTTGAAAAACAACTTCTCAGGAGACCCTCAACGGGAAGTATTTTACTATACATAATTGCTATCCACTAGAGCCAAATAAAGGAACCAGCAATCAGGTTTCTTGAAAATATTTTCTGCAAATGTATCCTGTTACTGACATACAGTACAAGCAGAAGACTAGGAGAAAGAATAATGTCTTATGGGTTTTAATTTCAATAGGCTTTCTGCTAAATGCCAAGCTGTAAGAATCTTCCTTGACAGGGGACAAGAATTATGGAAAATCCTGATAAAATTCACCATGTAGAACCTTTAATACCATCTTATGAAATATTCAATTACAACAAAAGATACTTAGAAAATAATATCTGAAAATATAAATTAAATTACATAATTTTCGAGGTAGTCTTGTATTTAGAAAAAAATTAAGCTTTTCTTTTTGTGTATTTTTTTTATTTCTACTGTAGTTACTTTTCAAAAAACTACAGGAACCTTTTTGTTATAGGAGAGTTTTGTGTCAATTTCTTGATACCAAAGTGAATAATAGGTAAGCATTCTTAGATATAAAGCAACCAGCAGCATCTGAGTGAAGCTGGGGACAAGATCATGGCATCTAACCTGCAATCAAGAAACATAGAAAACTGAAGTTTTTAAAGGACATCGTTGAACACCCAAATCAATCGGTTTTGAACTTGATCCAAATTATTTAGCATATGAATAGTGCTGCTCCAAGCCAAATGTTAGCTCTTGAACATTTGATAACTCTTAAAAAATAATATGTTGATGATTTAAGAGGACACAAATTAAACATAAGTTGGATTTTTCATACATTAAAAACTAGTGAGAGGAATAAATGAATCATGTCCACATTACATTCATAATGACCCTGATTCATCATTCACATTTTGAAGTCCTTCATTCACAAAAGGGTCAATTAGCCTTCTCTGATGGTCCCTTTTGCCAGAGAAAGCAACTGGGCTTGGGGCAACATGTGCCAAATGTCTGAAACAAGAGACAAGATGTTCAATTAGTTCCTGAAATAAGACTGAACAGTGAATGAATACAGAACTCAAACTAATGTACAAATCATGTCATTGAAGTCAGCAGTGTGCGCAAAGGAGAAGGAGGGGCAGTCCTTGAAGCACATACTGCCCTGCTGTTTAACTGAGCAGCAACATAGACACATTACTTGTATTCTTCTTGCTAAAGGGCAGATGTAGGAAACAGACTCTGTCTACCAGTAAAGACATGGCAGAAAAAGAAACCAAAAAAACTCAATTCACTCAAGTGGCTAACCCATTCTCAAATACTGTAATTTGAATTCCTTTCTTTCTTTGTCTTTTAAGTCCACTAGGGATAGACATGCACCTCTTTTTGCCTTTTGTCATGATCTATTTCTCCACAGAATATCAAAGGATGTCCAAAGATAATAGGTCCACTGAGACTAGAAGCCAAATAAGATAGACATAACTCAGAACTGAGGATGACTTTTATTTTCCCTCAGCACCAAGCCTAACACTCTATGTCCTAAAAATACTTGCCTGAGTTTCAAGAGAATAAAACTTCAGTTGTTTAGTAGACACCAGAACATTTGAAACTGTCAATAGACAATGCTCAGAGGCATTATGGTACCAAATCCATCTTGCTATGTATGCTACCAGGAGGACCCACAAAGGACAACAGAAGAAAAAGTCTGTGGATCAAGGACACCTTGCAGAAGTCAAGGAAAGAAAGTTCATATGGGTGTGTGTGTGTGTGTGTGTGTGTAGTCATATTGATGCTTTATCCACGTGTTATGGTTTGGGTGAGAATTTCCTGTCTGTGTGTCCAGAGTGGTGCTATTGAGGGCTCTACGGGACCAACCTGGAAGTGGTCCCTGGGGTTATGAGCTCAAAGGGGATTCTGGAATCCAGTCTTTTCTTTTACATCTTCATTCCCTGGCTTATAATGTAAGCAGCTTGATTCAATTTGTACTCCCACAATGCTTGAGGCCCAAAGCAAATAGGGCAGCTGGGCCCTGGAATGAAACCTCTAAAATGGAAAGCCCAAACAACCTTATTTTCTTTATCTGCCTTAGGTATTTTGTTATAGTGGCATATAGCTAACATACCATATTAGTCTGCTTTACTAATTGTGATAAATACCATGTCCAAAATCAACTTGGGTGCGGCAGGTCAATAGTACTTTCACTAGAAAGTGCATGCAAACTCACAAAGAGTAAGCAAAATTGGCCAAGGCCATCTGGCAGTGGACCAAAAGCACGGTAACTATTGACACAGGCTCCGAGTCAATCACACACGCCAGCAGTGATGGCCAGTTTCCAAAGGACCAACCAGAAATGTTCCTGCGGCAACTTAAATTCCCTAAGCCCATAAAAATCCCCAACCTGTTTACAATAAAGACTTCTCCCAGAGTCTATGCCCTTGCCTCAGCATCTTCTCATCCCCTACCTGCCAAGGAAACAGGGACCGTACAACAGGCAGCAGCAATAAGCCCACAAAAACTACACTTGGGGAGGAAAAAGTTTGTCTTATGGGGCAGGAACTGAGCAGAGGTGATATTGAATTACAGTTTACTGTTTTGCTCTCTGTGGTCTCCGTGGGTCACAATTTTCTTTTGGTTTGTTTTTAAATATAAGCCTGGTCTACTTGTCCAGTAGTACCATTCACAATGGCTGGGCCCTCCCACATTAATCATTGATCAAGAAAACATACTACAGATGTGCCTACAGGACAAGCTGGCAACTGAGGTTCCTCTTTTCAGATGACTCATGTCAAGACAACAAAAATAAAAATTAACCAGCACACATACTAGGCTATACTCCCCTCTAGGGTACAAAGCCAACAGAAAAACTACAGGAAAAATAAGATTCAGAAAACAGCAGTGTAATTTATATATTCTGCTTGATGTACCTACAGTATGTTTGGCAAATAAAATTAATTTAACCTCCTGCCTAAATTTATTAAGGATAATTAGCTACAAGAATGTAAGGATGATACTACATTGTGCACCTAATTAAAAACACTGTGTTTGCATATCACCCCACGGGACTGTCAAATTGACTGCTGTACTGAGTGGCCTGACACGAGGTTTGAAATCTAACACGTATATTTCATCCATGTTGATTTCTACTCCGCATACTGCATAGTATAGATACAAGAAACCTTGTGTGTGGTAAAGTATCACAGAGAGATATGATTCTTTATTTCTGACAAGACAAACCAAAAAAATCATAATACAAAATATTATTTTTGAACACTGCCATAATTATGGCTCCATAGAACTTAATCCACTTAAAGTCCCTAGATCTGGAATCCAAGGATAAAGGCATTGCTCCATTCAACTGCCTTGTATTTGGGTCACTAATAGAGGCAACAGATGTTCTTCAGGTTAATGAAAGTTTTGTCTTTATTTATTCAACTAGTAAGGGAAAGCTGAGTGGAAGATAAGAGTCCTTGGGAAAAAGAAATATAGACTCTGAATTGACACTGTGAATTTTACATCATCTCCAGTAATATCTGAAACTGGTCCCAGAATGAGCTTCTTCTAGCTCAGCTGTAAAATATCTAACTTTCTAAGTCCAATGGAAATATGAACTCACTGATTTCTATAAGTTAAGGATCACGTACTGTTATACGCAAAAACAAAGCAAGAAGTTTAGCTTGAACAAAACAGATATTTTATATTTTTTTCTAAAACAAACAAATATGAAAAAAATTAAATGTCCTAAAGTTTTAGGCTTAATATCCATGGTCAGTATGCCACTGATTTATCAAGAATGAGTTAAACAGTGACAATGTAAGGCCAAGAGCAATCTCAAATAGAGCGAATGCATGTTGAAAGCTTATTGTGTTTTAGATTCTGTCTGAGCTAAGTTTAACTTACCTTATCTTTGAGTGGCTTCTTTTGAAAGCATTTGTTAATTTTAAATTTTAAATTTGGGGGGAATTTCATGCACGGGCAATGTTTTTATATTATTTCTACCTATCCTTTTCCCACTCCAACTCTTTCGGTGGCACCCTTACTCCTTCTCAAACTCAGGACTTTATTGATTTTTAATCATTACTGTAATACACACACACAAACCAACAAAAAACACTGAGTTTCTAGAATGGCTCATATGTACGCATGTTTGGGACTAGATAACTTGTTAAGGGGCTCATCCATGAAGAAAAAAGAATTCTTGTTCTCTCAGAAGCCATTGGTTGCCGGTAGTTCTTCATCTAAGGGTTGGTACTTTGTGAAATTTCTCTCATCTATGTTGGCATGTCAACTGATTTGGCCAAATGCAGGCTTTGTTACAGCAATGATATTGAGATTTCATGGGTGCAGCTTTCCTGTCATGTCTAGAAGAGACTAACTAGCAATATGTATCTTGTGTCTTCTACTATCTGTCTGTCCTCCTTCAATGATAGTACCTGAGCATCACATATAAGAACTGAATTGTTGATGTTTCAACTGGAGCCAGAAAACCCACAGTTACTCATTCTACCTAATGTTTTGACCAACTGTAGATCTCTACTAGCCTCCATCTAGTAAAACAGAAGCTTCTTTGAAGAGGTATGGCACCTAAAATTATCTGTGTGTTTATGATAACTATTTAGAACACATTTAGAAATTATATTGGTTTAGAAGGTTTTCCTGTAGTCTCAAAGACCTTTCAAACCATAGGTAGTTGACTAGGTTTACAGTACAAGGCATGAATTCCCTCCTATTGAGCAAGCCTGAAGTTCAGTTAGAAAATCATTGGTTACCTCCAAGATAAAATGCCACTATTGCACCACAGTGTTTATCTTGTTGGGCCAGTCATTGTTGTCATTCATAGGTTTTATAGCTAAGTAGGAACATTTATTGCTCTCTCTAGGTAGCTTGCATAGCACCATTGGAGACACCAAGAGCTAGTTCTCAGTGGGAAGGTTTCTATGTCAGTTCTAAATATTTCTGTTAAATATAATTCTCTTTTTACTAGTGTATCTTTAAGGCTCTACAAATATTTTAAGTCCAAAACTGGTACAGAGGCTGCATTCAATGAGAAAGCAAATGAATCATTACAGGACAGGTACTTAGCCATGTGTATTCTTCCATGCCTGAGGACTGGTTCAAGATACCAGCCTGGATTTTCAAGGATGCTAATGGGCCACAATCTAAAACCCTTCCCAGTGCAGCCCTGTTTGGTTAGTTCATTGGGTTATCATATAATGTGTTTGGGTACATGACTTAACATGCTTTATAATAGCAATCTATTTTGCACTGTGATTAATCACTTGATTCCACATAATATATCTTCAAATTTAGCTACATGTTTGAAAGTATTTATCTTTGATTGCAAGGACATAAGATAAAGTGCTTTGATATACACATGCGAGGTAAGTATGAGAAGATTATGTCCTTGTTACCTCTACTGCTATGATAAAGCACCATGACCAAGGTAGCTTATAGATGAAAACATTTAATGGGAATAAATTTCAGAAGGTGAGTCCATAACCATCAGGGTGGAGAGCTCAGCAGTAGGTAAGCAGGCAGGCTGGCAGGTAGGCCGAGCACTGGAACCGTAGCTGAGAGCTTACGTTCATCCACAAGCACAGGGCAGAGAGCTAAATGGGAATGACATAGGCTTTTGAGATTTCAAAGCCCACATGCAGTGATCCATCTTCTCAAACAAACTATCTCATGGCTTGGTTTCCTTAAAACCATAGTTTATTGTCTTTTTACAATGATGTTTGGAACAGGGGGCACGAAAAACCGAGGATAACAACTACCCCAGGGACTACCCCAATTTAAGGTTGTTCTAAACACAAGAAGAACTGTCCTCAATTAATGCATTAAAAATTCTATTTTAATATGACCTTGTGGTTTTCATTGAATTCTGAAGGGGTCTGGGCTCTAATGTTTAAGTTTCAGTGACAGTGGCATCTTCCAGAAGAACAGGTGTTAATAGACTGCTGTGTGATATTTTCTTAAACATTTCCTTCTCAAACAGTTCCAAAAACTGAGCACCAAGCATTCAAATGGCTTATAGGAGCTATTCTCATTAAAATTACCACAGAGTACTACCGTAAAATAAAGCAAATTTCAAATGGTTTAAAAGGAAGCCCAGCAAATATGATTAATAAGCTCTGAAACATGCTGTATTAGGCCTTTTAATTTTTATTTATTTATTTATTTATTTATTTATTTATTTGTTTGTTTGTTTGTTTGTTTGATCATCTTGTTGCAGAGTCATAGGCAGAAGTGCGTAGGGAACAGGAGTATATAAAAACAATCTCTGGACAATTCTTTGCTATATTTGGAAGTCACTGCTCCAGAGACTGCACTTATGACATATTATGTCAGAAAAGTTTGCACTTATGCACATATCGTGAATGGGGGCGTGACTCTAAATTAAGAAATGGAAGGTCAGTGGGTGGCCTGTGAAGAGTGTGATTTCCAGCCAGAAAGGGAATGGGAGCCTCTGTGTGTGCTGATAGGCATGCACTTAGAAATGCTGAGGGAGGGATAAAGGCAACGAGGACAGCACAACTTTGTTTGAAATCCTGCAGAAGACTTAGTAGCTTCTCCATGCACACTTACTGTAGCTCTACGAGGTATTGTGTTATTCCTAGGTTCATCTTAGGACTAATTCAAACTCAGAAACTCCCCGTGAATGGGTCAGTTACCAGTATAATAAACCAAGAGGCAGTGCTTCTCTGGGGAAAGAATGCCAGACAATAGAGATTCAGCTCACTGCAGGATCTTAGCCAATTACTTTGGCTCTTTGGGTCTCAAATGTCTTTGTAAAGTAAAGGAATTGGACTAGATAATTACTATTAACCCTTAACATTTTGGCAGTCTAAGATTTTAAGCTGCCACAAACAAAGGTTTCTATCTCATGGCTTGGTTTCCTTAAAACCATAGTTTATTGTCTTTTTACAATGATGTTTGGAACAGGGGGCACGAAAAACCGAGGACAACAACTACCCCAGGGACCACCCCAATTTAAGGTTGTTCTAAACACAAGAAGAACTGTCCTCAATTAATGCATTAAAAATTCTATTTTAACATGACCTTGTGGTTTTCATTTAATTCTGAAGGGGTCTGGGCTCTAATGTTTAAGTTTCAGTGACAGTGGCATCTTCCAGAAGAACAGGTGTTAAGAGACTGCTGTGTGGTATTTTCTTAAACATTTCCAAGGCTGCAGTTACATCTTGGTCTGCAAAATGCATGCCTGGCATAGCCTAGGATGCAGGGCACATACTAAATAGAAGACATAAATGTGCACAACGGCTGTATAATTGTTGAACTCACGCCTTATATATTCACAGTTAATTTTGGCAACCGATTTTAGTTATGGGAAGGGGGAAGAAGGGGAGCGGGTGACTTCTCCTGTCCTTCAACTTCCCAGAAATGTATTAGAAATGACAGCCTATGATTGCTGCAGACAGTATCTAATTAACTGTCATTATAAAACACATGTCAGAGCCTGGGGCCTATGAGGGATCTGATGTCTAATTTCTTTCCAGAATAATAAGAGTCTCCTTTGAAATAAGCTGGTGAATGAATTTTGTTGTCTTATTAATCAAGTGATTTCCATCTGACCCTTTATTTTCCTCCTATACCTCATTCTTTACCGCTGTATCCCCTCCCCTAACTATTTGGGAACTCATTTTTTTAGACAAGTGATGGATTTAAAACAAGTTCTTGTCATCTTCTGCCTTGGCAATCTCAATAAAGAGTGACTGCAGAAATATGATATGGAAATGGAAGCTGTTTGTAAAAACTATTAACTCAATAATGAAACAATTATTCCTAAACAACCATGAAAATTACTTACAAGCCTTATTTTCTCTCATTTTGCCATACCACAAGATTGCAATTCTATTTTTATTCCTATTAATTAGAACAAAGAATTTAATCCTTTTCTTCTTCTATTATGCAAAAACAAGCATGGTTATTAGGAAGTCATCTAGTTTCCAATTAATTTTATTTAGGAATGAGTTGCAGAGACAGAATCATTACTGATGTACTCTAAATAGGGGGTTAAGATGAAATGGGGCCTAAATCAACATGGGAAGTAATTTTCCTCAGTTCATTTTTCCCATTCACAAGATTACTCATCAACTTCTCGCATGCATCCACAGCATTCTACAACCAAGCAAGCATCATTAGCAAATGGGGCTGAATGAAGCAAGACCAGAGTGTCGGCTGACAGAAGATGTATGAGATGCAACAAACAGTACATTCATGGTAACTCGCTCACGCCACTGTAGGGTGGTACAACATACATCTATAACCACTTGTGAATTCTGGGACTGGAAATCAAATTATCAATCTAATTAGTGCTACTGGGTAAAAATATCAGAGTACTGTTTTTAGATTTGTGGGCTACAATCATTGTGGAAGGACAGAATTAAACAGAACAGAATAGAAAATGTCAGGGTATATTTTGGTAGTTAGATACATGTTCACTTTTTGGTTTAGGGCCTGTTCTAACAGACTAAAGTAATTAATCAATAAGCATTCATTAAATAAATAAAAGGCCCTAGAACGAACAGTGCAAGTTTGAAATTGTCAGACACTTAATGTCAGACTCTCTTCAACAAGACATATCCCATCTTCCCTCCACGGGAGAAGTCAGATGGGTATGGAACAAGCACAGCACCAAGGGTTTCAAGATAAAACTTTGACATGGGGAAACGTCAGTTCTAATTGTTACTGAAGTTTTAGCTTTGATTAGAGAACCTAGAAAATGTTTAAAGAAAGGTCCATTTTGTGATTATCAGAAAGCAAATCAAGCTTTTAAACTTTCAGTAGTAATTGGTCATTTGCCTCCACAGCCATTACAACTGGGTAACCTATTTATATATCCATTTATATAGTAAATACTTATATCTGTTTGTCAGAGTCCTGGCAAGTGATTTCCATCTTAAAAATCAAAATCTAGGCTGTATATTAGATCGTCAATAATATTTACCTAGTGTCTTATGTGGTACAGAGAGGTGACCTGAGGGTTAACAAAGCTAACAGGTTGTATGAATGGAATTGCTAAACAAACAACAAAATGGACAAACTTGTTTATTTGCCCTCATATTTATACACCTTCTAAACAGCATTTAATCAAGGCATAATGCTAAAGATGTTGATTATCCAGTAAGGGGATAAAAGTATAAAAAAGAAATACACTAAAAATTAGAAGCTGACTTTTCTTTTAAAAAAGATTTTATTTTTACTTTGATGTGTGTGTGTGTGTGTGTGTGTGTGTGTGTGTGTGTGTGTGTGTATGCATGCATGTGCGCATGAGTGCACCTGCAATGGTGTTAACATGGGTGCTAAGAGGTCAAGTGTGGTCCTTTGGAAGAAAACCAAGTACTCACCTTTTTGTCCCCTCTGACACAGGATTTCTCTGTGTAGTCCTGGCAGTCCTGGAACTCACTCTATAAACCAGGCTGTTCTCAAACTCACAGAGATCTGCCTGCCTCTGCCTCCCAAGTGCTAAGATTAAAGGCATACACCACCACCTGGTTGCAAGCACTGAGTCATCTCTCTAGTCCTTGTAGACTCTGCACCGTGAAATCCTTTCTCCTCTCTGCCTTTCCCACTATTGCCTAGGTCTGAGTCTTCATTTCTAACCATGCTTATAAGATTATGATCCCACACTGTAAGGAGAGAGAGATCTTTAAAGCAGAAAGGAATGAGGTGGCTACTCTGCTTAAAACTGTCCCAGTCCTCCTCAACATGGGGGAAAAGAAAAACTTGGCCAGAGGCATGTGAAGACCTGTGTAATGGGGTGCAGAGTAGACACATTTCCTCTGTGGCCTTGGAAGTCAATGTCTTAGGAGTCATTTGTCCTGATTCTTAACCTTAGTTCCACCTGGACACTCAGCACACTATTCCTGCCTCTCTGCCGTGAATCTTTAACTCACTGAGGGAAGTGTACCATTTCTTTCTCCGGGTTACTTCATCTGCTCATTCCACAGGCTCACAACACTTTTTTTATAAATTCTAAAGACCATTCATAGTTCAGAATTCAAAGTTCAAATATTCAAAAGGTTATGCAAGACATTTTCTTTATGTTCTGTAACACCTTGAGATGAATTTGGAATAGACCTTTATAATCAAATTCACGTATAAAGAGTTTAAGAAGTACAAATAAATGCCATGTGTAGCTTCTTATCAGTGCACGTCAGGAATTAGTGCTACAGTCTTTTTTTTTTTTTTTTTTAGTTTTTCAAGACAGGGTTTCTCTGTAGCTTTTGGAGCCTGTCCTGGCACTAGCTCCTGTAGACCAGGCTGGCCTCGAACTCACAGAGATCCGCCTGCCTCTGTCTCCCGAGTGCTGGGATTAAAGGCGTGCGCCACCACTGTCCAGGGCTACAGTCTTGCAAACACTAAAAAAGTTCATTTCTCAACACTTAGAGGTGAAAATTAAGGGCAAAAGATAGCATATAATTGGTTTTGGTGTTTTTGTTTTGTTTTTTTCCCCTAGTGTTAGGGTTAAACCCAGAGCCAACCTTTTGCTATATATGTGTTCTACCTTCAGTTATACTCAAAGGCCCACAATCATTTATGTTTTAGGAACTAGATGTAAGGATTTTAAAAACCTGTCTCTGCCTGGAATAATGTATAGCTACTATTAACAAAACCACACTTGCTGAATAAACATTTATGAACTCTGTATTGCTTATAGCTTATTTTCAGTGTTTACCACAACATTTAGCAATGAGCCATTAAGTATTGTCACAAGCAGTCAGTTATGGTTTACAGTGAGAACTACTCACTGGAAGGTCTACTTTCCAAGAACCCAGAAGGATCAAAGAGATGTGGCTTATCATGGTAGTTAAGAGCATTTACTTTGGAATCAGACAGACCTGGATGTGAATTCCTGTCCTGTGAGTGCAGGGAAAGAAGAACTATCTCTTTGATTTTTCAACTCTTGGTTTCCTCACAGATAAATTGGATATTTCCCTGGGGCATCAGCATAAGTTAAATGAGAAAATTAATAGTGAACAAATATGATGATTATAAAATGGTTATAGAAACATGTGTGACCTGACTGACACATCTACAGGGGCACTGAAGATGGCATCCCACACACACACAAAATGCAACACTTGCCGATTTAACTGTTTATTCTTTCCTGACGTATAATTTGGTTATTTTATTAAAGTTTCATCTTGGCAAAAATGAGCATATTTAAAATACAGGCGAGAAGGCTAGCAAAACAAAGGATCTTATAGTAACCACAAGAAAAATGAATCTGTGCTGGAAAAAAAAAGTAGCAAATAAAATCGAAGTGTGAGGCTCCCTGTAGTGATTGCTAATAGTTCTTCAAACAGCAAAGCAAATTCTCCACAAAAGCTGCCTACTTTGGATAGGAAACCTTCATGATAAAAAGAATAAAAGAAAGTTCAAACCCACCTGAGTTCTATTATCTTTGGTCTTGTAGAGGAAATAAGATTGGTGGCCTTTGTTTAAAGACTTGCTTCCTCATTAGAAAAATAACCAGAAGTTTCTCTCCAGTAAGAGTTTTGTTCCTTAAATAAATGATCTTTGCAGTTGCTAGTAAAGGGATTATTAAAATAAATCATGTGTCTCTCAAAGAATTACATGGCTCAAGGCATAAATGTGTGCAGACGAACCTGGAAATTGGAATATAAACCAGACACAACCTGAGGACAAAGAGATTTGATGGATCAAACGCATATCCTGCTTAATGTCTTGGAGAAAAATGGTGCGTTAGTAGGGAATAAAACCTTCCATTTTATATGGCTAAGTTCAGCTGCTACCAAACACTAAAATATAGCCACCCTGATAATGAAACCCCAGTAGTTATCAACATTAAAAAAGAAGCCAATATATTTATAAACAATCAGTGCACCAAGTCTTTTTACATGTATTTTCACATTGAATTCTCACAACCTTTTGTGGTAGTCACTAAATGTAGAAGTGGAAGGTAATGTTCAAAAGTCCAACAACTGGCTCATGCATATTCACACGGCCTTGAGTATGGTATAGCTCCAGCATATCTGACGACCACTTTAGGAAAAAATACACAAGATTTGCCCAATTCCTAGGTCATCCTCAAAGATGCAGACTCAGTGTCATGATCTCTAATATGACACCCATTTTTCTGATTCTATAATTTCCTTATATTTTGTCTGAAAAACTTGCTACAATATTGTCAAATTATTTCCTTACCTATCAACTCTCTCACTAGACTATGGGTCTCTGAGTGGTGTCATGTCCTTTTTTCTTGCATCTTACACAGCTAGTTGTCAAAAACCACCTGTACATTGAACTGGACATTTTTTCCAAATTCAGTATCACATTTTAGGAGTTTAATTAAAATGTGGTTATATAGCTAATAGATAATACTTTCCTATGAAACAGGTTTAATTTTTGGTTAATAAAAAGAAATTTCTTCCAGAAAACATTGTAGTACTCCATTTTGCTAATTAAGGGTTTTTTTTTTAAATCTACATCTGGTGAAAGCAAGAATTAAACTGTTTTAGGTTGCACGACATAACTGCTGTTGTAGATTAACAGACTCAGCAGTGAGTTATAAACCCTCGGTATTAGTCATTAAAGTGTGTAGCTTCCCTGCAACAGTTGATATGGATATAAATTCCAGATGTACAATGTCTCCATATTGCATTTTTTCTGGATTAAAAGTTACAGGACCTCTTCTTGCCATTAAGTTCTCACATTGTTTGATAATGGACTCATTTCATCCTATCTCATTTTCCACTCCCTATTGTATCTGTTCCACTTAACAGGATCAATATATTGAACAACGTTTGTTGTTTCCTTGTTTCCTACCCAGTCTCCAAGTCTTATTCCTTTATTCTTGATAGGTCAATGAAGAATTCCTTCCCATTCTTAACAACCACAACTCAAACTGTTGAAGACCTCATTAGAGAAATTCTTCCCAGATTGGTCTATGGATCAGCATAACTATACAACTCTTTCGTGGTTATATATCCTATCCAGCCAAATACGGTTTTACAACTATTGATGCCTTTATTTCAATCCAGAGTACCCAAGTCTCAGAGTTGGAAGAGCTTGCCTATTTGACTATAAACTCTGAGTTCGAGGGCTATGACATAATTTATTATCATCTCAAGCATCAACACCATACCTGGCATATCATGGAATCCATTGTGACTGAGTTCAAAATTATTTCAGCAGCTTTTAAATTATGGATCTCAGACTATATGATTTTTCAAATATGATTTGGAAGGGCACAAGTGGCTCTTATGTTTCAAGAATAGAAATTATACCTCTCTGTTTCACATAAATCTTATATGAATTTATGTAACATTTCAATAGAAAATAACTTCTACTGCTATAAAAGCTTGAAAGGCACTGATTTTGGCATACCCTGTCTTATCTGCTAACATATTTGTCTCCTGAAACAGACAGGGGATATGACAATAGAAATTCAGCTGTGTACACACAGTAAGTTTAGAACATGACAAATGTCCTAACACCATACACATAATGGATGATTGCTGTGAGTTAGAAACTTTATGTGTGTTAGTCCATTTGACCATTTCTCTGGCCTTATAACAGATGCGCCTTGTAAATAAGAATTCGGTAGCTTAACCAATTAGCAATTTACCTCAAGGGGCATATTTGAAACTCAATTCTCTTCGGAAAAAAGGGTAAGATCTTCAGATAACAAAGGAATTTCTGGTATGAATTACAGAGAGTAAGTAGGAAAAATGACTTAAACTTTTTTTTTAGCTCTTTTTAGAAAGACAAAGTTATTTTTAATTAAATTTAAACAACCCCTCCCACACAAACCATCAAACAAACTGAGACGACAATGAGGCCTGTCCTACAGATAGGAACACTAGTTAGGTGTGGCAGTACATCCCAACACTCTAGGTGACAAGTCAGGAAGGTCTTAGGTGGAAGCCAGCCTGGGCTACATTCTGTCTTGGAAGTGGATGGAAAGCAGTTGTGTGTATGAGAGGTCCCACTTTCCCAGTATGCAGAGGCAATTTTATATTTTCTTAACTACTTACTGTCTAACAAAGGGGAAATAAGGTTTATATAAGTACAAGAGTTTTGAGTCTGAGAAAGAACAGAGACCACAAAAAATGGAGAAGACTCAACTTCATTGGAAATTGACTTTTAAAATTAATCAAGTATACATAACCATGATATCACCTACACCCACTAAGGATGTGGGTGATCACAACCATGTGATGGAGCATCTGAATGTATTAGTAACGCCTGCCAGTCTAAGAACTCATCCAGGAGTCCTAACATCCTCCCTTTTCTGCTGTGGGCAAGAAGGACATTTAGTAAGGAAGGACAGGTTCTGTAAAGGGAGAAAATCATCTTCCAGTGGATGAACCATATGTGGCACCAGCTGATGGTGTGATAACACTAACCTTTTTACTCTTCAGTTTTTAAGATTCCCAATTACTACCTGATATTAAAACAACTCTGTTGAATTTTAACCAATCCAAATTTCACTGAGGTATATAAATATTTTTCAACCACTAGTCTAATGAAATGTCACTACTATTATTTTAGGAAGCACATTAAATTAGAATTTAATTTAAATAGAAAGTGAGTTGCTTTCTTTTGAAGAATTATGCTATTGCCTGTGTTAAGCAAATAATAATTAACACAAGTACATACAGTTATAATTAGAAGGGAATTTAATTAAACAAATATGCCAACATAACCAGATGCATGACAAAGTAATTGTAATATGGTTTGCCAATGTATTCATTCCCACTTTATAGTTCTTACATAGTAATTATAAAGCTATCTCTCTTTAAAAAAAAGCACAGAAATTCTAAATGCAAGCCTTTTAAAAGCCACATTCAATAAAGGAAGGAAGTAAATGAACTCTTACTGATCAGTGTGCACCAGAGGCAGCAATCATCGCTGTCAGTAAGAACACATGATCAAAGCGTGATGCTATGGTTTGTTTAGCCCCACCTGGACGTCACCGGCCTTCATGCTCATTTCAAGTCTAAGGGGTTGGATCTCTATGATGGAGAGATGTTGGTTTTACTTAATCTCCTTGTAGAAACTCTATTTAGAAAGGAAAAGAAATCACCCAGAAATCTACCCAAGCACAGAATTATGATTCACAGGTAAATTGTAAAATAAGTACTTTTGAGTCTGGCATTAACGTGCATGCCTGTAATTTCACTACTTAAAAAATTGAGGCAAGTGTTCAGTGATAGTGCAAAACTTTAGACCCAGAACTCAGGAGGCAGAGGCAGGAGGAACTCTGTGAGTTCAAGTCAAGTCTGGTCTACAAAGTAAATTCTAGAATAGCCAGAGCTGTACCACAGAGAAATCCTGTCTCGAAAAAACAAAACAAAACAAACAAACAAAAAAGTTGATGCTAGAGGCTAGCCTGGGCTACCCAGGAAATCCTTGATTAATCAAAACAGACTAAAATCACTCTATACTGACATAAGAAGTTTAATAAGTACTCTTATTTAATATCAAGAAAAGAAAGTTGGTGGACTAATCTGACAGCTTCCTTATAGAAAATAATATAATGTAAAAGGAGGAGACTAATGTAGAGAAAATAAAAATTTAATTTGGTCATTTCTGAAATATAAGAAAGTGTAAATTTTAATATCTCAGTGGCATGTGCCACACAAAGATGTTAAAACACTACATTCCATTTATATTTTCTATATATACAAAACTCTGATGCTTTCATTGATCAATCAACGGAAATTTGTCTATTAAAATAAATATAAATTTGTTTTCCTGAATCTATCACTGTTATCATCATTCCATTAAACTTGTATTTTCAATACATGAATGAGACACCTGAAAATATGATCTAATATATACCTATAAAGCAACTATTTGTCTCTTTAAATTTTACAATATATCATGGATTACAGCAAAACCAACAGTATTCAATCAAAAGGCAGATGGGCCATGACTATATGGATCTGAGACTTATTTCATTTAAGTCAAGGCTCAGAAATCAAGAATACTCAGTTAAACTGTTATCTTAGTTAAGCTTCTATTGCTCTGATAATATATGAGGGCCAAGGCAACTTATAAACAAAAGCATTTAATTGAACTTATGGTTTCAGAGGGCTAGAGTCTATGATGGCAGCACATGGGCATGAATACCAGATCAGCTGGGAGTTTACATGTTGATCCACAAGCAGGACAAAGAGAGAAAGAGAGAGAGAGACACACACAGACAGACAGACAGACAGACATTTGGAATTGTGCCAATCTTCTGAAATCTCAAAGCCCACCTCTGTGACACACCTCCTCCAACAAGGACCATAATTCCTAATGCTTCCCAAATAGTTCCACCAAGTGTTCAAGTATATAAGCCTATGGTGCCATCCTCATTCAAACCACCACAAGTGTGAATGCTTCCTAAACAAGTCATATGTATTGTCCAGAAATAAAAATCTTACTGTAAACAATATAACCAAGATAGCAGCAAAATTCAACTGCTACATAGGCCTAGTGGTCCCATTAAATTTCCTTCACATTTTATTTCCCCTACAGCTGATGGCTGGAGCTGCCGCCCAATGTGCAACTGCATTCAGTTATGAGGAAATTGAGACCTGGGAAGGTTCAATGACCTGCTTATTCTGGATCATGTAGCTAATGAGGGGCTAGACGATACCTTTAAAACAAGTCTTTTAATTTTGAATTTTCTGTCTTCTGGCCACCTCACCGATGTCACCCAAAGAACAAATGAATATATACATTACCATATAGACATTGTTTTTCTTTAGACTAGCACTAGCTTGATCAGTATTTAGAACATCTAGTTAGGTTAGCTAACGCTAGAACATGTTACCTGGAAATCGCTCTGTAGTTGAAGCTACTAACCTTCTCCCAATTACAAATATTACCTAAGTTGAAAGTAGTACACACAAGAAGCATAAAGTGTATTTCTAACTATTTCACAAAAATTGCCAATGCCATGACAAGGAAGTTTTCAAACGAGTTTCACACCAAACAGTTTTCAATGGCACACTTACCACAGAAAACTGTTATAGTCCTAGGCAAACTCCAGTTATCTCGTACAGACTAGAACCTTTATCAAAGGCCCAAATGGATCTTCACTGATTTACAGATACTTCAGGGAAACATCCTTGAGGCTTCCTGTACTCCAAGAGTGTTGGGTTAAGCACAACTGGTCCCTATGTTCTTGAAAAGGGGAGTGTGGATTAAGGAGGAAAAAAAGACAAGAGGCGGGAGACAGAGTCAGGAGGCTTCCAGTGAATACTGTAACAGAAGTCCCGAGTTCTGTTCACTCACAGCCCTTCTGTTCACTCACAACCCTTATATACCCCAATCAAAAGGGGAGGGCACAGATTTCCATAAAGCGAAGAACAAGCAAGTGTAATTACCTCCTCATCCCAAAACACCTGATAACCACACTCTAAGTCAAACATCCTGTTGTTTGGTGTTTGAGGAGTAAAGCATCCAGTAGCCACACCTTTGAGCAAATACCCTGCTATTTGTCCTTGAGGAACAAGAAGGGGTTTAAACTCTCTGACCTTTAGTCAAGATGGAGCAAATTCAAAACTGTGGACTCCAACAAAGAATGGGGCTTCACATTCTGACTAGACAGATTGGCATCTTAGATATCAGAAATACTATGTATTTTTTATAGTTAATGGAAAACTTTACCAATCCTAGTCAAAACACTATTTTCACATTTATGCACTATTAGCAAACTACACAGAGATGTGGATAGAGAAGAGAAAAGAAAATGAGTATTAAGATAAGTTGTCTGGGGCCTTGCTAGTCCGTCTGCTTTAACTACTCATTCAGTCGTCCCTGTAATTCCTTAGTTAATCTATGAGTCAAGAAGAGAAGTCATGGGGGAAGGAATGCTACTGAGACAGAGAATCTTTTCTATGTTCGCAGGCATTAGCACATTTTGGGAACTTAGAGCACCACGTACGTGGACATGCTGCTCTGTGGACAGGACAAATTTTAGCCTGGGGTAGGAGTGACTTTGTACACTGGTGTCCAACAAACAAGGATTTAAGATATCCTCCCAAATGATAAATAATATATTTTAATATGTCTTAGTATATTAATAATAAGGTAATATATGTTTAAATATACCAATAAAATAAAAAATAAAATATGTAATTTTTTTCTTGCCAAAATCAATAATGTCAATTTTTTGGTGTATTTCCTTATATTTTTCTATGGTTATAAATAGCTTTATACTATAATTATGATCATAATACAGATTATTCTGAAACTGTTCGTTTTTCATTATAGACATTTTCCAATATCATGAAAAATTTCGGTAAATATATTATAAGTATAACATAATGCCACATGATGTGGATATATTATGATTAAATGATAATCTCCTTATTGCTACATATTTAGTTTATTTGCTATTTTCTTCAGTTATAAACACAATGTGATGAACATATTTATACAAAATATTTATGCAAGTATTGCCACATTACCTTGGTATAAATATCTCTATATTAAAAATGCTGAGTTTAAATATTTTCATATTTACTGTCTATTAATCAATGCTGCTAAAAATAGAGTACAGAGACTATTTGGTTAACACTCTGACAAATATAAGGATATGGTTTCTTATTTAAATTTCAGTTCTTAGTAACTCCTTCAGCTGCTAAACTTCTTATATATTAGTCACAAAGACATTTAAAAACATACATAATCTCATGTGATTTCAACTTTTTAGTTTATATGCATTACAGATAAAATATACTTGTAAAAAAGTAATTTTATACTATTCAAACCTAAAAGCCTAGATTGAGTGTGAGGATTGAGAAAATGTGTCAATTATGTGGCAAATTTCTGAAGGCATATTACACAATAGAATTCAGTTCATTTCAGCCACTTTATACACATAATATGAAAAAGGACAAAACTCACATCAATAGTCTGAGTACTATCTCTGGTCACAATCAGAGCTTGACCTCTTCCCACAACTCAGTGACCCTAGCTTAGAACAGTAAGAGTGTACATTGCCAGGAAAGATTAAACTAAGAGCTAAGCTCAGCAGCAAGAGATATCCACAAATCTCACTGTCTACCTTTTACTCATTCCTTTTTGAAATACCACTTGAGTGAAGTCTTACTTGAGAAAAGAAAAAAAAGTATTTTAACAGCAGAGCTAGCCCAAATTGACTCTTTGCTCGACATGAGAATAGGGAAAAGGGAGTCCATGTGAAACTGTTTGCTTATAATTAGTTTTGTTAGTAAGGTACCTAGGCATATGGTTAAATATGAGTAACACCACCTGGTGAAGTCACTTTCATTAGCTATTAACAATCAACAAAGCCCACCACACTTAACAAAAACAAACACTGACTGTGCACAACAAGGGTGGATGAAATGATAAGAAGAACAGGGTACCTCTCTCTGTCTTCTCAGGCAGCTTCAGTCTAACATGAGTGCTCTCACCTACCCTAGCCAAAAACCCACCCCTAAATCCATTATCTCTTTTTAGTACTGAGGGAAGGCTCTATGGAATCTTCCCAGTTCTAAACTCTACAAAGACATGGCAATTAGAGAACACTATTGACATTCTCCTTTCCTTGTAACTCTAGCAATAGCACAAGGCTGTCAAGGGACTCAGCAAATCTTCTAAAGTAGGCTCTTAAGCACTCTTAAACTCTCACATATGCAAGAAAATACACAGCTTTCTATGAGTTTCATGAGTAGTTCAGACGCGTTAGAAGAACACTGTTATCTCAGCTAATTAAATCATTTCATCTGTGTGGCTGTATGCAATTGTTGGGATTTCTCCAGAAATGTTCCTTGGGGTATCTTCTGCTTACACTGTTTTGTTCTAAATTTCAGAAGTAAACATCAATAGAGGATGTTAATCTCCCTTTAAGACTTCTTAATTAGGGAGGTTTGGAGCCCCAACAGGTTTACTGTTAATACTAAATCTTAGTGTATTTGTTTGCTCACTTACATCAACAGACTGAATCCACAGCAGCATTAGTGCAGGGTGGTGAATTTGTCATCCTATTTGTACATTTAGCTGTAAAGCTGGGTATTATAGGTCAAATAGCGATGACAGAAAAACCCAGTTGATGATGTGTTTATTTTGCTGGAAGTTTGCTGTAGCAGATACTTCTTGATGTAAGACCATTTTTCTTGAGGATGTTTCTGTTAGAATTTTCTGCTACCTTGATAAAGAGCCTGTTTAAAATCAGCCTGACATTACGTATGTTGTATGATGCTTACCTTTAGTTTTTAGTGAAGAACATTTTGTAGGATAGGGAAAAGCATTGTGAAGATCTTGGTCCTGATTTTGTTAATGATGAACTTCCTATGTGCAGCCCAGAATAATGCAAGGTCGCACCAGGTAGAAGTGACTTGGGACCCTGTTGCCTGAGATTTCTGTCCCACCTGGTCCCACAGTCGTTCCATACCAAAGAAACACATAGAGGTCTACAATAATCATAAACGGGTTGGCCTATTAGCTCAAGCTTCTTTTTTTTTTTTTTTTTTTTTTTTGGTTTTTTTGAGACAGGGTTTCTCTGTGGTTTTTGAGCCTGTCCTGGAACTAGCTCTCGTATACCAGGCTGGTCTCGAACTCACAGAGATCCGCCTGCCTCTGCCTCCCGAGTGCTGGGATTAAAGGCGTGCGCCACCACCGCCCGGCCTTCAAGCTTCTTATTAACTCTTATATCCTACATTAAACCATAATTCTTTTCTGTGTGGGTCACGTGGCTTGGTACCTTTTATCAGTGAGGCATTCTCATCTTGCTTCCTCTGCATTACAATTGCAGACTGACTCTTTCCTCTTCCCAGAATTCTCCTGTTTTCATTGCCCCACCTCTACTTCCTGCCTGGTCGCCCCGTCTATATACCAAACAGACCAGTCTACCCCTTTCTCCCTTTATTATTCCTCTATAGTCTTTCTTAAGTGATACACATATTCATGTATACACACATATTTAGGCTGCATTTATAGAAATCTGGAAAGTGCCCCTTTAAAAAAATAAAACAAAACAAAAAACCCTGAGGTTTATCCTTTTACAATGGGATTCTTATAATCTGTAATATCCTAAAAGTCACGAGCTGCAAAAAGATTAGTTACAGTATTAACCATGTTTAACATGTTATTTTTTTTTAACTCTTCTTCTTCCTAGGACATCTTTGAATATCTCACACAAAACAATAAAATTCTAAAAAAAACTTGGCAGTGGCGTGGATGACAGGCTTTAGTGAGCCAATATCTCAATCAATGACACATCCTTGATAATCTAATTTTTTCCACAAATCCTCACCTCAGTAAAGGTTTCTCCAGCTCCCAATAGCATCATCACCTGGTGACTACATCCTGAACACACGAGCACAGCTGAACATATGACTTAAGTGGATCTCTTGGATTATGTGGCTATTTCCATCAACCAGAATGCTTCCCAGAGACTAGAAAGTCATTATTGTACCCCTTGTACCTGGTATGTCGAAGGCATTGAAAATACACTGAATAAACAACATTCTAATGTTGTGACTTTCTGATTGGGTCAGATCTCTAGAAGTATCAAAGAAAATGTCTGCTATACAGCTTATGAGCTTATCAACTCAGAATTCTCTTGATGGGGAAAAAATAAAAGTAGTCATGAATGCATTCCTTCTTTTACCTCCACATAAGTAAGTAGGTACTGGAGCCTATTCAAATCCTATCAAGCCATTTACTTTTAATGACAATTTAGGCAAATTAAATACCAATTTTATGAATCAGTCTCCCTTTTGTTTTTAAACTGGAAGGGGATAACAACAGTACCCCCAGTACTTTGATGGGGCTTCGGGGAAGAGTGAATGAGTTAAGTTAAAGACACATAGAACTGAGTTGGTAACCGCACAGGATTCAGGACTTAGGGGCAGACACTCAAAATCAAACTTGGAGTTTCACTAGATGAATAAACATTTAGCTGGACTCAGATTGATGAATGTACTGTCTTTGTCCAACTATTACAAAAATTATTAGGATAAAAGAGGTTCTCACAGACAATGAAAAATTGCCATTCATGCTATTATGAGTTATTTTTAATCATAATTCAATGAAAAGTTAAGATTTTATGATATTTATATTCCTCTCTTAGAAGACTCAACCAAGGAATCTTGACTTACTAATCCTTTACAGAAAGGATCTATCTGATAGCCTTCTCTTATAAAATCCTGCACTTTTCCAAAGCTAAAGCCTCCCCATGACAATTCTTCAAACTTCATTAGCCAAAGGCAAACACAATCTACATCTTAAAAATTACATTGATTTTTTTCCTCTAGGCTACTTCACCCCCACTCCTTTTTACTTCAGTAGGAAAAATCCTGAGTAATGTAACCCGAGCCATAAATGGAACCCACATTCAACCTTCCATCACTCCCACACTCTACTGCATTGTAAAGGGAGGGCTCTTGAGAGAGTGGTGATGCCACAGGAACGACGCAGAACCTGAGCACCTATTGACCTATGCACACGTGGGAAGTCAGTGTCACAGACAGGTTTATAAAAGATAGACAATGCAGGAATGAGCCTGTTTAGTCTTTTAACATGTTTTTATATGAGTCAGCCAGCAAGGTGTGAGTTTATCCATTTTCTCCTTCTTAGTCTAGAGGCCCTCGTTTAGCATTTCTGCTTAACTGCAAGAGACATTATCTTTGGTGACACAGAGCTCCTAAATAAAATGACCAAGCAAGTCTCAAATATTCTAAATTTAAATTTTAAATTCAAGTCAGTATTTTAAGTAGCTTTCTAATGTATTTTACATATACTTTTCAGAATATCTTCCCATTTCCTACTTGCTTGGTGTTACAACACTAGAGTAAAACCCATATAATCCTTTATCTAAGAAACAACTATATCTTGATTCCCATGTAATTTCCATATTTTTTCTTTACCATGCTCAGGGCAGGACCCCAAGACAGTAGTGAATTTAATATTTTGTGTGCTTATGCACAGGGGCATTTTTAAATGGAGAGGATCCAAACCTCTTCCCACATTCTTAATGGCATGTATGAACCCAAAAGCTGAGGAACTATCAATACTTTAGGAATACATTACACGCAGAAGGCCATAGTCACATTCTTGTTAGAGATTAAGAGGCCTTGAGAGATGATCATAATCAGCCTCAATGCCCTCACTCCAAGGTCAGGAAATGAAAGTTCAGAACAGCTAAATGAATCTGAAAGAATTTTTGTGAAAATGTAACCTTTATCTTATTAAAAGGGGACAGTCTATTTTTCCTTAGTGATTTAAACATTCCCACCCCTGCCTTAAATTATACACAGGTAAAAAGACTTGCGAATTATCAAGATAATGATTATAGTCTATTTTCTATAGTTAGCAATATCTTAAATGAAAAATATGATCATAAAATTGTACAAAAATATGAAAACAATTATAAATAAAGGGATATAAGATATAAAATAGTACATGAAGAATTATAAATTATGTTTGAGAAAAAGATTAGGATAAAAATAAAAGATGTTTCCCAATTAGGCTAAAGCGGTTTGTTTTTATCAGATTCCACTGGTGTTGTACTGTTTTACCAATGATTTAACAGGGAAGGGAGCCACCACGTTGACTCCTGTAGGACACATAAAATAGCGAAGATCCAAGAGGTAGCACAGAGAAGGGAGGGCACACTGTTCTGAGCAAATATTCCTGCCGGAGTCAAGAAATGGAAAGAGGAAAACAAGACCATCTGAAGCTGGGCACCGGTGGATCGTGCTTGAAATCCCAGCCCTGGGAAGGCAGAGGCAAGCAGATCACTGAGAATTCAAAGCCAGCTAGGGCTTCACAGCAAGACTTTGTTGGAAAAAGTTGAAAATATGAACATCTGAGCATCAGTGTAAGAAGCCTACAGGGGCTGAAGACATGGGATCAAAAAGAAGAACATTTACTCTTCCTGTTGTAGACCCCAGAGCACAGGTGATGCTGTTATTTTTCTGTAACTCCTTTAAAAATTCTCAATAAATCTCTTACTGATCACTTCAAACAGAACTATTCCCCTGCTCCCCGTCAAGTCCAGCAACAGACACAAAGTACTAGTCAACAGACGGCTCAAAAGGCTACACCCTTGAGCATTACTGAGCTCACAAGTTTCAGCCTGGTGACCAGTGAGGATAACAGGATCCCGACCAAAGCAGGAGCCAACAGGGCAAGGTCCATACCCTGTAGCCCTCACCATCCATACAATATAAAGGCTGCTGGTGTCCCCCACGGATGCACTGCCCACAACTTAAGTAAATTCAGTGCTCAAAAAGACAGAGACCCGGGCCATCTGGAAAATTCTGTTTCCTGAAGTTGTTCTTTAAAAATCAAAGGGGACTGGACCTCCTCTTTTTGAGGAAAGGAGATCTCTATAAGACAATGGGAGAAACTTGCTGCTTCTATGCCAACTGGTCAGTGAAAATTAGAGGAAAGTTTAGCCATAGTCAGAGATAACCTTCATTAGTAAAGAAGAGATGTCAAAAATTTAACAAATGGTACAAATCTTTGTTCTCCTGGTCCCCCTGGCTAACTATTCTACTAACTGCATAGCTGGGCCAATCATCTTTTTGATCTTGGTTCCCACTATAGGACCCTGCTTGCTCAGGTAGCTGCCTACTTAGCTAAGTAAAAAAGAGAATAAATTCTGTTAAACTACTACTGTTAAGAGGACCCTCTGTCCCCAGATGAGCCCATGATTTGACGCATGCCTATAGAAACAGTGGGGAATGTAATAGGCCCCCAGACCTTAGCACAACTGACACCATCGTTGGAACCCAGCTCATAGGCAACAATGCCCACTAAAACAGGAACAAAGACCTAGCCCACCTTCTTCTAAAAAGGAACAAAGGCTAAGTCAACAGTCCCAGGATGCAACTGAAAAAGTTTCTAAATGTACTAACCTTGTTCTTTGGCTTCTATAGCTCTGGTTCTTGCTAACTGGAAAGACAAAAACGATAAGGCCTTGGGAGGCATGATTTGGGTGAGGTTCCTCGTGCAATTGCCAACAGGCTATAGACTCTCTATTCAGCTTTAAGAGTCCATGAGTTATATCTCATAACATTGTCAGAGTTTCAAGTAGCACTCAAATACATGTACCTCCCATTGCTACTCTTCTAACCTCATGGAACGATTCTTAATTAGCTCATGCATTCCTTCTGGAACTTTCTTCAGCATTTCAAAGGCCAGAAGTTCAAACCTAAGCTTCATGCCTTCTCCTAAAACCTGTTCCTGCTCTTATTCTGTTTATTTCAAAGAGAGGATCTTCCCAGGGCAAAATTAGAGGTTCATCTGGGCCTCTTCTATCTCCTTCATCTCTAAAAGCCTGTAAGACCTGTGAATTCTTCTGGCAAGAACTCTAACCCCTGGCTTATTAAAAGACTCTTGCTTGAAGACCTTGCCATTTCTCAGACTATTACAGTAGACCCTTCTCTGTATCATTAGTTTTTAATCTTATTTAAAATAAATCTCTGCACTACTAATACATTACTGCAGAAGACAAGATGTAAAGACTAAATAGGTACTCTATGTAAGTGTCATACTGACTGTTCTATTGCTGTGAAGAGAACATGAACCAGGCAATTGCTTTGAATTGGGGGCATGTTTACAGCTTTAGAGGGTTAGTCCACTATCACTACAGCAGGTAACATGGTGACAGTCAGGGGTTGTACTGGAGAAGAAGCTGAGCGCTACATACTGATCTGCAGTCAGAGAGAGAGAGAGACAGACAGACGAGACACTAGCCTGACTTCTGAAACCTCAAAGCCTAACTCCAGCAACACACTTCCTTCAACAAAGGGCAAACCTACTCTTACAAGGCCACATCTCTTAATTCTTCCAAAACAGTGCATCCCCTGTTACAAATATGCAAATGTATGAGGCCATGAGAGCCATTCTTACTCAAGTCACCACAATAAGCAATATAAGCTTTTATCTGGCACACTGTTAAGAGTTACAGCATCTCTTCTTCCCTATACCCATTTCAAGTTCAAATCAGATCAAATCTCTCTGACTTAAAACATACAGTTCTTCCCAATTTACAAGTCCAAGTTATTCACCTATGTAAGCTAGACCCTCAGACCTAAGCTTTGACCTTCTGCTCCAATGTGATGTTCATGTCTCTCAATATTCTAAACAGTCAGTCTGCGCAACTTGTAATTCTGCAAACATGTTCTAGAGTTTTCTATCTTTGTGCTTTCTGCATCCTGAATCCTGAAAAGAACTTCCTTCCTACCCATCTGGAGAAATTCTTGTCATTCTTTCAGACTTGGCATCTGTGGGATAATATTCATGGAGACTTTCTTGGCTGTTTCTAGCTGGAGGTCAGTCAATATAATGTTACATATTAGAGTTATGTAACATTAACTCTAATAGGCTATGTGGATTAGACAGCAACATAGTTCACTTCCAGAGTTTTTGTTTGTTGCTTAGATATAGCACAATATCTATAGCTTAATCCTGAAGTTCTTTTTGTGTATTCCTTCCCTTAAATAGCATCATATCAAGTATTGGTCATGAATCATTTTTTGTGTTCTAGTAGTACAGAAGCAAACACATTTGATTCCCTACCTCAGGGACCAAAGTAGGCTGGCAGAGTCAAAGAACAAACAACTACAATGAGAACTATAGCATTCTATATAGTCCCATTCTATATGGGTCCTAGGCAACAATGGTCCTTATATTCCCAATAGATGAAAGTACTCTATACATAAAGATTGAATTTATTTATTTGATAAATAGAGCCCATTTTAAAGAGATTAAGTTATTTGATTTTTGAAAGACATGGGTAAAATGGTAGAGAAAAACAGCCAGGCTATTATACAGGAAAAAGATAAAAAAAAAACCAGTACTGAACAACTGCCCAGACCAAATCTCAGAAATAATGACAAATTCATCTGACTCCACCATAGAAGGTGGAACAAACAAAACCTGGCATGAGATATGAGCACCTGTATGGGGTAAAAGGTGATGGGGCCAACTTGTTTTTAAAGGTTAAAAAGAACTGAGAAAGAAAGACTCTGGCAAACATGCCCTCTCTGTCCACCTCCTCTGTGAGGACATCAGGCCATCTGCATTTATTTATTAGGCCAAACAGCTCAAGGGACTACTTGAGCAGTCCCACTTTTACCAACAGAGAAACTCAGTGATTGATGGTCTGTCCCCATCCACGCTTGTGTCACTCCTATGGCATGTTCTTCCTAGTTAAACAGGCATTTGAGGCTACTTATTTACCTTGCCTTTTCCTTAGTGGATTATGGATTTCCTGATGGCATAGACTATGCCTCTGCCACTTATCATATCCTGATGGTGGCCCTGGGCGTAAGACCAAGTGTTGACTACATGAGGGGAAGATGAGAAAATGAAGAAAACAATGTCCTTGAAAGATGACTTCCACTTGTCTCACCTTATGTTGAGAACACCCAATCTCTGAAGTAGCAGCAAGAACAGCGGTGAGCGAAACTGTTAATACTTTACCACACACATTCTTTCTTTAGAACACACAGCTCCCCTCATAGAGCAACTAAGAATTAAATATGTAAGTGTTGAAGAAACACAAATGTTCCTCTAAGAAAAGGAAGGCTTACTGGTGAAAGATTTTAGATGTAGGTCTTAAAATAAACTGGAAACGTCCAAGGACGCAACAGTTACTTCAAGGAAAGGAACAGTAATGCAAGAGGACAGTTTCAAGGGCTCTTGGAAGAAGTGGAAAGTTACAAGTAAGTATATTACAGATTTGCATTAAGAGAAACGAAAGAGCCCATATGGCAAGATCTGTACATGAAGTTGTGGTTTGGATGGAAGTAGACAAGTCACAACACTGCTCTACACGAACTCATCTGCTTACATACATCCTCCATCCAACTTCTGCCTTCCTATTGAATTCAGCCAGAGAAACCCAGTTAAACTCACATGAAAAGGAAAAACAAAACGAAACCAGTTTGGAGGAGATGTGACACCCCATACATGCTTATGAGTCAAGCTTGGGTGGGGGCAATGTTAACAAGGGGATATCAAACTATTTTGGGCTATGTGTTCTCTCAGGTTCTTCCTTGCTAACCTATCCCACCCAGATATTTTACTAATTGGAACTTCACAATTCTAGCAGAAGCCTCAAGCTGTAATTTGGTACATCTGCTTAGAAATGTGACTGGAATCTCAAATGATTTCATTGTAACACTGGAAATGGTGAACACTAGTGCAATTACAAATAACCATTAAGAAAAATACTTACAAATGTCACTTTGTCAGAAAAAGACACAGACAGGCCACAGCTCAATGGAAGCAATTAAAGGTGCCTTTGTGATCATGAAATATGCTGGTCTTCCAAATATTTGAGGCCCATTTATAGAACATGACATTCAAAAGATTCCACAAACCAATTCAGGGAATAAGTACTTTTTTCCAAAATAAGCCTGGGGATAAATTACTAGCAATTTCTGTCCAAATATTCTGATTCATCTTTTAGAAAAGTCTGTGTTTCCCCAAAGTGGGTCTTCTTAAATCTTGCCACTGGAAGAGTTCAATACACCATCAGCACTTATCCTTCAGGTACCAGACTTAGAAGCTGGATTCCTCAAAGCATTAAAGACCCTGACTGTTTGGCTTTACAGTCACAGGTTGAGAGCTGGATGGTGGTGGCACATGCCTTTAATCCTAACACTTGGGAGGCCGAGACAGGTGGATCTCTGTGAGTTCAAGGCCAGGCTGGTCTGCAGAGTGAGTTTAGGACACGCAGGCTACACAGAGAAACCCTATCTTGAAAGAACAAAAACAAAAACTAAAAACACAGGTTAAATATCTTTAATCCAGTCAGGCAATGGTGGCACACACCTTTAATCCCTAAGGAACAGAAACGGGTGGATCTCTGTGAGTTAGAGGCCAGCTTGGTCTACAGAGTGAGTTCCAAGACAGCCAGGATTGTTGTATAGAGAAACCCTGTCTCAGAAAACTTTATATATATATATATATTTCAGAGCCGGGAGAAAATGTATGCTATGGGTGGTCCTCTCAAGGAAGAGAGGAACCATGAGGAAGCCTGCACAAGGGCTTCTGCAGAAGCTATCCATTCCCATGCAATTCAGTTGTGTCACCTTATGACTTATTACTATTTCTTACAATATTTATTACTATAATAAATCTTACCAATAGATACAATGATGTGTTGGATTCCATAGGAGCTTCCAATGTTATTTATTTATTTATTTATTATGTATGTAATATTCTGTCTGTTTGTATGTATGTCTGCAGGCCAGAAGAGGACACCTCATTACAGATGGTTGTGAGCCACCATGTGGTTGCCAGGAGTTGAACTCAGGACCTTTGGAAGAACAGGCAATGCTTTTAACCACTGAGCCATCTCTCCAGCCTCGAGGAATTTTTTTTTTTATTAGTTAAATCATTTGAAGTGGGAAGACCCACCACTATTCTGGATCTATGAGATGGGAAGTTCCACCTTTAATTTGGGCCACGCCTTCTGGTGGCAGCTATATAAAACTTGCTCTCTCTCTCTCTCTCTCTCTCTCTCTCTCTCTCTCTCTCTTTCTCTCTTTCTCTCTTTCTCTCTCTCTCTGCCTACTCGCTCTTGTTAGCAAGCCCATTCCATCATTGGCATTAGAACCTAATTCCTCAGGATCCTGGCATATACTGAAGATCATCTAGCCTCAAGGGCTAAACAGCTATAGGATTCTTGGACCTCCTATTGCTAGACAGCCATTGTTGGAACAGCTGGATCACAGCCTGTAAGACATTCTAATAAAACCCACATATCTATAAATTATATTATACACACACACACACACATATATATATATACACACACACACACACACATATATACACACACACACACACACACATACACATATATACACATATACAGATATATGCACACAGTCTGTTGAGTTCTGTTCCTCTAGAGAGCACTGACAAATACACCTCCTCATCTGGGACATCACATAGTCCCTCTCATGATTGAAGGTCACTCATTGGTAGGCTTGACTTCCCCTGCCTGAAATCTATCTTATTTCTTCCTGTTTCTCTAGATTACTGACAAGTATCAATGAAAAGCAGCTATAATTTCAACGATGGGGTATCTTTCTTCAAACCTAAGTAATTTTCAGTAGTAAAATTTTAGTAAAAAAATACCATTGGTTTCATTATATAATCCAAAGGGTTTACTCTTTTAGTAGAAATTCAAAGCCAGGAAGAAAGATGATAGTGCAATAACTGATCAGAGTAAGAAGCACTGGGGAGAAATGCAGGCCTTCCAGCAACACATGTCTGCACTTCCCAGGTCTGCAAATTGAGCTGGACTACAGGAAGGAAGGGTTAAGATACATAGCCACAGGAAGAAAGAAACTACTAGCCTCCTTGTCCAAGACTCTACTGATTGTGCTTTTTCTGTAGGAGAGCAGTAGCTAATGAGTCATTCTAAAGCAGAAAGAGTCAGTTTTCAGAGTGGAGATGATGCAATTATGTGGTGATAGCTGGTAGACAAGAAAGTTAGTAATATTTTCCTTTACTGTTGGTTTTTCTTGCTGAATCATACAGATTTGAAGCACTATATTGGTATATTTACAAATAACTCTTGCTTGAAGACCAGAGGCAAAGTTAAAGCCACAAGAGGTCAGGTAATACTGACAGACACCTTTAATCCCAGGTTTTGGAAGGTGGACCTCTGTGAATTCAAGGCCATCCTGGGCTACACAAGATCAATGCAGAAACAAATCCAGGTGGTGGTGGCTCACACCTTTAATCCCAGTACTGGGGAGTCACACATCTTTAATCCCAGCACTAAGGGAATATAAAATGAGAGGAGAGAGAGGCTTAGTTAGCTTAGTTTGCGGTCACTTAGCCTTGGTAGAGGTAAGACTTCTCTAATAGCTTGGCTGCCTTGCTTTTCTGATTTTTGGGCTGAACCCCAATTTCTGTCTCTAGGTTTTTATTATTCATGCTACAAAACATTGCCTCAGAGTTAAGTTAAGTTAAGGCTGAGGGTAAGCGAGCGGGGAGTCAAGGTTATGTTCAGTCTGACCCTACGTAGCTCAAATCAGACTTACTTATGACTACAGCAATCCATACATGAGAATTTACCAACATACACTACAATGCATTGAATTTCAGAGCCAATTCATAAATTATCTCATTTAACCCTCACAGCATGCCAATTCCTGAGTATAACTCTGGTGTGTTCTAAAGTAACAATTAAACCACTAATCCCGACAGAGTTACATGTTAAATGTGCTGAATGTGTTTCCTATGTGAAAATAAAGCAGGTCTATTAACCACACCATGCTCAGGCTGCTGTTAGAGAAACACAGGGTATGTACGCCATTTCTTCCACTAGACCTGCAGTTGTCCTTATTCTGGATCCTACTTACAGAAGTGAGTCTTTCCATGTATTCACTGAGATACAGTCCATCTTATACAAAAACAAATTAACAGGCTTTAATATAAAGTAATAACAGTGTTTCAGAAAACGGAATCACCCGTAGCTTGGAATAAACCTGACATAAGGGCTTTGGAGCAACAAGATGCCACTGGGATCCTAGTGCATGTCTGTCACTGGTACATCCCTTTCTGGGTGCTGCTTGAGCACGCCTCAACCATGACGTTCCCAGAGTAAACCTGCTCTTCTGACCTTGAACTTTTTTTAATTTACTTGTTTTTCTCATCTCTCTTGCTTTCCAAAGTGCTTCAGGAAGACTCTCTTCAGAAAAGGGAGAACTCTGCACGGACTCGTAAGCCAATGATAAAATCTCTTGCAGTCAGTGTGGTAGTTGAATGAAGGACTTTGTGGAAAGAGGGGTTCGTCTTGAGACTTTGAAGTTTTCTAGTAGCAGATGAAAACGCTTCTGCACTCTGTTTGAGTCCTCCCTATGACAGCTTGTGTGGGCCATTATGACTCTGTTGCACCAAGGCTTCTTTTTAAAAATGAGCACGGAGTGATGGAGATGCCAGAGAGCTGTGTGCACCTCAACACACAGTGCCAAGCTTTCCTGGAAAGCAGATTTTCTGGCAATGAAGTATGTGCCTTCATGGCTGACTGACAGAAAACTGAGTCTTTGAGGAAATACTTTGTTGCTTAGTAGGCAGAAAACATACTAGTATGCAATCTGGAATTTGGAAAATTGATGCCAATGAATCACTAAATGCACTTATAGATTCGTCAGTAAAGGCTACAAGTCTTTGGAATTAAGTGCAAGAATAATACATTATTACTTAAAATGATGCTTAAAAGTAAATCTTACCTAGAAAATATTTAAAACTTTCCATGTTTCTTGGAACTTAGAATTCCCCAACCAAAAGAGAAGGCCTTTCATGAGTTAAACTTGAAAAATTAAAATTACCCATTTTACTAAATGGAATACACATACACACACACACAATTGCATTATATGTTGGAAGGATCACATCTAGCAAATCTATAATGTGAGGAGCCCTTCCTTTTGATGCCTGACCTTGAATTAAAAAGCAGTAACATGCCTTCAAGAAGGATAAGGTAGAACTTACAAAACAACACTCCTCATTCCATCAATTTCAACAGCGATTTTCCACTAACATCATTGAAAAATACAGAAAAGAAAAGAAGCAAACATAGTCATACAACAAATATTTACTGAAAGACTCCACAATGCTAGGCGCTTGGTGTTTAGACACAGCATATACAATGTAGAGAAGGCCAACACGGGGCCTTTCCCATAAAAATGTCTTTCACTGCAACAAACCAACAAAATAAAAATAAAAAGAGTAATAAAATAATTGTACATTGTGGTTAGTACCTCATATTAAAGAGGAGGAACTGGCTCTAAAACAAACAATATTATGGTCACGTTATTCTGGGCCTTTAAAAACATTTTAAGTGCAATCACATGTCACTATGCCCATCTTTGTTTCATATAAAGCTCTGTCATTCATATTTCTGTCTCATTTTGCATGCCTTATGGACATACATTTATTAATACCTCTTATTCTTAAATAAAAATTAAACAGTAAATTTGCACAACTCACTGAAGGTTATAGGATCAATTTAAAAGCATAACTGAAATGTTTTAAGTTAGAGAGAGAAGGCAAAAAAAGCAGCATCCTGCAAGTCAAAGCAGGTAGTTAAAGCAGAATCAAAGTTATTACTATACAATTACATCACCATAAGGGTGGCATACTAATCCACCATGGTTATTTGTATTTAACACCCAGATTTTTATAGAAACATTAAAAACAAAGAATATGGAGCTAGGATAGAAGCAATAAATACAGAAGGAAGGAGGGATGTAAATCTTTCTTTAGAATTACGAAAAGAAATGAGTCAATGAGGAGAGAAAAAATAGCTTTCAAGAGTTTTCCATGGGGGCTAGAAAGATAGCTCACAGGTAAAAGCATTTGTGATACATACCTGATGACCTGAGTCCCATTCCTAGTAAAGAGCCAGATGTTTTGGCTCACATATGTAATCCTAACCCCTCTACTGGAGATGAATGGTAGAGGCAGAGCTGACTAGAGACTCACAGGCCAGGTTACCTGGAATTCACAGCATAGATTAAGAAAGTGGAAGATAAGAATCAATTCCCAAAAGTTTTCTTCTGACTTCCATATTTATACTCCCAATCCTAAACAAATAAAGAACAATGATATACTGGCCTCTTTGGAGATAGGTCTCGTGGCACACACCACAATCAGGAGGTTGAAGCAGGAGGATTGCAAATTACAGGTCGAGTGTTGGCTACATTGACTACCCCTGTTTAAAAACAACAGTTAGGAACTACAAAAGAAGAGATCATAATGAGACCAGAAAGAGAGGGTGATGGAATGGGAGGGACCTGACTGAGACTCCCTGGAAGAATGAAAAAGACCAAGAGGTGGGGCTAAGAGGCTGAGGAAAGTCATAAAAGTTATTGAATATTCCCTGGTCTCAACCAAAGGTTGATAAGAAACAGGGGTCTTAAAGCCCTGGCACAATTCTATACAATGTTACACTCAGGTCACCCATCACGACAGCTGTCCCTTATTAGAAGTCGTACAGAATGACAGACACAAACTCCAGCAGTGGTAGGATGACAAGGGTAAATCATAGTAACAACTCTCAACAATTCTGCCTCTATTTGTGCCTCATCTTACCCTTTCTCCCACATTCTGCATCTATATCCGCAATCCATTTGAATTCACTGAGTGAAGAGTAGCTTTACACATTACATCAACCCTTAGAGACATTGTTCTCAACCTGTGTCATGATCTCTTTGGGGTCACATATCAGATATCCTGCATATCAGACATTAACACTATAATTCATAACAGCAGCAAAATTACAGTTATGAATTAGCAACAAAACTGATTTATGGTTGGGGGTAAACACAGCATGAGAAACTGCATTAGGATCATTGAAAATCAGGACCCTAGAGTCCTTTAAAGAAAAGTCTGAGTTTAAAAAAAAATGATGTAATAAAAGGCTTAAGAGTTATAAAATCAGACTCTTTTGGAGCCAACAACAGGTATTATCACTCCCTTCTGATTCACAAACACTGGTGGAAGGAAAAGAAGAGAAATTTGGGGAAGGTGATGAGAGTTCGTTATTTTCTCTGCCAGTGGGCTCTTCTATAATGCTTTAGACATAGTATATTTACCAAGATCTAATTCTCTTCTATATTTTTTCCTCCAAGAAATATGTATCTGGCAGATGTTTAACAGCTACATATCAACAGTGAATGAAATGATGTAAAGTACATAATTTGGTTATAAAGTTTATAAAGTGCTTTAAGCTGACAGAAATAGGGCATATGGAGATTATAAATGGACATAAAACATGAAGTATCTCTCTAACTGAACTATCCCATTTCTTTAGATTTATCACTTCCGAAAGAGGGGCTACTTTGGTATTTCCTTCTATACAAGGTAGATACCAACATAACATGCAACAATAAGACACTAGGTTCCTCTGTTTAGAAGATGTATTTCCAGAACCAGGACACAAATGCCCATGCAGGTGAAAACCAAGGCTTGGCTCCCTGTCCTAGCAAATAAATAGCATTCATTCAGAATGTGGTCTTAGGTGGGCCACGGTCCTTGTCAATTGTGCCAAGAGGAGAACGCTCAAGGAAGGCATACAAAGGCTTGGAACCAGGAGATTTTTACTTAGTTTATAGTTTTGTGAAAAGATAGAATTAAATTTCCAGAAAGATTTGGAAGCTTCTAGAAGAAATTCATCTCCTATCCTCCTCTGGAGCTTAAACACATGACATGTCATGGTGCTTTTGAGTGGGTCCTGCCAGTGGTGCAGAAACTGATGACATGAAACAGGTCCCGACAATGGCACAGCTGCTAATGGGGGCACTGAAATCAACGCCTATTCTTCCCCTGCCATGATACAAAGCCCCCTCCACTACTCTAAAACAAATACAGCTTAATTTTATTTCCTGCCTGCCTTTGTATAATTCTGACATGTCCTCAGTCAAACACGACCTAGTCCTTCAATCAGGCCCTATTTTTCTGGAGATGAGGAAACAAGAGGAAGCTAAAGCAATTATTGAAAACTCATAAGCAGCAGCTTTAGCCTAATTACCTTGACTTTCCTTTTTAATTTTTCTATCGATTGTCTCCTGCTAATATGCAAGTATTGACTGAGCGGGTAGAGCCTGGAGCTGCTATGATAAGAACAGATGCCGCGGGGAAGCAGAGTGTAATTAGGAGGCCCAATAGTCTGCGCCTCCCTCTCGAAAGCACACATGCACAGCCAAGGCTCAGGCTGGCCCCTCTTAAGCAGCTTTGCCACCAGAGGGCAGCTGCAAAAAGGGAAAACTACTCCATGTTCTTTGTTCCTCTTTTGATTTTAAAATAATGTGCTTCCCATATTTCTCAGCATATTATCTATCAGAACTCCCAGTTCTTCAACTTCAGGAGGATGAGGTGCCATTGTTTTGAGTGGCAAAGTCTTTTTCAAATGCTATTGTATTTAAAGCCTCAACTTAAACAATTGAGTAATAATGGGTGTTTATCTGAATGTTCATGTATCCCTGACAACTGCTTTAATAGGTATTAGCTTTTTCTTTTCTTTATCTTGAAGAAAAATATGTTTCTTGCTTTAGCATAAAAAATTTTAAATCATATTTCCAAGGTATCGCAAACTCTCATTCTTAAAAAATTAAAACTATTTTCTCTAACACTAATAATACCCTGTTTGTCAGTCATATTAAATTGGTATTGCAGTGTATATGGCTCACTGTATACCTATCTGTTTTACAGGAGTCAAGATACCCCCTCCCCCATAAACCAAGGTGTCATGTGTTCGGTTTTACTTAACTTCTTCAGAAACTCTGGGAAGAAATCAAGTAGGAACAATTAGCAATGCTTAATGAGCTTTGAATACAGCTGCAAAACTGTTAATTAAACAAAATTTAAGCATGGATGATGCGCTAAAAGAATGGATAGAGAAGAAGAATATGAATGAAAGAATCATTAGATTCAAAAAAGAAAATGGAAGTCTAAAGACAGACACAGCAGAGACGGAGATGGACAGCAAGCGCCTTAAAGCAGCAACAATGCTACACTAATAACAAAGTGACAGTTCTACAGACAGTGGGGGCATTTAGTGAGTGGCAAACCGATTGATATTAAAATAACTTCCCCAATCCTTGAGGGAATCGATGTAATCCTCTAGTCGCAGGCGTAAGGACATCACACATTAGATCAGCAGTCACAATTATCTAGACGGCTCTGAGAAACAAACTCATACTACAGTATGAATAACCGATTAGAACACTATCACATAATGCCATAGGTGTTCAGGACACAGATTTCAAATAGGATTTAGAGAAATAATGTTTGAGGTATCTCCTATAATACTTAAGGTTCAGGAATGAAAGTTGAAACACATCCTAGTATAGCACGAATAATAAAAACTCAGAGTCAGATATTGGGGTTCAAACCGAAAACCAGAAAAACAAAGCAGCCAAGCCACTAGAGAAGTCTTATCTCTACCAAGGCTGGGAGATTGCAGACTAAGCAGACTCTGCCTCTCTCCTCTCATTTTATATTCCCTCTAGTGCTGTGATTAAGGGCATACGAATCCCTGGTACTGGAATTAAAGGTGTGAGCCACTACAACCTAAATTTGTTTCTGAACTGATGTTGTGCAGTCCAGGGTGGCCTTGAACTCACAGAGATTCATTAGCTGCTATCCCCCCAAACCTGGGAATAAAGGTGTGTGCCACCACTGCCTGACCTCTAGTGGCTTAGCTTTGCCCTTCTGATCTTTAGGCAAGCTTTATTTATTAAAACAAATAAAATATCATTATATCCTAAGATTTTATATGACCAGATTTAGAAGTATAATATCATGCCCTGCACAAGTCTTGATTAAAGCAATTAGTGTTCCTTCCGTTGAAGACGGAATGACACAATGTTCCATGGTGGGCATAATCTGGACTTTCTTCCTACAGAGGCCTAAGTAGAAAAACAAGTAGCTATGATATGACGTGAAATGGGCCATAATTATATAAGAACAAGATGTTAAGTCAGCTAAGAAAGAAAAAGAAATTTCACTTTTTAGTCATAGTGGAGCTAAGTTTAAATGAATCATTGAAAAGGCTGTCAGGAGAGCAGGGAAGCTGTTAACAGTGGGTACAGACAGGTCCTGGGAAGTTTAGGTCAACTAAGACCTCACAAAGGGAGGAAGGCAGGGAGGGAGGGAGGGAGGGAGGGAGGGAGGGAGGGAGGGAGGGAGGGAGGGAGGGAGGGAGGGAGGGAGATGCCAGTATTGACAAAAGGAGACATGTCATGGTTCCCACACACATAGGACTACTGACTGCTTTTTGTTCTTGGCAGCTTACACGGCACCTTCGGGTGTTAGGAGAGGTAGTCCTCAGGAAAGAGGACTCCAAGTCAGTTCCAGTTCCATTCTTTCTAATCCTGTGTCCACAGTGTGTGGTGTCTACAGCAACAGGAACTTACTTTAAAGTTCTGGGAGGCTACTAAGGGCAATGGAAATAGTCTATACTGCTAGAAGATTCTTTTGAACTTTGCTGACCAACAACTGGAAGGAAGGTCTCTCATGTCTGGCACTCATGTTTTCATTAGAGTCTATGATTCTTGAGGAAGCAATATCACCCCATACAGTATGACTTGATTAAAAAATGTGTGCATGAATGCATGTATTTTTAAGTGAGCTTATAAAATGTTTCCCTAAGGACTTTTCAAGCATATCTTTAATATCATTTATCTGTAGCAGCGTAAATGAATGCAGACAGTTTGTAAAAAATATATACAGCTTTAATGGTGAGAGAGACTTACAGTACCACGGTTCCCACGGAGAACAGGAAGCAGAAGGGGCGGCTGGGCGCATGCCCAGCAGATTTATAGGTAAACATTAGCCCGAGGCGGACATGCCCCCTAAGGCTGGGCTTAACCCTACATTTATCCCTCCTTACTCCCTCTATAATACCCTCCCTCTGCCTACCTCAAAAATATCACCCTCCTCATTTTTCCCATTTCCTCCCTCATATCATTGGCAAGATAACCCCAATGGTTCAATAGCTGCACTATTTGCTGGAAGTCACCAACAGCTGTCTAATTGGACTTAAAACCCACTCAAGAGGACTGAGTTCATTCCTTGTACTATAAACCTAGCCAACTAACTACTCATGGCTGGAGAAGTCAAAGACCCTGGAGCCATTTTTCTATTACAGCCATTTTTCTAAACTAATAAAATTCCTAATTATATATAGTCTAAATACTTAAACACGTGAGTGTTGTTTTCAACAAGAAAACTTCTATCTGCTGCACATGAACGCTACAATTGCTCAAAATGCAGAGAATATGTGTCTATGGAGTTGGGGTGCCCAGCCTAAACAATACATTTGTATTGCAACGCTATACCCAAGACTCAGGGAACACAGGGCAGAAAGACTGTAAGCACCAGAGGCCCAGGACATCTGCTGCTAGATAGTGTCTTATAGACATGACAGAAAAGCTACACCCATGAGATATCAACAATATGGTTGCCTAAACAAGACTTAAATAATGCCACCACTAGTTGCCAACATGCCAAAAAGATTTCACAGGGCCATGCCCCTAAATGAAGAGTTACAGGCCATCAATGGCTGGCTGCTAAGAGAGTGAGAATCAGAATAAGACCCTCCGATAGGTTATCTAATCCCAAGTGGTCAGCACTAAACACATGTACATCCAAGCTACATTGAACTGGAGAGGGAATTGAGGGGCATGGGAGGAACTGAAGGGGTCAGAAGGAGGGTGTAAATGATGGCAGTGAATTACACTGATGGTGTATGCTGGCCATAATGGCCACTCTTCTGGCAGGGAATAATGAATCAAGAATGTGAAGTTTAAGGGCAAAGGCTTGCTACTAATGCAGATGCTAATAACTACAGGCCCTCCTCTATAACATGTACAAGCAGGGCTGGAGAAATGGCTCAAAGGTTAAGAGCACTGATTGCTCTTCCAGAGGACCCGGGTTCAATTCCCAGCACCCACATGGTGGCTCACAACTGTCTGAAAAAAAAAATCCAGTTCCAGGGGATCTAACACCTTCACACCAATGCACATAAAAAATAAAGATAAATAAATCATAAAAAAATTTAAAAAAACATGTACAAGTAACTGAAAATTTCATGGTTCTAGAGTTTTCAAAGGGTCATATGCCTACTTATTAGGTGCAGCACACATGGGAATACCTATCAATCCCCCACTGTCAGGGTCTAAAATTCTATCCCCAGAAGCAGTCACTTCATACAATCATGAAGGCAGCTACAGTGCCTCCCTGTTTGATTCATTGAATCAGATCACATTATAATGTAAAATATTACTATAGAGTCAATGCCATAAATTAATGATGGAACTTTGAAAGAAGTTTCTCCTAACACCTTCATGTATTCATTATCACTACTGCTTATTAGACTTCTTTACCCTTAAATACGATGAGCCATGTTAAAGGACCCTCAGCTGCACAGTGGGATTAAAGACACAATTATGTGCACTACGCACAGCTGTAACATTGCTGTTTTGTATTGTGAGGGTGTTGAGAATGTTTGGTCTACAGAATATTAGCGTTTTGAATAGAAAAAGAAATGACATAGAAGGCTTTGTTGTTATAGTAGCTTGTGACGTGCAACTGGGCCAGGCTAGTGTTCTTTTCCTCCCTCTCCATGTGTTTAAGGTTACACAGGATAGGAGCCTTCCCTTGATTTTACAGTTAGAATGGGTGGAGGGATACTCTTCTGAGATGTGAAGGGAGACAGAGGGGCAGCTTGACGCTGTCACTAATTCTGTTTCATCACGTTAGTGGCAGCTATCACTCTTGTATCTGTTTTGATTTTCCAGGGATGACACCTCAGCCACATGTATGTCAAGCTCTTTGATGGGGGTATCAGTTTCTGTTGCACTTGCATCCCTGGGGAGAAGACAGTGAGAACAGATACAAATCCTTGCTCAGAGTCCCAGATCATCTTGTTCTCCCTAACCTTTTATCATTTCTTCTTCCTGGTGGGCTGACCTGCAGAGTTCTAGGCTCTGGCATGGTTTGTGATGAACAAGCTTATTGAGAGTGTCTGGCCTGATTCTATAGCTGACTAAAATGAAGTTAGCATAACAAACCTCATATTGTCTGCACATGTGCATGCATGACTCTAGCTTTTCTATGCCAACTAACGTTATAAACAAGGCAATAAGAGGGTCAAATACATTGACACTTTGTTTAAACTGCTGGGAAATACCATATAATTCAATATTGCAGTAGAATACTTTACATTTAATATTGTAGGGGCACAGACAAAAAGCAAAGTTGAATTGAGAAAGCAGAGGCCTGACCTTTCAGCAAAAGTCTTTGCTGCCCTGCAAGAAAAAGTAGTCTTTTACTATAGGAGGCAGAGGGAAGGCAGGAGAGGTGGGAATGTCAGGTCTTAGGCCACGGGCAGAATTTGCATTTATATTACACTTCATAGCTCATTTTATACTTTTGGATCTCAGTTCTCCTCCAATCTCCCTTGGACTTCTCTTCCACTGCTACAAAATATCAAATCAAGTCAACTATTTTATTAAATGCCTCCTACATAAAAATAAAATTCATCTAGAATATATTCATTTCGGTTACTTGAAAACAGAACAATTCCAATGGCACGGAGGTAACACCTGGATTTTGGCATTGGGAGGGAATTTCTAGGCATCCTGGTTCACATGGTATTCAGACTCCTGTACCCAACAGCCTTGGCATTGTCAGTAACAAATAGTTCTGAGAATTACTAATAATTGTTACTTTAATGAACATTTTAAGTCATGTTCTCTAAAAATAATGTGTATATAACTAAAAAAAATGACTAAAATTGTCTGCAAAGACAATGGGAGATACAGCACAGCATCTGTCTAAACTCATGTTAGTTAACTCCAAAGAACGTCTTGTGGAAGGGAGCATAAACAGTAAAAGTTATCTGTTATCCAGACTCTCATGTAGAGCTCATTCTCCTAAAGGGATTTTCTTCATCTCTGAAAATGTTGTATTAAGCACTATGCCATTTCCAGCAATGCCTACAAGAAAGGTAATGATGCTGTACATTTAATTTCCCCAGCCTTCTTGTGTCTGCTGGCATTATAAGTAAATCATTAACAGGCTCAAATAGACTGGCGCTATTGTTTGCTTCCGATGAGAAATTTTATTTCTTCCAATACAGCAGGGGGATATTTTGGAATTAATAGCTAGTGGACACTGAAAGCAAGCAAAACTAAATTTAAAAAATCCAGAATAACATTCTAGGGTATTTAATTTGTCATTAATTCAAAGATTGGATAGCATTTTTTCACAGAAGGTCCAAACTAAAAAGATAAACATGGGCATACAAGAACATGGAAGTTGTTCCAGACCAGAATAGAGCAGATAATTTAAAGGAAAGCTTGTAACACAAAGTGTCAGGATAAAAATCAGCTACAGCCATCTTCTCTCTCTCTCTCTCTCTCTCTCTCTCTCTCTCTCTCTCTCTCTCTCTCTCTCTCTCTCTCACACACACACACACACACACACACACAATGATTAGGTGAGATACAAGCAAGTAGAAACCTCAAGTTGTAGTTCCATGCTAAATTTAAGTAACTGAAACAAGAGGGATCTATATAAGCTGGGACACACATGACAGAATCCTTCCACCCAGTTCATAAGGCATGAGGCTGGGGAACAACAGCCAGCAGCCCCATTTAGCTGGAACATGATGACTCTGAGGAAGAATGATGGGTCTGAGGTGGAAATGCTGGCAGGGAGTCTTTAATCAAGTGTCTTGAATTTCATGCTAAGTCTTTACATTTGGTATGGTCAATGAGGAGCCTTGGAAGGCTTTAAAGAATAGTGAAATTATTGAAGCTGTGCCTGAAAACCAATACTCCACCACTGTGTAGGATCCACTACTGACAGAGAGGAAATTATTACAATTGTCTGTACACAGCCAGAAAAAAGATTAATGACTGTGGAAATAGGAAAAGAATAGCAAATTAAGAAGTGATATTTAAGATAGGCTATACAGGACTGAGACAATCACTAGCAGTGACAAAAAGGAAGATGAAGGTGAAGATAAGGATGATGGATAGAGTTCAGACTGCTGGAAAAGCAGAAGCTAGTAGGGACATTTTAGAAAAATAGCGTGCTCTTCTTGACATGAGTGCCAACAGTACATGAGGGAAGGATGTCTACAGGGAAGTTTGTAATGGTGAGCCTAGTTGTGGATGGAAATCAGGTTGTTAGTATCTATGCAAGGAAGTCTAGATAACACAGACGCGATGATCCACTGTTGTCATTTGGGCAGACAGTAACTCAGGAAGAGGAAAAGAAGGGGAGTCAAGAGAGGACAGAAAAAAAAGGAATTGAGAAAGGTGGGGAAACTGAAAACAGTTTCATCTGTAAACACTTATGAGGGTAAGGAGTAGGTTTCCACAAGAACCAGTAATAGCAGAAGGGAGCAAAACGTTGCCATTTACAGCTAGGGGCTTACTGCAGTGATAGCACAGTGGTTCTCTGCCCCAGCTGCCTGTGATAATTCTCTGAAAGAGTTTTAAAATGATCAACAGACATGATCAATGCATCAATTAAATAAGAAATTATCATGATAGTTTACAAGCATCCTAGATTTCACAACAACTTCTATTCAAACGCAGCCAAGGCTAATATTTACACAAAACAACAAAGTAGGAATGTTCAAAAACAAAACCAAACAAACTGGAGCCCAGTCTACTTTCCAGATAAACTTGGTACAGAAAAGAAGGCAGTGTCTTAGCAGACGGCAGGTAAAGGGAAAGTTTCTTCAGGAATGCAGAGAACAAGAAAGTAGAGAGGCATAAAGAAAAGGTATGATGGGTTTAGAAAACATAAATATCCTAGAATACAGATGTTAGATTGAAAAACAAAAATGAAGCGCAGGAGGAACTGAAAATTAAAAGCACAAATGGAAATTTAGTTTTATAAGGATGGGTTAGTCCTTACAAAAACAAACAAAAGGATAGATGAGGGAGAGACAGACAGAACTCTAGGTAGAAAGCAACAAGATCTCAAACAGTGAATTAACAAATTGGTAAAACCAAAAAAGCTTCTGGATCTGGGGACAGATATGCTGCTATTACTTTCTTCTTTTGAGGAGAAAAGGACAAAAGGATCCTATCTACATGTATAGCAAAGAAAGCTCTGCAGTCTAGATCCATGGAATACGGCGGGATGTGTGGGTGAATACAGCCTGAGCTGTGACCGCAACACAGTGGACAACACTTGTCTTACACTGACGGGACTCCACGTTCCACCCAGCAGAGTGAAGGACTGCAGCAGCATCTCCAAACGGAAGTGCCCAGGATTATTATCTGCTTCATTTTTTTGTTTGTTTGTTTCTCAGCCTCCCACTCCAGTCACCATGCCTGCTGCTTGCTCCCATGTAGACCCTGCCATTATGGACTCTAGCCCCCTATATAGCTGAGCCAAAGAATATCCCCAAACCAAAAAACCCAAACAAACAAAATTGACCCACACAGGACTCCATCTAGCTTAAGCAGGTTAATAAATCTAAAGTAACTGAGCAGATTTCTTTATGAGAAGAGATCAGAAAGACACATGTCCATAAAAAGGACTTATATAAGCTTGTAAGTCATCTGGAGAAGATTTATGAAAAAAAAATGCATCAAAGTCAGATGCCAGCTGTTTAACAGAAAAAGAAATGGACTGCCTAAAGCAAAGTTTTACACCATCCATTCTGACTAAAGAATGCTAAAGATTTGATCAAATTTTGAGGTATGAATGGTTCTGAAATAGTTGTTCAATACCAAACTAGAACCTCTAAGAAATACTGACAATGAAGTATGAATCATGATTTGTTAAATTTCTAAAATTTCAGAGTTGCATGAAATCATTACAGGAAAATGAGAATGTCAAGGAATCCCTGGGTTTCTAGAAGACATCCCAATATGAAGAGAAACTGGAGAACCCTCTAAAAGCAATTTTCCAATAAATAGTCTAACAAAAATAATCAGAGATCATCTATAATTTCAACTTCATACTCATATTGAAAAAAGTGAAGAATTATCATGAGATAAGTGAACTTCAATGATTCCATTTATATTCTGCCAGATCCTGTTTAAATAAAATGGAAAACCAATTTATGACCCATCACCAGCTCCGGCTTAATGTGATAATGACTGCATGGGTTTAAAAGGTTTAATTTTAAAGTCTTTTTAGTACTTGGGATGTTCTCGTCAATAATTTGAGTTTTTAAGTGTCACCAATTCTCACCCTGGGTTGTTAACGGAAGCTGTCCTGGTGATACAATGAGACTCTCCTGTGGACAACAAACAACTTAGCTGTCTAAGTTTGATCTGCCAAAGGCACTATTGTCTAGTGCTTGGTAAATGGTTTGTATAAAAATCCATATATTGAGTTGAGCAGAAATGAAACAAAGTGTGAGCAGTGACAGAATGTCAATGATGGAGTAGGTAAAACAGCCCTGTTAAAAAGCTGTTAGCTTGGTCTCTTTTTTATTCTAATAATTATATTTAAATATCATTACAAGCAAAGTCATAAAGAGGATAAATTTTGGTATCTGATATAAATAATATATAAATTTATATATACACACATATATTAATGTCTGTAAATTTCATTTTAATCTACAGAATACATACTGAATTCTTGGGTTTTTCAAAACATTTTTTGAGGCAAAAAACAACAACAAAACAACAACAACAACTCAAACTTGATACATCTATTCTAAACCCAACACAACTACAGCTTATAGAAACTGACCTAAGTAATGAGGGTAAGTGCTTGAGCAAAATAACAGCTTCTGCTAAATTCCATGCCAACTCTGAACCAGAAAGTGTTTTTTAAAGCGATGAGACTGACTGCCCTTATACTTACTTTTTATTCATATTCTCCACTATATTGCAAGTATAATGGCTATAGAAGTCAGTATGATAGGTTTTCATCATATCCTAGCAACACACAGTGAATCTTCAATTAATGCTGACTATAAGGAGCCAAGTGTACTGGGCATCTTTCAATCTGTGTTCTCTATAAAAGACATAGAAGCTTTCAAGGGAGAGATGGAGAATTAATGGGAGTGGGGAGGTGCTTCAATGACATGGACATGGATGATGGTAGAAAACGATGCAACTGTATGCCTGTCACTGAATATCAAACACAGCAAATGGTTACATTGCTAAGTTTAGTATTGTTCAAATTTTTCTTTCTTTCTTTCTTTCTTTCTTTCTTTCTTTCTTTCTTTCTTTCTTTCTTTCTTCTCTCTCTCTCTCTCTTTCTTTCTCTCTTTCTTTTTCAAGACAGGGTTTCTCTGTAACAACCCTGGCTGTCCTGGAACTAGCTCTTGTAGATCAGTCTGGCCTCAAACTCAGACAGATTCACCTGCCTCTGTCTCTCAAGGGCTAGGATTAAAGGCGTGTGCTACTACCACCCAGCAGTATTCAATTTTATCACACCATAGGAAATCATCAAATGTTTTAAACCTTAACAAGATCTGATTGACACTTTTCTGCAAATGGTAAATGACTATAGGAAGATATATAATGGACTTGCAGAACTATGTTAAATATGCTGCTTTTCTACATAAATATTACTCATACATAAAGTACTCTGAAAACCCTACAGCTTTTCCCCCCAATTGCACAACTAGATCCTGTATATAAGGATAGGACAGGCCTTGTCAGTGGTCTTACGCCGTCAGATGGAGGCTAATAGACAGCTGTAGAATATCTGTGCATCTCCCATAGAATTCCTAAAGTGAGTGAAGAGCTCCACAGTAGTATCTGTGAGCTAGTTAGATAAAACAATAAAGCTTTAGCAAATAGAAGAGGAAAGGAAAGATAGAAGACAAATGTTTTTATAAATTACACAAACAAAAATCACCCCCCCCCCCAATTTGGGATGTGCTCTATCTGAAGTAGCTTACTGTTCACCAAGTTGACTTTGATTATTTCAAAACACCATTTTAAATACACCGATTCACCACTAAATGCCATCCTACCAATCCATCATCGATTTGAAAGGAATACCAGCAAATCAAGACATGTCATTAGGGATAATCACAGCCATTTCATCCCAACACTCCTTACTTAAGGTTTCCAAAATGCTTCTATGACTTTCAAAAAATGCCCTGTTCAAGTAGAAAATAAAACTTATATCTTACCCAATGAGATTCTGATGCTGTCACTACTGAGTATTAGCCATCAGACCTATATCACTAAGAAAGAAGCAGAGTCTCCAAGAGGCCGCTACACGTAGAGGTTGTCTGCCCACTTTTTTAAACCTTGCTGTGTGACTGCTAGAATTGCGCAAATATTGTAATAAAAGAAGATTAGGCCCACGCTGTTATTTGCTTCGAAGCCTACAGCTTTTATTCCCTTTACCTACATCTAAAAGAAGATAATCGCAGCAGCCAAGGCTTCCGTCCCAATGCTATAACATCTCATTTGTAAAGGTCAATTACTTTATATATTAATTTGGGAGGCTTCCAAATTAAGATTTAATTAATCTTCTTCCTTGGACCAAGAAATTTAGAAATTTAGACTTAGCAAATGAAGCTTTCTTAATAAACTATAGTAAGGGAGGAAGCTGTCTCCACAGATGGGTCCATTCAGAAAAGAACTCACAATGTTGACCATGACGGCTATCCTTTGTTAATATTGCCATCTAAACCATGAGTGTGGATATGGAAATTATCAAAAGTCTCATTTAAATAGAATGCCAAGAAAAATCTGCATCTAATTAATAATGAAATATCAAAAAAGCTTCACAAAGTCTTACTATCTTCCCCAGGACCTGAGAAAGTAGCTGATTCCACAAAAACAGTCTCTTCTTGCCATGACACCCTCCGGCAAAAAGGAATACAGATAACTCTGCATTGCTCCCTGGCACAAGCTAAACCCACAGAACTTGCCTGTTCCTTGCTACAGAAGCATTTAGCTGGCAGTTACCTTCCATGTATTAATATTTTCTCAGTCTTATAGAAAGTACCTTGCAAGATTTGAATATTAGGCCAGAATGGTGAGACCAGAGCCATTGATTAATGACAAATGTGTGCAGAAGTCTCCTTGAATTATCACATAATACACTTAGTATGGTTACTGTCTTCTCAAAAGTTAACAATGTTTAATGAAATGGTGTAATTTTATATCTACTTAATAGAAAGTAACCATGCCAGCATTCACTCATTCTCACATTTCTTCTTAAAGTTTTCCCCAAGTTTTTAGCTTGTTACTGTCTTTATTCATTTTTAAATATTTGTACCTTTTTGCTTTCCTTAGGAAAAAGTTTGGAAGGAGAAAAATCATCAATACCAAAATTATATGAGAACCAAAAGTGATTATAACATGAAAACCTTCTCTTGTTATTCAAGTATCTTAAGGACTATTTTTGAGGAGATGGTTTAATTACCTCCACAGGAACTGGAACTGAAGGGGAAAAACATAAAAACAGGAGACAAACTGTTTTTCAATAAATAAATGTTCTAGTGGGAGTTCTGCTGAGAGATGCAAAAGGGAAGAGATTGTAATTACGGGTCTAAATGTTAAGCTGGGCCAAACCGAAGCCAAAGACAAACTAAGGAATAGCAGTGTGCTGGATAACTAGAAGACTCCAATAGAGTAAGTACAATACCTACATGTAGCAATTCTTTTCATCTCACTAACAAAGAAATGGGGCAAGAGCCCCAAAGTAGTTTACAGAACAGAACAACTATACATCATGTTATTGGGGGTCATAATGTAGATTACAAATAGTGAAAAGGCAATAAAAGAAGGAAAATTTTATTAAATATCAAGATAAATTACAAATAAATACAACAATTTCCCAAGTGAAACAGAAAATCCAACCTAAATCTAACAAAGAAAGGTATCCTTTGATTGATTCAATCTGTTCAAAACAGGTCTGAGACAGTCTATACCTCATAGTGCTATCTACAGTTCGGAAACAAAAGGCTGCCTTCAGTAAACACCGTATGACAACAGCAATGGAAAGACTCAATAAAAATCTTCCCAGTACATAGTGCCACACAAGTATTCTTCTCAGAGCAACCTCCCAGCAGTTACTTCAGGAAAGAATAACTATGTGTTCACAAGACCATTAGCAGGAAGTTTAGCACCCCATGTAACTTTGCCAGGCTGAGCTTCACAAAGCCATTAGCAGGAGGCTCAGCACCCTGTGCAACTTCCCCACCTGATGCACTGCTATAAATTTTTCACATGACGTTTCAAGGCCTAATAAAAAAGTTATAAAATATTGACTTTGGCTACAGTCCCTTCTCATTTTGTGACTCTCTGTTGATCCAAAATAAAGTAGCATCTGGGGACAAAGGAAGAGTCAGAAGCTAACATGCAGTTACCAAGTGGCAATGATTTAAAGGGACTTCAGCAGGAAAGACAGAGTGCAAAACTGTAGTTAAGGCATAATGTTAATAATTTAAGAAAAAGCACATGCAAAGGTAAGTGAGCATTATAGTAGACAAAAGCATGGCGAAAAGCAATGATCTTTGAATTTTTCCACACAACTCGCTTTGCTAAATTGTTTATATTGAAAACTTTGCTTTAACCTGATCCAGAACAATCTCAATAAATGAATAAACTTATTACAACTCTCTTATCTAAGTTTCATAAAACCTTGTTTATCTTACATTAAAGGTAAAGAAATGAAGCCTACAAAAATTGAAGTTACTTAGAAAAATCACAAGCAATTAATAGTATATAGAAGAACAGGTATATAAAAACAAATTTGTTTTACATCACCCTCAATACTCACAATCAGCATTCTATTAATATTTCATATACATGTTTTAGGGGTCTAAAATAACATTGTGTATTAAATTAGCAACTGGCATCAAATAAAAAATAGCATTCACAACAGTGGAGTTCTAAATATGGTTTACAAAAAGACTTTCAGAAAGAGGATAATGTACCAAAAAGAAGACATTTGAACAGGACCAGATAAATGACCAAGGTTTCAACAGGGACTGAAAGAAGAAAGACATTTCAAATAAAGAGAATTTGACACAGAACAAGAACAGAGAAATTCAGTGGCAGGGCTGTTGAGCCCCTATGTGTGCTGTAATTGCCAATACCCATATTGAAATATACATGCCTGGTCAAGGACTTGACAATATTAGGAAGGCATTACCTATTTCTGAACAAAGCTGTGGCTCTGCATTACGACTTAACAAAAGACAGAAGAGACTGGTGCATGCTCAGTGACGCAGTGACCAAACACCTGTGGAGGAACTCACTGTGCTCCACATGGCATCTACTAAGTACCAATGAATCCTTCCTCAGAGTGCTTTAATTTGGCTCTTGGAACATCCGTTTTTGCATTGTTCACCCTTCCTTACAGTCTTCCTCACTGCCTTTCTCGTCTTTCCCTCCGGGATCTGCCATAGATCCTTAGAACCCTTCTTTTCAAACTGTCACTGGAGGAAACCTCATTTACACTCATGAATACTATTATTATAGCTAACTATCAAATATGAACGATAGCCCAGATGCTTCTTTTCAACCTCAGACTTCTTCTTCTGACTAAGAGATGTCTTTTCCCCTCCTTTAATTTACTCTTCGTGTCATCCACATTGTGCATCTCCATCCCATTCATTTCCCTGTCCCTTCATCTACCTTCTGCTCTTGCATACACACATGCGCGTGCGCGCGAGCACACACACACATAAAATTTAAGAGATAAAAGAAAAGATGGAAGATGTAGTGAGTCATGTAATATGCCCCTTTATCCATATATCTTTACTTGCAAGTGTTAATTGCAGAAAGTCATTGGTCTGGTTTGAGGCCTCTAGTTTCTGTTACACTACAGATGCTGGCCCTAACTGGAACTCCTCCTGGTTATCTTGCTGTGGCCTTGTGCTACGTAAATCTTATAGCTTTGGATCTATAAGGCTCCAGCAGATCAAAGATGGGGTGGGCCAACACATAACCTTGGTTCTGGGCCTGGGTAGTTGCAGGCTTGGTCAGCCTGCTAACTCGCCCTTGTTTTCACCACCAGGGTGAGCACTCCTGCATTGCCCTGGTGAGTTCACCCTTTGCAATGGATGAGCAAGGGATGGGGCCAGTTCTCTTTACCTTCATGTCCTTAGGGTTGAATCTCCCACACCTAAACCTTCAGGGTCAGCTCTATTGTGTTGCCCAGGCAAGGCATAGATAGGGACCAGTGTCCCTAGTGCTAGAGCTGATTAAGGGCAAGATCAGAAGTCCCGCTCTTTGATCTCAGGGCCAGCAATCCCATCTGCCTCAGGCATTGATGGGGGTGGGTATGTATCTCCACTGCAATGGTACCACATGACAGATGAATACTGGGGACAGCTTTTGCAAGCTCATAAATTGGGGGCTGGCTCACCTACATCTCTGCCAATGGGGTTGACTCAACTGTGCCACCCAGGATAGGTCCAGGGCCTGTTCTCCCAAGTGTTGCAGCTGGTCATGGGCAGGGGCAGCTCTCCTGCCCTTCAGCTCTTCCACCGGACTACGGTGTTGATGGACTAGGTGGGTGTGGACACTAAGATGTCTTAAAACAAGGCCAAATCTAAGACACTTTCTTCTCTAAAATCTGCTACTGAGTCTTTTCTCCCTTTGTAAATGGCAACTCCACTTCACCAAATGTACAGGCCACAGGCTTCAAGTTATGTGAACCCTCCTTTTCTTTGACACTGCACTTGCAATCTGCCAATAAATCTTGCCACTCCAACTTGAATGGGCAGTCAGTTCATTGTCATCTCGATTATACCAGGAGTCTGTAAACCACAGCCTACAGACCCTCAAATAATGTTCTATTGAAGAGTAACCACACTAGCACATTTTCATGTTGTCAGCATGCATACGAGTAGCTTTAACAGAGGCTACATGACAGGCTGCGGGTGGTCTGAAGAGATATGGCCCACACAGACTCATGTGCTTGAATGCTTGGCCCATAGGGAGTGGCACTAATAGGGTCTTGTTGGAATAGGTGTGGCCTTCTTGGGAGAAGTGCATCACTGTGGAAGCAAGTTTTGAGATCTCATTTTTGCTCAAGCCATTCCCAGTGTAACAGTTTGTTGAGGGAGCAGCCACTCTGTAGTAGTGTGGAACGGCAGGCTGTGTCCCGCCACCCGGCTAGCTTTACAGGAAACTGTATTCTTTTAAACATTGCCTGGCCCATTAGTTCCAGCCTCTTATTGGCTAGCTCTTACATATTTATCTAACCCATTTCTAATATTCTGTGTAGCACCACGAGCTGGCTTACCAGGAAAGATATTAACCTGCGTCTTTCTGGAGTGGGAGAATCATGGCAACTCTGACTCGCCTTCTTTCTCCCAGCATTCTGTTCTTTTTACTCTGCCTATCTAAATTCTACCATATCAGAGGGCCAAGCAGTTTCTTTATTAATTAACCAATGAAAGCAACAGATAAGATACAAGACCCACCTCCATCATTTCCCCTTTTTCTGTTTAAACAAAAAAGAAAGGCTTTAACTTTAACATAGTAAAATTACATATAACAAAACAGTTATCAAGCAAGAATTACAGTTACAATATTTATATCTACTTTATCTTTATCATAACTAAGGAAAACTATAACTATAACTAACCATTTTTAAACTCTATCAAAGACTCCAGAAGGATATAATATTACCTAAGCAAACAAGAAGTCCAAAGCTCTAGAAATGACAGAGACATCTCGCTGTCTGGACAGTCACCCAAAGCTCCTCTGTACCGTTGGGGCATCCATCTTCGGCCCACAGGCCCATAGTATCCAGAGACATTTCCATGAAGCAGGAAATTACAAAGACAGTTCAGTCACTTTCTGCTGTGTCCTGCAGAATGTCTCGCAGACCCTTTCATGAAACAGGAACCCCGAAAGACCATCTCACCTTTAGGCAAGTTCAGCAGTCATCTTTCTGTGGGTTCTTTGTGTCCAGTTTATGCGACAGTCCAGGCAAGAGCAGTTTCTTGCCCAAATAGCTATCAAACTCCATAAGGAGCCTCTTCAGTTCACTTCCTGTTGCCTGAAAACCAAGATTTAGAACTCTCAGCTCCTCCAGCCCTATGTCTATCTACACAATACCATGTTTCCTGCCATGACAATAATGGACTCAACCTCTGAAACTGTGAGCCAGCCCCAAGTAAATGTTTTCCTTTATAAGAGTTGTTGTAGTCATGGTGTCTCTTCACAGCAACAAAACCCTAACTAAGACACATGCAAAACCTAAAATAATTTACTATCTAAACCTTTAAAAAAATGTTTGCTAAGCTTTAGTGGAAATGTCTACAATAATTATCATTAGCCCTGCCTGTGTCTCTGCCTCCTTACATGTATTCTTTATAAAGCAGCCACTGCTGGTCATTATCTAAATGATGTTATTCAAGTTTAAATTGTATTGAATTAAAGTCTTTAGTTCTTTAGGTTCATTAATTACATTTCCAGTGATCCATAAAGGTATCAGTGGCTGCCTTATTGGGTATGGCTGATTTAGAATAATTCTATCATTATAGGAAATTCTGTCATCCAGCACTGCTTTAAAGTGTTCTTTAAAGTAAAATTCTGTCAGGCCACATACCTCTCCCTCTCTAAACCCTCTAAAGGTTTCTATTTTAATTGAATGTCCAGTTCTGTGTTGTAGCCTACTTTATGGCCATTCTCCATGCCTCCTTCCTGACACTGCTTTGACTCTGCCTCCTCTCTTTCTTTTCACTTACCGGTCTATTCTCACCAGTTCCTCAGTTTCTCAAATTACAAAGCATGTGATTCCTTTGGGCATGTCACACTTGTTACCTCTTAGAGAAAACACTATCTAGAAAATGGAGATGATAGTCTCTGTGGCATATAAGAGGTATCTTTCTGATCTCTTCTACAAAAGAAGATACTAGCACTGTTGTTATGAATGATGTTACTCGGATTCTCTAACCATTTCTGAGAATGATAAAGTAGAAACATAGAAAGGAGTGATCGCAATGGTTCAAGGGCTAGCAGACTGGCTCGGGGCCAGCTGGCGCACAACCCACAATCAACATCACAGGAGCTCTTTTCCTGTCTTTTCTTCCCTCCATTGTCCTTACTTAAAAGAGCTACTTTAGTAAGCACCACAGTAGTACAAATATTTTTATTTACCTTATAGCTTTAACCTAGCAAATCTGTAGCATATAACTTCAAAAGTGAGTAAGTACAATGAGTAATATAAACAAAAATAACATTTAACTTAAAAAATCACACTCATAAAATAAAGAATTGTAATTTTCTGAAGCATATGAATAAAGGCAAATCTGTGAGGTGCCTACCAGGGGGGGAAAAGACTATGATCATTTGAAAAAAAAAAATGAAGATTTCACACTCACACAAATTTTCTTTTACATGACCCTTATACTATCTGCAAAAACATGACAACAATCAGTCCGAAGAACTAAATTTTTTTACTAGAAAGAAATTTTTGCTTGTTTTTAAATTGCTTTTATTGAGCTATATATTTTTTTATACTCTCTTCCCTTCCTCCCCCACACCCTTCTACCCTTTTCCATGATCCCTATGCTCCCAATTTACTCAGAAGACCTTGTCATTTTCTACTTCCCATGTAGATTAGATCCATGTACGTCTCTCTTAGGGTCCTCATTGTTGTCTAGGTTCTCTGGGATTGTGAAATGTAGGCTGGTTTTTCTTTGCTTTATGTCTAAAAGCCACTTATGAATAAGTACATATGATACTTGTCTTTCTGGGTCTGGGTTACCTCATCCAATATGATATTTTCTAGATCCATCCACTTGCCTGCAAATTTCAAGATGTCATTATTTTTTTGCTGCTGTGTATAGTACTCCATTGTATAAATGTACCACATTTTCCTTATCCACTCTTCGATCAAGGGGCATTTAGGTTGTTTCCAGGTTCTGGCTATGACAAATAAAGCTGCTATGAACATAGTTGAGCATATGTCCTTGTGGTATGATTAAGCATCCTTTGGGTATAGACCTACAAGTGGTATTGCTGGGTCTTGAGGTAGGTTGTTTTGCTAATTTTCAGAGAAGTCGCCATACTGCTATCCAAAGGGGCTGTATTAGCTTGTACTCCCACCAGCAACTAGGAGTGTTTCCTTTACCCCACACCCTCTCCACCATATGTTGTCATCAATGTTTTTGATTGATCTGGGCCAATCTGACAGGTATAAGATGTAATTTCAGAGTAGTTTTGATTTGCATTTCTCTGATGGCTAAGGATTTTAAGCATTTCCTTAAGTATCTTTCAACCATTTTAGATTCATCTGTTGAGAGTTCTCTGTTTAGATCTGTACCCCATTTTTAAAATTGGATTATTTGTTCTTGTGATGACCGATTTCTTAAGTTCTTTGTATATTTTGGAGCTCAGTCCTCTGTCTAATGTGGGGTTGGTGAAGATCTTTTCCCATTCTGTAGGCGGCCGTTTTGTCTTGTTGACCATGTCCTTTCCTTTACAAAAGTGTCTTAGTTTCAGGAGGTCCATTCATTAATTGTTTCTCTCAGTGTCTGTGCTACTGGGTTATATTTAGGAAGTGGTCTCCTGTGCCATTGTTTTCAAGTGTACTTCCCACTTGCTTGAAGAGCTAAATTTATGTACTAAGGACATACCTAAAGGCCTGTTCATTTAAACTGTAGCACACAGTTTGGAATGATGGCACTATGAACCACTTTGTATAGTTTACATTGATTTTCACAGAAGACACTTAAATAGTTGAGTGAAAATTAATGGTGACCTTTAAAATGCCTGGAATCCAAGCTGATGTATAAAACAGTTGTCTCTCTGACTTGCTCTATCAGTTACATGACACCCAAGGCCTGTGGTTTCAACAGTTTCCAAACTGAGTACAGAAAAACACTCCAGCCACCAGCACAGCTTAGCAGCATCCTCTTCAGCATCCAGCTGAAAGGATCCATTACTGTGCCCCAAGTTTGCAGAATCTCCACTTTTTCCTAATGAGAAATAAACTGCATTGCTTTCTCCTTTTCAAGAGTCTCCAAAATCTCCTCAGAAATCTAGGTAAATGCAAAGGTGGCAAGAATGTGCCCTTGGACAGGAGCCATGCAAATCTACTCTGTATCATTCCAACTTTGAGGATATGTGCTGCCAAAGTAAGAGAGAAGAATAAATATTTTGAAAGATAAAATTATAAAATCATATAACCTAAAAAAAATGTTCCCTTTGGATGAAACAGCTGAATGTTCATGAGAAACTGGTTTACTCTACTTCATATCTCAGACTCTTACTGTCAATAGATTTCCAATATTTCACTGCAATGAAAAAATAAATTTGAGATATTTTAGCCTCAAATTAGGTAACTCTTAACAAGAAACAACCCTTGTTTCTTTAGTTTTAACTTCCTCTTCTATGTCCCAGAACTTATATTGAAAATTGCATCCTATGTAGAGATTTCTCTGTGTCTTATTTAAAGTCAGAGTGTTCAAATTCAGCTGATACAAGGATGTGAGAGACTCCCAAATTTTACCCTATCTGCAAGCAATTAATAGAAGTTATCGTGCCACCAACACACAGATGCTGGCAGAATTAAAGTAGCAATTAAAAGAACCAAAAAGGAACTCCGGGTTGGAGAATAAGGACATTTCCTCACCCTTGACAGTAGTCATAGCCAGCACTATCATTCCTGTGTACTGGTTCTCGGAGGTGAAGTCCCCACCAAGCTCCAAGATGAGCTTCTGGTTGTACACACACTGGCCAGTACTTAAAAAGGGGAGACTAAGATTTGGAGAAACTACATTTCTTTTTAAAATCAGGGATCACAGATTTTTAAAAAGCAAACGGGGAGGGGATGTAATTAATTTTTATGGTAGAAAAGTATGTGAGTCATCTTTTTTCTTTCGAGACCCTTTTGTGAAGAGAATTCTCCTTGTGAAAATAGCCAGCAATGATAGTGTACTAAGAAGTCATGAAGAAAATCAAGAGAAACATGGAAATTTTTCTCTGAACTCTCAATCCTCTAAATATGCCCAGCAATTACCTCTAAAAGAGATACCTAACCTACTAGGAGGTCATGGAAATTACTAATGCTTGTGAAAGATTACAAAAGTTCACCCATACCATGAGTTTTACAATAAAAAATCTTACAATGGCCTACGTCACATGCAATAAAATGTTTTTTTGAAATGTTTAGTAACACTATTAGGAAGAGGAACATTACCCCTTGACGTCCCAACTTCTTTTTTCTACCATACCACACTGACTATGCATTAAAAGAGGTTCTCTATCATATTAATGGTTCCAATGATCAGTTTTGATTCTAGGTTCTTCCCCTACCAATCCTATGAAAGCCCAAAATAGATAACACTCCAAAAACATGTTTGATGATTTTTTCAAAGCATTTTTCATCATAATAAGCTCCTATGAGTACAGAAAAAAGTATATTGCAAGGAAACACTACTGCTGATAAATGTGCAAAATGCCGATGTTTTTCTTAGGCTTAATGAAAAAAATGGAAATGAAGCTCTATGCTTTCCCATCTTCACTGAAAAGCCATTAATTTAGTGACAGAGAGAACGAGTTTTCTGAATTTCGAGTTCTCTTTCCCCTTAATTGGACACAGATAGTAAATGCTAGAGCAGGTCCACAAGAAGTGAAAAAATAGAACCAAACTTCCATCTCAGCATCATACCACTCTCCTCCACTGACTACAGGAAACTGACAAGCCAAAAGATAATTCTTAAATTATCAGATCACATGTGGGCCAGAATAACAACTCATTACTTTCATGGTATTATGCTAAGACTGACAGACGAGCCAGTTAAAGTCATGTATCAGCCTTTGCTAGAATGTTCATTTTCTACATTGTTCATTTCTACATTGGTCTTGTATTTTGTTTACCAACAATGACAATATTATTATTCGCAAAATTCAACAGAGGACTGAAATGTTTATCATCAACAATGTAAGAAAATATTGTTCTGACTCCAACAGTACTATAACTTGGATATTTAAACAAAAAGCAAGTGGAACAGGAGTAGGAAATCCAGGATATTTCTACAAGTGGTGGTGAAATACTAGTGTAAAACCAGTGTTTAACTTTATTGTGGGAGTAGACGCCCACAAGTCTCTTAAGGAAAAACTATTCCAGGTACTGAGGGAGAGATTAGTGATACAAAAAGACAAACAAAACAATGAGGCCTAGCACCAGTTGACTGTAGTAACTGTAAGAGACAAGGTAGATAATCATACCTAATTAGTCACTACAAATCTACTAATCCTCAGCTCCTCTGCATGCTTCAATCCATCTATTCACCCGGTTGTCCATGCACCCATCTGTGCATCATCCACTGATCCATCCTACTATCTATGCCCCTACCTGCCATCCATCTATCCACTTACCTACCCACTTACCTATCCATCCATTTTTGGGCAGCAATCAGTTTCTAGGAAGCACTATGCTTGGCAAGGTTGGAGAACAGAATGGTAAACAAAACATTTCTGATGTTTATGGAACTTTGTCATCCTACTTTTAAAGAATCATTACATCTTAGAAAGGGGATATGTTGTTCTAATTCAATTAAATCAAAAATCACACCTACTTTAGGGAAATCTTGTTGTACTTGTTGATATATCCTATTAAAAATAATTTATATTGATTTCTTTGATCTTACACTGCAAAGCCTCAAACCATGCCTACAATAAAGGAGAGAAGCTGATGAACAAGTTCTGATGAACACTGCAACTGAGCCTGTAAATAGAGAGCTGAAGCCTGCAAACAGACTGGATACATCTAAGGTCAGAGAACCCAAACCTGCAGCTTCATGGAAGATAAACTACTTTTAGCATAAAAGGTCATCTTTCTTTTTGGTTTCTTTATCATATATATATATTCCCTCCCTTCCTCTCCCCTTTCCTTCTACCCTCTCCCATAATCCCCATGCTCCCAATTTACTCAGGAAATCTTGTTTTTTTCTACTTCAAATGTAGATTTGGTCCTTGTATGTCTCCCTAGGGGTCATCTTTGTTATCTAGGTTCTCAGGGAATGTGTATTATAAAATGGTGTTTCTTTGCTTTATGTCTAAAAGCCACTTATGAGTGAGTACATATGATAATTGTCTTTCTGAGTCGGGTTACCTCACTCAATATAATGTTTTCTAGCTCCATACATTTGCCTGAAAATCTCAAGATGTCATTAATTCTTTTTCTTCTGTGTAGTACTCCACTGTATAAATGTACCACACTTTCCTTATCCACTCTTCGATCGAGGGGTATTTAAGCTGTTTCTAGGTTCTGGCTATGAAAAATAATGATGGCGTGATTCTGGTGATCACTCTTCCAGGTACCAATGAATCCAAGACTCAGATGTTGCTCCTAGTGTTGGAGTTAGGGCCAAAGTTCCAGTCACCTCAGAGGTCATTAGACATTCCTAGAAGTCACTCTGGATTCTGGAGGTCATTTGGGCCTGCTTCCATGGAGGTCACTTGCTTGGGTCTGCTCCCTTGGGTTGCTCCCTCGTACCTGCTCCTGCAGAGGTTGCTGGCTCGGGCCTGTTCTCACAGGTGTTCCTGTCTCAGGCCTCTCCTGCAGAGGTTGCTGGCTTGGGGCCACCCTGGTTGAGGTCACTGGGTAGTTAGCTGCTCCTGCATACGTCCCTGGCTTGAACCTGGTCCCAAGGAGGTTGCTGGCTCAGGCTTGCTCCCTCAGAGGTGGCTCCTTTGTTGAAGGTTTCTGGCTAGGGCCTGTTCCAGCAGGTGTCCATCTTGGGCCTGCTCCTGCAGAGATCACTGGCCTGGGCCTGCTCTTGTGGAGGTTGCTGGCTCAGGCCTGCTCCAACACATTTTTCATAAAATGTCCAATACATATCACAGTTTGACATGAAAACTGTCAATATTCCAAGTGGACTGGAGGATGAATCTACAGTGCTATAGTAAAGCTCTTATACAGTAATATGTTAAACCCAATTCTCCCCAGAATGCACCTTTCTCTGATGGGGCTAGTCTACTCACAGATATAGACATACATGTACTCATAGAAGTTTTCTCACCATTAATTTTTTGGGAGGAATTTTTCTTTTCAGTTAATATTTACTAAACATTAATAGTATGTTAAATGCCCATATAACCCCCACTACAATCATACAGAGAACAAATCAATATTACTTTAAATTTTACTCAGAAATGTAAGGGGCCAAGGTGACATACGTAGTGATGGGAAGGCTGGTGACTGAAATGAAACACATGCTTCTGGGGTCCAAACTCTTAGCCATTCTGGCACAAAAAGAAATGTTATCTGGTGATGACCCTAGAACTCACTGGAGCATTGCCTATACATATTGCCTGAACCAACAGAGCAACATTCTTCCCCATCAACTATCACCAGAAGTGATGACACCTTCTTTGGAAAGGGGGAAAACAATTTACCACTGTTTGGAGGTGTCTAGATACCTAGCAGCTGACATTCTCAGATATATTGTGTGGTCAGCTAGGACCAGGAGAAAGTGATTCTTTCTGAGTCTTGCCCTATGGCTAGTCAGAGAAGGAAAGAAATTTGTGTCTACATGGTGGGTTCAGCAGAGTCCAAGCCCACTGCACCTCCATGTTTTATGATGTGAGAATTAGGGAAACAATGCTTTGTCTTTCCTTGCCAACTAAGTCTTAAATTCTTCCTCTCACTAGCAGAATCTCTTTCTTAATTCCTTCTGGGTAAGATGATACAAATGGTTTTATTGCCAGGATTTGGTGAATGGAGACTTTAATGGATACCAATGAACACAATCACTGCCTATACTACAGTGCCATTCAGCATGAGTCTTACCTCCTTATAGAAAATTAAGTTATCATTCTCCCTGTGAAGGAGTTCCTGATTCTCTTTAGTGAAGAGGTTCCTAGTCTATGAATAAAGATATTTATATAACTCTACTAGCTATATTCCTATAGAAATCTCTCACTAAGATATAGTCTATTCTTTTATTAAAGTGTTGTTTTCATACAAAGTATTCTAATTAAAATGTAATTTCCACTAGGTAAATTACATAGCCATGTAGTAAAGGCCATTACCATGTAGTAAATAGATGTCACCATATACAAAATAGGCACTTAATATCCTCCAAGTCCCTGGGTGTGTATATCTACTCATTAGAAACTTATAAACACAAAATATACGAAGACTTTCTTGGACACAGAATTCACAAAATCCTGGTTTGCTACAAGATGTTCCCCAACTGACAGTAGGATGAATTGCTGTAGAATAATCCCTCTGTACACTTGTGAAGATGTGAGGTTCTCATTGTTAATAAAAAGCTGTTGTCCAATAGCTAGGCAGGATTTGAGGGGCAACAAGAACACGGGAAGAAGATGAGTGGAGTTGGAGGAGGAGAGAGCCAGATGCAGAGGAAACACCATGGGAAGTCCATAGGTGAGGTAAATGAGTTCTGGGGCAGCACATAGACTGGGACAAATGGGTTAATTTAAGTTGTAAGACCTGGCTGGAGACAAGCCTAAGCATTTATAATTAATATTGTCTCCGTGTGTTATTTGGGAACTGGCTGGCAGGAAAGAAAAGTCCATTTACAATGAATATATAAATAATGTATCCTAAATGAGATTACACAGAAACAGTGACATGGGGTGAAAAATCACTGGAGACTTTACAAGTACACGAGATACACTCAAACACACATAAACACACAGAAAGACAGACAGGGGGACAAGCATAGAGATAAGAGGAGGGTAGGAAGAGAGAGAGAAAGGGAGTGAGGGAAGAATAGAGGGAGAAAGACAGAGAGAAAACATTTAATGTGGCCTTGATGAAGTAGACTAGAAAGAGGGGCTTTCTACAACGAAATGAAGAAAACCATAAAAATCCTCAAATACTAAGTAATATGGGGGAGGATCCTGGTCACTTGCAAACCTGTAAATCTCACCAAGATTCCAAACATTCCTACTACTGGTGAACCTTAAAATATAGGGAGGTTTTCGTGATTTCATTCATGGTCTGTCTTTAGAAGCCACCTAAAATCATAAGAAACAGCAGTAACATTTTAAAAAGTTCTAACAATTCAATTCATCTTTGTGTGGATTCTTAATATTTCTCTTTGCTTTGTTTTTTTTTTTTTGATTTTAAGTGCCAGCTCTAAACCTATGAAAAACATCAAAGAGAATGAGGTATTTTTTAGCTTGACAATGAAAGAATGAATAAAGCTCATGTTTTTTATTGATATCTACACTCAAATAACATGGCACTGGTGTGAACTATGACCAACTGGAGAAACACTTCTGGAGACTTTTTAAAACTACAAATAACAAGTGAGTCTTATAAGCAAAAACCTTCCGAGGAAAGTCTTCCATTCTGGATATTAGTATTTATATTTTTCTTTAAGGAGACCAGATCTGTACTAAAACCATCTTAAGTCTTTCAGTCTAATAGATGAAGTCAAATGTAAAAAGCATGTACTTTGTAAACAGGAGGGATTTTTTTTCCAGATCATTTGAAAGCAGTGTTCTTTGCTTTCAAGTTTTTTGTAAATTTTTATGTGTGAACAGATTACTTTTGCCCAAGACACTCTCCAGTGAGTTCCATAACAAGCTTTTGCATTAGGTTTTTCATTTTGTTTCCATTACAATATTGAAAACGCCTTGACTATAGAATTTCCTGTCAACTTTCCCACTCGACAGTGTACTGCACACAGTAGAACTTGCATTTCTTCATTGACCCACCACATCATTGACTATATCCTCCAGAACAAGACTCAACACATAGCAGGCTACAATGTCTTGAAGTTAGCATTGTAAAATATTGTCAATCAATTGAAAATATTCATTAATCTCATTCTTAGGCAAGGTCTTCCTGCGTAGTCCAGGTGGACTCCCCCTTGCAGTGCTCCTTCCCAGTCTCCTGTGTGCTAAGATTCATGACAAAAATCTTTTTAAAGAGCAGGAAAACAATTTCTTGATTGTGGCAGTGTCTTAGCCACACTCCTAAAGCAGAGCTAACTGCTTTGATAACTCAGCACTGCCTATAAATGCTTTTCCCATTGGAACAAAAGTAATACATCTACCTAATGAAGAAATATGCTTTCTGGAGTTGGAATGGGAACAACCATGAGACATCAACTTCACGGTCTCATACTGGGAGGAGGAGGCAGGAGGACTGCCAAGAGTTCAAGGCCAACCTGGTCCACATGGTAAATTCTATGTCAGTCTAAGCAATACATCAAGACTCTGCTTCTAAAAGATGAAAATACAATCAAGCAAACACACAAAACAATAACAACAGCGGGGGCTAGAAATAGCAGTTGAGAACAGACAGCGGTCAAGAGATAGAACAAGACAAGGGAAAGAGAGGCAGGACTAGATGCTAGAAAACAGGGTAAACAAGATTGAGAGCAGTGGCAACTTCAACAACATGGGAACAGAAATTAGCCAACAAGTCAATCTGAGGAACCCTGAAATCAAAGTAGGGAAGAGTTGGAACCAGAGAGTACACCAGAAATGCTGGTATCAACCTAGCAGAAAGTGGTACAAAAGCTAGTGTTTAAATAACACCAAAGGCCCTCATACCAATAAGTGCCTGTGACCGACTAAAGGGCAGTGTAATTGGTGAGGGAGCAATCTATTGAGAGAAACTAAATCCTGGGAGGGGGGGACTGCTCAGTTAGTAGAATGTTTGACTATCATGCACAATTCCTGGGGTTGATCCCTAGCAGTGCAGAAAGCCAATCCAACATTTTCCCAAGTGGAGGGAAGAGGGATCAGGGAAATCAATATCATCTTTGACTACATAATGAGTTCAAAATCATCCTGGACTATGAAAGGGCAGGGTTGGGGAGCAGACCAGAGCAAAGACAGGCTTTCTTTTTCTATTATAGCTCTTACTGTGTTATTTAATATTTTTTTGTGTTGCCTATTTAAGTGTGATTTGTTTTGGAATTTTGTTTTGTTTTATTCTGAATCTTTCTCCTTTACTAGAAACTAAATTTAATGAAGAGTACATTATACCTCAGTATATTATGCCTACCTCACCCCATTTATATTCTCAAAGACTAGCAAAATATCTATAGCACAAGAAGCTCTCTTAAAAAGATACTTCAGAGTGATGAAATTAATGGTGGTAAGGGCCCATGGCGGGCAGGGAGGGTAGTGTCCAAGGTAACCCTAGTGCGAAGAGCACATCTGACTTTTGGGATGGACATGGCATATACTGACGCTGGCATAAACTACTCTTTCATTCAGGCAACCCTGTAGGCAGAGTGATCAGTTAGTACAATGAATGCGTTCTCAAGCTCTACCTCCAGATCCCAGCACCACAAAACTGACTAGTTATTGATGAAACACTACTCAGGAGTGCTTGAGCTATCAACACTTTGTGTGGCAATTTCTTGGATAACATCTCTTCTCTACTGTTGATGTTGACTTGGGCTACTTTTACCTTTTAGCTACTATGGATTTTGGTATTAAAAACCTGTGTGCAGGTGTACTTGTTTGGATCTCCAATTCTGATTCTTTTTGGCATACATACATACATACATGGGAACAGAACTGTAAAGCTAAATGACAAGTCTATGCTTAATTTTTCATGACTAAACCATTCTGCATTTCCATCGGATGCTTTCAATATCTGCCAGCGTAGGCCATTTTCCAGCCTTGGCCTTGGTCATGCTACTGGATGCAACAGATACTTCAATGTTGTGTTTTTATCTGTTTAAGAGTTCAATACTCAATGCTTCTGTTTTCTGCTGGGTACTTCTTAATATCCCTGCAATTGATCACAACCCCTCTCTATTTATTAATATCAAATTTAGGCTCAGTAAGGAGTCTTTTCGAGTACCCAGATGTTGAACACAGAGTAACACGTTTCAAAAGAGCACATATTAACAAACACGGATAAGGGTTAAGATGTGAGACCTATGGTTAGATATAGAACCATAGGCAGTAGTCAGAAAATTACAACAATAAGAGGCCCCCACAGGAAATGACTCCTTTCTCCAGCTAGGAGATCTCCCAAATGACTGCTGCTATGAAAAGACTAAATGCTAGGGTATGACCAGAAAATAATTTTTAACTTTCTCCTCTTCTTTGCTAGCTCAGCTCACTGCAGAAGCAAGCATAGTTTTACAAGTATGCAAGGCTATTATCATACACTAACTATAGGCAGGTATACCTTGACTGACAGAGTCTGAGTTCCTCTAAATGTAGGGGGTCTATCAGTACCCAGCTGAGTCTATTTTCCCTATAAATATACCAGAATTGCTTAATACCATGTACTTTTATGAGACACTCAAAAGTGATCGTGTGTATCTTATCAGTGGGTTTCAGATTGTGCATCCTTGTATAAAAATCCATGAAACTCTCTCTCTCGAGTTCCACTAAATCCATTTTTCTCTCATTTCAGTCTCAGCATTGCAATCCAGCTCTACAGGTAGCAAATTGAAATGTTTAGTGGTCCATTGCAGACAGATTGAATCTGCAAAGAATACAGCAATAAGAAAGAAGCAAAGCATCAATATCATACGGCAAAGCTCTCACCAATGACAGCGCTGATGCAGGCTGAGTGATTGAGCATTTGTTAAACTTCTACCATTGTGAGAGTAACCTATTATTTTCCTGGTTGTATGCTGAAATGCTTCAATCACTGACAGAACAAGTCAGTAAAAAATGATACAGTTCATTTACTATTGCTCTTTTTCCATGCAGACGGCATGGCATATGGTCGCCCTCACCCACTGAACTGGGTTCTACCAGCACTATGCTTAATATATACCTCCTCTTGTTCATTTTCTAAAATGTAAAATCTGTAATACCTGTAGCTAGTACTGGTGACTTTTCCTTTTCCTTCTACTTTCTCCGTTTTCACTGGCTGTTCAGCAAGCTTGATAACATGATATGCTTTTCTAGTTCAGGATTGCTCCATTAAAAACATAAGAAGGATGTGGTGAGCACATGAAAGGAAATGGACAGCAGCTGCCCGAAAGAGTTTCCGTGTCTCTGACTGCACAATAGAAACAGCGAGGCTCTTGCCATGGGCCTAGCCAGTAGCACAGCGTATCTGCAGCCCAACTATTTCCATGTCTAAACCATGTTGCCATGTAGTGAATTGCCAGTGAAACTCAAACTGCAGCACAAGTCACAAATGGTGCATGTACTCAGGACTGTGAGTCAGAGTCAAGACGCCAGGAAAAGCCTGGAAGATCAGGTGCAGAGGCAGATGAAGAGAGGATCCATCTCAAGGCTATGTCACGCTGTAATGCAAGCCCAGACTACCACCAATTCTGCCCAAACGTTCTGTTCTAAAAGCCCAATCACTACCATGACTATATTACTAGATTCATAAGCCATTCTATGCCTGATAAGAATTATACAACATTCATTGGCAAATATGTAGGATCTAAAGGTAAATGTTCTCATCAAACAGATATCGGATGCTGAAAGGATAAGTGGTCAACAACTATGGAAAGGCATAAACAATGACAACAGTAATGATAACAATGGCAGCTCAGCTAATACATGTAACACCTACTATGTTCTCAATAAAAAAATGGACAATACTTGGGCCTGGGAGATACATTCTTGATTTAGCATGAATTTGGCATGTAAAGGCCTCAGGTTTGAGCATTAATATCTCCCCACAACACACACATAAGTAAGTTCTTTTTCTATTCTTATTTTACAAAGGAGAAAACTGAGGCAGTGACAGATAAGCTATTTTACTAAGATTTCATAGACAGTAGGCCAGTCTTCAAATAAGGAAACTAAATAGCAGAAAGAGAAAATAGATTATATAACCTGGGTAGTGGTGACACACACCTTTAATCCCAGCACTCAGGAGGCAGAGGCGGATCTCTATGAGTTTGAGGCTAGCCTGGCTTACAAGAGTTACAAGAGTTAGTTTCAGGACAGGCTCCAAAGCTACAGAGAAACCCTGTCTTAAAAAAACAAAATAAATAAGTAAAAAAATATAAAATTAGGTAATTAGTTTGAGGTTTGGCCAAACACATATTAAGTATAAATATGCCGCTTTCTATAGGATCATATCAACACAGACAGTAATTTGATCAGAAATACGGTATCTAAAACCCCTAACCTGTCATAGTCACCTTAAACTTAACGGTTCACCACAAGTGACTGGTAATGCATGAGACTGTCATGATTCTGTCCTGATTCCCACTTAACAGAATCTTTTATTCTTTCCTGATATCATCTCCTATATTCCATTTTTTCCAGAAAATCTATACATTTCTATAGCATCTCTGCCTATGTCAGCCTTTGCAGACACTGTCTGATTATAATCAGTGATGGTTTGCTCCTCCATGGAAGAGGTAATTCCTCTTCAGAGTCGCCCTCCTGAAGAAGCACCCACGGTGACGCTTCATGATCTCACTGAGGGAAAGAAGCTTTATGCTCAGAGACCACAATAAGCACATCATATCCAATTCCTCCTGAAGTACCACCAAGCCAAACGCTACAAAATGACTGCTCCAGGAGACAAGAACCAGAGGGCAGAAGCACACAAATGAGAGCGCTGTCCAGCCCCATTAAACACTGCCATTGGGAAAGCATTCTATACAACTTGTGACCACAGCAGGTAGTACAGCCACAGACCCATGGGATCACAGTCAAACCGACTAAGAAGCTTGTTTGTTTGTATTCTTAAAATTGACTTTATGGAGGTGGGAAGAACAGATGAAAAATGGTCCATATTTAAAGCATATTCTTAATGAGTTTGGGGCTGAGCACGTGCACCACTTGCCTTTTCCTGCTTGGTAACTGGCTATGTAACTTTAAGCAATTTACCAAGACCCAATGTCTTCACGTTTTGTTAATGTTCTGCGTGTCTGTTGTGGTGCTGTGGATGAACTTAGAATATGCATTAATGTATATAAGCTGTGCTGTGCCACTGCACTGAACCTTCACTCTAACTTCAATGTGAATTTCACAGGGGCATTCAAAACTTAGAAGTCTCCATCTGCCCACTGGAATGTTTGATATTTCCTAATCTTAATAGTACAAATGCAACAAGGGCTTATGAGGATAAGCACCTCTGATTCTTCAACTAATTTTGTTTGCTAAGAGAGTCACTTATGCAGAATCTCCCTATACATTCTTCCTTCTCACTGTCTTATTCTCATTACAGTAAGTGGTTATAGACTATTTCACTTGAGAAAACGGCAGTACTTCTATATCTAGTCAGAGCATGACAGCAGAGTACTGATAATCTTCAAAACTTCTGAGTCTGATGGCACTCACTAGATTACACTTTAGGACTTTACAGATAATATAAACCATAGGCCAATGCATCAAAAAAATATTTGAGCTATCTATAGTATTCCCTATTTAAGTTAGAGGCCACTGCCACTATAAATAGGATTCCAAATGGGAAGATCTCAAATTCATCAGAAGCAAATTTGATATCATTATCAAATAGATTTCTAAAATGAGCACTTGCAGGGATAGAGTAACAGCTCGGTGGCTGAGAACTGCTTAGTGTGCAGAGGCCCTGTTTGAGAACTACAGCACCACAAAATGTAAAAAATAAATAAATGAGTAGCTAAAAATCTATTTTAAAATAGGAAATATTGATTTCTTTGTTCCTATTTAACATGTTTTATGCCTGCAGCAGCAGCATATATACTAAAATTGGAACAATACAGATAAGACTACTAGAGCCCCTCTGAAAAGGCAATACCAAAACGCGGTAAGTGTTCTGTACTTTAAAGAGTCTCGGAGAACGGCTCAGTTGCATAGTGCTCATCCGGCATGCATGGTGCCCTTGGTTCTATTTCTGCCTAATAAGCTAAGTAAATATAGTAAAAAATAATCCTAAAATGGAAGGCAATCCATTGGGCCACTAAGATGACTCTGTGGGTAAGGGTGCTTATATTCAAGTCTGATGACCAGAGTTTGATCCCCAGAATCCACAAAGTGGAAGGGGAGAAACCTTTTCACACAATCCATCTTCTGGCCCCTATCATACTGTAATACCCTGTAGTGACCTCCCAAGCTCCATAATAAAACATGGAAAACATAAAATAGAAATTTACAAAAAATTAGAAATTTACACCTTTTTCTCAACTTATCACAACTAAATATTTATACATTTTTACAAGAAAAAGTTTCTATATAAATCCTCCAAAGTGCCTGGCAATTCCTGGGTGCTCAATGAGTATCTTGGCTTCAAATGTACTACAAGCAGTACATATTTTTCTTTTTAAAAGAAAACAGACAGAAAAGATTTGATGTAAACATACACAACATTGGTACGACCTTTGATTTACTGGGCTTCAGGCAGTGAAGCCTGAGGTATGAAAGCAGCCCAGCACAGGTAATCTCCTTGTCATCTCCTTGTGCGTATCCTTGGTCAATGCATTGTTGGAAGTCCTAATCCCAAATAATATGGTATTATAAGTCAAGCTTTAAGAGTTTGGAGGTGGTCATGAAAATGGCGTTTCCATAGGAGACAGCTAGGCAAGCATTTTCCTAACACCCTTGATATATCTTCTTTCTTTCTCTCTTCATCCTCCTTCCCTATGAACTCATAAGAAGGAATAAATGTGCAATCCAGGAAATGGGCCCTCACCAGAGTCCAGCAATGCTGGTAATGGGATCTGACTCTTCAAGCCTCCAGTGCTTTGGGGAATACTTTTTTTCTGGAGTTATTCCATCTGAGATAGCTTGCAGTGGCAGTCTGAGTTACAATCACATCTTCATAATCTTATGTCACATTCATATTAATTGGGAAAATTAAACCTAACTCTTTCTTCAGATGAAGTTTAGTCACAGCAATCCACCCTAACCTATGCCTATGAGTGGGAAAAGTCTACAGGGCTAAGGTGGGCTTCTAACCAGCAGGGCTCCAGTAACCTGGACAGGCAAGCTGATATATTACAACCTAAGAAGAAATCAACAAGTCCTGGAATGTTCTCTAGTTCTTCTACCAATTTTGAATCGAAAACTATAGTTTCTGTCAACAAACTAAGATGTTATTTGAGTACATACTCTTGTGTCATTTATATTTGTGTAGCGGTGTTATTTTTCTACTTTATGTTTCAATTTTACTTTCTATAGTAAGTAAGCAGGGATTACTGGAGAGGCTGTCAAATTATGTATGATTTAATCATCATTTTATTATTCTCACAGCTATTATACCTGTTCCCAACTGGACAGAAAAATCATCTACCCTACCCCATCCAATAATAGTAATCACAAGACATAAGTGATTACTAAAACATTCAAATGTGGCTAGACAAAATTGGGATGATTGCATTCTGTGTATAATATATACATTGAATTTCAGAGGCTTAGTATAAAAAACACACCACCCTAAATAAATTTTACATTAACGACAAGTTAAATCAATAATAATTTAGAAGTGTTTAATGAAGTAAAAATGTTTATTTTACCAATAATTTGCAAAATTGCCACAAATATTGTTTTGGAAATAAAATTCCAACTGAAGCTCCTATTAAAATTCTATTGGAGAATTCCTATGTGAGTTTTTATTAGTCAACTCAAAGTTACTTCTGATATTGACTTAGGGGTTTTGGTGTACAGAAGGTAAATATGAGCATAGATATGCACATGTTTGTTTATATTTCCATTGCAGGATACAATGTCACTGACAAATCTAGTTTATAAATCCCTACAAGATCAAAGCAGGCATATGCTGAAAACTACTCAGCTGCTTGGTTCCGACTTTAATAATTTATTTATGATGAAATAAGAAAAGAATACAAACATATATTGTTGATCACAAAGAAGTTTGTATATGTGCACATACACAGTAGCCATAAAAATGATACTAATTCAAATTATTCTAAGAAAAGTTCATATACGGACTAGCAAAAAGCCAACTAAATCAGCTAATTCGTGTCATTATGTCCCAGATGCTGAACTATGCAATCTTTGAGTTTTAACCACATCTGTTTGAAATTTCTAAAATACCTCAATAAGAACTAACTGCAAGACGTTTCCTTAATTAGTGACTAATGGGGGAGGGCCCAGCCCATTGTGGATGGTGTCATTCCTGGGCTGGTCGTCCTGGGTTCTATACGAAAGCATGGTAAACAGTCCAGTAAGCAGCACCCTCCATGGCCTCTACATCAGCTCCTTTCCTTCTGAGATCCTTCCGTATTAAGAGCTCCTGTCCTGACTTCCTTCAATGATGAACAGTGATATGGAAGTACAAGCTGAAAACACCCTTTTCTCTCCAATTTGCTTCTGGTCATGGTGTTTTTGCCTCAGCAATAGAAAGCCTAAGATGGTGGAATACCTACAAATTCAAGATAATGCTTGTCCTCATTGATGTGTTCTGAGACTCAAACTCATTACTTCTGTTTATTCCACCAGGCACAAGAATAAGTGAGAAGATAATTTCCTTTTTAAATTTTTAAAATATATTCATATGTACATGTGTGTACCTGCTTCTCTCTCTACCCATTGCATGTATCCATGGAAGCCAGAAGTGGAAGTGGGATATTCTGAAACTGGAGTTATAGGTGGCTTTGAGTCATCAGATATGGATGTCTGAACCTGGGTCCTTCGCAAGAGCTACAAGTACTCTTAAGTGTTATTTGTGTTCCTATCTCAAATAAAACATAACTGTTCCAAATGCCTCTTCATAATTAAACTTTTATTCAGAGGAAGTTTTATATGTGATCACACTCATCAGGTTGTGGTAGTACACCCCTTTAATTCCAGTACTTGGGAGGCAGATCTCTGTGAGTTCAAGGCCAGATTGGTCTACAGGGTGCGTTTCAGGAAAGTCAGAGCTACACAGAGAAACCCTGTCTCAAAATAACCAAAAAACAAAGTCAACCTGGTTATTCTGCTATACTTCTAGACAGTGCCTTGCCCAACAGTCATCAGAGAGGCTTCATCTAGCAACTGGTGAAAACAGATGCAGAGACCCATAATCAAACATTATGCTGAGTTTGGGATCCGGCTGAAAAGAGAGAGAAAGAATTGTAGGAACTAGAGGGGCTAAGAACATCATATAAAAACCTACAGAATTACCTAGTCTGGGCTCATAGGAGATCACAGAGACTGAACCTACAGTTTGGGAGCCTGCATGAACTGATGTAGGCCCTCTGCATATGTGTGACAGTTGTATAGTTTGGTCCTCTTGTGAGACTCCTACCAGTGGAAACAGCAGCTGTCTCTAACTCTTTTGCTGGCCTATTCCTCACACTGAGTTGCCTTGCCCAGCCTTAATATGAGGGGAGGCTCTTAGTCTTACAACAGCTTGATATGCCACATTTTGTTGATATTCCTGGGAGACCTGCCCTTTTCTGAAAAGAAACGGGGGGGGGGGGGAGATGGCTGGGAGGGACTGGGAAGAGAGGAAGGAGAGGAAACTGTGGTCGGGATGAGGAAGGAAGAAGGAGAAAGGAAGGAAGGGGGCAGGGAGGAAGGATTTGAACACATTCAAGTTTTTACAAATGGACAGTATTAAGTCAGTATTTAATATTTAATATCCTTTTCCCTTTAGTTGACAAAACACAAATGCCAAAGGAATCTCTGCAATCTTCCTTGGAACAGATATACTATCCAAGTCTATATATGAAAATTAATTGTCTTATCAACTTTTTTCTGCAATAAAAACATAACTTCAGCAAAAGAAGTGAATATAGATTGAATGTTGTTACCGAAATGATCTGACATACACATCTTGAACAAAGCCTACTAAACAGATTTTAGTGCTAAATCTCAAGTCCAAAGACTAAGTAACTCATGATGTGTCTCCCCAGGAATTCCTATTACTAATGAATAAGTGAAAGCAAATTCAAGAAATTTTAGAATTTGTCAAAACCTATGAAGCAAATCAGAGACAAATCACAGAAACCCCCCAAAGCATTACCATTTCTATTGATTTTGTTTTTATGCAAGGTAAAGATGTCTTTGACATAAATAATTTGAGCCAACATCCTAAAAAACAGGCAATAAGCCTTTTCTAAATTTTGTGTTTATATAAAGGTGACCCTCAGAGATAAATCAGTAAATTTAAATAACAGTATTGTTGACATACAACTGTATAAAAATTCTCAAAGTTATGTTAATCACCCCAGCAGTGTGCTTTTTAGCACTCTTTAGTTAAGAAGTCTTACAGCTGAACAACAAAACAAACCAAAGAAATCGCAAGTGTGTAGCTTTTATTAGCCGATGTTTCCCCAAATTCATCTTCCCTCTCTAGGCCATGAGTCCAGTTCCATTTTGTGAGAATAATAACCTCCTGTGGAAGACAGTTTGGCACTGGTAGTTTACTGAAAAGTATACAGGACTGAAACAAATGACCACAGTGTCAGATGAAATGTAAGGAGCAATCTGTATGGCTTCAGCAAATTATTTACTTCCTCATACTTCAGTTTTTCAAGGGTCACAATAAATCTATCACTCAACAATGTAATGTGAAATCATTTGCTCTGGTACATTCTATGCCACTGGGGGAAATAAAACATTTTCTTCATTAAATCAAAATAAATATTTAGTGAATATACCCCAAAACTTACCCCCATGGTATCATAATCACCAGGGGGAAGCCCAAGTCTAGAAACAAAGTTTTCTGGGAAATTCTGATGCACCTAATTCTAGGTCTGTGTTTTGCAGAGGTTTTGTCAAATACCTAACAAATAAGGCATTGTTGATCCATGATTGAATAAGGGAGGGTGGCAAATTGTAATAAGCCCAACAATGGAAACAGTAAGAAGCAGAGTGGGATTACTGTGCTGTTTTGAAGCAATTAAAGAAAGCAGTGCATTGTAACACTTAAATGTCAACAATAAAGCCTAAAACATAAAGAAAAATAAAATTGAAATAAAAACATCAGTGTTCAGAAATTATAATATTATATTTTAAATGCCACTGGCCAGTAAATGTGTGTGGGGGAGACTTCTGCATTTTATATATGTATATATTGACTTGAAAATCAATGAAAATAGCCTCTGAGCCCTAAATGGGTCATCTATATTAAACCCACCACCACTAAGACTCAGCAAATAATCCTGAAAAAGAGGTGCAAAGAATACAAGAGCCAGAGGGTGAGGAGCAGTACTATAAAATGCTGTCTTCTGGATCTGACATGCTTTTTGCATATATCAATTAACAATAGCTATGTTTACCCACAAACAACCTATACAAGACCAAGTCAGACAAAATCCTTGCACAAATAGGTAGATGTGCTACACTAGGTAGATAGGCCACACTCCCTACTGAGGAGCTATGGAGAGTGGATCGCTGTTGGGTGCAGGAGAATCATTCTTTGTTGAGAATGTGCCTGCTGCTAGGTTTCTTCTACTCCAGTGGGTGGCTCCACGTGCAAGTACATGTGTGTGCGTGTACACACACAAGAATTTGGGAGGGAGTATGTTAGGGAAAGACTGGTCTCTGAAATGTAGAGAATGTTTATATGTCAGTCTTCATGTAATAGAACAGCATTATTTTACACAATGCCTCAGAACAGCTGTATCACATATAATACATGAAGATTATTTTACTCTTATAGAATTTGATTCATGCAATATCACTGTTAAGAGAATCATAGCATAGATGCTTCTAGAATTCCATTTTCAACTTTAAAAATGCTGAGAGCACAACAGATCTCACTTAGTAATGATTACTAGCAAGGTTGCTACCCCTGCTGCAATTACCAACACAGACTCATTGAAGCTATTAATGGCATAGTTTCACCAACTTGTTGGCAAACAGTTCATGATTTTATTATGACAACTTATCATTGAATGATACTAAGTTTCTCCACTCTGAGAAGATAACTGGAAGGAATTCAACTTCCAAGAGCTAAATAGTGAGGAAAAAATGACGAATCAGTAGACTCAAAGTCTTTCCTAAAAATAAAGGGGCAGGAACACTGCAGAGGTGAAGCATTTGGCTAATGTGCATAAGACACTGGAGCCACTGCAGCATTATTGAGAATGAATGGCAATGGCAACTGTTCTTTAACTGTTCTCTTTGCAAATGTGGTAGGGTCAGAGGCAGACAACCTAGACATGGTAAACAAATGAAGACGGATGCTAAAAAGAAATCCCACACTAGCTCAGAACTGAGAATAATAAAGGGTTATTTTTAGGGGCAGACTCACAGATCACAGTCCTCTGCACGAATGGGGAACAGAAACCGAATCCAGGAGCCAGAAGAGAGAGGGAATACGCTTTACATTGGCATTTATAGTAATAAGAGGCCACGCCCAAGTGGGTGGGAAACTTAAAGGCTACTGTATGTAGGAATTCCTTCAGCAAACAAATAACTCTGTTCCTTTGGGAGGAAGGGAGAGAAATGGACATACTTTCATAATATTCTGAGTCTTCAGATAAACTGGTTATTTTCTACCCTTGGAGTATTTATAATAGCTGTTTGAAGTGAATACATCTAGGATCAAATATGAAGGCTGAGAAAACCTCTGGGAGCTCCACCTTCAATTTTGTACTTCCATAGGTACAGGCGTGGAGGTTACTTACATTTCTATATGCTCCCCAGGAGGCTGGTACAGGGTTACCTTGTTCACTCTCTGGCAAGCTACATTGCTTCAGTCTTGGGAAGTTTATACAAACATGGCATTGTCACTGAGACTAGTTCAAAGACAATCTTTTCTCCAAGACTTCCCCAAGGCCCCATTGTTTTCTTTCTAAACTCATTCCTCTTCTGTTTACTGGGGGAAAAATCCTTCTTTGTCTCCTGCTATAAAGGAACATGATGAATTCTAGACCTACAATGAGGGCTTCTTTTCTATCCTCAGTGCCTAGAACACAGATGCACCTTATTCGTTCTTTCTCATGATTAAAATTCCCATGGCAATGAGTGATTCTGGAATCAGTCTGTGCCACTTTAAATCTGGCCATACATGTTTCTGTGTATTAGGAACTGATACCTAAGTTCTCCAAATACTCACTTTTCTACTTACAACAATTAGAGCATCAGCAAGGCTAGCATCAATGGACTGTGGTTCAAACTGAATACAATAATGCATTCAATGCAATTAGCACAGCACTATCATGTGGCATAGGCCTGTATTTTTATTCAGAGTACTATAGGAGACACAATTGATTCTGCCAAGGAGAGGGAGGAGGTGCCGTTGGGAAAAACAATGTAAGGGCACACACTGATTCCCACCGTGGGGTTGAGTGCTCTGAGCACAGACTTCTAAACTTACGGTGAATACAAATTGCTGTATTAAAACACACATGTCTTCCATTTCTCACAACTGGAGAGAGGGCAACAGAAGTGGGATCACTCAGTCCTTGTAGAGTGGGCGTGTCTGCTGATAATCTGGGACTAGTTTCATCTTTCCACTCAATAAGAATCTTCTGAGTCTGTAAGGAGGTGGCCACTCCTAACATCTCAGGGCAGAAGGTAAATATTCTGTATATCATTAATCTGAAGTCAAGGAGTAGAGACAAAAAGAATAAAAGTTTATGCAAAGGAGGATTGCGATATGGGGAAAGGGAAAATATTCAATTAGTAGTTCCTAGTTAAAGAACACAGAATAAAACTATTTTACAAAGTGACATGATTCAACTCATCATGCATATATTTTACAATTACAGCTGTCTCTCACTATCCAGGGAGAATTCCTGTATTTTTGAGAACTCCCCAAAGATGCTATCATCTATGGATTCTCCATCTTACATTAATTGCTATATAGTATTTGCATACAATCTATATACACCCTCCCTTTCCAAATTAACTTTCAATACCAAATACAATGCAAATGCTATAAAAATCATTGTTATATTGTACTGATTAAGGAATAATAATGAAGAAAAAGTGTCCGTACATGTCTAGTACAGACATAATTTTAGCTATAATGTTAGATGCTGGAATGAAGATGAGGGCAGGTGATGAGTGTGTGGGTATTCCAGTAAATTCTGCTCCCAGCAAGACTTTGCAGAAAACCTTTAATAAGAATTACTTTTATTTAGATTTTCTCTGTGTTGGTTTATGAATTCTAAGGTCTGTTACAAGTTCATCACTTTTTTTGTTAAAACTTATATAGACATATCCTACAGCTGTCCAGAAGCATTCAAATGCCATATTTGACCTACAAATGCAGTTAACTTTGGTTCACATAGAAGTTGGGATGCTCTCTCAGTATAGGATTGAAATAAGCCACAAATCATGAAGCAAACGTAGGACGTTAGCAAAACGCTGCATGGTCTTTGTGTGAAGATTTTGTGATATTTTACTGCACCAGCCACTTTCCTGTGGCCCAAATGTGCCAAGCTCCTGACCACATTCAAGGTGTCATTTCCCAATCAACCTTATCTCATCTATGCTGTGGAGATGCTGCCTGCCTACTCTGCTGAGTGGCCACACTTTTCATCCTTTTTCTCACAGCTACTTGGCAAATTCATGATGTCTTCTAATTCTCTAATTTTTGCTGTATTTGTTCACTCCCTATGCATCCCCATTATATTTAATCAGAACCTTTAATCATTGGTCATGTCTGTATGGCTCACTATTGCATGTCTCACAAACCTAGTATATTCTGTATAGAGCAGATATCCAGTCAACACTTTCATTGGTATTCTGTACATTCTGCCGTGTTGCAACATTACTGCGTTGCTGAAGATGCTTGCCACTACATTACAAAGTATCATTTTCATGAAATCTCCTGAAGTTATTCTACTTTTAGAAACAATTGCTATTTTAAGAAAATAGATTGTTTTGTATAATAGATATAAGGGATTATAATAGAGATACATATATCCATCCTATGCTGGTGCCAGGAAGCGCCAAGATACATCTATGGCTCATCTCTAATGGTAGCACTAACATCACAGTTGATGTTCTCTGTATTTAAAAAAAAAAATGGTGCTCGAGATTCAACCCAGGGCCTCAGTGCATGCCAAGTATATGAACTACCAATATTCTCAGTAACTTTTCCTTACTTTTATATTTCTCAAATATTAAAGTAATTTAGTTACATCACTATAAGCCAACATAATTACTTTGTGTATGAAGAAGATATCAATTTATTTCTACAAAATATGGCACTGTGGCAGAAGTGTTCTAAAGGAAATTAAGATTTAAAAGATCTGCCCTCCTCTTATATACTTGAAAGCACCGCATAAACTCGTCTTTGTTAAAGGGGAATGACTCCTTCTGTACTCTTCTTTTTAAATAGGGTCTTGCTATGTATCCCCAAGTGGACTTGAATGCAACATCTTTTAGCTGTAGCCTCCAATATGCAAAATTATAGGCATGTACTAATACATCTGTCTAGAAGAGCAAGCAATTCAAGGGTGCTTGAATATCTGAACAAATAAACCCTACCAAAATAATCCCTATCACCCATGAGCTTCCTCCATATTCCTAGTTACTTATTCATAATTGACTGGTCCTTTGAGCCCAAATCCTGTTTTCTTTGCTTAATGGTATGTAAGAGCAGGTTTCTAGATTATTTTCTGTGAAATCGCAATAAACAAACTAATACAACTATCTGTTGAGAAGACGGGTTACGTACTCAGACAAAAGGTACAAGCAGGGAAAAGCCTGGGTACATGGAGTTCTGGGGTGTTAACAGTAAGAAGAAGAAGAAGACAAAGGGAAATGGGAGAGAGCATGGTGATGTGGGCCTGTGGATACAGTGTTACTGGCTCCTGTGGACATTCACATCAGTTTTGGGAAGACACATTCAAAGAGAATTTAGCAGAGTTTTAGTTGAATGAACTGTATTTCCTCTGTCTTGCAGTGCTGAGGATGGAAGCCAGGACCTCATGAATTCTAGCCAAATGTTCTACCACTGAGCAATATCCCCAAAAAGATCACATTTTTAAAAGGGACTTTTCCTCTTTTCAAGGAAACCAAAGTAAGGATCTTTAGTCTAAAAAGAAATCAATTCTTCTACCAAATTTGAGTCAAGCTTTTTCTTCTTGACGACATTGACTTTGGGTCTTTGGACCCCTTCATCGAGTTTTAGCAAGAATTCAGAGAGGGTAGTTCACCATTGTAATCTAACTGAATTTCAAAGCTTCTACGCTTGTTATATGACTAAATTATTTATCTATTAGCCTCAATAACTTAACACGTGAGCCTACAGTTACCAACGATCCTGATAGGATGGTTTCTCTAGTTCTCTCTTTCCCTGGCATTTCCTTAGAAGAATTCTCCATTGTGTGGATGCAGACCTCTAGCACTTCTTGATGCATTGAGTATTGGGCTTATCTTTATTCCCTTACAAAACCTTAGTGTAGCTTTACCTGAATAAAGCCCTCTATGCATCAATAAGTGCCAAGGATAGCCTTTTCATCAATAATTCCTTCACTTTTCTCACTAGTAAAGTGAGGTTAGGCACAAGATTGCTAGCTTTCTGTATTCTGAATGTGTATGCAGGGGAAATGAAGGAGGAACTGAATACTAATGCAGGAGGCTCCACTGTGGCCACGAACAATCACTTCTATGAGACAACTGTATTCCAAGAAATGCTGACTGTGTTGACTGTTTGCTTAGAGACTGAAGCATAATTTCAAGACTGTTTTTCCCTCCATACTTGACTTATGGTAATAACTTTTTGGGAAGAACAACAGAAGACAAGAAAGACTGGGTTGCAGATGGAAGACGGTGACATAAAATAGACAAATAAAATATCTCTGAAGAAATATGAGATTAGCACAATTTTAAAGCATACACAGAAGGGTGTGACTGCTTCCCTGATAAACAAGAAATGCTGACTAAATTTAAACAGAATCCTCTGGTCTCTTCTCAGGTATTTTAAATACAAATATGAAAAATTTTCACACAGTGAAAGAGGTAAGGAAGTAAATACCATTTGTCAAAAAAAAAAACAACAACAACAGAGTTTAGCGTATAGACTACAGAGTTATGTGGCTAAATCATTCCAAATTGCAAGGGAAAGCCTTATTTCCTTAAGAATCTATCTTGCTTTGTAGCCCAGGCTAGTCTTCCACTTTCAGTTCTTCTGTCTCTGCCTCCCAAGTGCTGGAATTACAGGAGGATGCCAATATATTTGGCAATAGTTTTATTTTTCTAAGACAAATTATATTTTTACCAATATTAAAAGAAATTTATATATTTGGAAAATGTTTAGGCTATACTCTAGCTCTAGAGAATTCACATTGCTGACACCAGAGAATACTAATAACCAGATGACAGGGTGCTATGTCTTCTGATCAGTCCCAAAGGAAGAGTAATCATCATCATCCTGTCATTCCTAATGTAAAGTCAAATCACAAACCCACTGGGACCTGAAGGAAAATCTTAAGTACTATATTCCTGCTACCGTCTTTGCTCAGTGTGTATGTTCCTTTTGTATAGATTTTTATTATTTAATTAAACATGTGACTGATAAAAATGCAGGTAGATATGCATACAATGCACACAACTACAGGACACAACACCTTCTACTGGCCTTGGTAGACACCCATAAACAAGTGCATAAACATACACATCACCACAGACATACACACAAATAAAATAAATCTTTTATTTATGTAAAGAATTCAGGGGTGGACTTTCTGCTCCAATATGAATGCGATGTAAACTATGAATATTCAAATTACCATGGCATATATTCAAATAAAGACAATCAAAAAATCAGAGCAGGACTCTAAATATGTTTTGGGATTCCTCAAAATACTGTGGCCTCAGAATAGCCAACTTTCTTTCCCAATCAATTCAGGAATCCAAAAGCTGATATTCCAGCAAATCACACCGAAGCTAGACGGCCTTTAGTGACACCATCTTAGCAGTGACATAAATATAGCACAAGGCTGCTGCATTTAGGCACGGACTTCACCTCAAGATTAGAACACTTTCAAAGACTCCGTGGTCCATTGTAAGCTGACCAACAGCCTGATGCTTCTGTTGTTTTCACTGCGGTGTTGGTGGTGGAGACTGAAACTTCCTCATAATCACATGGGTCCTGCAACTGAAATGCCACCCTCCCACAAAGGAATTCTACATTTTAAACTTCTTTTGTATTTTCAAAATCTTTTAATTTCACATACTGCATCTGAAGGATTTCCTACAAAATCATGTAGTACTTGTTCTTGGGTGTTCAATTTTCTACTTAACCTCTAAGTTATTTTAAATAGGAAATAGCCTTATTTTTTACTTCTAGAAGCCTGGTCAATTCTTTTCACTTGTCTAGTCTTTCATGTCAAAAATTTATTCGTCATGGCTTCATGCAAAATTTGTTTTGTAATTATTAAAAAATATCCATTTCATATTCTTTAATAAGTACTTTTGTTTTAAAAGTTACCATAAATAAATAAATAAAAGAACTTGATTTTTTTTCGAACTCTAACAATGGTTACATATTATTTGTATATTTCTGCAGTTTGCAAATTAATGTTTTAGAAAGATTTTATCCATAGAAGGAACCAAGGCCTAAGGTGAAGGAGTGCACCACAAAATTAACCGGTTTGTTAAACAAAGTTCATTGTTGTCATCTCCCTTTGCTAGTATGGGGTGCATTCTCTCTCTCTCTCTCTCTCTCTCTCTCTCTCTCTCTCTCTCTCTCTCTCTCTGTGTGTGTGTGTGTGTGTGTGTGTGTGTGTATGCTTTATTTCTTAAAAGGGTGGTAAAGACAATCTTTTTTCCCTATTCTAGTCTCTCACTGAAAGGAGCATTTCTGCTTTACACAAGCCTAAATCCTGTTTTGCCCATGCCCAAGCCTTGTTCCGACTAGTCTGCAGCTGCTAAAGCTTAAACCTAGGTTACTATCTGTTACCCTAGAACCAATTCTCAGGGGCACCCCTAGCACTGCAACAGAACAGCTACAGCTCCCCTCACAAAGTCCATGCCTCCCATGGATTCCTCAGATCATCTCTCCCTGGCCTCCCCTTCCCCCAGCCTCCAATAGCAGTAAGCATTCTCCTTTGAACACAGCAGCATACAGGACTAGTAAAACAGATAACACTCAGCCATCCCATTCTCTGAAAATCCAGGGAGGAAATAGAAACCAAGAAACAAACTCCCATCCAATCAAGACAAATCCAGATGCCTAGACATTATCATAGGAACACAATCAATGACAGCCAGAACAATGGCCCCACAAAAGCCCAGCTTTCCTACCACAGCAGGCCCTGCATATTCCAACACAGCAGCAACACAAGAAAATGACCTGAATACCAACTTTATGAAGATGATAGAAGTCCTAAAAGAGGAAATGAGGAAATGAATAAACCCCTCAAAGAAAGCCAGGAAAACACAAACAATAGAGGAAATTAATAAATACCTTTAAGAAAGAAAAAAAACAGTTGGAAGGAAGTAAATAAAACTGTTCAAGACCTGAAAATGGAAATAGAAGCAATAAAGAAATCACAAAACTCAAGGGATTCTGGAAATGAAGATTTTAAGAATGAGAACAGGAACTACAGAGGCAAACTTCTTAAACACAATATAAGATGAAAGAGAGAATCTCAGGCATTAAAGATACAATAGAAGAAATAAATATATAAATCAAAGAAAATGTTAGATCTAAAAAAAAATCCTGACACAAAATGTCCAGGAAATAAGGGACACTCCGAAAAGACTAAACTAAATAGTAGAAATAGAAGAATCCCTGCTCAAATGTCCAGAAAGTATTTTCAACAAAATCATAGAAGAAAATTGTCCCAACTTAAAGAAGGAAATGCCTTTAAATGTACAAGAAGCATACAGAACACCAAGTAGATTGGGCCAGAAAAGAACGTTGGCCTAGGAGGTGCTGCCAACAAGATGTGCTGGGTCTATGATGAAATGGAACTTGTGTAAGTGGCCAACCAGTGTTTGGTTTAACTTGAGTTCTACACCACTAGAGGGAGCACAGGCATCATAAGAGAGGCTTCCTCCATCAGCAGATGTGAGTGGGTGCACAGACCCACAGCCAGACATTATGCAAAGAAAGAGTTTTAATTGGTCCCTCCCTCAGGGATCAAGAACCCCGAAGGAGAAGGGGAGGAAAAGATGTTCTAGTGAAAGGGGTGGAGGACACCAGGAGAATATGGCCCATCAAATCAACAAAGCATGGCTCACATGGATTCAGAGAGACTAAACTAGCAAGCATGCAGCCTGCATGGGTCTGTACCAAATCCTCTGCATATATGTTATACCTGTTGGCTTGGTGTTTTTATGGGACTCATAACAGTAGGAGCAGGTATATCTCTGACTCTTTTGCCTACTCTTGAGACTCTTTTTCTCCTACTGGGTTGCCTTCTCCAGTCACAATATGAGGGCTTTTGCTTTGTTTTATTGTATCTTATTTTGTCCTGTTTGGCTGTCATCACTTGGAGGCATGCTCTTTCCTGAAGAGGAAACAAATGGGTTAGTGGACCTGGGGAAGAGGGGGGAAAGACTAGGAGGAATGGAGAGAGGGGAAGCTGGTCAGCATGTGTTATATAAGAGAAGAATCTATATTCAAATTTTTTAAAGATAATTAGGTGCACTCTAAATTATTAATCATTGAAAATTAAACTAAGACTGGTAATTTTGAATTGTGATTCAGTCTTTAAACGCATATTATATTCATTATAGAATCAAACTACTACTATGTTTGCATATTAAAATTATAGGAATATATAAGGTTTTCTAGTACTCTAAATACTATTTTCATCAAAGAAGAATAGATAATTGTCTTTCATCTGGAAAAGTCATGGTATCGCACGGAGTCACCTCGACAATGCCCAGTAATCTCACAGGTGTCCTCAGTAACACGTTTTACAGCTTGTTAAAGTCCAAGTGTCACAACTAAGTGGGTAAAACTACATGAAAATCTGGAAGAGGGACAAATCTTTAGGCAGTAATGTCCTCTGGCTTTAAGTATACAGGATAAATTGCTAACCACAGATAAACTAATGTGTGTACACTGTAACATTTACTTAAATCTGCTAGCCCTTTTAAAATGGAAATCTGTTTTCTAGAAATTTTGTTTCTATATAATCTTGTATATTTGGGTAGAATGAGAATACATTTACTTTCAAATAACTTTTTATATTTTATATATTACCTAATATATATATATAGCATAACTTACAAAAGTGAAAGGTATTTCAATAACATGCACAAAGTTCCCTTACTTGCATTTTATGAGTGTCCCAAAATTAGAGAAAAGAGATTACGTGCTACCTGGAGACTTCACAAAGTATAGAGGTGTAGGATTTTTAAATGTAAATTTTACTGAAATCATATTTGTAAATTTTAAACTTAATAATGATCAATGAAAGATTAACTATCACAACATATTTTCATAGGAGTCAAAAGATAGAGATATTGATTATAATAGCAAACACAATGAAATTATAAACCACTCATTCTGCTATTCCCAGATTCTGCAGTTATTTTACACACACACACACACACACACACACACACACACACACACCCCACTGGAGCCCAAGATGAAACCTAGCACTGTGTATGAAATCAGCACACAGGAATACAATTAACAAGTTCAATGTAGAGTAAACCAAAAATGATACTGATCAATTCTGCCCCAAGCGGAGCAATCAAGGATTTCTATCTTCGAAAGTAAGCTTGTTGACCTGGAAGAATGAGAAATAACAGTCATAGCGATTTTACTTTCTCATCTGTGTGATAACACTAACAGAATGTGTCAGCTGGAATGAGCCATGTAATGTAAACACACAGGAAAGGATGGAGTAGCCAGGACACACAAAGAAAGGCAGGAACAATAACAAGCAAGAGATGACATTCAAGAGTCAGTACTTAAAACATTCAGACAGGACATGGGGTCTTTTACATGAATCCTCATAATTCACATCAACTTGTTTAAAGAAAAACATTTCATGGTGTTCTGCATAAGAGATAAAATCCATTTAGCCTTTTGCTATGCTTGTACCAATTCTCTTCCTTCCACAGCTTGAAAAATAACAATGTACTCTTGGGACCCAGCTGAGAACCCGAAACCTTATGTTGCTGTAAAAGGGTCTTAACAACTATTTACAACTGCTATATAACTCTCCAGCAATGACAATATTTTATACGCATGAGGTATATGGCTTATGAAAATGTTCACATATGCCCCTCTCACATACTATACCACAAACCACGTGAGTGCTACTATGGCTTTAAACGCGGTAAAAGGGGTATTTGAAATTAAGGCAAAATAAATGGTTTGCCTTTATACTGTAAAAATTAAGGCTTTCTTCTCCAGGTCAGTGACTGAGAGGCTATAAACAGTTGCAAAGATCCAATAAATTAATATATTAATATTGTTTTGTTTTGCTTTGCTTTATCGAGACAGGATTTCTTTGTGTAGCCCTGGCTGTCCTGGAACTACCTTTGTAGACCAGGATGGCCTCAAACTCACAGAGATCCACCTGCCTCTTCTTCCCAAGTGCTGGGATTAAAGGCATGCACCACAACTGCCCGGCCTATGTAATATTCTTAAGAGACTGCTAAAAATCTATCAGTCCACAAGTATTACATGATCCCATAGTGTAGATGGTTTTTACATGTACTAATAACACTTATCTTTATCATTCTGAACTTATTTCATTGATTTGCTTACTTCAGTATTACCATTTGTCAAATCTGTACTTATATGTATTTTATTCATATTCTATTTTAATCATTTTGATATGATTTCTTCATGGTAAATGGAATCGTGTTTCTACAAGAATATCAAATTAAAGCAAAATATAATACGTCATGTTCACATTTGATGTTGGGACTCAAACCTAAGGCCTTATTCATACCAGTATATACTCTACCACTAAGCTACAGCCCCAACACTTAAACTGTTGACTAACCAGGTTACACAGTGTTCACAATTATATACGATTGAATATGATATAAAACATACCATTTCTTTTGAAAGATGTTGTTATATACTTGTACGAAAGATAACATTTTAAAAGTTATTTTGAAATAATTGTATGATTGCAAATATTGTACAAAAGTCCTTGTAGATGCTTCCACTAATTTAATCCTAATACATCTACCAGAACTCAAATTAATATGGGTATATCATTACCAAATAAACTGTTTTACTACTAAAGACTTTGCTATCATTGCTACTACTCAGTTCTTTCTGTTGCGGGACACAATCTTTGAGGTCACATTGACGTTAGCTGTCACATCTCCTTGGTCTCCTCCAATGCAGTTCCACTCCACAGTCCTTCCTTTTCATAGTTTAGAGGCTTTTGAAGAGTATGAGCGCACTATTTGGTTATATTTGGAAAATATAAGTATTTTCCCAGGGTTAGACAGGAAAACTGGGAATTTTAAAAAAGCCTCTCTCAGGTGTGAATTCCGCTCATCTTCTTCACACAAGGGTATCGATGGTATCAAGACACATGGCTAGTGGGCACACGAACCTAGAACACCTGAGGAGTGGGGTCGCTTGTGCTTGTTTTTAATAATTTCTAAGAAAAGCACTCAATTTTAATGTATGTTTGGCTCTTTTCCTGCATGTATGTGTGTACTATATGAATACAGCACCTGCAAAGGTCACAGGAGGGCGTCAGATACCCCAGACCTGGAGTCCCAGGTGGTTGTGATTTGCCATGTAAGCGCTGGGACTCAAACCAGGTCCTCTGGAAGACCTAAGCCATCTCCCCAGCTCTCACTTCTTCCGTTTAAAATTAACTTTGGCTTCTCAGTGCACTGTATGTGTGAGAGGTGAGTTACTGTGTTAAAGTTGTCTATGACTATGTTAAAAGGCTGAAGCCTTGATAACAAACAATTGACAAACAAAACGTAAAGAAATGCATTTCAAATGAGTTTTAGGTGGCATGAAAACCGCCCAAAGGGAGAACACAAGAAACAACGAAATCAGTCTATGTTTCCACCACTTGATCAAGAAAAGAATAGATGCAGGAGCTTATTGACTCCGAACTGACAGTAGGGAAAACTGCATAGGACCAAACTAGGCCCTCTGAATGTGGGTGACAGTTGTGTGGCTGGGCCAGTTTGTTGAGCCATTGGCAGTGGGACCAGGACTTATCCCTAGAGCTTGAACTATCTGGAGCCCATTCTTTTTGGAGGGATACCTTTCTCAGCTAAATATAGGGGGGAGGGCCTTGGTCTTACTTCAAAGTGATACGCCAGACTTTGTTGAGTCCTCATTGGGAAGCCTTAACCTCTCTGAGAGTGGATGAGGGGGGTGTGTAAAGGGGGTGGGAGGAGAGGGAGTGGGAACTGGGATTAGTATGCAAAATGAGAAGATTGTTTAAAAATAAATAAAAAGAATAGACACAGGAAGTACTTACTAGACAAGGCAGAAATAACCTTATAGTAATAAACTGGGGTGGGGAGACTGAGTAAGGTCTGTTTATTCAAATACTGCTGTGGTTGTGTCTTGGAGGATAAAGATGCTTAGAAAAAGCTTTTTTCTAAGCACTGACAGGGCATAGCACTCACATCAAACTCTGATGTACAATTTAATGGAGAGTTCAGAAAATTCTAGAATTTACATACTGTTTCAGTGGAAAGGAGTGAGGGAAAGTCAGAGAATAACCTTCCTGGTTCTGCTGCATCCTGTAAGCCTAAACACCATACTAGAGTGCCTAGCCAAACTCTAGAGCAGGGGATTAGGTTTTGTTTTCTAGGGAGTGGAGCAGTAGCAAAAACACTGTTAACTTGTGCTAAAACCATCACAATAATAAGTAATTTTGCAGAGATACTTCAAACCTTAACAAGAGTGATGGCTAATTTTATGTCCACTTGACACAGGCCAGAGTTATCTGAAGGGAGGAAACTCAGTTGAGGAAAAAAAAAACTCCCTAAAATTGGCCTGTAAGGCATTTTCTTAATTTGTGGCTAATGGTGGAAAGCCCAGCCCCTAGTGAGTGGTGCCATCCCTGAGCTAGTGGTTCTGGATTCTATAAGAAAGCAGGTTGAAGAACAAGCCATGAAGAGCAAGTCAGTGAGTAGCACCCCTCCATGATCTCTGAATCAGCTCCTGCCTCCTGGTACCAGCCCTGCTTGACCTGGGGCCCTGGATACTTCTGATGATGAACTGTTTACTATGTGGACCTGTGAGTGCAATAAAGCCTTTCCTTCCCAAGTTGCCTTTGGTCATGATGTTTCATCACAGCAATAGCAACCCTAAGACAGATCATTGTTTTTCCAACTTAGGTTATTTAAAAACCATTTTATATATAACACTTCATTTGACCATCACAATACTTCAGCTGTTTTTTGTTTGATTTCTCTTTGGGAAATTACACTGAAAGTACAACCAATGAGACATAAAGGTCATTCTTTTTTTAATTTTTTTTATATAATACTTTTTTAAAAAAATTTATTTATTATGTGTACAACATTCTGCTTCCCACACACCAGAAGAGGGCGCCAGATCTCATTACAGATGGTTGTGAGCCACCATGTGGGTGCTGGGAATTGAACTCAGGACCTCTGGAAGAGCAGTCAGTGCTCTTAACCTCCGAGCCATCTCTCCAGCCCTTAAATTTTTTTTTTAAAGAAAACAAACTATCTTTTTTTATTTTACATACCAATTCCATCCCCAGTCCCTCACTTTCTCCCTTCCCCTCCACCTTCCTCCTGACTCAACCTCCCACTCCTCAGAGAGGATAAGGCACATTGCTTTGAGAAAGAACCAACACCCTCACTACTATATCTAGGCTGAGCAAGGTACCATCTAAAGAGAATGAGTTCCAAAAACCCAGCACAAGCAGTAGGGATAAATCCTGGCCACACTGCCAGTGGTCTGACACTCTGACCCAGCCACATTCAGAGGGACTAGTTTGGTCCTATGTTGGTTCCTTCCCTGTCCAGCCAGAGTTGGTGAGCTCCCATTAGCTCAAGTAAGCTGTTTCAGTGGGTGTCCCCATCATGCTCTTGACCTCCTTGCTCATATTCTCACTCCTTCCATCCTTCGACTGGACTTTGGGAGTTCAGCCCAGTGCTCCACTGTGGATCTCTGCCTCTGTTTCCATCATTTGCTGGATGAAGATTCTATGATGACATTTAAGATAGCTGTCAATCTGACTACAGGGAAAGGCCAGTTCAGGTATGCTCTCCACTATTACTTAGGGCCTTAGCTGGAGTCATCCTTGTGAATTCCTGTAAATTTCTCTGGTGCCAAGTTTCTTGTTAGCCCCATAATGTTACCCTCCATCAAGATATCTCTTTCCTTGCTCTTCGTGTCTGGCCTTCCCCCATCTTGACTATCCCGTTTCCTCAAGTTCTTGTTCAACTATGTTCATAGCAGCATTATTTGTAATAGCCAGAACCTGGATACAACCTAGATGCTCCTCGACCAAAGAATGGATAAAGAAAATGTGGTACATTTACACAATGGTGCTCAGTGGTTAAAAAAAATGATATCTTAAAATATGCATGCAAATGGATGGAACTAAAAAAACCATTCTGAGTGAGGTAACCCAGACCCAGAAAGATGAACATGGTATGTACTCGTTCATAAGTGGATGCTAGCTGTAAGCAAAGGATAACGAGCCTATGGTCCACAACCCTGGAGTAGCTAAGTAACAAGGTGAACCCTAAGAGAAACATATATAGATCCCCCTGGGAAGGGGAAATAGACAAGATCTGACAAGATTGGGAATATGGAAGTAGGGAAGAAGGAAGGGCAGAAGGGGAGAGGGGAGGAGAACATTTCACTTAACTACACGCCAAATGCAAATGACAGAGACTATGGAAGTGCTAGGTTAGGAAACAGTCAAGTTGATGCAATTACCTTTCTAAATCAAAGGTATTGCTGATGCATCTTAGACTTGACTCTCTTCCTATAAAATCAACTAGATACTGGGTGCTCTAATCAGTATTACAAAGACCCTGAACATTGAGGAATCAATGAGCCTCAAACCTAGAGACAGTCTCAACGAATCTCTTTTCATAACTTCAGAGGCATATTCCATCCAATGTTAAACTTTTAGAACCAATCTTTAGTTAGACATTCATATCTGAAATTTGAGAAGATTTGGCATTTCAGACATAGAAGAAAGCCTAGTATATTTTATTTTTTTATAATAATTAGAGCCGGGCGATGGTGGCGCACGCCTTTAATCCCAGCACTCGGGAGGCAGAGGCAGGCGGATCTCTGTGAGTTCGAGACCAGCCTGGTCTACAGAGCTAGTTCCAGGACAGGCTCCAAAGCCACAGAGAAACCCTGTCTCAAAAAAAAAAGTATATAATAATTAGAAAGATCATATATAATTCTCACTGGGTTGTTTTTTCAAACTACATTAGGACATAAACATACCTGTGTTATGTGTATGACTAAATAAGTAAGAGTTCAAATGGTTTACTTAAAAACAACCATCTAATACCAGTAGCATTGAAAACTGACATAAAACTAGCTTAAACTATAATTTTACATTGGTATGAGCTTAACAAAGGTGTGAGCTGGTATGTTATTACATTGCTATGATTCTGGTGCCTGGTCTCCTTGTTCTGAAAACACACAAACTTTTAAAGGTAACATATATATCTGCATGAACACAAACATGGACTGTGCGTTGTACACAGTCAACCAAAGATAATTTTGCTTTATGTTTGAACAGATAAAGTATATGCCACCTGTCTTGTAGCTTTTCCAAGTTTATTTCTTTTTATCTCTAGCCAAAATATTCAGAGAGTCTCCCCAAGTCAAACCTGATCTCAATTAACCTTGAATGAATCCACAGTCTTTCATTTCCTGTAGAAAAAAAACATTACTACTTTCCCTAATGCAATATATTTTTTGACTTCCATTTTAAAGTTAAGGCATCCCTAAGGTATCTAGGCTGGTTTTAATTGAGCAGTGCCTTTTTCAACCCAATGTCTCTCAGCGGTTGTCATTCGCTCATCAGCATCCAAAAAAAATTCAAAATTAACACAGCACCATGCAAGAGCCAGACTCCCCGGGTATTCATGTTTACATGCCTTTTCCCTTTATATTAATTTGCTCTTATTTTTAAAGAGTTTACTATTTTTAAACTATTTTTTCTATGATTATCTATACCCATTTTCTTTTCTTTTTTAAGCCTATGCACAGTTTTAAACACGGTGGAACCTGTTTAGAAGGTTTTTTTTTTCTATCTGGATCTGTCTAAAATGATGACAGAATTCATAATCTCTTATTAATATTTCATAGAACTTGAGGTCATATCATTTCTGACATCTCATATTCACTCAAAAGTATATGTGCCTATCTTTGCTGCTAAAACTTTACATAGATATTAGTCCATTAAACTGTAACTCAGAGTAACAGTAAAAAGCTATGTGATACTTCCATTCAATATCTATGGTCTTCATATGTATAAACTTTGCCTTTGTTGCATAAGGTTTTATTATACCGACCTAAGTGAAAGGAAGTTGACACTGTGACTAAAATGCCATAATTTATTTAGCTTCTTCACTTTTTATTCAAAGATGGGTATCACCCAGGCTGGTTGGGACTCTTGTGTTGGAAGAATAGCATTTGTTGGTTCCTGGCCGCTTAGCCCTGAAATAACCACACACATACTGTATTAATTAAATCACTGCTTAGCCCATTAGCTCTAGCTTCTTATTGACTAACTCTGAATTTAACCCATTTCTAGTAATCTGTGTATTGCCATGTGGCTGTGGCTTACCAGGGGGCTACATGGCTTTTCTCTGATTCTGCCTCCTTTCTCTCAGCATTCAGTTTAGTTTTCCCAACCTACCTAAGTTCTGCCCTGCTATAGGTCCAAAGCAGTTTCTTTATTAATTAACCAACCATATTCACAGCATACAGAGGGTAATCACATATCACTCCTGGGGTCTGGTCTAGAGAACTTCCTATTACCTCAACTACCAAGGAGCTGGGACTACAGGTATAGAATCCTGAGTTTGGTCTAATATTTCCCTCCTTTGTAAGGGTGTTTGGAACTTATACAAGAGTGATCTCTAATTCTGACTCTGTATGTATGTATACATAAATGCACAGTGATTTGGCTGAACACTAGATCACATGGAAAAGGAAGTGAAACACAGCACCCAAAATAAAAGGTAATAAAAAGTAAGGCTGACTTATACTTTCAATTAACTTGGAATTCCATAAGACCTCTAAGTCTTATGTCCAAGGCCAGGAACTCAGTTATTCACATTTTTTTGCTTCAAGAATAGCTCTTTACTCCAAAATCGTAACATTTAGTGACAGTGTTTATATGAGGGAAATGGTGAGCCATAAAAGCAAAATTACTGGTTTAATCAATCAGTCAGGAAATATTACTACAATCCAGACGTTGTACAGTTACTGAGGTGAATGTTTGCATCTAGCCTTTCAATTTTAAAACTATATAAAATACTTCAAAATCTTCTACAGACACTGAAGACTGACTCCTCATCAAACAATATGGAATGTAATCTGAAGCTGAATAAATGTATAAACTTGATTCTTGTACTACTAGCTTGGAATTATTAGGCCAGTATATATCTCTTTTGTCATAAATACAAATCTTTCTCACCTTAGCTACAGAGAGAACATTTATTTTTAAATTAAAACAAATTCATTCCTCTTGAACAAGTTTCCTTCACTGAAAAAGGAATCTCAGTGCCCTTCATCTGTTTTATTTACAGGAGAAACACTGCCGGAGAGATTTTAGGCCCTCCCCTACCTAATTCTCTAAGCTACAGCTATTGATTCTTTGTAAGTTTATTTATTCAAAACAACAGCAAAAACAATTCTTTTTTCTTGGGTCAGCAACTTACTGAATTAACATCAATCATCAAAGGAGACAGACCTGAAAGGAAGATGGAAGCCCATTTTCTCAGACATTGATTTTTTTTTTTTAAGCCAAAACACACAGGCCCAAGCAAGAGGCTATTTACCATCAGAAAGGTTCAACTTAAAAGTCACAGCCCAAAGTGAGCAGGCACAGTACTGCCTGGGTTCCCTGAAATCTCAAATAAAGAGTATAAATTATTTGAATTTCTCTTCAATGGCATTGAAGAATTTGATTTCCATAAAAAGCCCATCTAAAGAGCGTAGGACAAGGAAGGCAGTGGTTTGGATGGAGAAGGAAAGGGATCAATGACGGTGTTTATTAGAACGATTTTCTAATGGCTCTCTCCTCTCCACTCTCTTTACTTCCTTTGATGTATTTAAAGTGGGAAAGGTCATCAAAGGCATCAGTGATTAGGACTTAAATGTATTTAAATAACTACCTTTGGAGTGTTTGAAAGGCGATTTGCTCCTTTGGCCCTAGCAAAATTATTCTTTGAAAACTCTGATTTGCCTCTTACTAGGAATTCAGTTGGAATCATCTTTCTTACAAAGAAGGTTGTGAGAGTTCTGGCAGGAAAATGAAGTCACAAGAGTGAGTATTCCTGAGAGAGCTCTAAAAACTGAAAAAGCAACCAAAGGGCTTATGTGCATTTGACAACCTGGGGTGTTGGGGAAGCTGTTTCCTTCCTAGAGCTTTCCTGGAGATTTACTGATGGTGAGGAAGACACTATAGCAAACATGTATGAACTGGCTCTCTACTTTATTGCAATAAAAAATGAACTATATTGTTAATTCAAATTAGTAAAAACTTAGGAGATTTTCTTCAATCTTCTAAAGAAGAGAGAGAACAGAGCAAAAAAATAAATAAAAGGTGTGTATGTGTGAATGGTTGGCAGAGAGTGTACATAATAAAAGGTGGACACATGTGAACGGTTGGCAGAGAGTGTACATAATAAAAGGTGTGTATGTGTGAACGGTTGGCAGAGAGTGTACATAATAAAAGGTGTGTATGTGTGAATGGTTGGCAGAGAGTGTACATAATAAAAGGTGGACACGTGTGAACGGTTGGCAGAGAGTGTACATAATAAAAGGTGTGTATGTGTGAACGGCTGGCAGAGAGTGTACATAATAAAAGGTGGACACTTGTGAACGGCTGGCAGAGAGTGTACATAATAAAAGGTGTGTATGTGTGAACGGTTGGCAGAGAGTGTACATAATAAAAGGTGTGTACGTGTGAACGGTTGGCAGAGAGTGTACATAATAAAAGGTGTGTATGTGTGAACGGTTGGCAGAGAGTGTACATAATAAAAGGTGTGTACGTGTGAACGGTTGGCAGAGAGTGTACATAATAAAAGGTGGACACGTGTGAACGGTTGGCAGAGAGTGTACATAATAAAAGGTGGACACGTGTGAACGGTTGGCAGAGAGTGTACATAATAAAAGGTGGACACGTGTGAACGGCTGGCAGAGAGTGTACATAATAAAAGGTGTACACGTGTGAACGGTTGGCAGAGAGTGTACATAATAAAAGGTGGACACGTGTGAACGGTTGGCAGAGAGTGTACATAATAAAAGGTGTGTATGTGTGAACAGCTGGCAGAGAGTGTACATAATAAAAGGTGGACACGTGTGAACGGCTGGCAGAGAGTGTACATAATAAAAGGTGTACACGTGTGAACGGTTGGCAGAGAGTGTACATAATAAAAGGTGGACACGTGTGAACGGTTGGCAGAGAGTGTACATAATAAAAGGTGGACACGTGTGAACGGTTGGCAGAGAGTGTACATAATAAAAGGTGTGTACGTGTGAACGGTTGGCAGAGAGTGTACATAATAAAAGGTGGACACGTGTGAACGGCTGGCAGAGAGTGTACATAATAAAAGGTGTGTATGTGTGAACGGTTGGCAGAGAGTGTACATAATAAAAGGTGTGTATGTGTGAACGGCTGGCAGAGAGTGTACATAATAAAAGGTGTGTATGTGTGAACGGTTGGCAGAGAGTGTACATAATAAAAGGTGTGTATGTGTGAACGGTTGGCAGAGAGTGTACATAATAAAAGGTGTGTATGTGTGAACGGCTGGCAGAGAGTGTACATAATAAAAGGTGGACACGTGTGAACGGCTGGCAGAGAGTGTACATAATAAAAGGTGTGTATGTGTGAACGGCTGGCAGAGAGTGTACATAATAAAAGGTGGACACGTGTGAACGGCTGGCAGAGAGTGTACATAATAAAAGGTGTGTATGTGTGAACGGCTGGCAGAGAGTGTACATAATAAAAGGTGGACACGTGTGAACGGCTGGCAGAGAGTGTACATAATAAAAGGTGGACACGTGTGAACGGCTGGCAGAGAGTGTACATAATAAAAGGTGGACACGTGTGAACGGCTGGCAGAGAGTGTACATAATAAAAGGTGTGTATGTGTGAACGGTTGGCAGAGAGTGTACATAATAAAAGGTGTGTATGTGTGAACGGTTGGCAGAGAGTGTACATAATAAAAGGTGTGTATGTGTGAACGGTTGGCAGAGAGTGTACATAATAAAAGGTGTGTATGTGTGAACGGTTGGCAGAGAGTGTACATAATAAAAGGTGTGTATGTGTGAACGGTTGGCAGAGAGTGTACATAATAAAAGGTGTGTATGTGTGAACGGTTGGCAGAGAGTGTACATAATAAAAGGTGTGTATGTGTGAACGGTTGGCAGAGAGTGTACATAATAAAAGGTGTGTATGTGTGAACGGCTGGCAGAGAGTGTACATAATAAAAGGTGTGTATGTGTGAACGGTTGGCAGAGAGTGTACATAATAAAAGGTGGACACGTGTGAACGGCTGGCAGAGAGTGTACATAATAAAAGGTGGACACGTGTGAACGGCTGGCAGAGAGTGTACATAATAAAAGGTGTGTATGTGTGAACGGTTGGCAGAGAGTGTACATAATAAAAGGTGTGTATGTGTGAACGGTTGGCAGAGAGTGTACATAATAAAAGGTGTGTATGTGTGAACGGTTGGCAGAGGGTGTACATAATAAAAGGTGGACACGTGTGAGCGGTTGGCAGAGAGTGTACATAATAAAAGGTGTGTATGTGTGAACGGTTGGCAGAGAGTGTACATAATAAAAGGTGGACACGTGTGAACGGTTGGCAGAGAGTGTACATAATAAAAGGTGTGTATGTGTGAACGGTTGGCAGAGAGTGTACATAATAAAAGGTGTGTATGTGTGAACGGTTGGCAGAGAGTGTACATAATAAAAGGTGGACACTTGTGAATGGTTGGCAGAGGGAACCTGTGCTACTGCTTATTTTCTTTCAATTGAGGCAAACTTTATTTCAGTTCAGAACCTGATATCAAAACCATCAATCACTCTCTTGTCTAGAATGACACAAAAATATCTTTTTGTTCTCCAGATATAAACCAAAGATTTTTAACCTGATTCACATTCATAGGTATTATGCTGTAGAATAGAGGTTGCACCATAGAAAGAAGAAAATTTACAAATTTATCAAATAAAATCAACCAAAAGCATGGAGGACATTCAATTTAAAGAACAACCTAAAAGGAACGAGTTAATAGAAAGATGGTATAGTTTACACCCAGTAGAAATATCACTTCTCAGTCTTCATGGTATCACAGACAGATTAAGAAGCTAATGTTGTATTTCTGTATCATCACCTATTTCTATCCTTGAGTATTTTTGTATTGTTTTTAAATTCCTTCTTGGCATGGAACTGTACGACCTTGGCTGGCCTCAAATGCATGGCATTTGCTTGCCTTAGCTTCCAACTTGCTGAGTTTGCAAGCATACACCTCCATGTCCAGTTTTACTAAAAAAATCTTTCATCTGCCTAATGCTAACAACGAACAAAAAAAAAGTCTAGGTGCACCAAGGCCTACCTCATATAATGTCTGCCACAGTTAACTGATTATAAAGGATTATAGCTAATATAACACCTGTACCATCCTATGTGGAAAAAGTAAGATCCGGGTGCAGCTAAAAATATTCTCCAGGCTACCCACGGGCAGGGTAAGAAGTGGACATCACACCAAGGCTCTGCTCTTGAAGCTCTGCAATAAAAGCAATGCTGGATAAAACCTCCCAAGGTCAACAGAGCACTAAAAGCACAGAGGGAAAGAAGCTGGTCACAACAGCTTAAAAAGGAAAACTTAAGGACTGTATTACTTTAAAAAGTACTTTGGGGAAAACTTAAATGCAAGATGGCAATAAAGATGAAAAAAGGAATCAACAGCTTTATAAAATTCTGAAAATAAAATTATTTTAACAATTTTCAAAATGGCTTATTCACTTTCAAAATGACAGTTCACTCTTAGAAAAACTTCCAGTCAAGAAGCGCAAGGAGGATGGGTAGAGCAGGTGGACAGACACATGCATGCCTCGGGGCAGGGAATGTCAAAAAATGCAAGAGCTCCCATCACCCAAGTATTTTAATAAAATAGAAGTCCTTGTGAAGGTGAAAACAAAGTACTTTTCCCCAAGAACATTCTCACTAATAATACAGCACATAAGTTCCCTTTCCCCAACCTGAGCGAGACCCACTTCCTTCCTGCTCCACACTGTTAGTGCTCCATGACCTGAAAGAGTTTAAAACAAGAAATCAACCAGATAAAAACAGAGGTAGACGCGATCAAGACATGGATTGGTGATGTAACTTAGATGTTTTATAATGAAATACAGACACAGACAGACAGAAGACACTGACACACACACACACACACAGAATAAGACCAGGTATAATTAAATTCATGACCTCTAAGGAAATTAAATAATTTCAAAATAAATGTAATCTTGAGATTTCGTTACCTTAATAACAGGGTCAGCATGAGAAAAACAGTTGGGAGTAAATTGCATTAAATTATTTCCTTGTGAGTGAACACACAGGGTAATAAGCTGTGAAGAGGGTAATTCCATACTTACATTATGTTTTGCAAGCAAAGTGGGAAATTGAGAATTACTGAACCCTACTTAGGTTCTTATCCAAGTGAGTGTTTCAATTAGTTAACTAAGATTCCTCCATGTTTTAAAACTGGAATTAGTATGTGGAATGAGGCAGTCAATCCATGAAGCAGCAACGTGATCCAGCTAATCTGTTGTCCATGGATTCAGTTTAACTAAAGAAGGCTACTTCGCTTTCAGTATACAGCATTGTTAGGCAGATAGGATCTTTTGTATTTCATTATGTGTGTATATGTATATGAGGATTTGCCTGATGTATATATCGGTACCATGTGCCTGCCTGGTACTCATGGAGGCCATACGAGGGTGTTTTATCCTCTGTAACAGGAGTTACAGGCAGTTTTAGACTGTCATGTGGAAACCTGAAACCAAACCTGAGTCCTCTGCAAGTGTAGCAGGTGTTCTTAACTGAGCCACTTTTACAACCCCATTTTTCTGAGATTTCTGAACATTCAATATTAACTCTGTGTTTCTAGTAAGAGAGTGGAACTATTCTTGCTGCCATTCTGAGACTATAGTTTGTAAAACTCCAAATGGAATTGATAATGAGGGGATTTTGAAGTAACTTTGTCCCTGAAACAAAATACAAAAGGCTGAAGGCTTCCTGTGTGTAAAAAGCACTAGCCTAACACTATTGAGAACATTACCTTATTTGTCTTGCCAACTTGAAGGTGATGTAACCTAAGACTCTACTTCTATGACGGAGTCTTTCCCAACTGAGTCTCATTCCATGCTGACGCCAGTGCTAAGCACTCTATTGAGCACTGTAACTCTCCCTTATTAGACTCAGGTGTATAATGGCATCCCAGGGTGTGTGGTGAGTTTGGATTATTATTTCTCCACTCAAATTGTGTTCATCTTCCTGCTGTGAGGATGATCACTAAGTTTTACCATAAGCCCAAGGGACCCATTAATGATTATATTACATTTTATAGTGTGGAGTAAGTAAATAACATTAAAGTGCTAAAATCATTCACAGGGATGAAGTGTATTCATTCACTGGATAAGTTCTTTAAATCAAGCCTAAGCTGCTAATAGGCTCTTTATAAAAATGCAGAAAACATTATTGTAATATGGCAGCAATAAAGGAAAGTAGCTGAGTTAACATAGAGAAACATAAAAAAACACACATTCCCTTTAAGGTACATACATGGCATGTAAGTGAATAACAAGGTTAAATACACAAAATTCATTTAATAATCAGTGATTTCCATACAGCTCAGTTGTAAAAATTCAAATCTAAAGTAATATAATTATCTTTACAGAAGCTCAAAATAAACTAAATGTATGAAGTGCATGAAGAATCCAGCAGCCCTGACCCTTTCTAAGACTTAATTACTGTACATATTGCCTTAATCGGCTTGTCTTATATTAAAAGCCCATTGGGCAGGGAATGTGTGTGCATTCATCTTTTGTATTATATATAATCCCTGCTCATTTCCATTTGTAGTTTCTAGAATATAACCAATTGCTTTTGTTATGGCTTCTGACTGTCAGAGATTTTCTAGCCACCAGCCCACTGGGATTTTCTTTCCTCAGGCTTCATGGGACTTTTAATCATTCAAGGCAAGGTACAGCTCTGCATTTTTTCCTTGGCAGATTTACAGTCTGGAAAGCTTAAGAGTGACACCAATCCTCTGCTTCTCTGTACTGAACTACAGAAAGCCACTACGGGTTTTCAGGGTCAGGCTCCATCCTACCCCACCATCTGTCCCTCTGCATACCTCCCTCCCTATACCAACACACTGAACACTTGACAGTACTTTGAACCACAGGAATGAGAAAGCACTCTATATGCCAGCTATACTAGTCACCATTGTGAAATGGCACAAAGCACAGAAGAAGAAAAGGAAAAGGAGTATTAAGAATGTCACAATTAACTCAGAATCATACCAATATTGCCACAGAAATTATAAACGCATTAAAAAAGTCAAGTTAAAACTATGCTTGTCCCTTTGGCTTTGAGATTTCTCCCCAAGTAAATGTAGTAAGAACGGGGTCTTGAGAAACAACCCACCAAACATGAAATAGAGGTAAGACAGCACCTGGAGCAAAGAATGAAGCCAGAGACGGGGGACTGCAGAGAAATAAGCAATGAAGCTTAAGAGAGCCTGAGCAAACAAAGCAAGGATGTATTCATGCTGTTAAAAAAGAGGCCGAGTCAAGATACCATGGAAGGAGTTTTCAAAATAAAGGAATAAAAGGAGAAATGAACAGAGGAATGTGAATATATGTATGTATGTGTATGTACTATACACACACATATATATTTCTCCCAAATGTTTTATATATATATGACACAAAGTTGAGTATTAAAACTCAAGGTCCAGGGGAAGACTAACAGAGAAATTGAAAGGGGAAAATGTATCTAGAGTAGGTATCAGAGAGTGAGGGTAAAAATCTACCTTTCAGTCACATATATTACTTTAATTTTATATGACTTCCAGATTTCATTGCTAGAACTTCCTTTAAAAGGACCCCTTGGCTGGGCAGTGGTGGTGAATGTCTTTAACCCCAGCACTAGGGGGCAGAGGCAGGCAGATCTCTGTGAGTTCAATGCCAGCCTGGTCTACAAGAGCTAGTTCCAGACAGGTTCCACAGCTACAGAGAAACCTTGGCTTGAAAAACCACACACACACACAAAGGACCTCTTTAAGGAAACAATGCCAGAAACAAAAATATGGGAGAAAAGGAAAGGTTAAGGCTGGCAAGCTGTCTGGTTCTTATACCAAATCTGTTGAGAGATGAAGGGATCATCATATTGTCTCCATTTCAACAAGTTCTGGTCAGACTAACAAGAGAGGAAGGTGGTGGCCATGCTGGTGAGGATGACCAGCAGGAAGGATTATACACAGCAGGGACTCACCCATTTGCTAACCTTAAGTAAGAAGACTCATTTCTTGAAGAATAGCTTTTGCAGACTTTCACTTGCTGAACATCCTTCACTTTTGAAATGATTTAAAACAAAAACAAAGCCAAGCAACAAGCAAAAAGCGCTTGCTAGGACCTGGGCTAATCAGGAGTTATATGGAGATAGGTGACTTCCTTTAAGACAAAGGTGCATTTACACAGTGTGCAGTTCTCATGCAGACACTGATCTCTATGACGTCATGTGCATTCACACTGTCTTCATTACTACTTAATTCTATTGACTAGCTTTTCCAATCGTGTAGTCCTCTGTCTTCCTAACTTCTAAACTGGTGGAAACTGTTCTAGAATGTTTTTTCTTCTTTACCTAGGCTCCCTCCCAAATGGATTTATCCAGTTTGGAGGCTTTATAAAGCACTGATATGTTGATGACTTTCAAATTAGCATCTCTAGTCAGTCATGTGGACCAATAGCGACATGTAACTTCTGAAATTTAATTTACATTAATTATATTGAAATAAAAATCAGTTCCTCAGTTGTAACAGCCAAATTTTTAATGCTCCGGAGTGAAACATGGAAGTGGTTGTCCTATGAGATAGCAATGATATGAAACCATTCAAATGACTGTTATATATTCAACTACTACTCCACAAGTACACTGACTACAGACACCCCAAGCTGAATACAGGAACTGATTACTCCAGGTCTTCCTTTAGTCTTTCTTATCTCTTTAGATCAGATCTGGATTCTTTTGGTTGCTCACAGCGAAAAGTTTACACTGACCTCTGAATTTCTTATAGCCCTGTCATGTCAACTGGCAAATGTTCATAATTCACCCAGAATAGAGGAACCTAGTTGAGATCAGCCTCATGAAGCATTATCACAATGGCTTTCTTGTCTTTACTAGTACTTTTACCGCCCTATGATATATTTTTCATAAAATAGTCAAAGTAATCTTTAAAAAGAATGAGAAAGAAAGAAATCAGAATGAAACATTTCTTTGAAATGATTCAAATCCTTCAAAAAGCTTTCCAATTCAGGATTAAAATACAAAGTCTGCACCACCATATAAAGGAGTGGACCACCCTGCACCTACCCCCTCTGACATCATCTTCCACAAATATTCCTCTTTCTCACTGATCTCATTTCTATCTCCAGAGCTTTAGGGCTCCCACTTCCTCTCCTGCATGGCTTCCCTCCCACACAAACACCACCTACTCTGAGCACCCTACCTAGGTCAGCACCTATTTGCTCCCCCATGCCCTGTCTTCTTTTACACTATTTTAAAAACCAAGGCATGTGGCATCTGTTCACTATTTTCTTTTCATATTAGGAAAAAAATTCTGTTTGGAGAAAATACAAACTTTATGCTTTTCATTGCTTGCTCATGATAATAGAAACATAAATAACTGTTAAATAAAAACAAAAATTATATCAGTGTGGTAAATGTCTGGACAGAGGAATATATAGGAATGTTCTCCAGCTCTGTAAACTCAGAACACCATCTGGAATTACCTTCATCAGATATCTTGTGCTCAATCACAGCGATAAAGGCTGAAGTAAACAGCTAGGAGAATTTCTTGCCATACAATGCTGTGCAGTGAGGAAGGAAGATAGAATGGGAGAGCCTAAACAGGAAATTCTAAAGGCTCCTGACCTTGACATGAGGCAAAACAGGTTTTCAGGTTATCCTTCATAGCTCTGCAACACCACAAACACTCTCCAGACCAAATTTTTGTTGTAATGTCTTGGCCTGTTTGTTAGCAATGGGCAGGAAAGCATTCCCACAAATGGAAGCAGACTAAAACAAAGCAGCACTGATTGGCCAACTAGCAAATGCCAGGACCTTGGACATGTACCACATGATTGAGTGCCGAGAACACTGCAGTTAGTTGGCCCACAATACAGATGAAGAAAGAAGCTGGAATAATTAAAACACTTGCCCAGAGTGAAAACGCTGTGAAGGCCACAATTTTAGCTTAAATGGGAATGCAAAGACTGTGTAATATAGATCACACAGAAAACAGAGTCTTCACATCAGAAACAAAGGTGGCACACTCTACACCAAGCCCTTTAACTTCAAAAGAAAAGCTAACACCACATCTGCTGCTTCTAATTTCAGTGCTCACACTGCACCAATTTTAAATTTGTACTACCAAAAATCAAAATAACGAATCCCTAGAAAGTCGAAAGAAATTTCACCAGAAACTTGAATCTGAAAACTAAAAAAGCTTCCTATACAAACATAGTGCAATGCTAAATTAGGGACTCATGAACTAGAATATGTCTTAGTGGGTACAGGGGCCTGCTTTGCAAGACTAACGACCTGTGTTTGTCCTAGCTCTAGAACGCACAGGAAGGTAGAAGAAAAGAACCAACCTCACACAGTTATCATTTGTATATACATATATGCTGTGACACGTGTGTACCCGTCCCTCCACACCACAGACCACTCCCCCTCCACACCAATGATATTTTTAAAGGAAAATAAATGAAAAATAAAATGTTTAGATATAAAAAGTAAAATAATGACCAGGAAGTCACACATGCCTTTAATCCCAACACTCGGGAAGCAGAAGCAGGCAGATCTCTGTGAGTTCAAGGCCAGCTTGGTCTACAAAGTGGTCCAGGACAGGCTCCAAAGTTACTCAGAGAAATCTTGAGTCAGATAAAAAAAAAAGTAAAAAGAGAAAAAAAAATCTTCAGAGTCCTTTTCCAAGTTCTCCTGAGAAATGAATGTATTCTCTCATGAAGCTTGTCAGGAAGCGCTAAGTGAACAGGGATCTCCAGCATTCTTCCCAGAGGACTCTGAAGGGTTTTGCTTTAAGCTCTCCACCTTCCTCTTTAGACCAACCTCTCCTATTCCAAACCAACACAAATGCATCCCACTGGCAATGAAGCACACACATTTGCAGGATTCAGTGTAAGTATCTTCTTGTGCATGCTACACAACACCTCACAGGCTCTTCGTGGGCTCGTCATTCAATGCAGTGTGTGAGTGTTGTTTGATTTCTCGAGTCCAGTTTCTGTGAAACTTTCCAGGAAATGTCACTAATTACTTTAGATTTGGATTCATTAGAAGAGCAGTTTCCCTTCAACCATTAACTGAATGCAGACAGGTATCCAAATGAACCAAGCATTAGCGCTGTTTGACTCCCTCCCTCCCCCCCCGCCCTCCCTCCCTTTCTCCCTCCATTTCTCTCTCCCTCCCTCTCTCCGAGACCCTGTCATCTATGTCTCACCCTGCATCAGGCAACCTCATCCCCGACATACACTCCCAGTCTACTCAGGAGCTCTCTCCCTCACCCCTTCATCCCTGTTTTGGCACAGTACTCTGAAGCCAAACCGCTGGACAAGAAGGGTGAAGGTGAAAGGTTTAAAAATGAGAGACAACATTGACGTCTTCTCCAGGAAGAATGTTCTTGAATATTCATTCCTGCCCTCAGACTCCAGTCACTATCTCTTCTTCCCAAGCTCACTCCAGAAACATCCATCAAACTCAGGCCACAGCTCCACTTCTTCCTCTGGGCATGCAGAAGGCTAAACTAGATGATTACAAAGATTCCTCTACTTGCCATAGTCTAACACTGAATGGTATTCTGACCTCAAGACACTCAGGAGAAAAGTGTTGCTAAAATCTTAAGTCAGACTGCCAATCCACTCCTAGGACACGGGCTTTTATTGGAAATGACAATAAAGGAAGTTACAGTGAGAAACACTACACACACCCTTAAAAGGTTTGCACCAAAGGAAATGAAATTATTTTCATGAGCAAATTCATTCTAAGTTCCAAAACCTGCCTTACAGATGATCCAAATGCACGAGCTATTATCTAGCCACAATAAGAAACCACATTGTAACGACAGAAAAGTGTACCACTGTAAAAACTTCCCGCAACAAGCTGGCAAATGACAATGAACATTAGGTATAAAGGTGTCCCAAAATAATCTACAATGTAAGTACACAACATATGTTTTGGAAAAAACAAGAGATAAGCAAGGCCTTCTTATGACTTCTTTTTAACTCATACATTTAATGCCTTTTATTCCCTTGACTATAGTTACTGTACTTCCCTTGACATTAAAAAACTATTCAGAAAACCCTACACAGGGCTCCTGCAGTGTATCAGTTTTAGCCCCAAGTCACTTTGTATGTGTCAGGGAGTATGGGAAGGAAGGCAACATCGGGCCTCAAATACACAATGGCTATTGTAAAAACACTGCACACCTTATGATGATAAGGGACCAGATGAACAACTCTTAAAAAGAAAAGGAAAGCGAGCTGATTCTGATATTACTGTGAGTGATCCCAAAGGCCATTTGACCATATGGGCTCTTTCTGTCCTGTCTGACTGGCAAGGCCATTTATATCAGAGTTGCCCCAATCACACTACTTGTTCTGCAGTAACAAACTTCCAAGCAGGCATCAGTTGAGGAAGACTATGGGGTAAAGGAGAATCAAGAGACTTGGGCTTGGCAGGCTCTCTGAACTGATTCTAGTTTCATCAGTAAACCACAAGATCTCTTTCTCTTGGCCTCAACAAATATTTGAAATGAATATAAGGGGACAGAATGGATGACTGTCAATTCCTTAGGCGTCTTCTGTCACCCATAGAAAGATGTCGCAGAGAACGGCTACAAAAGGGAACAGTGGGGGAGGTAGTCTGCTTCTCCTTCACAGACTGTTGCTCAGAGCATCTTCAAGAAGTGGCTTGACTAGATGAAATTTTCAACATCTGTTCTGGGAAAGTTGTATTGTCCACCCTCCCCTCTTCTCTAGAACTGTCTGGCAGGAGACAGTGGAAGTATTGTACCATCAGCTCTAAGTGTGTACTGAAACACAGCAAACCAGGTTGTCACTCACTTAACCTCAGAAAATCTGGCACACTCTCTCTGACTACAGACTCTCGCAATGCACCTGGTGTAGTAAAAGTCCTAAAAAGTCCACAACAGGAAAAGTGCTCATTTTAAAATGGACACAAATTATACACTATATATTTTCCCGTTATCACTGAAAAGTACCAACTAGAGTAGTTTTCAGAGTAGGAGAACCGCTTCTTAATTCACCTTTCTGGTAACGACACAACAAAGACTAAATGACAGTGTTTTTATTTTGTTATTTTGTTGTATAAATGGAGTAGCTGAACCTGGAAATATGACCAATGTCCATATTATTAAGCCCTGCATAGTTAAACCACAGGGTGTAATATATGGAAGAGTGCAAAAATAGAAGAAATATATGAAAGAAAAAAAGAAAAAGTTCTCCATGAGGACAAAAGATTAAATTCATGGCAGGTAAGTTCCATGGAATACTTTCTGCAAGCATTAAGAGGAAAGTCAGAAACAAAATATATTGCACAGAGCTCATGAAAATATGCTCCACAGGGGATCAATAAACATTAGTTAATATTTCCCAGCACTGTCTGTAACTTATTATCTAGCCACTTAGGTTCTCAATGCCTCACCTCAATTTCCCTGTCTAAAAAACAAACAAATATTTACTGTAAAATAAAACAGCAATCTACACTCACTGAGGAGTTGCGAGGCTTAATTTAAGTTTCAGAAGCATCTGGAAAAGGCAAATGATGGATGTGAGTGTCAATCATCATCACCATTCACAACTGCTATTGCAAGAACAAGGTTAGAAAGGCAGCCAATTCCTGGCTCCTCTGTGCTGCCCAGGAGAGGTGCCCTTGTGCAAAACTACAGACTCCTCAACTTCCTGAGTATGAGCAGAAGGAGGAAAATTGCTAAGGCAACAAAATTGTATACATTAAGTTCCACTGATTTGCATTAATAAAGACGTTTCATGTATTGTTCTCTGACAAATAGTTTCTACTTTCAAGGTTATATAAAACATTTTGCTCCAAGTGCCAAGACAGAAGTGGTTTTAAAAACTGTAAAAAAAAAAAAAAAAAACAAGGGAAGTCAGAAAGTAAAACAAAATGGGCTTCAAACCTAGAATAGAGAAGGGGACTGTTTTTGATTAGGCACTAAATTGTATATCACAGGTTCCTAATCCATCCTTTAACAAGTTACTTGACAGGGAGGATGGTGACAATCAGCCACCATCCTTTACAGACAATTACAAACCTTTACAGCCCTGAGGACTGTCATGGTGTCTGGAATGCATCAGGCAGCCAGAGAAGAAACAATGAAGGAATCCCTATGTCGCAATGTTTATCAAGCAGCAGCCAGGCCTATGCTAGGCAAAGGCTGACATTAATGGCTCCTGCTGTCTGGGAAACAGATGTAAGGAAAAAGATGAAATGCTTGCATTCCTATTACCATAGGCCTTAAAAATAGGAGGGGAAGAAAGAGAAGAAGCCAGCATCTATGCAGGCTACAGTGTCCAACAGATAATCTATGGCAGTGGTATCAATCTGCACACCAGTCAGCCCAATCCATCCTGAAGAAAAATCATTGCTTCCAACATAATACACTAAAACAAATTTATAAATGTTAATAAAATTTTTAAAAGGTCAGGTCATTTCTTCCTGTAACAAATGTCGGGGAACCCAATACATCTCAGTATCAGGTCACTGACAGGACAGCTCTGACATTAAAGGATGGGGAAAATGGAATTTTTCTCTTTTAAAATTAGTTAACCAGCACATCTGTCTGTTTCCCTTTTGGCCGCCTGCTACAGAGCAAGCATAGTAACAGGAAAATTTATTAAAACATACCGTTAAATCAATATGGCAGAGCACTCCACTTTATACTGGGCTATAAAAGTCATGCATATAGGAAACTGAAGGAAATGCACTGGTCCTGGAAATAGGAATAAAAATGTTTTGTAAAAGAAAATGAATTCTTGGAATATAAAATTTAAGAGAGTATGTAGCAAAGCTGGGAACATAAAATTGATCATGTAACCTTTGTAGTTGAGCGTATGTTAAAGGTAGTCTTTTTACTCAAGGATTGAGTAAAAAAAAAGGATTGACAAAAGAGAGGGTTCTGGCAGGATTATCAGAAACTACTTTGGAAGGTGGTAATAAAATCAGATTTATAGAAACACGTCAAAGTAGGACTTTATATACTCATAAAGTGAGAAACCACATTTTTGTATATAATCCAGGGAGATTCCAAGGGTAGGAATGTTCTGCCACATAATCTTGCTGAAGAGTAAAATGTATTGTGGATATCTGAGATGCAAACACTGATAACAGTGTGTACAAGACACACTGGAGCTCATAAATGAGTTTTAAAGTCCTTGGACACTTCCAATTACTCAGTATTTCACAGTCAGCTCTTAGAAAACCCATGTTGTAGAGCCGCATACATAAATGCACACCCAGTCCAAATTTATAGAATTTAGTACAATGTACTTCTCAACATCTTAAAAATAATTCAGGACTACATGTGAAAGGAACTTTAGAAATCAGCTGGTCTGACGGCCAAGAGCCATCCCCAAGGTGGACAAATCCAGCAGAGGATGTCAGGAGCTGGCGGGGAGGGAGGGGGCCAGGCCATGGTGTTCAGGAGAATCTTGCAGCCTCACTCACTAGCAGTCAGAGGGCTTCTTTATTTATACAAAATTTAGTAAGTAGGGATACATTTACACTGTTTCAAAACACAGGTCACATCATTTTTATTTTTGGACCTGTGTTTCACTTCCTTTTGCTCACCTTTTAGTCATCATTAATAAAGTATGTTGTTATATCTGCTTCTTCAGGAATTAAAGATTTTTGAAATTCACCCTGATAAAAGGCTCTAAATAGGAATTTATATAAGCATGCTGGACTCACTGGACACTGACCTGCTGCTGCACAAGTGGCGCTCACTTTACTTTCAGTTGGATATTTTATATTTTTGTCCATCCTAATTGGACTATAATCTGTTCTGAATCTAGATTCTCATTGCCATCAAAATTCTTTTATTTCACACATATACTGTCCCTAAACAATGAACACTTAATGAAGTAGTCAAGCCATTTAAATACGTCTTGCACATTTTTTTCATTGATACATTGATTTATTTTGAGGTACTAGCGATGGAATTCAAAGTCTTGCACAAGTTAGACAAGCAATGTACAATTCAGCCATATTCCCTGGTACAAAGAACATAGCATATCTTTGTGCATATTTTGTTTGAGGCGGGGTTTTAGAACACTTGCCAAGGCTGGTCTCTTACTCAAAACCCTCCAGTCTCAAGCCCTAAGTAGCTAAATTACAGTTGCTAGACACTGCATCTGGAATTTTACCATTCACTTGAGAGTATGAGTTTTCTACATTCTTTGTGGCTATGGACTTTTCTTATCTGGACTGGGGATAAGAATAAAGCTGACATTTTGGAGACAGTTCCTAAGATGCATCTCCTATTTTTTTCAATGAAAACTACAGTTGGCTTGTGAAATGGCCCCCACGAATTCCCACCATTAATGACATAGTCTTTATCCTTTCTACCTTGGTGCTGTTGGAAGGGTGCTACAGTCTGATAAAATGCTCTCTCCAATAAGCTCGGGTTTTAAGGCTGGTGGTACTGTTCAGGAAGGCTGTGGAATCGTTAACTGGTAAAAGCAAATTGATCACTGTAGGTGAGGCTTTGAACGTTATACTCTGCTCCACTTCCTATCTCACTTGGTGCTTCCTGAGCCACTGTGATGTGAGCAAGTCTATAGCCAATTGTTCCCACTAACATGAACTGAGTTCCTCAGCTAGGATAGTCCTGCCAATATGGTCTCAAACTAGAAAACAAACCAAATCTATTTGGTCACAACACACATGTATCCAACACAGCTGGGAAGCTTTAAGAAGGGTCTAGCAACCTGAAGTTATTTCATCGGAAAGATCATGTCCCCTTTTCCAACGTCCCCTCTCTTCCCTCTTTTGCTTTCTGGCTAACATGAGGTAAGCAGCTACTCTTCAAGGGAAATAAAAACCTACAAAAACTCTGTACTCTTAACTTCTGATGATCATTGTCTTAGCTCTAATTAGCAGGAATATTTACTTTGATTCACAGTTTTGTAGACTTTGGTTCGTGGAAGCATGAGTACCCTGTGCCCCGTGGTAAGGTAGTTCACAATCGCAGGCACACTTGCAGTAAAGGAAGCTGCTTACCTCATGTTAGTTTCTAGAGCCTGGTTCTGCAGATGCATGCTGCTCTGCTAGCAAGGAGCAAGGGACTTGTGGGCAGCATGCGAGCTCACTTCCTTCCGCCTCATGGGTCAATGCTACACTCCTAGCTATTTCACAGAGGTCCTTGAAAATGACCTGAGGGAACTGACTGGGTGTTCAGTCAAACAAAATCTAAGGAGAGGCTAAAAAATTCAAATCTCAATTCCACCAGAGTATAGTGACGAATAACTTTGGGCAAATTGTATTATCTCTGAACCAAGTGATTATTATAAAAATTGAAATAGGACAATTCATGAAAAAAAGTTGACTCAAAGTAAATGAATATTAATAAATGCCAGATTTCTTACTCCAGGCTGAGTGGGCTTGAGAGGTGGCCACATCTCCTTCTGTGTCCATCCTTTTTATCCAATTTTGTATTCAACTTAAATAAAACATTTATTATGTAGTCTATAATCCAAGTAGGGTGAATATGAGCAAAGAGGATGGTATACATATATGAAATGGTCAAAATATA